>NC_069119.1:33958759-35158759 GCF_025612915.1 Magallana angulata | reverse complement strand
TAGAGCTAACTTTAATCAAATACAAGCATAATGGATTCGGGTAAAAAGGGGCTGTGGTAAGGAATACCAAACTAACCATCAGCTATATTGGAATCACGAAGGAAAATTCAAGCTGCTACATGTAGGTATCATATATGATTTACAAAAAGTTAATTTTACTGAAGATAATCTTACAGAAAAAATAGCTCTATGAAAAAACTGCTGCATGACTGGGCTTTTAGAAACCTTACAATTTTTGGTAAGATCACTGTTGTCAAATCACTTGCATTACCGATATTAGTACAGTGTTAATCTGTCCTACCGGACCCAAAAACAAAACAATTTGAAGAAATCCAAAAAATTATTTTTAATTTTATCTGGGAAGGTAAAATTGATAAAATCCGCCGAAATATTATGATTAATGACAAGCATAAGGGGGGGGGGTTGAAAGTTCCACATATTCTTTCTTTCGCAAAACGTCTTAAACTTACGTGGCTCAAAAAATGCTTAGATCCACAATGTAAATCCTCGTGGAAAATTTTAATAGCGGATAAACTCAAAAAGTGGGGATACTCAAATATATGGCAACTTCAGAGAGATGGCTTGTCGACTGCCATGCAAGTTTTTATTAATTTTTGGCAAAGCGTAATGCAAGCTTGGAGCGAAATTATGCAGCATCCTACCACAGCCCCATCAGAAATTCTAAAATTTTTAATTAATAAACAACGTTTTTGTAAATCTCATTGGATCAAAAAGGGGATATTCTTTATCAATGATCTTATCAATAACGACGGTAATTTTCTTTCTCTCGAAAACTTTCAAGACAAATTCAATGTTCATACTAATTTTTTTAATTATGATGGGTTAATATCAGCAATCTCAAAACATTGGAAAGAATTGATAAAGAATGTCCCGAGAGAAGAAATATCTGATGGCAATATTGAAAAATTAAAAAAAGGCGCAAAAGGTATCAAAACTTTTTTACCCTATGTTTTTATCATCTGTCGCCGAAACCCCTGTAAATGTAAAACACAAATGGGAAGAGAGAATGTCTATAGATATTGTAGAAAACGAATGGGAGCAATATTTTATTATTCCTCATAATGTCACAATGAACACAAAATTGATAAGTTTCCAATTTCAAATTTTACATAGAATTCTGTGCACTAACTCTCGTTTATATATATTCAAAATATTAGATACTGAAATGTGTTCATTTTGCCATGAAACTAAAGAGTCAATAAGTCATCTTTTTTATAGTTGTCATGTCATGTTGCCATGAAACTAAGGAGTCAATAAGTCATCTTTTTTATAGTTTTCTACATGCACGAAACATTTGGATTACAATACAGGAAAATTAAAGAACTTGAGCAATATTGATGTGTGTTTTAATGAACAAACAGTAATTTTTGGATGTAAACATGCCATCCCTGTATTGTATAGAGCACTTAATCTATTGATATTGTTAGCAAAAAGGTTTATTTATATTAAAAGATGTAAGTTTATTTTACCCTCTACAAAATCACTGTTCGAATACATTAAATGTTTTAGATATTTTGACATCTACTCTTCCTATTCATTGAACATACGAAAAGAAAATGAGGTCAAGGATAGTTGGCGGATCATCTCAAAAATATTAGCTACTTGAGTGTCCAATTTCATTCATCTGTTTATGTTACGATTGTACATGCATAGTTTGTGAATAAATTATCAAAAACAAAAAAAGAAAAAGAAGTGACCCAAATTATTCATGCACTACTTTGACCTCTTGACCCAGGCTGACGTTATGCAGGAATAACAGCGGCTTGCGTAAATACTGTAGTGTTATATGAAGGAAAATATGTTCAAGCCTAAATATATGTATATACCACAAATTAAATCTTACCCAGTTTTTCTTTCCCATTTAATATATTCGCTTCCGATTTTCTTTTTTAATTTCAAGCCAATTGTCACATTAGTGGAGAATACAATTATACGATCCGATGGTTTTACTCCATAACAATACAACAGTTAACAGTTTTGAATATTATATATAGATTTAAGAGTAGTGAAACAACGAATGTTCTAATATGTACGGTACTTGTGTTTACTTAAATTACTTAAATCTAAATTAGCAATAACATTTGGTTTTGTTTGCTCCGCTTATATCTAATCCACGATAAAGTCTTCCTTGAGCAGTAACATTTTGTTTTGCTCCGCTTGTATCTAAACCTACAATAAAGTCCTCATTAAGCAATGACATTTTGTTTTGCTCCGCTTGTATCTAAACTCACAATAAAGTCATATTTCCAAAAACGTTTTGTTTTCCCCTCTTGTATCTAATCCACAATAAAGTCATCTTTCCAATAACATTTTGTTTTTCCCCTCTTGTATCTAATCCACAAAAAAGTCCTGGTAATTTGATGTTTCTCTAGTTTATGTGTGTAGAGATCATGGTCAAGACAAACGAAACTGTTGATAGGCCAATTATTCCAAATATAACGGAGCGTATCTATTTGTTTTCTGTTAAATGTGTTCAATGTAACAATTTCTGATTCTGCTTTTTTTTTTAAAACGTGTATTGGAGTGTCAATCGTTCCAGAATGTGGGTTAAACTAAACTTCAGCTTCCTTTTCACAGAACAGTTGAATGTTGATTTAACATTTTCCTTATGATAAGGTTATTTTGTAATTTAGTTTTAATGCATGATATTGACAAAATTATGTCATTTCTGAAGACGTTGGACACTGAAAAGAATTTTTTGAATCTAAGTATATTATCACAATACCATAAGACCAAAATTTGTCAAATTGTACTTTGAGGAAACTGTGATAGAAACAGAATTAGGGACAATTTTTTTAAGAAATCCATAATATTGGACGGGTCGGCACAAGGTATTCTAAGGAAAACCCAGAGTGTGTCACTGTACATATATGTAACTTAATGATCAGTATCTTCACACTTGAAGATTTTTTTATAGAGGCCACAACCATAACTTTAATACGTTCATCGTAGTTTCAAACAAGGCTTAAGGAAAGATACAGAAAACAAAATTCTGCATTATCTTCAATCATTTATTAACAATTCATTTAAACATTATTTTTTCTAATTTAGTTCCTGATAGAATAATGATTTTTAAATACACTTAATTTGGTTTTAAGCATTAAAGATAAGTGTTCCGGAAAAAAGTTATCAATTATTATACCGTTAAATGATTAGATTGAAAACGCCGAAAAGATAAGTTTTAAGTGTTCATCATTGTTGAATTGCAATTTCCCTTAGCTAAAAAGGTATGTTAAACTAAATATTTAAAGCACAATGCAGGATAATCAATATATGATATGATAAAATCATACGACAATATTTGAATACTGATAACAAAATCAGGTGTACATGAGGATTACAACAGTCAGTATTCTGAAAGCGGAAAATTTGTCGTAAAATCGCATTAGTGACCATTACAAGTTGTTCACTGGAATACTTTCTGTCCGTTTCATGACTTGTTTTTATGATTTTTAAAGATTGTGTTTGGCCTACAATACATGAAGACCGCAAACTGTATAGATATCTATACACCTTGGACTGGTAAAGGTACATATAGTTCAAAACTGGAAATTTAAAAAATCAGGTAAGATACAACAATGAAAAAACGTTAATTTTCACGGCGTCGGTATCTCTCCACACGGAAGAAAAACTGTTTCAAAGATTACGAACGTTTGGCAATTGATCAAAATATTTTGAAGCATTAACTTCCGTATCGTTATTACAATTTTCTATTTACTAAAACATGTTTTCAAATAAAAAATCAATATACCTTATCTGATTTGAATCCGGGTGCAATGGTTCCTGCATATATCTACATATATAATGCCCTGAGCTAGATTTTCTGTTCAGAAAAATAAAATATTACCATCTATAACTATTAAGTAACGATAGTATTAAACAAATCATACATGTATAGAGTTTAGCAATGCTTAATGTGAACATAGAAACCTTGCATACTTTATTTTTTTTATTTTCTAAGGTCTTTAGAAACAGTTTTCTTCTTATTAAGCATGTAGTTGTAAAATTGTAAAAAAATGTAAGATGACTTAATTTTATTGATTTTGTATTTATTTATTAGATACTTACGATTTTTTATACGAATTACCAAAAATAAAAGTGAGGTGCCGGGAGATCGAATTAATTTTTTTTTTCTAATATATAATTGGGTTTTAATAATACACTATATAAAGTCGTACTGTAATACCCTAAAACTCTACCACAATATCGAAACGATATGTTGTCTTGGGTGTTACCGTTTACACTAGTCCAAAAATGTGGTGAATCTGTTTATCCTAACAAAATGAGTCCAACTGTCTAATGACATGAATAGAGTGGAAATTAAACATTTTTTAGAAGTAATCTGTTCACATGAAATATAATAATTTTGATTGCGATTTTTCTTTTAAGGCAAAACATGTTTTCTACAAAAAATAATGGCTGCTGTCCTTTTTTCACTGATAATCCTGTACTGTTCACTTCACTGCAAAATTGATATTTTATATATGTCATAGTTAATTTTCATATCTGTTGATATTTTACTTACCTTTAAACAGATTATGACTTAAAGACTTTCACCATCAACATACTAGATATGTCAAGCTCACAATATAGACTACGTGAGTGTGAATTTTCAACATGTACTGATCACACTGAATATATCTGTGAAACATGTCCACATGTCCGCTTTTGTGCACAATGCAAAGAAAGCCATGTAAACGATCTCAAAAACATAGACCATAAAATTGTGACTTACCGGGATAAATATGAATTTACATCTTGTGAACCTCCCGTCCGTTTCCATTGTACAGAACATGACAACAACCAGCAATTACATATACAAAATGCATATGAAGCCAAGCAACAACAATGTAAAGACAGATTAAACTTCATCAGAAGTGAAGTTCTCTTTTCCAGATGTTTTCTTTTATCAGAAATAAAAGCTGATGTGAAAAAATGTCACAACAATTTTTCTGAGTTTCATTCAGAAATGTTAAGAAGGGCTCAAAAAGTTAAGGATTATCTGGACAATATATCATATGGCTTTCACTACAAACACAGATGCCTTAGACAGATCAAAAAGATGTCCTGTCATATTGGACGTCTACAAACATATGAGTACAATTTTGAACACTCAAAAACGTTACAATCACTGTTGCCTGTAAAGAAACTCAATCTCCTGCATATAAAGAGTAATGATCATATTGTATACCACACCAATCTCTTCATGATTAAAGAACTCATAAAAAAGAATGTGATAAACTTTCTTAGTGAAATTCATACCACAGAAAGAGAAATTCGAAAAGTTAGAAATAAGAGTTTGTTAAAACGAATCCCTGGGAGTCCTGAGCTCCATGATACTCTTACAATCAAAACTGAATCTACTTTTCGTCATATTACCTTTTTGACCTCAGATCTACTATTGGTCAATAATGGAAACAATAAGATAACATTAAGAAATATGAAAGGTGATTTTTTGGATGAATTGTGTGATTTAAATGGTGGTGTTGGATTCTACACAGTGAACAATAAAGGAGAACTATTCTATATAGATAGTAAAAATAATATCAACAGATATTCTATGGACCGAAAAAGTGGCACCACATTTATACAGGTAACGGACAACACATACAGACTTTTGTGTGTGTACTGGTCCTCTTTGTCAAGAAAACTTTTGGTTGGAATGCAAGGAGAGATCAAGGGTACATTCAAATTAACATGGTACAGTCAAACTGGACACTTGGCAAAAACAGTGCAATTCAATAACACAGAGATAAAACTGTGCAAATATCCTCGCTTTATAACAGAGAACAACAATGGAGATATTTTGGTGTCTGGACCTTGTGCTGTAGTGGTTACAGACCATGGGGGAAGACATCGTTTCTCTTACACAGGCCATCCTTTGGGATCAAACTTTTTTCCAAAAGGAATATGTACCGACGCTTTGTCACATATTCTGGTGTGTGAAAAAGATACAGTACAGTTGATAGACGTAGATGGTAATTTCCTCTCCTATCTTCTAATAAGGCCACCAGGGATATTCTATCCATACAATCTAAGTTATGATGCCAAGTCCTATCGTCTCTGTGTTGGAGCGTGGAATAGAATATGTGTCTACAGGTATATCACTAGACAAGACTTTCTTACAGGTAAGGTGCATACTTACATAAAAGAAAATTTACATGCTAATTTAAAATATTAAGAAGAGTTATAACACCGGATGAATGAAAGACGATCTTTAAACCACCTTTAAGCTATATGTGTTGCGTATAGGTGGCTTAAAGAAAGCGTAAAGATAGTTTAAAGGCAGCTAAAACACTATCTTTAAGCCACTTTTAAGCTACCTATATGGACAACTTATAGATCTGTAATGTCCAAACTTCATTAGGCTACCTTTAAGTCACCTTTAAGCCATTAAATAATTCTTTTAATTCAATAATGTGCTTAATTTACCAACAAAATGTATTAACTTTATGACAGAAAAAGTATTAAAAACGGGTTTTGCTCTAGAAAATAAAATAAAAACAAAAATTCGCCCAAGACGAGGAATGAACCCGGGACCAAGCGTTTACTTGCACACCTTACTCCCTCTGCGCCACGGCAACTTATATCTTCAGTATGGTTTTTATATCATATAAATTGTTGGCTATTGAATCAATGTAATGAGTATGTATTTTTTACTTGAAAAGATTTTGACATCCATTCAATTTTTTAAAAATCAGTTATATCTAATTTATAGATTACATGCATGCATGTATTTAGAATGAAATAAGGAACTTGGTCTTTAGTGGGAAAAAAATATTATACCTTAATGAAAACTGGCTTACTAGTACTTAGTTAATTAATTCAAACCGAGTAGATGTACGTTCACCTAATTCATAGCTAAATGAAATGCAAGGAAGAAGATGAAACTTAACTCTAGCATGTATAATTTTAAGAATATTAATTATTATACATTTACAACAGATCTAGAATAAAAAATTAAATGATATACGTTTAAATGTTTATTTGTATACATGATTTTTAAACTATCAACTTTATAACAAATAATGTTACCATTTACCGGTGACGTATTTACTGCATGTGGCAATAATTGCAAATGATGTATACATATATATGTACATACAGTTAAATGATGTACCCGGTCGAGTATGTGACATATTAACCCTTATACATATATTTAAATAATTTACCCCCCCCCCCATTTATGATCACCGATGCACTAACTAATTAGCCTCTAGATTTTACTTTTACATACATGTATCTTTAATTTGTAGACGCAACATTTTTAAAACCCAGAGTAAGGAAATAATACTTTGAAAATGAATTACAAATGTAAATAAACTTTCATTCACTAGACTTATCGTATACACGTACATACGAGGATTTCAACGCCTTTATAAACCCAGACGTGCACCTGGGCACACGACACACCTGTTGTGTATATATTGTATATTCTGTGTTAGTTCTAGGGGTTTTCGTAAGTTGGACAAACAATAGACTCTAACGCAGTTATATCCCGCCCGATATAACAAAGGCAGTTGAGAGAGAGAGAGAGAGAGAGAGAGAGAGAGAGAGAGAGAGAGAGAGCTTTCACCGATTAATTTATAATAGGAAACAAACATACTTAAATATAATTTCATGAGCAGATTTAGACAAGACACTGCGCTCACACCTACATTTATTTTGAAACAAAAAATAAATAAATAATGATAAAGAATTTTATAACGGGAATCTGTGTCCATTGGAGCGGTGTTGATGATACCGATCTGTGTTGTGTTCAATGGATCGACAATTTAAACCGCCTGGAAACCCCCCCCCCCCCTTCCATGGAATTAATATCATCATTCGGATCACCCCCACCAATCCCTATATAAGAGCTTTTGCATCCAATTTATGTTTTCACGATGAATCTGTTCAGCTTGATCAAACATGACTTAAAGGAAACTTAAAGATGATGTAAAGAAAACTTTTTAAAAAACCTAAAAGGGAGCGCAAATGCCACTTAATGATGCTCAAAGGTGGCTTAAAGATGGCTTTAAAGTGACTTAAGTTTGGACATTAGGGACCTATAAGCTCAGCTTAAAAGTGACTTAAAGGTGGCTTAAAAATTGTATATCCTTTATTTAAGTCATCTTTACACCACCTTTAAGGACTTTCTTAAAGATTGTTTTCGCCCTGTGTAAAGAAAGACGATATCACATTTTACGTTAGAAGGGGATCTAAATATTGAAAGATTGAGCCCAACAATGTCCAATAATATAAATTGTACAATGTATATTTGATATAGTTTTTACATGCATATCCTTAGATACGTTTTTTAATAAAATCTAAGAAAAGTTTTATAATGTAAAATTATTTAAGGCTCTTTTCACAATGAATAAATAAAAGCTATGTATCGTCTTTAGTGTGAAGGACAATGTATTCAGCAAATACTCATGTGCTATACAACCTTATTATCAATATTGCAATTGTAGATCAAAATCAAGACATTGTTGACGTGATCGACTGTAATCGTAAAATCACAATCGTAGCAATACCTAATGAAGAAAATGCTGGATTGCTGAAAACGAATTTTCCCCTAAAGTTCCTTGAATCATTTTTTGTTCAAGGTATTGATATCTGTACACACATGTCTTTCATAACTCCCGATAACATATGGGTCAGTGATAGTAATGATAATCTTATCTTGACAAACACAAGTGGTGAAAACTTATACCAAGTGCGGTGTTATAGAAATTGCCATGGAAAACACACTGTGAGCAGTGACAGAGAACTCATATATATAGACAATAATAATGATATTATGAAACTGTCAGAAGATCTAAAATTAACCAAAAATTTTTTTTTGAAACAAAAAATTCACGTTGGCATCCTCTATGTGTTCACTGTTGCAAATTAACTGGCGATATACTAGTTGGGACGAAAAGAAAAAAAGAGACTCAAACAATCGACCTCGGCTTCAGTGATTTGGATGAAAATGAAAATCAAGGAAATTTAACAAGCTGCAAAGTAACTTGGTACAACAAGACTGGAGAAGAGACACTCACAATACAATTAAATAACAACGGACTCCAATTGTATAAACTACCTATTTATATAACAGAAAACAAAAACGGAGACATTGTGGTATCTGACAACAAGGATGCTGTAGTTGTAACGGATCGTGGAGGTAAACATCGTTTCACGTACACAAGGCTTCCATCAGGGTCAAAAATATCACCACGTGGGGTTTGTACCGACTCCCTGTCACACATCCTAGTTATTGACGTTGCTACCCAAACAGTCATTATGATCAACCATGACGGGCACTTTCTGTATAATCTACTGACAAACTCACAAGAGTTGCATCACATTGGCTGTCTAAGCTATGATTTCCAAACTTCTCGACTTTGGGTAGGATCATGGAAGAAGAACAGAGTGAGTGTCTATAGATATATAGACAGACCAGACGCTCTGACCGGTAAGTCTGATTGAATATGATCCACGAATCAACACTAATTTCCCCTAAATACAGTTAGTATCTAATACATAAATAAGTCCAATGGGGAAAATGGACTGATACATTATCTGACTATGTTAAATGTCAGTACATGTTTCAGAAATAACCTTCTCAATCGTTAACATAATAAAAGAAATAATTCTAAATAGATTCAATAAAAATATGGTTTATTGGGCTTTACACAAATCAAAGTATCAAAAATATTAACTGCATGACTTTGCAAAGATAAAACATAATTTCTTTAAAGTACATTCATCATTTTTTAACATATATCTTTGGATTATTTTTTGTTACAGTAATTTCATGCATATCTTTTACAATTTTATGCTATGCTATGGTATGCAATTTTAATGATATGCTATGAGATTTGTATGCTATGCTATGAGATTTGTATGCTATGCTATGAGAAATTGAAATGAAGGGCTTAATGATTTGGTATGCTATGCTATGCTATAGTATGCTATGAGATTTGAACAAAAACGCCTCAATACACAAAAGAGTTCCACACATTTCGAAGTAAAATAATAAGAAGCCAAAGTTTACCATAAATCTATTATGTAAACATTAATAAAATCATTTAAAATCGAGTTAAAAGAATGTTGTATGCTATGCTATGGTATGCTATGGTATGATATGACGAATGCGATTCTATGAGATTGTATGCTATAGTATGAGATTCCAATGCTATGCTATGAGATTTCAATGCTATGCTTTGAGAGTTCAATGCTATGCTATGCTATGGTGTATGTTGTAAAAGATATGCTTGAACCAACTGTATAACTTTTTTTCATAGCATATCCACCTGTTTCTCTCTTAATGATGGCAATAGAGATGTTTTAAGTAATGCTAACAATTGAATTAAAATAAAATTTTCCATTTTCTTAAGTATTGTACATATATGTGTAAACTTATTTCATCATGTTTAGTCCAGGAATTGCCTGTATTACCATTAATTAAGAGGAATGATTACAATATATCCGAATGCCTTTAAGGTGTTTTAAAACACTGTCAACTATTTGTTGCAACACAAATTTGTTCCAAATGTGTATAATTTTTTTTGGCAACGATGTAAACAAAATTGCGTGAAACTAATTCAAATCAATTCAAAACACTGGCGCTCATTTGCCTAAGAAATGGTATTTAAAAGCACCATTTACTCCTGAAATCCTTTTTTATTTAAGGTATTTAACACAAGACAAACTAGTCGAATTTATCTAAATTGCGATATTCGATATGCTTTTCTGCAAGCAATGTTCATATTTTGCCATTTGACTTTTTAAAAATGACGAGCAGTATGGACATCATGTTTATCATTAAGACTTATCTTAGAACCCACAAGACATTCTGAATTCTATGTTTATTTTTTAATGTTTATGAGTATGATATATCTTATAATATCAATGTTCTCTAATCCTTTATTTATAGTTTTAGCCTAGCTGGCAAAATGCTGTACTCTATTAAGCATTGAATGTTATTTTTTTAATATCGACTGTCCTTTAACACAACAGGCAGCTGTTTGAACAAAATGAATATGATAATTTGTTTGCATATCTTGTACTGGATCGACAATATAAAAAAAATCAATTGATTGCATGTATATTTTCTTAAATGCCGGTATTTATTTGTATAAAATATTTCTTTTCTATCCCGTACAGACCTTATATGTGATCATTGTCAGGGATGGAAAACTAAAAAAAAATGCTATAAAGCGTGCTTTTGCGGGTAAATAAATAGTCCCAGAAACTTTGTGGGGATAAGTCTTTCTTGAGATAGTATAGACGATATTTATAACGATTACTTTTCAAAAATAGATATCAATATGGTTTGGTTGTTTTGAAATTTTCATCAAAATAAACAATAATGTATATTCAAAAGGTTGGGTGTGACGTGTGTTACTGAACAATAAACGCCACATATTTGCGATGCAATCTTAACGAAAAATACACAATGAATGTTTATATTATAAATCAACAGAAACCGAGTTTTAAATGTCTTGGAAAAAATTATGACTATGGTTATATGAGGATTTTTTTCATCTCGTTAGAAATTATACTGTGTTCTTTTTTGGGAGTTGATTTTTAATCAACTCTCCTATGCAGTCACTCGGACAAACCGAAAGTGAAACAGTGTTTGGACCTCAGCACAAATCATTGCTCCTGACAAGACTTAGTTCTTAAAAATAATTGATGAATTCGATGTAATGTATGCTAAAACATTGTTTTTCAAGGAAACTATTTACAAATACCTTAAAAATAGTCAGATTTTAAATGTTACGAACAATTTAAATAATTTTTGTAGTCGTATGTATTCCTACGCCAGAGTTCAATATAGTAGCGTTCAACTCGACGCTCGGCTGACTCCGTAAACCCTTGTCGGAGATTTACGGTGTCAGCCGAGCGTTTGGCTGAACGAGACTAGAGTTCAATATTGCTTGGATCCATACAATTTTCGAGAAATATTTCAACCACTGATACATAGTTTGATTGAATTAATTTTATCTTTAAGTATTATTTAACATGATTCATAAGGAGGTTTCTCGACATTCTAGTCGAAAAAGTTCAAAAATTCATAATAAAAAAATATGCGTGATTCAAATTACAAACTACGTATACATGTACTTGTCATGCAAAATAACATATCATTGATTTTAGAATAAATAAACATCGACAAAACCAACTCCTGTCAGTTCTTCAGTACTTTGATTTATCAAGACCTCAAAATAAATGACCGTGTTAGGATCTGATATAAAGATATTACAAAATTTAGAAATTGTTTTTTTACAGGTGATGCACCATGTTGTTCTGATGAAGATAATATGTCCAGCTGTTGTGTAAAAACGTGATTTTTGCTTCACATCCAAAACTTCAGCCATAATCTATGTATGCTTACAATTCAAATGGACAGCAAAGGTTATTTATCTATGTATGCGTACAATTCAAATGGACAGCAAAGGTTATTTATCTATGTATGCGTACAATTCAAATGGACAGCAAAGGTTATTTTTTTTCTACAAATCGCACCAACAGTTAAACAATTGTAAAACACAATAATGTAACATTGTAACATTTAATGTAGTATATCAAGGCTCAAATATAACAATTTGTTTTATTATACTTTTATGTTTAATAATGAAATCTGCAAATCTGACTGGTGTAGACGCAGTTAATTATCCATTCTATTACCCTCAGCGTTATCAACGCACTCGGCAACGGGTAACACAACGAATTGTTACATGCGCGTAAATTATGCGCGTACTTTTTGCCATAGAAATACATATTCATGAATGTTTTGACAAGGGGTTATTTATTATCAGAAAAGTATTTGTTTTCATTTCTATTATTTTTTTTTAAAATGTTCATGACTTCATCCATAAATACTAATAAATTTTATATTTCTATATAATTAATATTCTTCCTTAGTTTTTTATGTCTTTTTACTGTACATAAAAGTATGCATATTGTTATAACCGATATTTTTTAGAGATACATATTACGTACCGCTTAATCATATTTTTTAGTGTCTGTGTATACAATAAATCTATCGAGAATAATATGAAAAGACCATTATAACATGTAACGTTTTACTGTACTACTAAGAAACGACGAAAATTAAATGATTTGTGAATTTAATTATCCTTTTTCTGTTTGTTTATAATGTAATTAAGATATACGTAATAAGACATAATCAAGCTTTATTTTTTTTTGTAAATCTAATTTCTTTAAATAAAAACAATTATTGCAGATTATTGTGTAACAATGATATTAACATTCATTGTATTTTAAAGGTTAGAGTTACCGTTAATTGGGTTGATTTGATATTTACAAGCATAATTGTCACCATGATGAAATTGTGTACCCAAAGTTTTACGAAAACCAGGGGCCAATGTCCTATTAATTCATTTAAGTTTATTAAAAAAATGTCTTTTAACATTAACGTATAATTTTAAATGAATTTGTATTTTACTTTGTTTACATTTTACATTCTTACTTTTATAAGAAGATCATTAAATTTGGTTTTAGAATATGATATCAAAATATATACTTTGGGTTATATTTATCGAAAACTGTAACAAAATATATTTTAAACTTGAAAAACGGGACAGTGGAATATTAGTGTATGCATACAGCCAAAAAGTAGAAAAAGGTTGAAGTTTGATTTAAGATTTCTTTTAGCAATGAAAATAACGATAAAAATATCGGCATTTCTTATAAAAAAACATTGCTGGTATTATGATTGCTATATATCTATCAAATTGAAAATATATATACACTGTGTCTTTTAATGTAGAAGGTTGGGGATTTTTTTCTCATATTTATCGATCAAAAGTCTGTTAATATTACCCTACATTATTCAACTAAACAAGTGGAAACTATTGTATTAACTCTTTTTAAGGAATTAATTCAATATTTATTTGTTTAATACGATATAAAATTGTTTGAGGCAGTTTACGTTTTATAAACCGCTCAGCGGTTTATAAAAAAACGTAAACTGTTTCAAACCATTTTATATCGTATAAAACTAATAACTATTAAATTCATTGCTTATAATTTTTTTTTAATCATCAATGTAGATAAAAACGGTCATTTGACCTTTAAAATGACTTAAAGTTGTACAAAATTAAAACATAACGGCAGGCGTATTGATACATTTTTGACGTTAGTCTTACTATGACGTAGGCAACATTCTTTATACGATATAAAATAATTTTTTAGCCAATCAGAAAGTGCGTTACAACCAGAAATGAATTATTGGTTAATAATGATATGTTAAGGATGTTCTCAAACGCTTGGAATAGTCTCGTGAATTTTAGTCACCATTTTACAATTTTCCAGTAGATATGTGCACAAGATTAAAAATATCAAGACAACAGACACCGATGCGAGCACTATAATTCCAATGACCTTTGTTTCTAGTTCAGGGGTTTTCTCTGTTGGAAATTCTACAATGCAAAAGCAGAAAGGATTAACGATAAGGTCAAATTATCAACAAGTCAGTTTTCCACACTATAATAAATTAATTTTTTCACGTCTAAGTAACTGTTCAGTTGCCTAAGAAATTATAGTTTTTTTTATTATCTAACTTTGCCTCAACTCTTATTTTATTTCATTAAAACTAAATGTCATTCGTATCGGGTATTTTCTCAAATACATGTATGAAGACACATTAAACGATAAGCTTTTTTACATTCTCATGTCTTTCCAAACGTGTTTTTTTTATTAAAAAATTGTATTTAAAGGCTAGAAAATCCATGTTTTGTTCATTTCTGAGAGATGCAGATTTCCTCCTGTTCATGGCCAAATAGTGCACTCATTAAAAATGGACTTTGATCAGTTATTTCAAATTAACTTTAAACAGGTACACTTTAGATACATGTTTTCTTATCTTGATTATACACTGTAGTGCAGATACAAACTTTAAGCCAACTAAAGAAATAAAATTAAAAAATGTAGATCAGTTGCTAGACAAAAAAATGAACTTTGATGAACAATGAATCAACATAGAAAAATAAAAATAAAATCAGACAGGTTTCCAGACTTTAATTATTTTTTTATAAGAATCGAATACATTTATTTTCACCATGCATTCGTAAATATATGATCTTCATACAAGTATTAATTACAAAATCATAAAATAAAGATTGTATAAATGTATAGATGTTTGTGTATATCAAAGATATATTTGATATCACCTATCACCTATATATCCCCCCTAAAAATGTATCACTAGTGAATGCATAAAGCACATCGCGATCGTCTCTAGCCTCTGTCCAGAGTCCGCATAGCTTTCTCCTACTAGTGGCTGTTTGAACACTTAAAGTATCGAAAAACTATATATTTACGCGTCATCTGTTACGTCTATTGCAGTGCGCAGTTCCCGATTGAGTATAGATTTACGTACAAGGTTGTCACTCTAAACAAAATGTAATCATGTACTTGTTCTTAAATACATTTTTCTTCAATGTATATGTATCTTGTTTGATTAATAAAAGGAATCGATTTTGCCTCATGCTCAATAAATAAGCCACAAAACTAATAAAAAAAAACAGACAAACAAACAGACGGATTTATTACCACTTGGTATTCTGTTTTGTATTGTTGATTTTGCGATTGCGGGAGACGTGTTGTTGATTTCAATCTTGGCGGGAAATCCATGTTGATTCTCTGGAAAAGACAAATGTTCGTTTTACATGTCTGTTCTTGAAGTAAGACGAAATTTACATTGTACATTGCTTGATTTCTTTAGTATAAGAAACAAAAAGATCTGAACAACGTACGAAGTACATGAAAAATACCTGTTGACTTCCTTTCGCAGCCTTTGACATGATCACATTCTTTGTCTGTACAGTTACACGTTGACTGACAGTCCAATCCATACGAAGGGAAGGGACACTTATCTTTGCAATCTGTTCCATGAAATCCTGCTTTACAACCTGATTTTAATTAAATAGTTTAACCAAACAAAGAAATATTGTTACTGGTACTGGTGTTAAATGGATAATCTATCGTTTATATTTCCTTACTTTTACATTTTTTAAGGTCGTGATCCCATATAAAACCCGGGCAGCAAAGTGTTCCATTCAGGCTACAACCCTCGAAAACCATGAAATATATTTTAAATATATAATGTATAAATATAATAATAAATACGTTTTCTTAAGCCTAAACCAGAAATCAATATAGATATTTCAAAAAGAAGAATTAAAACTCACCCAGAACACATATTGGTGGAATCCGATGAGGACATCCCAAAAATCAATACTAAGCACATTATTCGGAATGTGAAGATCGTTTTCATTTTGTTTATGATATAGTTAAGTAATGAAGTATTATTCATTTGTCACGACATGTTGCGAAACACTAATTAACATGTTTTAGAAAATAACAATTTTATGTAACTAAATAGTTTCCTTCCTACTTGATTTTAAATATTAATAATTCTGTCCAATTACCCTAATTGCTTATTGAATAACAAAACATCAATTATCTATTGACTTTGAGTTTCCTCCGTACCAAAGTTTATGTACATAAATCAATTGCACTTTTTACGAAGAAAAACAAAACTTAAACATGTTTTTAATGTAAAAGATAACGGTATGGTTTATAGACTTCTTTTAAAGTAAATTGTTCACATGACTTCTACCTATTACTTCCTGGGGAGACCTGTACAATACATACCATCCTCAACTCACTGGGGATCACACAAGCAGAGCTGCCAATTTACAGCGCTGATGCTTTTTTGTTCCATCTCGTAAAGTAAGTAAATGTTAAGACGGTAGCAATAAAAAAAGATGTATTTTTATTTAGTTAATTCTTACACCCAAATTTTGTAGTGAATCATTATCCTGAAAAGAGTTACTGTGTAAAAAAAAATCACCATTAAAATACTTTAAAATTTATTTCGTTTATACAAAATCTCGAATTTATAAGTTTCATCAACGTAAAATTACAGTTCCAAAGTGTCTCGAATGTAACATAATATATAAAAGTATCATTAGTGTATATTTGTTTCGCTTTTAAAATCTGCTGTAGGTTACTTGTAGACTATATTACAGCGATATATCCAGACACTAGCCACAACTATTGCCGAAAAAAAAAAGAATTTAATGATTGTTTTATCCATGCATCGCGTGCCGTAGTAGCAATTTCATTTAAATAAATCATTCAAATTGTCAACTGAGCAACTTTAGTCATTAATTAAATCCTTAAAAAAACACATTGCACACAAAAAATAAAATCCTGTACCCACATATTAAACGTAGGCACGTTTCAAACAATGTAAGAATGATTCAGAATAGAAACATTTAGACAACTTAAATACAAATTCTAATTCACTAAATATATTAGCCAATGGCAGGTTGTCGTTTCTTTTTTCAGGATTCTGCTGTTGACGTTATAAGATAAAATAGAAGTACTTTACACGGGAAACGATGTTTAAATGGTTTTACTCGATATATTTATATCAATGATATGCAATACGAGCAAGCTGACAAATCAAATCTAGTTGCATTCAACGAAAAAATAAACTAAATGACACAATGCTCAGCGCTTCACGGTTAGGAATCGTTAGTTCTAAACATGGAACTATTTCATTATATTTACATTTTCCAGTGTATTTGCCTGTGATAACACTACTTATCAATGTTGTACTACATAACCAATAACTTTAAATGACGCCAAATATAGGTGCCAGCGGGGTTTGCTTATTTATATTTAAATATTTAATCGTACGATGCCTTAAAGTTTTATAAATATAAGTAGTTAAGGAATCATTATTTGAATATTATATGGTGATAATTTCTGTCGGGACGTGATCAAATCTATCATAAAGCGATTCGGGCTTTATTGGATTTGATCACATCTCGACCAAAGTAGTCATAGCAAAACATTCTGTATGTTCAATTTGTCTCTATACCCGGTATAAAGTCCTCAGAGCAATACAATTATGCATTAATCCAGTTGCTTCTATATCCAGTATAAAAACAATTAAAGTCTGAATTGCTTCACTTTTATTTAAACCCACTATAAGGTCCTCGTGGTAATTTGACGTCTCCACTGTTTATGTGTGTAGAGGTATATCATTGTCAAGAAAAATGACACTGCTGCTAGTCCGATTATTCCGAACATAACGGAGCGTACCCACTTGTTTTCTGTTGTGTTTGTTGGATGAAGCATCGTTTGATTTTGTTTTGTGTCGAACATCGTATCTTCAAACATACCTGGACATACGAAAAGACTATTTTGCATCAAAATCGATGGGTTTTTTTTGCATTTATCTCATGGTGTTCTTATGTAAGTATTTATATTTTTCCAAATATAATTGACTTTTATTTTTAAAAACCTTTATTCATATACACTTTCCGTTTGGTAACCATAACTGCACTTCGCTTTTTCGAAGTAACTCAAATGTTTTCTTTTGAAATAAGAATAAATTTCAGGATCATATCTCAAGGAGCATGACAATCTTGTTTGAAATTACTAGAGCGTAAAACATTTGAAAATGATTTTTTAAGATATAGATGCTAATGCAAAATTAAATTTTTATCACAATCCAGCACCATTGAATATTTTTGTTGCTTGAAATTACCCGTTTTTTGACTGGATGCTATCGTTGACGGTGATTGTATGGTACTTCTTTCAAAAGAAATAGGCGCCGATGTCTTGGTATATTCTAAAACAGGGAAGATTTCTTTTTCAATCATTCTAGATTGCAAAAAGCGGTGTAATAAACTAAAGGTTTGCGATAGATCATAACTTTTAGAAAAGCATGTGTTGTTTTTATTGAATTGTTTACATCCCTTATTTTATTTTCGCCAAACGATGAGCACGTGTGGTAATAATTATGACCTCATTAAAAATTCACACAGAATTAAAATATTCACTATTCTATATATATATATATATATATATATATATATATATATATATATATATATATATATATATATATAAGGAAGTATATTTGCAGAAGTAAACAATTATTGGAACTGAAGAGTAAAATTAAAAATCTAGGGTTCAATTTACATTTCCTCATATAAAACGATTCATTGAGATGCACAAACAATAAAGCAACAACTACAAAACCTTTTAAAATAAGATAACAATAAGACAACCATGCCTACCATCTGGAAGTTGTTTACAACCATCCACATGATGGCACACTCTCTTAGCACAGTTGCAGCTTAAAAAACATTTTAGTCCATAAAGTGGAAACGGGCATTTGTCTTCACAGTTCTTTCCATAATATCCAGGACCACAGGCTATTAAAATAACAGTGCTATGACTACTTTGGTCGAGAATTGTTTATGAATAGCAAACAAAAAATAAAATTAAGCTTTATCATTCAAAGTGGTTTTAATTATCTTACGTATACATTTCTGGATTGTTTGATCCCACAGGTAGCCCACAATACACGCAGCTTGTCCTCTATTACAACAAAAGAACAGATTTGAAGCATAAAAATCCATACTACTTAAATTATAAAATCACTCAAATATATAGATATTCCACTTACTCTTCGATGAATAAGGTTTGAAGCATAGGAATCCATATCATTGAAATTAATGTATGCTTTGTAATATTCCACATTTTATGATAATCGTTTTTCGATGAATAACGAAATACGTTTTTCCAAAATACTTACCAGAACACAGTGTTACCCACTTGTACGATACATTTTGCTTCCTTGTTCCTTGCATATGTTATGGTGCAAGTTATTTCATATAATTATATATGCTGGTTTTCTTTGACATAGTTAATGTATGACATTTATATTCAATCTTACAGTTAAATTTATTTCTTTGTTTAAATCACAATATTTGTTTGAAATTAACTAAAATTTGGTTATCAAAATATGATGTTGTGAACTAAAGCATGTTTAAATGAAATTGTTCATTTTAGCCTGTATCAAAAACCACGTATTTTAATGAAAAATCAAATGTATTATTACACAAGTATAAACACTTCAATTCAAATTTTCTGGCCTACTGCAATTAAGAGCTGATTTGATTAACATGTCCTGGATCATATCTACTGTTATAATGTCCTTCCATTCATATTTTATTTATTTTCAATGTATGTGGTCATTTGTGATAGTTGTCAATGGTTTTGAAGCATTACTTTTGTAAGCACAAGAAGCATATATATTGATAAACTATGTCAAAAATAAACACTCTTTTTATCAATCTTACGGGATTTTGATTGTTTAAAACAATTTCATTTTCGTTATGAATAAATTACTCATTCGACATTTTATAGAAATAACCGTTGATTACTGACCGCTTCTTACCTAATTAGATATCTTAACGCCATTTTTTGTCATGTACTATTTAATGTAAAAATTAAATAAGTTTATTCTCAATCTAACAGATACATATTTAAAAGAACTGTTAAAGATACTCTTTTTTGTATATACACATGTATAATCTGTATTATACTTCACAAAAATCAAAAAGAGAGAAATGTAGTTAATGAAATTTCTTGTACATGTAAAATCTCTCCACACCAGCAGGCTGTCGGACCAGGAAAAAATGGTTGAGTTACAGAGGGTGCTAGCTTACCCAGGTTTAATAATAATATACATTTGATAAGGGAGTTTTATAAATTCTTTTAAAATAGTTAACTTAATTATTCAAATTGGATGCTTCCAAAAAAGTGGGTTTTTTCTACGCTCATAAATTGAATGTTTAGTTTGAGTACATGTTATTCTCATGCATTTCCGACTTGTACTTAAAATAAACAATTCTCAAACTTTTAATCTAAAGTCCTCGAAATGCATCTGTTTCCTCTTTATTCTGTAATAAAATAAAAGTCCTTGAGAAAACAGATGTTAGCAGATGAGCTCAATATCATGACATCTTTATCTAAAAGAGCTTTTTTTGGATTTTATTGATGCTTACAACAAAAAATCGAATTCATTTCATTTTGATATTTTGTTCCATGTATTTTTTTTCTTTTGGTCTTATTTTATTCCTTGTTTGATGAATTGTTATACTTTTGTTTTTGATAATGATTTCATCATTTAAGTCAACTATGAATTTTATACAGTATAGTAAGTACTAACAAGCTTAACATTTTTTATATAGTAATATACTATGTAGAGTGTTTACATTTGTATTCCTGAAAGATAAACTCGAGCAATTTTGACCACATTAAAATGATTTTTATTGTTCAAAGTTCAAAAATACTATTTCATAAAAAAAAAATTAAAAGCAACATTATTTATTCAAACTATTCGAAACGTTGAAGGAGTTTTTCTAATAATGAATGATTTCGATTTAATGGTTAACCATATTTGAAATGAATAATTGAATTGAATAATTATCAATTTTATAATATTAAATTATAAAATTAAATAACAAAATTGCACGTGTTAGAAGTATCACTATTAAATACTAAATCGAAGTAAAAAATGGCAATGGTGAAGTATGTGCCTAATTAATTTAATAAAAAAGTAATGCATTGTAACATCTATCACAAGGAATAAGGAAATATTATGATTATTTGACACAACGCCTATCAACCTGAATGTTCCACCATTTTTACTAATGCCATTTAGTTTAATCAAATATTTGGATTCAGATAAAAATGAATAGCATAGCAATCGTGTTCATTGATTTGATAGTATTGAATATGATCTTGCTGCCCGAGATATCCGCAAAAATCTGTAGTGACCGTTAGGTGAGATTTCTAAAGTAAAAGTTTATAAGTGTTAAGTTTAGTATGATTATGATTTTAATCTATGTCTTTAAAGTAGCACAAATGAATCCCAGATATTTCACAACTAACCAAGGTAACGACACTATTATGACGTCACAATAACGTCATTACCTTGGTTAGTTGTAAAACATCTGAAGATGAAAATGAAAGCGCTTATGTTTTACTCTGATTTTGTGTTTTTATTAGGGCTTTTCGATTTTTGGTCGAAAAGACCTATTGTTTTCGTTCTGTTTTATTAGGGCTTTTCGAATTGGAATTTCGGTCAAAAAAATCTTCTGTTATTCGGATGTTTCTTATTATGCTCCCTTCGAAGAAGGGAAGGCATAATGCTTTGCTACTGTCTGTCGGTCGGTCGGTATGTCGGTCGGCATGTCGGTCGGTCTATCGGTCGGTCGGACCACCAATAGTTTCCGTTAATTTTCTCGCAGAGAATGCACATCTTGAAATGTAATTTAATATACAGGTTTATCATAATAATATCTAGGTCAATATTGATTTTGGGTGCGTACGAGCAATTTTCGACCGAGTTGTGCCCCTTGGACGTTGAAAAATTCCAATTTTTTCCAGTTTCCATTCATTTTCTTCCTAAAGGATGCACATATTGTAATAAAATTTGGTATACAGGTTTATCATGATAATATCTAAGGCAAGTATGAATTTTGGTGTGATCAATCTATTTTCGTCCGATTTATTCCCCTTGGACGTAGAAAAATTCCAATTATTTGCAGTTTCCGTTTATTCCGTAATGAAATATGGTATACAGGTTTATCATGATAATATCTAAGTCGAGTATGATTTTAGGTGCGAGCGAGCAACTTTCGTCAGAGCTATGCCCCTTGGATGAAGAAAAATTTCAATTATTTGCAGTTTCCGTTCATTTTCTTCGCAGATGTTTCCAAGGGAGGGTGGCATAAGTGTTTTACAAACATTTCTTGTTACTCTTATTCTCCACAAACTTCACACGGTTCTTACAACCTCGTGCATAGGTATGGCGGCCTTGCATCAAATTTTAAAATATTATGTCCTGCCAAATTGGAAAAATGAAAATGTGTTCTGATTAATTTGGAAATTATCAACACAAATCTATGGGAATTATCCCCCTTTCCTAACATTATGAATTTTTTTAACAATTTAAATTTTCTGCAATAATCATTCAATTTGATAGAATTTATTTTCAAATCATATCAATGAATTTTCGGAATGCAAAAATTTAAAACATTGTTTACAACATTTGCGTTTTTACATAGCAATATCATAATGTTGTCAATATATTGCTGAAATCAGCACTTCCAGTTTTAAAGTTTTTTATTCTACCTTTGAACAAAATGTGATGGGACATAGAAATTTTGTCAACACAATTGTTTTATTAATTTCATATATCAACCTTAGCATTTGCGTTTTAACTTATAAATTTTTCATGGCAACTTTCTTGGCATTTAAGAGAGTTACTACAATAGGAATCGCCCCTTTCCCTTATTCTGGAATTATAACCTTTTGTGACAAGTATTGTTTGTAACCATCAAAAAAGTAATGTATTATTTAGATTTATCAATTAACATGAACAGATCAAATTGAAAATGTTAAGTTTTCACCAGCTCATGTTTTGACAATGTTTTGACAATGACTGCCTCTGTAATAATAAAAGAAAAAAGAATTACAGGTATCTTATCGAATTTAAAAAAAAACGGATGTCAAAATATCTCAAGCCCAGTATCAACCACAAAACAATATAAGCCCTTTCCTTCGGCGCTGGGCTGATATAAGTGATCAGGTTGATAATGGTATTTCTTTGTTTACTATTTTGCTTTGCTTCAAATTACGTTGATTCACGGATCTTTGCATTCTTTGATAAAGCTCGCTCAACTGCAGCATTTTTGGACAGCTCTTCCTCCTTTAAAAAGATGCAGAATTATCTTTTATTTTAACTCAAAGTATTCATTTCAGAACAAAATAAGATTTGTAAAGTTCATTTTTACATGTATAACATATTTATAAACAAATCGATTTAAGTGTTCATTTCTCTCAAGTTCTTCCAAATCAGCTGCAAAAAAAATTAATATAATAGATACACTAATGAACAAAATACCCTTGTTAAAACTGATTAAAATTGGCGGTTCATAGAACTGCCAGTTCGTGAAATATATATTTATTTCAAAACAAACAATTTTTACTGAAAAAAGTTCTTTTAATTTTTTTAGTCTTTAATGGTAAAAGAAACTGGAATTTGATGCTTTCAAATCGGGTTGCCACAATAAAATATTCACTGGGAGTGTTTGATTCATTAAAAACATGTGATGGAAATCAGCATAAAAGTTACATGCAGGTCAATTTTTTTAAATTTTTTACTGGTTTCTAAGTTTAATCTGCGGTTATTATTTTTTTGCGTAATAAATAGTTAAGTATTTTTAAGTACCAAACTCTTACGTATGCAGTGAAAACCCACTTGTAATCCACGGCGCACAACAGTGTTGCTCCTGAGACATTGAAATATTTTCATTATTACTTTACACCATCAAAACGATGTTACTCTTTCAATATGACACTGATTGATTAATTCTTCTTTCTAAAAAGTGCTCAGAATCAATAACGTTTATACAATTTTCAGCGATGTATTTAATAATGCCGTTGCTTGAAACGCTATTACAAATACAAATGCACCGAGGCAATAAACTGGGTTTTTTTTACCGTATCGTGGATGATTTATTACATGCATACCATTGATAAAATATTAAGCATCGATTTCAGATACTAAAAGTAAGTTTTGTGTATTACTCTTTTATAGCTCTTATCTAAAAACAAGGTATTAAAATATTATTTGAATATGCCGAGCAAAATTGCTGACTGCAATTTAATATGGAAGTTTAGAACATGTTTCTCATGTTATTCTGATCAATGTAAACCAACAAACCAACCAAATTTGGACTAACATTACTTTAACAGGAAAAGTTTAATGATGCAAAGAATTTAAGGTTTGTTCTTATCGTCTGTTTTTTAAATGGAAACGTGATTATTTTTTAAAGTGTTTTGAATGACATTCAAATTTTAACAGTCTACCTTGAATAACAGTAGATTGAAAGTAACCTTCAAAAGTATACATTGCCGTTCAAATGAATCTTTTCTTAGCCAAAAAGGAATGTTTAAAGCGCAAACAAGAATAATCAATACATGGTACGACAATATTCAAGTCTTGATAAACAAATATATTTGAAAGCAGAAATGGTGTACTAACATGACACTAGCAGCCATTTGTATCTGTTACAACCAGATTCTTACTGTGTTTTTTATCACCTGTTTTTGCAGTTTATATGGATCCTGCCTGACCAGAGGTACCTCAAACTCTCTATATATTCGCACCAAGGAGTGAAGCAGGAAAGCCCAGTCCCCATTGGAAACTGAGAATAAATCAGGTTAGATATAACACTGATACTGTGTGTATGTGTGGGTTGGGGGTTGGGGGGGGGGGGTTGGGGGGGGTTCGGAAGGAGGTGGATCATTTCCTTTTTTGGAGGGATATTTTTATAAAACGTATTCTATCTGAGAGTGTTTCATTAATGCTGTTAAAATGATAACAATTTATTTTCATGTAATTGTAGTTTAATTATGTTTTTACGAGGTGGTTGGTGATTTTGTATGCTTACAAAAACTACGATAAGCATGTAAAGATTGCAAATGTTAAGTGAAAGGTAAATGGTCGACTTACGGAATAAGGATTCGTGCATTCTTTGAGTATTATGAGGTGATAATTTCGGTCGGGGCGTGGTCAAATCCAACAAAGACCGACGCGCTTGATGATTAATTTGACCACGCTCTGACCGAAATTATCACCGCATAAAATTCAACAAATGATTCCTTCTTACTAATATTTATATTATTTCCAATTTGTACACTTTAAAACCTTATTTTTAAACCACTATTTTTTATAAATCACATGCCATATACTACACGTCGCAGCCAATACCGTTTTTCGGTTATGCTTTAAGACACCCCCATTTTGTGTCACTCATGTTTTATGAAGTTATTGGGTTTTATGGTTCAAAATTTATTCATAATATTTTCGCAGATAAAGACATTTGAAAATGTAAATATACTTCGAAAAAAAAATGGAATTTTGAGTTGCTATAATTTGTTCATGTTCTAATGCATTAAAATTTAAAAAAAAAATCAATAAACAACTAGTGTTTTGAATTGGAACGCGATTGCATGCACACAATGTCCTTATCTTAAATTTCTGCTGAGATACATATTGAACCGCTGGTAATATAACAGGTATATTTAATGACAATCCTATCGAACAACGGTTCAACCGTATCGAGCATAGCAATGCTCAATTGTTAATTGATATATTTGAAAATATATGACAAATGGAGGTAGCATTTCTTACTTTTTACTTTTTAAAAAATCTTCCTCTTTTATGATGTGCCTGTAAAAGACATAACACCATTATGATCGGAATATTTTTTTCATCATTAATCACACCTCAGAGCTTAATGAAAGATGAATTGTTTTATGTCAAAAAAACCTAATGGTTTGTTTTTTATTCATAAACAAGTAATTTCCAAAGAAATATCACCCGTTGAATTTTTAAAAAAATGTGCATACTGCGGTATATTAATGGCTTATAATTAATAATTTATAATGATATATTACAAATTTCAAAAGATAAAACATAAAATCATAACAATAGAAATGGGTATTGTTGATACCCTGTAAAAATATTCTTAATTCAAGAAATCACGATGTATTACAATAAATGAGCGAGTGAGACTTTTTTCTTCGGCTTAATTTATCATGTAAAAAACCTGAAAACGATAAGCGCCATTATAGTATTTTACCCGAGCAAGGTCAAACATCATAATTTCGCAACTCATTAACGTTACATTAAAAGTTCATTTTGTATAAAACACAAAAAAGGTTATAACTTTGCACTAAAGGCTGCACGATAAAAAATGGTCAAAGGCATATGCACTCAAACTTTGCAACGTTAAATCGTGGGATAGTAGGGGACTTTTAAATGTGAGAAGCTCTTTTTTTTCAGTCCTCCATTTCTTGGGAACGATGATCGAGACATATATCGCCCTTGAAAAGCCAATGCGTATTATGTTTTACAAAGGCCAAAATTACATTAAAATAATTGTTATTCCAAAACCATCAACTTTTAACTGCGTGCTAGACCCTGTCCCATTTACCGCAGACACAAGCTCTTTCGATTTTCTGATGCTTTATTTAAATTTTACATAAATTTTACAGTAAATGTACATACATGTAGATGGTATTTTGCACAACTGTCAACTAGATCCCACCGTTTCACACATTCGGCTTATCCCAACTTTAAAAAAGAAACTGTAACTGATATTTAAGTTAAATACATCTTATGCATATATTATCAGTCGTTTACCTTTAACTCATATTTGAAAGGTTAGTAATTTGATCCGCAAAAACAGTAAATGATAAACCAAAGCTCAGTGTTATTTCTCTATTTTGTTTCATGTTATTATTATAGTTTTGATTTAGAATTGTTACATACATTTGTACTATTTTATTTGCTTCTTTTTATATGATAATTTCATGTTGAAGCTACATGTAAACGGAGGCAATGCCCCCCCCCCACCACTTTTTTTAAATTTGTGTTATCATTCCCATTCAAAAACAACATCAATTATTTTCTTTTATCTTATTTTTTACAAAATGATGTGACTGTAATTGTAATAAGAAAAGAATTGTTTTTACTTTCTTTTTACGTACAGCACGAATATCACTTGGAACTGACAAGTATATCATCCTCTTAGCTAAATTATAAAGTAATTTTACACAATAACAGCCGAGGGACTACGGTTTTCCCTGACATACCTAGTGCATATAACACGTAGCACGCATTACAAATGCTGGTCCACCTTTGCAATTTGAAGGTGCGCGAGTTCACTGTGACATCATACATAAAAAATATTTTTACTTAGTTAACACTTCTCAACAGAGTATGGCATAGCTCTCTTGGTTCTCATCAAAGCATGTGTAATACCCAATTTTACAAACCACACAAAACCGTCAACTTTTAGTGAAAGGTCAGCCATTTTCGAAATAAAAGTGCTTTTTCACGAATATTTACTGTTTACTTTCATTAAAATACATGTTGTTATACTTTGCCAAAGACTTCTTTATTAGATTAACCTCACCAACTGACACCAAATCAGCGATGTTAAAATTGATCAAACAACAATTCAACAAACATTAAAATCTCTTAAGTTGTTACACTACTTTGAATACTGCATCTATTACAAAATAGAAGGATTTCTATTTTTTCTTAAAAGTAGTGTTAAAAAGAACTTCGTGTATATTGTACAATATCTGTTCTTTTTATTTACAGTTTAAATCAATGTCTAGTAATCGGAGATTAGTAGTTACCTCGAAGTTTTAATAAGTAAATCATTTTGAATAATGTTAAATTTTTCGTGTAAAATAAGTTAAAATTGAATTCGCTTCTCTCAGGGAGATTTTTTAAAAAAAATTTTACCTAAAAATGTTTTGCATCGTGGCAATGCAATTATGATTCATTATAAATAATATTCAAATGTTAATAATAGGAATTATATATAAATTTCAATTTTGAGACATTTTTTGTGCATATCCATTCTGTAAACATATTTTGTTCAATCCATTTTTCAACGAAAATAAATTCTATGTCATAAATGAGGCTAAATTAATTTTAAAGAGGTAATGCAAATGATTTTTAAAAGATTTGATCTCCATTATCAGTGAGGTGACCAGTCTTAAAGGCTGATAAAATATGAAGTTTGTTGATCGTTTTCTAATCGCTATTACGTGCACACTGTTTGTTATATTTAAGAAAAGGAGTATTGAAAGGGTAAATATTGATTTAAAACATATTTTTGTGTACTTTAGTACTCTATTTCTCAACAGATAGTGATTTTCAGACTTCATCTACAATATGGCAGAGTCAAGCTCTCAATATAGACTACGTGAGTGTGATTCTTCAGCATGTACTGATCACACTGAATATATCTGTGAAACATGTCAACATGTCCGCTTTTGTTTACAATGCAAAGAAAGCCATGTAAACGATCTCAGAACGATAGACCATAAAGTTGTGACTTACCGGGAAAAATATAGATACAACTCAAAACAAGAGAACTGTGTGTGACATCCCAGCAAGGTCTACAAAATGTTTTGTATATCTTGCAATCTTCCCGTCTGTTCCCATTGTTCAGAACATGGCAACCACAGAAAGTTATACATACAAAAAGCATATGAAACAAAACGACAGCAATATGAACGAAGCTTTGACAATATCAGAAGTGAAATTCTCTATTCCAGAAACTTTCTATTATCAGAAATAAAAGCTGATGTCAAAAAATGCCACAACATTTTTTCTAGGTATCATTCAGAAATGTTAGGAAAGGCTCAAAGAATAAACGATTGGCTGGACAATATCTCTTTTGGCTCTCTTTTGAAACACAAATGTTTCAGACATATTAAAAAGTTTTATAGTTTTATTACATGGATACAGACGAGTGAGTACAATGTTGAACACTCATCAACGGTCAACTTCCTGTTGTCTGTAAAACAATTCAATCAAGATTTGAAGAAGATTGAGTGCAATTCATTTATTGAATACCATGGCAAGCACTCCAAAACTGAGGCACTAATTGAAAAGGATGTGATCATGTTTCTTTGTGGAATTTATATCACAGAGAAAGGAATTCGAAAAGCCCAAAACAAGAGTCTATTAAAGCTAATACCTTCTGGGGCTGAACTACATGATGTTGTGTCATTAAAAGGCGATTCTAAAAGTCCTCATATTTCCCGTTTAACATCAGACAAAATATGGTTCAATAGTGGAAAACAGAATCTTACCTTATCAAACCTAAGAGGTGATATATTAGATCAATTAAATTATATATGTAGTGGTGTTGCATTCCACACAGCGAACACTGAAGGCGAATTATTCTTTATAGATAGTGAAAATAACGTCAGGAAATATTCAATGGATCAGAAAATAACCACTACATTTATAAAGACAACAGATACCGCATCTAAACTTTTGTGTGTATACTGGTCCTTGCTCTCCAGAGGACTACTGGTTGGAATGCGTGGAGAGGTCAAGGGTCTTTTCAAAATAACTTGGTACAGTCAAACTGGACAACTTATAAAAACAGTGCAATACAATAATGCAGAAAGAAAACTGTGCGCATATCCTCGTTTTATAACGGAAAACAACAATAGGGATATTGTTGTGTCTGGACCTTATGCCGTAATGGTCACAGATCATGGAGGAAGACATCGTTTCTCCTATAAAGGTCATCTTTCCGGATCAAAATTTAATCCTCAAGGAATATGTACCGACGTTTTGTCACATATTCTGGTGAGTGAAAAAGATACAGTACAGCTGATAGACGTAGATGGACATTTCCTGTCCTATCTTCTGCTAAGGCCACCAGGAATATTCTATCCATATAGTCTGAGTTATGATGCCAGATCCCATCGTCTCTGGGTTGCAGCACGGAATGTGATATGCGTTTACAGGTATATTACAAGGCAGGATTTTCTTGCAGGTAAAGTTTACCAAAGTAAGAACAGAAAATTAACAGTAAAAATAAAAAACAGATAAGAAAAATTACTATATCATATTTTTACTTTAGAGGGGATCTACATATAATTGTTTTAAAAAGACTTAAATTCTTAAAATTACTTTCGGCTCGTTTATCTTAAATGCAAATGCAAGGTCTTATAAAAAGCTATTTATCGTCTTTAGTGTCGAGGGCAATATTTCTAACAAAAAAAGCATGTGCTATTCGGCTTAGCTATCAGTATTCCAATTGTAGATCAAAATCCAGATATTGCTGACTGTGTGGAGTATCTTGGTCAAATCCCAATTCCTGTCCAAAATATAATTAAACCAACAGACGAAAAGGACGGATTGCTCAAAATGAGTTTATCACCAACGTTCCTTCAATCGTTCAAAGTTAAACGTGTTCATATGTGTAAACACATGTCCTTCCTGGCTCCTGACAACATATGGGTCAGTGATGATAAGAATCGTATATTGTTGACAAACATAAAAGGTGGAAGTCTACATCTCGTGAAGCGTAACAGAAGTCACGGAATACACACTGTGAGCAGTGACAGGGATTTGATATATATAGATAATGATAACAATATTAAGACGCTGTCAGAAGATCTAAAATTGACCACAACCTTTTTGGAAGCAGAAAATTCACAATGGAAACTTTTATGTGTTCACTGTTGTCAATCAACTGGAGATTTACTAGTGGGGATGACAATAAATAAAAAGAAACAAACAACGATCGATCTCCAAATCACAGATTTGGATGAGGACGAAAATCAATGTATTTTTTCAAGCAGCAAAGTAACTCGGTACAACAAGACCGGAGAAGAGACACAAACAATCCAGTTCAATAATGACAGACTCCAACTGTATAGATTACCTCTCTATATAACAGAAAACAAAAACGGGGACGTTGTGGTATCTGACAACAAGGACGCTGTAGTTGTAACGAATCGTGGAGGTAAACATCGTTTTACTTTCACAAGGCATCCTTCAGGTTCAACAATATCACCACGTGGGGTTTGTACCGACTCCCTGTCACACATCCTAGTGGTTGACGTTGCTACCCAAACAATCATTATGATCAACAATGACGGGCACTTTCTGTCGTATCTACTAACAATCTCACAGAAGATGCATCACATTGGCTGTCTATGCTATGATTTCCATACTTCTCGACTATGGGTAGGTTCATGGAAGATGAGAAGAGTGAGTGTCTATAGACATATAGACAAAAAAGACGCTCTGACCGGTAAGTATGATTGACCATGATTTATGAATAAGTATTATTGTCCAGTAATAGATTTAAAATCTGAAGCATTAATATGCTAATTACTGAACTACTACAATACCAGACTATGTTTACTTTACCACACTTTACTTTCTTAATGATGTCCACCGTGATATTTCTAAGTAATGCAAACATTTAAAGAAATATTGTTTCCAGTTTTGAAAAGTATTGTTCGTTTATGTGTAAAGTAGTTATACATAAAAAAAATTATGCTACAAAGTGTGCTTTTGCGGGTGAATGTTTAGTGTCAGAAACTTTATTTGGAAAAGTCTTTCTTAAGAGAGTTTAGACGATAGTTTTAACGATTACTTTTCAAACATGGATAGCAATATGGTTTGGTTGGTTTGAATATTTCATTAAATCATTTAATCAGTCAAGTTTCTATGTACTCATACGCCGTGTGCGGGGGTGACGTGTGTTACTGAGCAATGGACACCACATATTTCAAATGTAAACTTAACGAAGATTACACAATACATGTTTATATTATATATCAACAGAAACTGAGTTTTAAATGTCTTGAAAAAAACTATGACTATAGTTATATCAGAATTATTATACCCCCGCTCCAAAGGAGAGGGGGTATACTGTTTTACCCTTGTGTGTCTGTCTGTCCGTCTGTCCGTCCGTAACAAAAATTTCTGTCGCATTTATCTCAGCAACTATTTATTGCAGATGCTTGAAATTTTTACACAGTGTATGTTAAGGCATGCCATATCGTGGGATATATTTTTGTACCAATCGGACGTCAACTTCCTGTTAAATGACGACTTTGCTTATTTTTTAACCAAAATTTTCAAACAAATTTTCGTCATTTTAAAAGTATCTGTATAGGTATGCTATATCGTGGGATGTATTTTTGTACCAATCAAACGTCAACTTCATGTTAAATGAGTACTTTGTTTATTTTAGCCAAAATTTTCAAAAAAAATTACCTCAAAGATTTCTCAGCAGCAATTTATTGCAAATGCTTGAAATTTTAACACACTATTTGTTTTGGTATGCCATATCCTGGGATATATTTTTGTATCAATCGGACGTCAAGTTCCTGTTAAATAATGACTTTGTTTATTTTTTGCCAAAATTTTCAAACAAATTTTCGTCAAAGATTGCTCAGCAGCTATTTATCGCAGAGGCTTGAAATTTTTACACAGTGTTTGTTACATTTGTACATTTGTACATTTTTGTACCAATCGGACGTCAACTTCCTTCAAATGAGTACTTTGTTTATTTTAGCCAAAATGTTTAAACAAATTTACCTCAAAGATTTTTCAGCAGCTATTTATCGCAGATGTCTGAAATTTTAACACACTATTTGTTTAGGCATGTCATAGTATTGGATACATTTCTGTACCAATCGGCTGCCAGCTTTCTGTTAAATGTCGACTTTGCTTATTTTGCATATTCACATCAGAGCAGGGGTATCACTAGTGAGCGTTGGCTCACAGATATCTTGTTTCATCTCGTGTGAAATGTTCTTTTATATCAAGACAATAAATATTTATACTTAGATAAATGACCCTGTTGGGATCTGATATAAAGATATAACAAAATTAAGAAATTGTTATTTACAGGTGACGCATCATGTTGTTCTGATGGAGATGATACGTCCAGCTGTTGTGTAAAAACGTGATTTTTGCTTCACATCCGAAACTTCAGTCAGAATCTATGTATGCATGCAATTCAAATGGACTGCAAAGGGTTTTTTCTTTATACAAATCGCACCAACGGTTAAAAAATTGTAAAACACAATAATATAACATTGTAACATATACTGTAGTATGTTAAGGCTCAAATATAACAATTTGTTTTATTATACTTTATTGTTAAATACTGAAATCTGATTGGTTTAGACTCAGTTAATAATCCGTTCTATTACCCTCAGTGTTATCAACGCACTTGGCAACGGGTAACACAACGAATTGTTACATGCGCGTAATAGAATTCACGTCATTCCTATGAGTGTTCGAAGCAAGACAAAGAAAATTTATTAGTTGACTGATCTTTAAAGTATCTTTATCCAAACGATTGAACAATTAATTGTAAAAAAAAAATTAAAAAAGGCCGACATAAGCTTTTTTTTTTTAAATCTAATTTCTTAAAAAAAAAAATTATATGTTATTGTGTAGCAATAATATTACCATTCATTGTATTTCAAAGGTAAGGGTAACCGTTGATTGGGTAAATTTTATATTTACAAGCACAATTGTCACCATGATGAAATTGTATACCCAAAGTTTTACGAAACCAGGGGCTAATGTACTATTTAATCCTCGTAGCGTAAATTAATTTGATATATTTACATGCATATTTGATTGGATATTCATTTCCATAATTAGGTGACAAACAGTGGTTTTTGTTGCGGAATTATTGCTTTAAACATTTATGTGTGATCATTTACAGTTTGTTAAAAAATGTATTCTAACATTACCTTTATTAGTATTAGTATTTTAAGTCAATTTGTATTTTATCTTTGCTTACATTGTACATTCTTACATTTATAAGAGGACCACTGAACTTTGGTTTTAGAATATGACTTCAAAAGGTGAACATTGGATTATATTTAACAAAAACTGTATCATAAAATATATTTTAAACTTGAAAAACGGGACTGTGGAATATTATTTTAAGCATACAGCTAAAAAGTAGAAAAAGGTTGAAATTTGTTTTACGATTTAGTTAATCGATGAAAATAACGATAGAAAAATTGGCATTTCTTAGATATTTTTGTGGTTTTAACATTGCTTTATACTATCAAAATTGAAAATAAGTGTTTTACTTAAAATTCATATCAAACATTTGATATCTTCAAATGTAGACGTTCGGGATTTTTTTTTCACATTTTTGGAAACTCCGATAGTATTACCCTACATTATTCAACTAAACCAGTGGAAACTGTTATTTTAACTCTACTGGTTAATAAAGATAGGTTAAGGATGTTCTCAAACGCTGGGCCTTGGAATAGAATCGTGAAATTTTGTCATCATTTTACAATTTTTCAGTAGATATGTGCACAAGATTAAAAATATCAAGACGACAGACACCAGTACGAGCACTACAATTCCAATCATCGTTGTTTCTAGTTCAGTATTTTTCTATTTTGGAAATTCTACAATGCAAAAGCAGAAAGGATTAACTATAAGCTCAAATTATCAACAAGTCAGTTTTCCACACTAGAATAAATTATTTTTTTACGTCAAAGTAACTGTTCATTTCTCTAAAAACTAATAGTGGTTTTTTTTAAAAATTATTTTATGTATTAATAAACTTTGCCTCAACTCTTATTTTATTTTTTTTAAACTAAATGTCATTCTTTTCGGTTATTTTTTCAAATACATGTATGAAGAAAAATTGAACGATAAGCTTTATGACATGCTCATATTTTTCCAAATGTATTATTTTATAAACAATTTAATTTAAAGGCTTAGAAAATGCATCTTTTGTTCATTTCTGAGAGATGTACATCTCCTGTTCATGGCCAAAAAAGTATAGAGATTAAAAATGGACTTTGATCAGTTATTTCAAATTAACTTTAAAAAGGTATAATTCAGTTACATGTTTTCTTTTCTTGATTATATTGCAGAGACAAGCTTTAAGCAAGCTAAAGAAATAATATAAAAGAAGATGTAGATCAGTTGCCTGACAAAAAATTGAAATTCGATGAACAATTAATCAACATAGAAAAATCAGAATAAAATCAAACAGGTTTCCAGACTTTTATTATTTTCATAAGAATCGAATACATTTATTTTCACCATGCATTCATAAATGTATAATCTTCATACAAGTATTATTTACAAAATCATAAAATAAAGATTGTATAAATGTATAGATGTTTGTGTACATCATAGAAATATTTGATATCACCTATCACCCATATATTCACCCTAAAATTGTATCATTAGTGAAAGCATAAAGCACATCGCGATCGTTCTAGCCTCCGTCCGGAGTCCGCATAGCTCTCCCCTACAAGTGCTGTTTGAACACATAAAGTATCGTAAAGCTATATATATATTACGCGTCATCTGTTACGTCTATTGCAGTGCGCAGTTCCGGCATTATTTTTATGTTAACTGCAATTGAGTATAAATTTACGTACAAGGTTGTCACTCTAAACAATATGCATTTATGTATTTGTACTTAAATACATTTTTCTACTGTAACAATGTATGTCTTGTTTGATTAATAAAAGGAATCGATGTTGCCTCATGCTCAATAAATAAGTTACAAAACTAATAAACAAACAGACAGACAGACAAACAGACAGACAGATTTATTACCACTTAATATTCTGTTGATCTTGCGATTGCGGGGGACGTGTTGTCGATTTCAAACGTGAAGGGAAATCCATGTGGATTCTCTGGAGAAGACAAATGTTTGTTTTACATGTTGGTTCTTCAAGTAAGAAGAAATTTACATAGTACATTGCATGGTTTTTTTAGTATAAGAAACGAAATATAATATCTGAACAACGTTCAATGTAAAAGGAAAATACCTGTTGACTTCCCATCACAGTCTTTGACATGATCACAGTCTTTGTCAGTACACTTAAACGTTGATTAACAGTCCAACCCATACGAAGGAAAGATACACTTATCTTTGCAATCTATTACATAAAATCCTGCTTTACAACCCGATTATGATTAAATAGTTTTATTATACAAAAGATTATTGTTACTGGTGCTAATATTAAATGAATAACCAATCGTTTATGCTTCCTTACTTTTACATTTTTTAAGATCGTGATCCCATAAAAATCCCGGGCAGCAAAGTGTTCCATTCAGGCTACAACATTCGAAAACGATGAAATAGATTTTAAATATATAATAAATGAATATAATAATAAATACTTTCTTAAACCTTAACCCGAAATCACTATAGATATTTCAAAAAGAAGAACTAAAACTCATCCAGAACACATATTGGTGGAAGCCGAAGAGGACATTCCAAAAATCATTATTATGCACATTTTTCAGAATGTTCCGAAGATTATTTTCATTTCGATATTGATATAATTAAGTACTGACTCAGAGGTATTGTTCATTTGTAACGACATGTTGCAAAACATTAATTAACACGTTTTATAACAATTATAACAATTTTATGGAACTAAATGGTTTCCTTCCTGCTTGATTTTAATTATTAATAATGTTATCCAATTACCCTTATTGTTTATTGAATAACAAAACATCAATTGCTCATTGATCTTTAATTCCCTTCATAACAAATTTTATAAATGTACAACCATCTATTAAATTTTATTTACGAAGAAAGCAAAATATTAAACATATTTTTAATGTAAAAGGTAAGGTAGGGTTTATAGTCTTGCTTTTAAAGTAAATTGTTCACATGACTTCTACCTATTTCCTCCTGGGGAGACCTGTACATACAATAGGATCCTCAACTCCCTGGGGATCATACAAGCAGAGCTGCTAAATTACGGCGCTAATGCACATTTGTTCACATAGCCATCTCGTTTTTGTGTCAGGTACCCATTTTTACCCCTGGATGGAGAGAGTGAACAAGTATAGTAAAGTACATTGCCGAAGGTTACAATGTTACATGTACATCGAAAACTTGACAAATAACCCTAAACAATTCACGTCTTTATACATTCAGTAATAGCCAACGGATTGTACTGCGAGGTACATGTAATGTACTTTACAAATCATAAATTTTCTCATAAATTTCCGTCACCATTAAAAATGAATGAATAAAATCTGTGCGCAAACCATGTACAACATGCAAATTAGTCTTTCATAGTTTTTCAAAGTCCATTACTATAAACAATTCTTCGAGAAAAAAAAGCTTAAACTTTTTATCTGCCAATAACCAACTAAACACCTCGAGCATTACTTAGTTCGAATAATAGTGGGAATGAGATAAAACAAATCTGATCAAATCTATGAACAAACCTATGAATATAATCTCAAGGAAAGAAAACCAATAAAATATGTATTATTCAAATATTAAAAATTTTTACAACAAAAATTAAACAATACAAATATAAAATATAGAGTACAACTTAAATATCATTCAAATAGAAAAAATCTATTATTGCAACGTTTGACATGCCATACAAACTTTGTTATACCCCTTTAAGTTGAAAAATTGCTATTCTGCTTGTGCCTTTTAATATAGTTAAGAAATTAAAGGACATATCGCATGTTTCTAAAGTATACGACATTTTACATTTTTTGGCTTCCTTGTGTATCTAATAATTACTCCTAACAGTTTGTTAACGGTATAAAAGCGGTAATTAGCCATAATAGCAATATAAATTATAGCCCCGATCGTTGAAAAACTCGTTAATTAGATAGCGTGTCACGTGGTACAGTGACGTCACATGCGACCTTCTTCGAACAGCTGATTGTAAACAAATTGTAGGATTAGCACTATCTTCTTTAAATTTTGCCATTCATTCACCATGTAAGTTGTTTTTTTACATGCTGACTAAATTAAAAGAATCTTATTATTCAGTCGTATATTTTTGAGCCACTTGTACGGATAAAAAGCGATGATATTACCGAAAAAGCGACGATGAAGTCGGCAATGACGATCAAATTAATCGACGTGTAAACATTGTAAACACAACTAAATAAGGATGGTAGCTCAAATAAATCTGTTAAAGGTGTTTATTTATTAAAATCTAAAACAGTCTTGGTTTTTGGCGTTCCTAACTACTCAGAATGTTCATTATTGTAAAACTGTGGTGCACAAGAAGTTTGTTTCTTCGGCAGTAACTGATCACAACTTTCTAAGGTTGTTTACTCTACATTACACTGGATTATAAAAGCAGGCAAGAACGTTTTCCTTAATTATTGTTTATTTCTGTAAGATCCCATCTCCGTATTTTTTTTTATCCATTTACGTATAAATGTATATCAACAAATTTTGTCTATTTCTCGCGTAAACAATATCGACAACTCGATCCATGACTTCTCCCACAAAACATAAAACTCACAGAAATCTCACCTACCGTACTAAAATTATGATTTCTGAAGAGGTGAGCTACATGTATGAATGAAGAAATCATGTATACAAAACCGATACATACATGAATGTATAGTTTAACAATAAAAAAAAGAAAACAGCTAATGAAGCGAGGGGGTATCCAAAATGGCGTCCCCTCTAGTTGTTTTTCTCCGATGAACTTGCGTTTTGTACACAGACCCCTGTGCATAAACTTCTATTTTTTTCTTTTTGAGAATTGAATACGATTTATTTATGAAACTATATTTACAAAAATGTACCATATAATTAATGATATATGAATTGAATGTTTATTCATAAATCCTCTCGTCGACAGATAGACCCCTATTTGTCACAAGATTTCCGCATACTTTCGTAAGCGAAACTTAAAATAAAACAAGTCCAAATCCCCATTTTTGGTGGCTATATAAATCACCCACAGGAGGCACAGAACACCATCATGTCCCGTTATCGGCAATTTAATAGGTGATAATTAGTTTAATTGTCGTTTAAATCTAATCCAATTACAAAGATGGCGAACAGCACCTTCTCGCTCGAGGTCGCATATGACGTCACACATCATGGCGGGTAGATCAAGAGAGAAAATATGCATATCGCGACATTTGAATTTCATCGCTTTCAAACTCACGAATTAGGCAGAATATTTAATGAAAACGTTAATAAACTTGATTTTTAATGAGCATAGAATGATTTTATTTAAAAAATTCCGAAAATTGAAAAACATGCTATATGTCCTTTAAATAACAGTAAAGACGGAAGCAATAAAAAAATGTATTTTTGATACATTTTTAAAGAATTTGAGTTGAGAAACGAGTTGAGGGAATCGAAAATTTTGGTGACGGTGGAGCCTGGGCACATTTACTGCCGAAAATGGAATTTCAAGTTTTTTTTTTGTTTCATCGGAGCAATAATATTATGCATTGATCCACTTGTCCCTATACCCACTATAAAGTCCTTACAGCAATAACATTCTGTAATATTCAACTTGTCTATATACCAAGTATAAAGTCCTCATAGCAAGAACACTCTGTAATATTCAACAAGTCTCTATACCTAGGATACAGTCCTTATCAATAACATTTTACATGCTCATCTTGTCTCTATACTCAATATGAAGTCATCGGAGCAATAATATTATTGCATTGCTCCACTTGTCTCTATATCCTGCATAAAGTCCTCATATCAATAACATTATATATGCTCAACTTGTCTCTAAATCAACAATCTAAACCAACAATTAAAATCTGTATTGCTTCACTTTTATCTAAACCCACTTTAGAGTCCTCGTGGTAATTTGACGTTTCCACTGTTTGTATGTGAAGAGAAAAGTCATTGTCAAGAAAAACGACACCGCAGCTAGTCCGATTATTCCAAACAAAACGGAGCATACCCACTCGATTTCTGTTGTGTTTGTTGGATGAAACAACGTTTGATTTTGTTTTGAATCAAACATCGTATCTTCAAACATACCTGGAGATAAGAAAAGTCTATTTTGCAGAACAATCGATGTTTATATTTTACATTTATCTCATGGTGTACTTAAATTAAGTATTTACATTTTTCCAAATACAAATAATTTATGCTTTCACAACTAACATTTGATAACCATAACTGCACTTCACTTTAACGTTTGAAACTCAAATACTTTCTTCTGAAGTGAGAATAAATTTCAGGATCATAATTTTTTAACAATAATAAATGTATTTACTTACTCAACGCAAAATTAAACATTTATCACTAATCCGCATTAAGGAATATTTTTATTGCTTGAATTTACCCGTTTTTTGACTGGATCCGATCGTTGACGTGGACTGTGTGATATATCGTTCATCAGAAATATGTGTCGATATCTTGGTATATTCTATAATAGAAGAGGGTTTTTTCCAATTACTGTGGATTGCAAAAAGCGGTGTAATAAAATAAAATTTTGCGATAGATCATAACTTTTAGAAAAGGATATGTTGTTTTTATTGAATTGTTTATATCCTTGATTTATTCTCGTCAAACAATGAGCACGTGTGGTTATCATCATGACGTCATTAAAAAGTTCACACTGAGTTAAAATATTCACTATTCTATATGTTTACATAAGGACGTATATTTGTAAATGTAGACAATTATTGATAGTGAAGAGTTAAAATAAACATCTGGGGTTCAACCTACATTTCCTCATAAAAAAGGATTCATACAGATGAGCAAACAATAAAGCAACAACTACAAAACCTTTTAAAATAAGATAACAATAAGACAAGCATGCCTACCATCTGGAAGTTGTTTACAACCATCAACATGATGACACACTCTATCAGCACACTTGCAGTATAACATACATTTCAGACCAAAAAATGGAAACGGGCATTCGCCTTCACAGTTCTCCCCATAATATCCAGGACTACATGCTGGGTACGTCCAAGTGGTTTAAGAATTGTACATGCATAACAAATAAAAAAAAAATTAAATCAAGCTTTATCATTCGAAATGGTTTGAATTATTGTAGTATCATAACTTTACTTACGTCTACATTTCTTGATTGTTTGATCCCACAAGTATCCCACAATACATGCAGTTTGTCCTCTATTACAACAAAAGAACAGTGACATATAAGAGAGTCTGGAGCCAGACCTAAGTAACTGCATTTCAAACTCACAAAACAACTCAGAAATTCAGATTCATTACTTACTTTTCGGCAAATAAGGATTGCAACATAGAAATCCAAATTATTAAAAGCAAAGAAAACTCCGCACAAGTTTTCATTTTTAGATTATTTGTTGACCGCTGAATAGCATAGTACGGTTTTTGAAATACTTATCCATAAACAGTTTTGCCCATATTTAGTCAAGTTTTACAAAACACTTGCTTCCTTGTATATATCATGACACGTGTATTTTTATAATGGCATAGCAAATGACAAATCTACTGGCCTTTCGTTAACATAATTATTCACACAAATGGTTATGTGTTGTGTTTTGTTGATTATTCTTGGTTCTCAATGACAGCAGAAACAGTCATGTTTATTCTTTAATAACTTGTAGATAATTGATATTTATATATGTAGTTTGAACATTTACTTGGAAAGGTTTATAACTCCTTTCTTTTTGAATTGATACGATTAACACGGAAATGAATATTTCATTAAGAGACTTATAAACACTCACAATCTGAGCGACAAACATATTGCATTTCTTGATCATATGTTACTTTGTCATTTTTACTTTTCAATATCTACTTGTATATACTGATCGACAATAGTTTCTCCTTAGTCTCTTCCGAAGCATAATCGTTTTTTTTATGTCGGCTGATTGTAGTATTTTGAACTTACAACTGTTTAATTTGCAATTTTGGATAAAAACAAAAAATCGTTGGATATATATTGGTGTAAAGTTTTAATATATATTTATGTTTTGAGAAAGGGGGCTGTGGCGGTTCGTCATGGTATTAATAATTAAATTATATACAACTTTTTTTTATTTATTGCCTTTACGTACAACTATTTTTACGTAAAATTGCGAAAGATGATTAAATTTGCATGACAAATTATTCAATCGTAAAAGAATTGCGTAAAATTGTCTTTTCAACTGAATTTCATGATTTTTTTTTATAAAATATATATATTCACGTAATGCTTTATTTTAATAATAATAAAAAAAAAGGCAGATAATAATATTTTAAAAATTACGTTTACTCAGGGGCAAAAATAACCCCCACTGATAGACACGAAAAACTACTTGTTGTACATTGTAGCCCACTATTGTAATGCTATTTTTCATTTTCAATCAACTAGGTAAATGACCTACTTTTTCTGCTAGTGGCATCTGATTGCTCTTTGAAAAAAAATGTCAAAATTTATCAAAATTGTCTCCCGTTTCAAAGGTTTTCTTGATTTTGTAAGGATTAGAAATAATAAAACAATTTGTGGGTTGGGAAATGATTAAATAAGAATATCTTTACTAATGTTATTTTTGAATGAATCGTTTTAAACTCTTATTTTTGGTTTAATTTAGTTCGAATTTCCTCTATCAATTTACAAAATTGTTCCCATTTTTGATCGAGTTTTACCAAAAACTGACTAATAGGAGCTCCAAACCATTGAATGCCGAAAACTGTTTTTATTGTCTGTATTATGCTGACATTAACAAGTTATAAGGTTAATGATAAAAATTTCGAGATATTTTATCTTAAACTGATTTTTGATTTTATGTATTTTAAAGATTTTTCCAATCGCGTGTCAGCCAGTGATTTAAATTCATACACGAGTTAATACAACCATAAAGTATGTAAAATGATATGAAAAAAACACATAGAAACTTAACTTTTGCAATTACATTCCAATAGAAAATCTTAGAGAGAAAAAGACAACATTAGTCCGAATTTCCTCTGTTTTGATATTAATCTACCTTTGCTGGAGCACTTCTTCCTCAATTAAACAAATCATGGATATCAAAATTAATATTTGTTTAAAACGTTGTTATTTTGTGTCTTAACAACAACTTTGGACTTCAGATATTGAACTTTGTAAAAAAAAAATATTTTTTGAAATCGCAAACCCTGAGTCAACGTTATCCTTAAAGATATACCTGTAACTGAAACAATCACCTATTGATACTTCTTCTCTTCTCTTTTATCTTTGATATTTTCATACCCAGCACCTATGTTAACAGAATGCATGTGCTCCCTATTTCAAATTCCATAACAGTTTATGTCTTGCAATCTAACTTGGCTTGTCCCTTGATCATAAGTCATTAGTAATTATTTAATTAGAAAATGTTTTGTTTGGAATTGACATGAGTAAATAAACCTAACGCTACTTAAACTGTTTTTAAATCGAAAAAAATGGAAAACAAACTCTAATGTAGTGAGCAGGGACAACAATTCATCAATTTTATGCAATACAATGATGCTTTTTATGGTTAAATGTGAATCATGGATATTTCAAAGATTGATTGGAAAAGCTACCAATGTATAAAAATACTTGATTTTCAAAAGTTTCGTCTTAAGAGAGAGTAAAATGTCTTAGTTATGTAAAATGGCCTTGTTTATGTCAATTCTTCCTAAAAATATTAGTAACATTTGATGCTTTAAATCCTAGCGAGTTTTGTGCATTAAGCGACAAGTTATCTTTTGATTTTTTAATAATGATTTTGAATAGTTTAACATAACGGTCTGCCTAGTTTCCATCGCAACGGTTTTCTGTTTTCATATACATTGTCTTTGAGATTGTTTTTGCAGAAAAGCTTAAATTTTGTTGTTTTTTTTTTTTTTTTTTTTTTTTTATTTCCCACACTGTGTTTAAACTCAACTTGATATTGTTAATTTTACAATTTAATTTTCTTCCCTGTAGCACAGGTGTTGCCATGGAACAATTTAAGCGCTTCAAAAGAATCTAAATTACATCGAGCTATTAACTGTGACCAAATTCCGTTATATACAGGGTTTTAAAATGAAAAAAGATAATGGTTGGTGTCTACATGTACATCAATTTGATTTTGCTAAAACTTTTATAGTATTGCTTTAGATTGTAGTTTTAAATACTATGTAAATAATTGTGATACCATATGTCCTTTTCTTTATTATGGATAGAAATATCTTAACCTGCAACTGTACTGAAAAGGTATGTCATCAGATTTATGGTTGTAACCAATTTCTGGAGGTACATATACATATACTCAGAAAGTATGTTTTTTGGATGAAAAAATGACAAAAAAAAACCGTGAACCATCTCAAAAAGCAAAAAAACGAAATACAAATTCAAAGCAGAGCAACATGGACCTCCATATAGACAGAGGTAGGATTAGGTGCCTAGGAGAGGTCAGACCCGCCGGGTGCTCTTTGTCGTAATCGGGAAAAAAATCGGAAAAGTCCGTAGACAATTAGTGATTAATTATGGTCTTATGATTAGTATGAAAAACGTCAGTCAGCATGCGACCCAGTGGAAGATTTTATTTGCTGACGAGGTCGTTGTATCGACCATAGAACTAACGAGAAGATGACTTCAAGCGAGACTGTTGATAGTCCTGTTTTATCAACTTCGTCAGAACACACCTAACATCGTAATGGAAGCAATTTAGTTGGATAATTCTAAGTATAATATATATCGACTAAAATCACTGAAAAGGGAAGAAGTCAATTATTATTCATGCAACGGTTTATGAGACTAGATCGACAAGATTGCAAAGTGATTTCATCATCAAACTTTCAACTTTGTTACAAGAAATAGTTTGTCTGGTTATTAAGCTTCACTACCCAACTTATTTCAATCTAAGATGGTTGACACTTATAATCTATAATATAAGCCATCTTCTATTTTATAATACTGCTTAATAGAATAGAAACGCAAAACGTCGCTGTTTTATGAATTCCTGTTTTTCTAAATGCATCACTGGGAAACATTCAAATGTTATGTGTTCCACACGTCAACTACATGCATATGTAATTTTTACAAAATGGAAATCATTGTCTAGAGAATGTTATTTTGTCAGTCCTGTTAAAGGGGCATGGTCACAATTTTGGTCAAAAATTATTTTTCTGATTCTAATGTTTTTAGTTCTTCAGTAAAGCATTTCTAATAGTCGACCACAATTTGAGTGTCATTCGTTGAGTTATAAGCGAGTTACAGAGCATAAAATTCTTTGCTATGTAAACAAAGCATTTCTTTACATTTTGAATGCTGAGCTGAATTTCCAGTTGTAGACCAAAAATGAATGTGTTAATCATTAGGAACTGTCTATCTATGATTAAAATGAATCAAAAGATAGACAAATCAGCTTAAAAGATATTTTGAACTGGTATATTGAACCTATGAAAACAATAAAAGGACACGAGCCTTGTTTACATGACAAATATTTTTGAGCTCTGTATCTTCTTATCACTCCTTGAATGACTCTCACGTTTCATTTACGTGAGAAAAGGTCTTTTAAGTCTTTATTTATTTATTTTTTGGTCCTTAAGAAGGGACTGGTTGTCCCGAAAATTTAACAATTTCTATTGTTCATGTCGTTAGCCAGTTTTAGTGCTTTATATATTCAGTTTACTGGCTTAGTATCTATGAATTATATCCGTCACTTTAAAGATGCTAAGTGTTGTGGATTCTATTCAGTGCTTCAAATATATATATATATATATATATATATATATATATATATATATATATATATATATATATATATATATATATATATATATATATATTAAAAACAAAGTCCTACCAATATTTCTGATAGTGATGCCAGACGTCATTTCTAGATTTACGAAATGTTCTGTAATATAAGGAAAAATTATTTCAGTTCACCAACAAGGAAGAGGGAAATATGATTTATCTTAATTGCAACGCCTAAAAAATCAGCAATTTTTACGACTTTACAAACATTTTTAGTTTCAAGGAATATTCGGATTCAGATGAAGATGATGAAAATAGTGCGCGTTTGCTTTGGATTGATATTGTTGAATCAGATATGTCAGCACAAGATATGGGCAAAAATCTGTGGTGACCGGTAAGTGAGGTTTCTTAAGTATTAGTTAAAAATGAAATGTTTGATATGCTTATAACAAATCCATAACTTTACAGTAGCACAAATGAATCCTATTGTTGTCCAGGATACAAATTGGACGAGATGCTTAAAAACTGTACCGGTAAGTAAACATATACGTGATATTTACATGAAAAGATTAAAATATTTTTGTTTAAGGCGAATCTTTTCTCTCCGGATGAATAATACTCTATTTATTACTCTATTTATTTTTCCTCAGCCTGTGACATTGGATATTATGGATTAAACTGTGAAGATGAGTGTCCTCCTCCATACTACGGTCACAACTGTAAGTCAAAATGCAACTGTAGTGAAATTAGCTGCCACCATGTTTATGGCTGTGAACTTTATCAACAAGGTATGTTTCTTCTTATTATTTCCAGTTCACTAATATCTACTCACGATAACCATCTTCTATATATCATGTAAATACGCGCTATGTTTTGGTAATTTTGTATTCATTCGGAAAACATGTTATATAAATACATGCAAATCAAAGAAAAAACATTATTTTGACATGAATGAAATTTAAAATGTTATTTTATAAGCACGTTTTGGCTATAACCTATTTGAAGTACTTCAATTGAAGCAGTTTCAATAGTTTATTCAAAAAAGATATTTGTTTTGATTGATATTTCATTTTTGACATTTAAAACTGTGTTGTAGTTTAATCTTTGTAATATATTTACGTTTGTATCAATTCAACTTTTTTGTTTCCTTATTGATAAACAACAAATACAAACTAGACACGATCTCGTTGCGAGCAACGAGGAGGTCTTCCGTCCGCTGAAGACGGAAGACCCTAATAATAAAAGACTGTATTTGTCTAAATCTTAATTGAAGAGTGTTTTTCAACTTGCACTACAGTCCAACAACCCTTTTATGTTGAATATTTTAGTTAGAAAATTAAATAAAAAGGAGAGAAAGAAATGGAGAGAAAGAACAAATCTTGGCTCCGGCGAGATTAGAACACACATCCTTTGCAGGTGTCTCAAAACCTGGCTGACGCGAAATAATTCCCTAATTTGTCTTTGAATTTGGGGCGTTTCCGCCCGGGAGAGGAGCTGAGTTTTTGTATGAGATAAAAAACAACGTGTAAGATGTCTGACTATTCAAGTTTGGTAACAGTGCGAGGTCATTTGAAATATTGATGCGTGTTTGTGTCTGGAGGGGGTTGAAAAGACCCGAGCTTGATTTTCTTCTTAAATAAATCGAAAATAGAATTTTGAGGTGTGGATCTCGGATTCGGTTAACAACAATTAGGGGAAGTCCTAAAACAATGACTGATGCATTTTACCCATGTATTTCAGTGTTGAGAATGTTTTTTCGTGTCATTTACTATTATGTTTGACTGTTTTATTTCAGCAGGATTGATAAAATCTTTATAAATGTAGAAATAACGAAATCAGTAACACGTAAATTTATTCGGTAAAAATTTGATGACAGTAATTTCCACAGTTCAAACATTCATGAGTTGTTCACACGCTATTGTAGATACAGACTAAACGGAAAACAAGAAATATACATGCAACAGAAATATTACGCGGCTGCTTACATCCCTTGTAACTGTGTAAATTTTAAGTCCTCGTACATGTTATACTCGCCGTTTGATCTCAGGAATTTCTTCTTAATTGTTCAATCCGCTGCATATTTCACAGACAATAAGAATGGGGTCCGAGGTACATTTACACAAAATTTCATTAGGATTGAGTAAGGGGCTCGGGAGTTAGAATTTTTTTCTACAGTACATGTCAAGCACACCAATCGAAACTCGAATGCCCAAAAATTCATATCTCTCTTAAAAATAGGTCTGGTCATTAGTAGAGTAATCTAGACTTGAACTAGGTTGAAAATAAAGGTTCAAGATGACAGATCTTGTAAATTCAGGCCAGGAAAACTAAATGATTTTGTTAATAGGAAGGGGCCGGGGGGGGGGGGGGGGTCGGTGCGTGTACTGTGTAAATTTAATTTCCAGGTATAGGCAATAAGCGCCATTTAATTTCAGGAATTTTGTCTTAATTGTTCAATCCGCTGCATATTTCACAGACAATAAGAATGGGGTCCGAGGTTCATTTTCACAAATTTTCATTAGGATTGAGTGAAGGGCTTGGGAGTTAGAATTTTTTTTATAGTACATGTCAAACACGACAATTGAAACTCAAATGCCAAAAACTTCATAACTCTGTTATTAATGAACGAATTGGTCTGGTAATTAGTACAGTAATCTAGAATGGTAATTAGTTAAAATTAAAGGCCCAAGATCAAAGATCAAGTAAAATCGGGCCAGAAAAACTAAATGATTTTATGAATTGGGAGGGGGGGGGTCGGTCGTTGACTGCTATATTAAACGTAGAATATTCAATTCTAAATATCACATTTTACACAATTTCTAAATAAAATACATATGTTAGAACAATATATAAGCGTTGTTTGAAAGATGTAACTATTGATTTTTTTACATCTATTTATTCTTAGGCTCAAACACTCATAAACGGGTGGTCAGTTTTTAAACCTTGTCGCAGTCACCCGTTCGTTTGTATAGTTACGTGTATAAACTTCGGAGGCTTTTCTTAATCCCGACAGGCAACAGATTTGTATCAGTATATAGACATGCACAAAAAAGGAAAAAGTACACCATCTTTAATAAAAATGACTTTTTAGCGTTGACTTCCAATCAGTAAGAAGACAATCATTTAACAATGAATTTCAAATTATTTGAATCCATAGACATTATCGGATAATCCCGTAACTTGATATAAAATATGTATAATTTTTGGACGCCAATGTACATTTAGCTTCTATCCAATTTACTCCACGTTACCTGTACTAGTTCTTATTCAAATGCTAAAACATTTGTACGAGAGAGAGAGAGAGAGAGAGAGAGAGATTACATAGCGTTTTATAGTGTTCAGGAAATCAATATATAAGCAACCTATGTCAATAAACGCATGTATACATGCATGTGTGTATCTATATATGGGATTAAATACTAATCAGTCCTCCTTTTTAAGCCGAGTAGAATTACGTGGGTGCATTGCTAAATGTTGTGGGCATACAGTCATTGAGAAGGCGGCATTTCTTTGATGCCGGCAAAGCGACCCAGCGAACTCTATTGCGGTCGAACTGCAGGGGCACTTCGGCGACTGTCTTTGATGTCGGCGATGCGACGAGCGTCGTAATTAAGAGAGCTGCTGACAGAAAAGAGCTCTATATTTGTAATAAAAAAAGCCGCTATTTTTTTTCATTTATGACAAAAATAAAACGGAAAACATTCAAATCCATCATTTTAAAGATAAACCCATTAATCAAAACACAAATGAGAGAGAAAAAAGATTCGGCACTCAAGGACTGAACCCGGGTCGCCTAGGCACGAGTCCACCTCTCTAACGACTGAGCTACGCGGACCCTCGCTTCAGAACTTTGGAGTCCAAAATCTCAAGAATGCATGGATTGATTTTAAAACAAATTTCATATTCTGAAGTTTTGAGAGCGTCTCTATCGAATGAAAAAATTAAAAAAAAAATTCAAATCCAAAAAATTAAAAAATTAAGGTTTTTCATTTCCTTCCAGTGACGACCGGAAGTAACGGCGGACGTTCGAATATGCAAAGGGCACTGCGGCCGTTCACTCTCTACCTTCTCTGAAAATTTGAAAGTCCTATCTTGAATACTTTTTGAGAAAAATTGTGAACAAGCAAAAACATAAAATCTTTAATATCTCGGTACCGGAAGTGATGACCAAAAATATTTCGTATAATTTTCTTACAAATTTTGTCATGAATAAGATCTGAAAGTTTCACTAAAATCGGCTGAAGCGTTTTTGAGAAAACGTGACAGAAAAAAAAAATAATAATAACTAGACACGATCTCGTTGCGTGCAACGAGGAGGTCTTCCGTCCGATTTTTAGAAGAGGAAATGACCTTGCCTTTTATCTTCATCAACATATCAGGAAATGCAGATGTGATCTAAAAGAGCGTTAGATGAAGGATTATACACCCCGTTTGATCCCTTATTTAAAGGACCAGCCCCATTTTATTTCATATTAAATAAGAGGTCTTTTGACCTAATAACAGGTCTAATGACCTGTAATAAAAAGAAAAAAAGAGGGTCTGCCTTTGTAAACGGAAGACCCTAATAACAATAAGAATAGAAGGGTCTTCCGCTGAAGACGGAAGACCCTAATAATAAAAGACTGTATTTGTCTAAATCTTAATTGAAGAGTGTTTTTCAACTTGCACTACAGTCCAACAACCCTTTTATGTTGAATATTTTAGTTAGAAAATTAAATAAAAAGGAGAGAAAGAAATGGAGAGAAAGAACAAATCTTGGCTCCGGCGAGATTAGAACACACATCCTTTGCAGGTGTCTCAAAACCTGGCTGACGCGAAATAATTCCCTAATTTGTCTTTGAATTTGGGGCGTTTCCGCCCGGGAGAGGAGCTGAGTTTTTGTATGAGATGATAAACAACGTGTAAGATGTCTGACTATTTAGGTTTGGTAACAGTGCGAGGTCATTTGAAATATTGATGCGTGTTTGTGTCTGGAGGGGGTTGAAAAGACCCGAGCTTGATTTTCGTCTTAAATAAATCGAAAATAGAATTTTGAGGTGTGGATCTCGGATTCGGTTAACAACAATTAGGGGAAGTCCTAAAACAATGACTGATGCATTTTACCCATGTATTTCAGTGTTGAGAATGTTTTTTTGTGTCATTTACTATTATGTTTGACTGTTTTATTTCAGCAGGATTGATAAAATCTTATAAATGTAGAAATAACGAAATCAGTAACACGTAAATTTATTCGGTAAAAATTTGATAACAGTAATTTCCACAGTTCTTACATTCATAAGTAGTTCACACGCTATCGTAGATACAGACTAAACGGAAAACAAGAAATATACATGCAACAGAAATATTACGCGGCTGCTTACATCCCTTGTACTGTGTAGATTTTAAGTCCCCGTACAGACTATACTCGACGTTTGATCTCAGGAATTTCTTCTTAATTGTTCAATCCGCTGCATATTTGGCAGACAATACTCATGGGGTTCGAGGTACATTAACACAAAATATCATTAGGATTGAGTAAGGGGCTCGGGAGTTAGAATTTTTTTCTACATTACATGTCAAGCACGCCAATCGAAACTCGAATGCCCAAAAAATCATATCTCTTTTAAAAATGAACGAAAAGGTCTGGTCATTAGTACAGTAATCTAGACTTGAACTACGTTGAAAATAAAGGTTCAAGATGACAAATCCAGTAAAATCAGGCCAGCAAAAACTAAATGATTTTGTGAATAGGAGGGGGGGGGGGTCGGTGGGTGTACTGCGTAAATTTAATTTCCACGTATAGGCAAAAAGCGCTGTTTAATCTCAGGAATTTCGTCTCAATTGTTCAATCCGCTGCATATTTCACAGACAATAAGAATGGGGTCCGAGGTTCATTTTCACGAATTTTCATTAGGGCTTGGGAGTGACAATTTTTTTATAGTACTTGTCAAACACGACAATTGAAACTCAAATGCCAAAAACTTCATAACTCTGTTATTAATGAACGAATTGGTCTGGTAATTAGTACAGTAATCTAGAATGATAATTAGTTGAAATTAAAGGCCCAAGATCAAAGATCAAGTAAAATCGGGCCAGAAAAACAAAATGATTTTATGAATTGGGAGGTGGGGGGGTTCGGTCGGTGACTTCTATATTAAACGTAGAATATTAAATTCTAAATATCACATATTACACAATTTCTAAATAAAATACATATGTTAGAACAATATAGAAGCATTTTTTGAAAGATGTAACTATTGATTTTTTTTTTACATCTATTTATTCTCATAAACGGGTGGTCAGATTTTAAACCTTGTCGCAGTCACCCGTTCGTTTGTATAGTTACGTGTATAAACTTCGGAGGTTTTTCTTAATCCCGACAGGCAACAGATTTGTATCAGTACATAGACATGCACAAAAAAGGAAAAAGTACACCATCTGTAATAAGAATGACTTTTTAGCGTTGACTTCCAATCCGTAAGAAGACAATAATTAAACAATGCATTTAAAATCATTTGAATCCATAGACATTATCCCGTAACTTGATATAAAATATGTATAATTTTTGGACGCCAATGTTCATTTAGCTTCTATCCACTTTACTCCACGTTACCTGTACTAGTTCTAATTCAAATGCTAAAACAGTTGTACTTTAGAGAGAGAGAGAGAATGAGAGAGAGAGAGAGATTACATAGTGTTTTATAATGTTCAGGAAATCAATGTATAAGAAACCTAGGTCAATAATCGCATGTATACATGCATGTGTGTATCTATATATGGGATTAAATACTAAGCATTCCTCCTTTTTAAGCCGAGTAGGATAACGTGGGTGCATTGCTAAATATTGTGTGCATACAGTCATTGAGATGGCGGCATTTCTTTGATGCCGGCAAAGCGACCCAGCGAACTCTAATGCAGTCGAACTGCAGGGGCACTTCGGCGGCATGTCTTTGATGTCGGCGATGCGACGAGCGTCGGCATATAGAGAGCTGCTGACAGAAAAGAGCTCTATATTTGTACTGAAAAAAGCCGCTATTTTTTTTTTTTATGACAAAAATAAAACGGAACACATTCAAATCCATCATTTTAAAGATAAACCCATTAATCAAAACACAAATAAGAAAGAAAAAAGATTCGGCACTCAGGGACTGAACCCGGGTCGCCTGGCCACAAGTCCACCACTCTAACGACTGAGCTACGCAGACCCTCGCTTCAGAATTTTGGAGTCCAAAATCTCAAGAATGCGTGGATCGATTTAAAAACAAATTTCATATTCAGAACTTTTCAGAGCGTCTCTTTCAAATGAAAAAATAAAAAAAATTCAAATCCAAAAAATTGAAAAATTAAGGTTTTTCATTTCCTTCCGGAAGTGACGGCGGACGTTCGGATATGCGAAGGGCACTGCGGCCGTTCACTCTCTACCTTTTCTGAAAATTTGAAAGTCCTATCTGGAATACTTTTTGAGAAAAATCGTGAACAAGCAAAAACATAAAATCTTTTATATCTCGGATAGGAAGTGACGACCAAAAATATGACGTGTAATTTTCTTACAAATTTTGTCATAAATAAGATCTGAAAGTTTAATGAAAATCGGCTGAAGCGTTTTGAGAAAACGTGACAGAAAAAAAATTTATAATAATAATAATAGAGGAAAAGAAACAAAGCAAAAACAATAAGGTCTTCCGTTTCCAACGGAAGACCTTAATAATAATAGAGGAAAAGAAACAAAGCAAAAACAATAAGGTCTTCCGTTTCCAACGGAAGACCTTAATAAGCATTGCATTTAAAAATAAAGATAAAAAGATAAATGCAATACCTATATCAAAAAATAGAAAGCATATTTTTATGCTTTATGATGTAATTTCGAGTTGTACCAAAAAAAAAATTCTGATAAATCACTACATAAAACCTAATTTCTTAAATTTTTCCTATGAAACAGATACTCGAAATGATTCAACATCAAAATTCTCTGAATGGAAACCTTCGATAGTTTTTTCAACTCAAGAGAACCAAAAAATAAAAGGTACGTTAATGTTATCTTTCATTTAAGATACTAAAGTGTATGTCACTTTTAAGAGAATACCAATAAAATATACAATTTCTACTTCGATTATGTTTCAAACTATTCAAATGATTGATAACAAAGATGTGTGTCATCTTAGTTTAAAGGGGCACAAGCAAGTTGCTTCATTTTTACGAATATATTTCAGCATTGAATATAGAATTCATGAATATTTCCAACGACGAATAAAATATTAAACCTCCAGCCAGCGTTAACCGACAAGTATCTGATAAAAAACTAATTCTTGAACAGAGTGAGCTAATGCAAGCTTGATCACATGGAGAGACAATTCAGATACTTATCAGATTATTGTATCTTCATGCTTGAAATGGAAAAAGAGTTCATGCAATCCAACAATTTTAGGATATTCGAGGTTTTGTTATAAATAAAATCAGCTTATGCATTTCCTTTTATAAAGATTACATCACTTTTGAATTTCAAAATTCGAGCGTGATTCACTAAACAAGAATTTCAACAAAAAATGGGCATATTCTACTATTGTGTAAAGTCGATCGTTTTGTTATTTATACAAACACATTTCGGAATTGTTTGTTCAAATGCCTTTACTAAGAAGAAAAAACAACACCACGGAAGGACTGTCTCCATCGAGGTTTGATTAAAGCTGGAAGAATTGCGAATTCAGTGCAGTTACTATCAGAGTACCTCTTTATTTACCAGACACCACCAATTTTTATCTTGCCCGAGGAGGAATATGTAATATAGAAATAGTTTTTTTTATTGCAAAACACTGTCGTTATTCATATTGTTAATTCATTTATATTATGAATTTTATTTTTTTTATTTTGGCTTTTATATCATGCAGGCACATGAGAAGGAGCTGGAGTGAAAACAAATGACATTAGAGCCTAGATGAAGTAATGAAGTGAGTACTGTCGGTTCAGCTATGTTGGATTTTTGCACCCTGGTATCGAAATTGTGAACAGAACTACATCATACTGTCAATGTTGGAACTTCTGCACGTCATCAAGTTGTTGTATCAGAACTCCGGGACTCGGTGTCCATTGAAATACCGCTTTTAAAACACAACTTATTGATTTTTTGTTATTAATTATGGAGTTTTAATTCAGTGTTTACTTGAGCAAATATAACACACAATGCTTTCCTTTGACTTCATTGTATAAATTTTAAGAACATTTATACAACAATCAAAAGTATTCAAATACAAGGTAGGTTCGAAAATGTTGGGTAGTATTTCAGTAAGAATATATGCCTTATACTGGGTTAACCACAGAAACACGATGAAAACTTCAAGATTAAACTTTCATGACGAAACTTGTATTGCTACTCTAAATAGCTCCAAATGAAATCTTAACGCATTTATTTTCAACAATATGAAAACATGCTAGCTAACCGCCAACCAGTACTTTCAGTACTTTGATTAATTTTGTTTCTTCTCATTATATACACTTATGATTAGTATTTCAGAAAAATTGAGTGAAATCATTTTCACAAATAGATAGCCTCATGTACAGGTTTTTAGGTCACCTGAGTCACTGTTATCTGGGTTTTTTTTCTTCGTTATCGCTCGACATTTGTCGTTAGTTGGTCGTCGGTCATAAACTTTTGAACATGATGGACTTCCTCTCTGGAATCACTGAACCGATTTAAACTAAATTTGACATGTAGCATCAATGGATAAAGGAGAGTTAAATGCCGTGTGGCATAAGCCTTAAAAGTTAATAAAGCTATATATGCCTTACTTCTTGACATTAAGCAGTCAAACTGCTGGTATAATTGTAATAAACATTGAACTCTCCAAATTGTAACATTTTCGGCCCCAGGGTAAGAGGATCTAGGGTAGGACTCTAATGATTATAGAGTGACAATGCATTTATTCTTTTAGAATATCCTCTGTTCCTGAGTATTAAGCCAATAAACAAAGTACATAGTAATGATGAGGAAGAATGTCTCTTCAAAATTGTGAATATCATGACCCCTGGGTCAAAGATTCTCGTGTTACGGCGGGGCTCTAATTATTATATAGTACAAATACATTTTATCTTCTCCTCTGTTCCTGGGCATTAAGTACATAAACTAAGTACATAGTTAAGATAAAAGAAAATGTCTCTTCGAAAATTGTTAAGTTCATGATCCAGGGTCAGGGCTTCTAGAGTTAGGATGGGCTTCTAAGGATGAGGAATAATGCACCTTCCAAAATTGAAGTTCATGGCCCTCTGGTGTTAGAGCAAGGCTCTCTTGATTATATAGGTAGGGAGGTGTAATTTTGACTTTTTGTACTTCATCTTTGTTCAATTATTGCACTTTATGTAATGCTACAATTTTTAAATATTTGTTCGAGAATTTAGAAAATTAATTGTATCAAACAATCCCGGAATAATAAAAATATTTTCATTAGTCCTTTAATGATTATGCACATGGATATACATTGCGAAAGCTACTCTGCAGTTTTTCAGGTGACCGATAAGGCCCATGCGCCTCTTGTTAACAACGAAATAACGGTATGCACTTTAGACGTACATGTTTAATTCGTTCCTGGATGTTTTATCAGAGGATAATTATAAAACACTATATTCATGTTCGTTAAATGATAATTTTCAAAACGCTTCCTTCTCAATGTGCTACAAATTTTTAGGATGACAGGTGTTTATAAGCTGTGACAAATAAGCTGTATTTTTCTGATTTTACAATTTCAAAATGCATTTTAGATCCTATTGACATTAGTTTTGAAAATTGTAAATATGATCTTTTGCTTTCTTGTTCGATTTATATATTTCAAAAATGCTAATGCCTCCTTAATTGACACATCACACGTTACTAAATTTTTGTTACAATTTTTATGAAAAAAATAATTTTCCTTATTTATTGCATCTTAAACTGCTTTTGCTTAAAAAAAAACAATAAGGTACATATTTGAATTATCCGTATAATGGCATGTTAAATTGAATTGAATGGTCATAAAGTCGAAGTAGAATAGAATGCTAATAAATAAAGTCATAGCTAATATTTTCCATCGAAATTATATATCAACACAGAAACGTATTTCATAGAATAAAGTAATGGAATTACGTAGTAGAAATCACATTACGGAGACAGAAAAAAAATGAAAATAATGATAGAAAATATATCGCGCCTGAGCACTTATTGGTTTATCAGTATTAACTGATCTGGTGCGCAGAGCAGTTTAGAATCTACACTATTTGATGGTGATTGAAAAGTAATCTCACAAATTGAATCATTGTAGTTCTTGAGAAGAAGATTATTAAGCATTTTTTTCCTTTTTCTTTTTATGTTAAACTTTGAATCCTTTTAATGGTCACAGTATTTGTCAGGGATTTACGGTTTTGACAATTTAAAATCTACACTATCTTAGGATCCGGGTATAGTAATTTCACTGAAACATTTTCTCTAAGTATTTCTATGTTTAACGGTGATGCCTGTTTTGTTTCGGGAGTCACGGGTTTGACAATTTAGTATCTTATTTTTCTTACGATGTTTCAATAGTAATATCATAATTTTTGGCATTGTAGTTCATGAGTTCTGATTGTACTGCTAAGAAGTGTGGGGGTACGGGGCGTGGGGTAATTGTGTGATATTCATTGGTAATCGTAATCTTTATCAGAGTACGAATGATTAATCATTGGGCAAAACCTTTAGTGGCATTTGATTGTAAACTTACGTATGTAATGTATAGCTATTTTTATAAATGCTTCCCTGAGGGTTTGTTTATGCAGCAATGTTTGAATTATGTGAAAGATATACTTTACTCATGGAGTCTTTTTTTTGTCTTGATAAATCAAAGTTTTTTTTTACTTGTATCAATGTTAACTGGCTAAAATCTGAATGAAAGAAACCCTGATAAATGAGTTTTTACAAGATTGGTTCTAAAATAAAGAAACTTTACCCAAATGTTAAAATCACAGAATATCAAGGAAAGCTTTTGATAAGAAATTTATTTCTAGACACTTCCACTCCGTTTTAGAGTCATATTTCGACATTTAGAATCTCTAGTCATAAAATATCAATTTAAGGTTAAAGATGAGTAAGAGAAAAAGATGTCTTAGCATTTTGTTCATTATGTAATAAAAACACATTAGGTGACGAATACCACAATCTTATGAAGTTTCGGGTATTTTCACAAGAGGTCAATGATAAAAACTGCTCAAAAATATTACCACATAAATTTGGGAGTCCTATAAATGCCATAGATTCTGATTTATTAACAAAAAAAAGTTGTTATATTCATTATAAGTATATTAGCACGATTTATTCAGATTACCCTTCTTCACTTGACCTTGCATATGTTCATTTGTAAATAATTTTGGGTTTTTTTGTACCACATGCACCATTGATATGGTTTGAAAGTCATTCCAATGAGCCTTGTAAATGATTGCAGCGCATTATGTGCACATCGCGAGCTAGAATAACACTTATACATTGCTTGATATTGATATCGCGATTAATTGGTGGTGTTAGATATGTTCTTACAAAAACAAATTATGTCAAAAGGTACTTTGAAAAAAAAACAAACTTTAAATCATATGTAATTGACAGCATGCTTAATTATAACATTCTAACATACATTTTATTTTTTATCAACAGAAGATCGGATAGATGAATGGTGGTACAAAATCCAAAAGTTACTACACATAGTATTGTTTTAGGAATTTATGTTTCTAATATTACAAAGTTGTAATGTCAGTGCATAATTTTAATTCATTATAAAGTTGTTAGCAATGGTTACTCGTTGAAAACTAAGTGGTTGTGGGTATATGAGTATAATATTTAAAAACACAACAACAGTACTTTGGTTGTGGATGTTGCAAGAATGCCTTTGATGTCTTTTTCAAATTTTGTGGCGATATTGGAGGCATCCAGTTTCAAACCTACTTTGAAAAAAAAATGTTCTAAACATAGATAAATAATTCAATTTCCCTTCCTTTTATCGCTTTCCCCTCCCATCTCTCACTTTTGACAAGATCTTCATTCATTTTCCGATGAATGTAAGCCTATCAAAGTCTTTTCCACACACGAGCACCGCTAACCGAAATGCCTCGCATCACATATTATCATTTATTGAAAAAATGTATACCGTACAAAAACAAAACAGATGAATGAGTAGTGTATAATATTTGCATAGCCTTAGTAGTTCTTAATCTTTGTCAAAAACTGGAAAAAAATGACATTTTAGCAAATTACATGTATTTAAAATGATTATTTTATAATTTTAAATTATTAAATGAGTTAGCTTTGCTTAATTTATTATCTGAAATCTTCTAATTAAACGTAAAAAAAATCTACATAATGTCAAGACCGATAACTCCACAAACAAAGGATTACTCTATTCTTTTTCGGCAAATGCACAATAAATAAAATATACATAGACGTCTACTAAAAATGCTTTGTTCAATCACTGCACAAAACAAGCGATTAACTATATAAACGAGGATATTTGCTATTCAGAAAAAAAGAAAAAATACCAGTTTTTTAAATTTATGTGCAACATATTTAGGATTGCAAAATGTAGACAAAGCTACACAGCATATTGCATCAGACGCATTTTTCGGGGCAGGGTAGAACTCCGTCATACCATGTTCATGAGCGGGCATAGAAAAGAAGGATCTATCAGGATTTTTACCAGAAAATGCACATGTAACAAACAATCGCAATCATTAAAACATTTATCAACTTGCCATCAGTGAGCAATGGCGGTGCAGGAATCAGCAGTGTTTCGGACGACCAGAGCACATACCTGCTTTATCAATCAATGTTTAAAAACAAAATACACAAAAGTATCATCCAAATCATTTTTATTTTTGTATTAAAATTAAATTATAAGCATTAACAGTATATTTTTTTTGCTCATCGAAAAATGAATTTAAAAACCGCATCGCAAACGTTTTCAAGAAAGTCTTCGGCTTTCAGAAAGTTTATCATGCAGTATTTGGATTCATTTCGCAATTAACAAAAACATCATAGAGTCAATCCTATGTTCGAAAATATTTTTTTAAAAAAACAACATTTTTCTGTCCATTTTTTGCCCGGAAGGTAATTTCTGTCAGTGTGTAGCTGCTCAGAATTCTTTTTAAAATTTAACAGCTAAAATTTCCTTTATTTAATCTAAGAACTTTTTAAAACATTTTTAATAGAATAAGATTTATTTTGCCTTTAAACAGCAAATTTGTTAATCAATAAATGTAATGTTGCTACATGTATAAGGCAACATTTTACCTACTCATTGGCACCTTGTATGTTAACTGAGGCTTTTAAAGGGTAATGAAACATATAATGGTTTTTTCTTTTACATCTCATTACGTGATTGCTATTATATTTTATTTTTAGTATGCTTTTACTGAACACTATTGTCGAGTACTGGTATAGTTTGTAGTATAATTCGCATTACATAGCTTTATATATTATATCAGATAATTTTCGCGATAACTTATTTTCGCTTTTTTCGCGATCTCTTTTGAAATTGAATTTGCAGAAATTATATCCTGTATCAGTTTCTATAAGAAACATTTTAAATCGAAAAATTAAAACTGTTACAGATTTTCTCCAATTTCGATTGTGTGACATCGAAGAAAAACAGGTATCCGGTGGCTTTTTGCATTCACATTTTTTTTTTTTTGTTAAATCTATCAAAATTTAGATTTGATTGTTGGGTCAAAGTTGTTACCATATTTTTACTTTACTGCATCACTCATAGGATACAAGGAAATAAACCCATCAAATGATATAAATTATGCGTCTCAACCTTCCTGACAAGTCTTTGCCAAGGCTCTGGAAATAAACTAAACAAAAAAATGAAGCTGTGTATTGCCTGCATATATCTGACTCAAATATGTCAGTACATGTCGACAAAAATATGTAACTAGTAAGTAAAGTTATCCTCAATTAGCAATATAAGACTGTTTTTAATCGAATAATACTTTGATCTATTTAGCCCAAAAGAATATATCATCTGTTGTTTGGATTACATTAAAAAACAAAACGATGCTAAGGATTATTTAGTCATTTGAAAGGTATAACTTTGTCATTCAGTCAACTTTGAAACCTTTAAGTCAGCATTTAAATGGCTAAATTGTAAAAGCTAATTATTTGCTTTTTTACGTTAGTATAGTTTGACCTTTTGTAGCTCTAATGGAACTACCTACTGTTGTCCGGGTTACAAGTGGAATGAAAAACTGAGAGACTGTAAACGTAGGTTTATTTTCTTTTGTTTGTAAATTTAGTTGACAGCATCTCATACAGATTCATAAGTTAAATTTTACTATATAATTTTTTCTTACTTTTTCATTTTAATAAGCATGTGAAAACGGATTTTATGGAAAGGATTGTAATACAAAGTGTCCCTCAAATCGTTACGGTAAAAAATGCCTGTCAGAATGTAACTGTACAGACAACAAGAAATGTCACCATGTATTCGGCTGCACATCATCCACAGAAGGTATTTCATTTAATTCATTACCTAATTTTGTATATTTTGTATATTCATTTATATTTTCTAGAAGAAAGCCCACATGACATTTTTATGCCCTCTAAAATCTATGCAAGATAATATATCTATAACTGAAAAAACGATAAATGAAATTTTATATACAATTTGTAATACGTTAGACATGTCATTATCTTTAGAATTAATATTTTTACAAGAAACTATCCACAAAGCTGTTACAACGGAAAGTTTAACTGGTGTGGCCAGCACAACCAATCGTAAATAACATTTACTTATTTCTTCAGTTATGGTATCTTTTAGACAGCGATCTGTAATTCGCTTTATGGATTTCTAAGACGGTTGACAGATACTGTCATTTTTCATATTTAAACCATGATTTTTTAACAGTGAATAAATTTGATGAATAATAAATAAAATTCGTGTTAAATATAACTTATAAAACGCCTTACCTTGATAAAAAGAACGGCATTGTTTTCATTGAAAAAATACGTTATCTTGTACCACAGAATTTTCCCATGATTCAACTACTAGCTTTTATGAAAAAGATTTTTCCACTGCTTCAATAACAGAAGAAGACATTCAGCCAAAAGGTAATTAAAATAATATCTAGCAAGCTTTATTTGCTTCAGAACATAAATTTCAATTATCTAAAAAAAGTACAACCCCTTTTGTTTTTAGAAGATTTGAAGGGTTAGTTAGCTAGCTCTTATATCAGTTTAAAGTATTTTCTTACAAGTCTACAAATGCTCAAAAGAAGTCAAACTTAAAAAATTGAAGTTTTAGTTTTTAAGCGAACTTCCAGCAAACGTGTCGCAAATTTTGATCAGAGGCTAAAACAAATCCTACTTTAAGCAAGGAAGTGTTTTTATTAAAAATCTGCACAATTGATATCTTATCAAATCTATTTTTAGAATTACATATAGAACCGGCTATGATTGGTATAATCGTATTGGTAATGGTATCCGTGATCCTAATGGTACTGATTTTGTGTACGTATTTGTTGGAGAAACAGCAACGTGTGTCAAAAAGTCACAAGGAGTCCACAACAAGTGTTTAAAAAACATAACTTCAATTTTAAACTGTGATTATGTGCTTTGATTTTTATTCATAGCGTTCAACTTTATGTTTTGAAAATGTCGTAGATTTTTTTAAACTATTTTTTTCTTATTTTCAGTCAATAAATCACACATTAATTTGTAACATGCACATACGAATTTCCATATGTTACCAAATTAGAAACAAATAACTTGAAAACCTTATTGATCATCTTTATAAAATCCATAAATGAACAATCCATAAAGATTGAATAATGTTTTGCACATTATCAAATAAGTTACTTTGTATGGCTAGAAACATTAAACGTTTCTTCTTATCTCAAATTAATAAGAGTATTGAAGAAGAAGACGAATTTGTAATAGAGGAAAAGAAACATTGTCCACATAACACCCTTATTTATGTATATATTACAAAAAATGGACTATTGGATGGTAAGCTTGTGATAAGAATTTGATAAGAATCAAATCAATGCAATTTGGTAACTACGAATTTCGTAAACAATTCAACAGCCACGAATTCAAGTCACTGAACGCTAATTTCAGGTAGGTGTATTTAAAAAAACAAACAACTAAACAAAATATAAATTCAAGTGCACGCTAATCTCAAACAGTTACGACATTGAATATGCGAATTACTTGATACGTTATTTACATAAAATCTGTAAGAGATGTCAATGCTGCTTTACGGATTCGATTACTCATTTTGTTTGGTTGTATTATTATGTTTGGTTATGCATTACAATATATTTGTTTTGATGGATTGCGATTATGCAATTTTCAAAAATCTATTTTCCCTAATACTTTCCTTATTGGGGAAACATTTGTCGATGGTCTTTGAATTACTAAACACTTTACATAATTCAAACTTTACTATATGTCTGATGTAAAATCATGTTTTGTTCTTTTTTTTGTAAGCCAAAGTAGATAAACAATAAAGTTTTCTAAAAAAAAATCTATTTTTCCTTATACTTTCCGTATTGGGGAAACATTTGTCGATGGTCTTAGAATTACTAAACACTTTACATAATTCAAACTTCACTATATGTCTGATGTAAACTCATGATTTGTTCTTTTTTTGTAAGCCAAAGTAGATAAACAATAAAATGTTATTATTTTACTTTTTAAAAATGTATTCAATGGAAGGAAATTAATATTCGAAACATAATAAACATATATCACAATACAGAAGAGAAAATAAAGATTATATATCTTCTTCTTTTTGCTCCGGGATGATGAAACTTTCTTAGACTTAAATCATAATGTGAATCCAGTATATTATTTTTATTATAATAAACAAAAAAAATTCGGAATACATTTTTCCCTATCTTGTTCTTACTTTGTCTTTTTCTAGTGACAATTTACGATTCATAAACATTTGGTTAGTGATCGTATTTATACCGAATTTTGAGATCTTTCATGATTTGGAGCCAGATAATCAAGGACCATATAAGAGCTATTTATTGCAAAGTTACGCCGTTTCTGTACTACAATCACATAAACTTCAAGTCCAGTATTATATCAGATGTCACGACAAACATATTGAAAGCCATAATGTCACATTTCCTTTGTAGAAGTGGATTACTTTGAATTTTGTAGTACAATATTCATAAAATCATTAAGTTGGCTTTAACAATTATATGATCAAAGATTAATTTCGATTAATTTTCTGTCATCATCAATTTAATACCAAACAGATTTCATGTCAGTATACCTTTTCGTCACATTCTGGTGATACTAAGATATTTGAGAGTTAGTGAACTTATGAAATATGATAAAAATAGTTTAAGGACATCAAATGCAATGACAGTTAGCTCATTTTACTCGGAGGTATTGACAGGAATAAAAACAAATCCCTAAAAGGGAACTATGCGTAGGAAATTTGATATATATTCCGAATTTTTATAACTTTCTACATGATCATATTGTTTGTAGATCATTTTTCCCATGAACATTGTATGGCATACATCAACTTTACAAGTAGGGGGAGGCGTTTGAATTAGATTTATTTATCTTTATTCATACTTCTGAATTCATATCAATTGAACCTTGAGCTTCAGTATCTATCATTAAAGCACACCTAGACTTGTTTTTTAACTTATTCTGGTGAGAATATTAGCTGGGTATAAGCATTCTAATTATAGAACTTTAATAGATCAGGTATATTTTGTTTACATTAGTAGCAATTCTTTTACAATCTATTTACACAATCTTCAACTTAAAGGATGGGGTTGTTAACCCAAATACGAATAACTACATTTAAATAAACAGAAGAATATATGTAATAAATGAAACTACGATTACAAATAATGATATAATTGCTCAATTTGAAGACGATTATAGCAAACTCAATCGTTGAACATGTAGTACAGATGATGACTAAGGTAATTAATGAAACTATCACATTAGGTATCGACTCGCCTTATAATGAGGAAGATCACATGAATTTTGAATTGATCTTACAAACATAGCATGCTTCTATTTGATTTTATTTTACCAATGTAAAGAAACGAAAAATATAGATGCCATTTCATTGCCAGTGAAACAGTTACGGTAACCGTACTATTTCCCTTTCGTTAAAAGTCATTGAAAATTTTCATCGGCAGCATTTAGTTTTCCTCTTTTTAAAATATCGAAACATGTTTGGTGTTATTTAAATCAAATTAAAAGTTCAATAATTTGAATATTTTAACAATCAACAAACTCAGCATTGTCGACAAAAAAGGCATTCTTTGGTATGATAAAATGTCTTTTTACTTACTTTTTATACAATAGCAAGAATTTTTGTCTGCCCCAACGGCAACTATCTCCTTGAATTCGCCTCTTTAAAACGCTGCTGCCTCGAATGACAATAATTTCATTATCATCCAAATGGACAGTAAATAAAGAACATTTACATACAATATGATTTTGACTTTATACATAAACCAGCAAATCCAAACGTATACTGATACATTATACATTTATATGTAAGAGTTGGACTGCATAAAACATTGGTTACCGAGACAATGTTTAATTCTGTTGTATTTTACATTCGTTTTACCATTACCATGAACAACACTGTGGCAACTCCACGTTCAGCAAGTTGAAACCACAAAAGACATGCTTCATTGTTATCTTGATATAATGATAGACAATAAGCCATTATATTTTCGGAGATTTTTAATTGCTGTTTATTAGGCATTACCTAATGTTTTTACATCATAACATTTATTGTACCGTTTGCATGAACAGCACTGTGGCAACTCCAAATTGATCAGCTTTAAGCCACAGTAATCGCAGTAGATCCAGACCGGGAACATATTGTAGCCGTCAGGTAAACACGTACTAGATGACATATAAGTACCGTAACATCCACCACCTTTGGAAGCCTCGCCCCTTCGGCTGAGAAGACCATTGAGTGTGGAGCGTTTAAGACCATTATTGCCTCCATTTCCATCATTATTTCCATCTCTACTATTACCACTTCCATTACCGTCATCGTCACCATTACCGTCATCGTCACCATTACCGTCATCGTCACCATTACCATCATCGTCACCATTACCATCACTGGTACCACAGTCACTTAAAAAACAAAAGCAATGCCGTTCTAAGAATTAACACGAAACTCCGATCCTATTTCACGGAAATAAATATCCTATTAGGCTATATATGTATTTAAATGCCACGCTTACCCTTATCCATGAACAATATTATCGGTACAGTTTAATGAAGTGCATTTATATAAAAATTACAGTTGTGTAAAGGTTTCGAAAAATGAAACAAACTGAATATATTGTTACAAATCTAGTCTACCATCGAAGATGTTTGATTTATCATTATTAGACCCACCCTTTGCGATTACACCTTCTGTAGGTCACACATTGCTGATGGGGTCGAACGATATAACACTTCTCGCCAAGATACCACACCTCTGTAGCTCTATGATATCTAGATGAGCAGGTGTCTAGAAGACCGGCCGAATCCTGGTAATGTCTTAAAACAAATGTTAATGTAAGGTTTGCGGTTTTCATTTTTAAGGAATTGTACCACAATTGAATATCATTTTGTTTACTTTACTAAAATTTCTTGTCTAAAAGAATTCATTTGATTTTGCCGGACCCGTAATATTAGTACAAAATATCAAAGTCCATGATTTCAAACTGTCATTTTGATAAAATGTAAGTTATTTAGTGAAAATTTGATCACAGTAAATGTTACTACACTATGGGGGTTATTTATGGTTAAAATGATCAAAAATGATGTTGCTAATAAATCATAATTTGTTTCCATTTATTACTAATGAACTATTTAAACATAGAATTAATGAAACAAAGGTCACATTTTTTGACGACTCTAATAATTTATGTAAACGAAAACATATTGTTTGAAACTTTTCCATGTTCAGTGTTTTTAGGAAAAACTTATTTATGATCACGTGTTTCTGAAATACTAACTATAGATATGTACCCATATGTTGTGAACTTCGTTTTTGTGGATATTGATAAAATGATTGTGTCATTTATTTTTCAGTGTAAAATACAATGTCCCGCAAAATAAAAAAAAAAAAGAAATCTAATATCACGTCATATAAATCTTGACGTTATAATTATCTGAAATAAAGGGTTGTTGGCTTTACGATATAATGATAATCTGTAAACTATCTCCATGTAACCGCAAACCTCGTCTTCAATGTGTATACAATAAACAGCGTATCAAATTCTATGATTTGAATTTTTATTGTGTAAAAAAAGTGGGTTTTTTAATTCAACTGTTATTTCAAAGCAATGTGTTGTGAGAAAAAAATGACATCTCTTTAATGCATTTTCTTGTTCTTATTTGAATATTGGGCTCATATCTTGAATTGTAAAATGGGTGTTTAAATATTAAAATATTACTTTAAGTCGCAATGTTTAGCATTCCTTTCTATGGCCCGCTTCACTGCAGCATTTTTGGACAATTTGCACTCTATCTTCCTCCTGTAATAAAAGATCATTTTTGTTTCTATAGCTAAATAATAACAATAATAAACGTATGAATCTACAATGTAAAAATTCAATTTCTTCAATCTAAACAAACGGATCACAGCACACAAAATAATTGTGTTAAACACTTTAATTAATTTCGATTTGAGAAATATATGAAAGCTAAGTAATATTTATTGTGTAGCTGAATTATTTTGAATTACTTTTAATCCTCATCTTTCTATTTTTGCTTGAGAGATTCAGAAATACTATTACAAAATTTATTTTCTAGAATGGGTGATGTCCCTCGCTTCATTGTAAAATGTCTTGCAAACAAACTGCAGCAACATCATTACCTCACTTCTACAGACTGGCAATGGTTTCTAACTCTGAGTCGTGGAGCTCTTGGTCCACTCTTCCAACAGCATTTTGATGGGTTGTAAGTACCATATATGGATTGTACATACGCCTGAGAGGGTGAGTAGAACGGAACTTGTGCTTCTAGAGTTCTCTCTGCAGTCCTGCCCTCCAAACGAATATCATCATATTCCGCCACGCTTTCTTCAGTATCAACAATGAGGATGAATAAGAGTGTTAAGAAAGCCGGTATAGTCTGCAATAGTAGACTATATACACTCAATCGTTAACATATATCTTACGCTATAAGTATTGATATGCAACGACTTTAATTTGTCAATTCTATTCAACGTTTTTTTTTCATTACCAATAATCAGTGATCATCAAAGTATTAAGGGGCATGGTAACAATTTTGGTCAAAAAATACTTTTTTTCTGATTTTAATGTTTACAAGGCTCTATTAAGGTATTTTTAAAGACAATCAATATTTGAATGTCATTCATTGAGTTAAAAGGAAGCTACATAGCTTACAATTCTTTGCTATGTAAACGAAGATTTTATTTACATTTTGAATGTTTAAGTGAAAACTCCACTTTTAGGTTAGCATTTGAAACTGTTTAGCTGTGCTTAAGATAAATTAGAACATAAACAATTTAGCTTGAAAAAGATTTGTTACTGTGAAATACTATGTAAAAAACCATAGGACATGAGCCAAAGAATTGTGTGCCCTGTATCTTGCATGCAATTCTACGACATTCCTAAAGCACTGTAAAAAATAAAAATACATTTAGACCAAAATCGAGACCATGCCTCTTTTAACAATTAAAGGGAAAATTGTTGAAAAGAAATTAAGTTTTATATGTTTAATTCCAATGTCAATACAGGTATAATTAATTTTAAGATATTGAAAGCAGTCGAGTTAAAGCTCTATTCCTAAGGAAGGAGTCTTTTTATTATCAAACATACTTCTTATAATAAGAAATGCATGAAATTTTGACACAGTCAAACGGATCATATTTCTTAATGATTCTATCAGTTTAATTTAATTTGACCTTTTTGTTTTCGGATAAAGGTCAGGTCAAGGTCACTACCTTTTTCTCAACGTAAAGAGTGATAAAAATAAGTGTAGCTCTTTATAGTTTTGTAGACATTTGTTTAAGATTTGAAGATTCAAATCTTCAATGAAATCATAGACCATGAGAGTGTCTATCAGCTTATACTACTAAATTGGAATAAATATTTATACTTAAATTGATATTGCTTAGCCCGCATTTCCTCTAATTTCTTAAATTTTGAAGAAATTTTGATTATTTTTTTATGCTTCCAATAATAAAATATTTCTAATTTTTATGTATTATGAAGACTTTATATAAAGATATAAATTGACAGAAAAGCTAATATATTGACCGTTTCATAAGAGAGAAAAACTGATTTTAGTGATTTTTTCACAAAAATCAATGTATAGAATTGGCGCTTTAAAAAGCCTATAAAAATGTTATTTGATAGGCAAATCATATTTTAAAAACATATTCTGAAACCCAAGTATCATATTATTAGTTCACATTAGTAAAAAAAAAATCCAACATTATTGTTATTGTTTTTAAAATGCTAAAACAGACTCATTATATATATATATAATTTGCAGCAATTCTGAATTGCGCAACATGTGATATTTTCCTACGCCAATATTACGCCAAAAATATAGTCCTTGTTCCATTCCAAACATTGATTACATTTTTCTATGCCAAGTTGTATGATAGTAAAAGAGAAAGAAAAATATACTATTTTAATTTCCTTTCATCTTGATTTAATGAACAATTAATCAAATTTACGTTTGACAAGTTGAAAACCAGAAAAGACTCCTTCCTTAAGATATGAATCTGAAATTCTATAAGATACGGCTGAAATAGTTAAACATATAAGCTATTTAGGAACAAAAAAGTTTATTTCTTAATTCGTTTTATACTTTGTGAAACGGTGATATAATTTTGCGACATTTTTTACTTCAGAATATTATAAAATATTATCAGAAATATTATCAGCACAAGTAAATTATTTAAAAAATGAGTATTTGAATGGAACAAACATAAAAACAGCTTTTTTTAAATTCTGAATATCTAAAGAAATTCTATTTTATCTATATTGCACCATACAAAATGTGATGTACATATAGACATAAAAATTTTGTTTACATATGAATAAAAAAATTGTGCTAACAGTACCTTCATGTTTAACTCCCAAACTATGTACACAATGGCCTTTATTCATCCAGATACATACAAACAATGGATGAACTAGATGATATGATTTCCAATAAAAAAGTTTTCTTATCCTTTTTTTGACATATTGATCGGTGTGATTTATGTATTACTTAAAAAAAATAACTATATGTAAATGTTGCCATTTATCTTTTTTTTAAATCTGTTCTAAGTTTGCACTGCCTTTTGTGTCCTTCAAAGTATTTTTTTATCTTAGTTTTAGGAATTTAGCTAGTATACATGTACTTCATTGCCTCTTGTTATCTAAACCTTAAACAAACACTCATATGGAAGAATCATTCTATTTTCAAGTTGTTTCTTCAATAAAAATGGAAGTCGTAAAAATGCTAACCTTCTCATTGGAAATCTAAAACATTATTTTGTTAAAAAACATTCTGATTGCACACACAAGTACTCTGAAGTTGACATTAAAAAGATGCTTGAGTTTATGATAAACAACATCTATGTGATTTTGGAAATAAGGTCTTCCAAAAATCCTTTTGAATTCTCATGAGTACCAATTGTGCCCCATTGTAAGCAGATCTATATTCTATTCTTATGAAGCAGAATGTATCAAAAACTTGTACGTGAAAAACATTTAGCACTCGCTGTGGTCTTCAATTCAACATTTAGGTATATCGACGACGTATTATCAATTAACACTTGTTATTTCCATACTTACGTAGACTTGATATATCCAAGTGAACTTGATATAAAAGATACCACAGAGTCTGCGTCATCTGTTTCATATTTTGATATTATAATGGACATAGATGGTACCTTAACAACAAAACTTTATGATAAACGCGTTGACAGTCACTTCAATTTTTCTGTAGTCAACTTTCCTTACTTATGTAGCAATATATATTCATAACCTGCATATGATGGTTTTTTCAGTTGATTCGATACGCAAGGGCATGTTCTTCGTATGAACATTTTCTAAGACGAAGCAAGCTAGTGACAGACAAGTTGATAAAACAAGACTATCAACAGTCTCGCTTTAAGTCATCTTTTCGTAAGTTCTATGGTCAATACAACGACCGTGTCAGCAAATACAATCTTCAACTGGGTCGCAGGCTGACTGACGTTTTCCACACTAATTGTTAGACCATTAATAACAACCTAATTGTCTACGAACTTTTCCAAATTTATTTTCCGATTACGACAAAGAGCACACAGCGGGTGTGACCGGTCAGCAAAGGATGCTTACTTCTACTAGGCACATGATCCTACCTCTATCTATTTGGAGGTCCGTGTTGCTCCTTTGAATTTTTATTTCGTTTTATGGATTTTTGAGATGGTTCACGGTTTGTTATTGTCATTTTTCATAAGTGATTAAATAGTACATGATTATTGAAAATTGCTACAACTCAGAATCTTTGTATTTTCCATCAAAACGCGCTTCTTTTTTTTTTTCCATATTTAACATAACGGAACTCTAATTAACAAAAAGCCGAGTCCTTTTTTTTTACGTACGTTTGCCAAACAAGTCAAATAAAATATAACTTTAGAAAGATAACCGAATGAAATACAAATTTTAATTTTATTGAAAATATAAATGAAATATATAACAGCAAAAAAGTGAAATAAAACAACACAAAATATAATACTGGATTTAAAAACTTACCTTGTTTTTATGAATCAAATGCATTTTCTAACATAATTTCCGTACAATATAAGTAACCAAGAAGGTTCTCTTTTTTTATTTTAATGGTTTTTAAGGGGGTGGAAGGCTCAACTGTTTCTTACGGGAAGGGGGGGGGTGATTTAAATAATTGAATTGAAAGTATAGTAATGTTAAGTGTAATAAAACAGTATGAATATTATAACTATTTTCACTTTTTTTAAACCTGCTCATCTTTCATAATCTTTATGCTTTGTGCTTGTTTTATAATAAGAGGTTCTTGATAAGTTTCACTTAGACTCTCTCTGTCTCTCTGTCTCTCTCTCTCTGTCTGTCTCTCTCTCTCTCTCTCTCTCTCTCTCTCTCTCTCTCTCTCTCTCTCTCTCTCTCCATTAATCTATTTCTCTATTGATTTATTACAAACTCAAAAAAGAACCACAATTTTTTAATAATTAAACTTTTAGTACATCTTGATTACATTCATGAATTTTAAGTGAATTCTAGGTGATCCGATACGTCTTTACAGGTATTTCAAACTTTCCTTTGATGAATTTTATCAAATATCTAGCTGATGAAAGCATTAGACATTGTCTGAATGTTAGGGATTTGTGTTACTATGTTACTGTGTTACCACATATCATAAAATACAGATTAATCTGAAATATTGTAGGTTTACAATCTTTGAGTTTGCGTCGTTTTTCTTTTTATCTTAATATAAGTACATACATTATGCATTACCATTTATGCAAACACGTGTTTTAAATTGATACAACGTTTTATAAATTGTACAATATTATGCTAAACATCTTTTTCCTTTATTTTTTTTAAAAAAGGGTCAAGGTTCTACAAAAAAGTGGACTAATCATACATCTTTATTATCATACGCCAAATTGATTCAATTTCTTTTTAAAAATTGATTTTATTCTATATTTTTACTCTATAAAACACGTTTTGATTTTGTCCATATGTTAAGAATTATGAACATAAAATGGTATTATTTATCTTATAAGTTAACTTGATTTGTTTCCTTAACTATTCATGAAAAGTTCACCTATCATGTCTCTTTTTCCTTCCAAATCTTAATAAGACTCTAGAAATCAAACAATATCCGGACTACCTTAACTTTAAGCCGGAAGTTATGAATGATCTAAACAAGGCGCATGCATTCGATACACATTGTGCGACATTAGATTCGAACGCTGAACCACATTTCAAATGTTTATTTTTCTTTTTTCTGATGTGAAAATACGCGTAAACACAAGCGATACGTAAGTTTTCAATTTAAGTGATGCATGTGGTCTACCGGATGTTTTCAGAAAAATCCACCGAGTATCTTGTAAGACTTTTAACCTCAGATTCTTTCTTGCAGATGGGTTTTGAAAGACACCAATAAAAAAAGATAGTTAATGTTCTTTTACATTAAAATTTAAACATTTTAATAAAAACCTTCTTTCTATTTACACAATTATTGAAAGATTAACGTTTCATTTTTTAGCTCACCTGAGCTGAAAGCTTAAATGAGCTATTCTGATCACATTTTGTCTGTCGTCCGTCTGTCTGTCCGTCTGTCTGTAAATTTTTCACATCTTCAACTTCTGCTCAAGAACCATCGGGCCAATTTCAATCAAACTTAGCATAAAGCATCCTTAGTCTAAGCTTTAAGGGAATTTGAAGTTAAGTTAAGATTAATTAAGGACCACGCCCTTTTGAAAAGGGAGATAATTAGGAATTTTTGAAGAAATTAATAAGAAAAATTGGAGGAAATTTTCAAAAACTTTTTTCTCACGAACCATAAGACCAGGAAAGCTGAAACTTGTGTGGAAGCATCCTCAGGTAGTGTTAAATTCAAGTTTGTGAAAATCATGACACTTGGAGGTAGGGTGTGGCCACATTGGCGGGTAGACTTTTTACATAGGAATATAAAGAGTAAATTTTAAAAAATCTTCTTCTCAGAAAACTATCAGCCAGGAAAGCTGAAACTTGTGTGGAAGCATCCTTGGGTAGTTGTGAAAGTCATGACTCCCAAGGGTAGGATGGGGCCACAATGGGGGTTGAATTTTTACATGAGAACATATAGGGGAAATCTTTGAAAAATTTCTTCCCTGAAAGCAATCAGCCAGGAAAGCTGAAACTTGTGTGGAAGCATCCTTGGGTAGTGTAAATACAAGGTTGTGAAAGTCATGACTCCCAAGGGTAGGATGGGGCCACAACGGGGATTGAATTTTTACATGAGAATATATAGAGGAAAACTTTCAAAATCTTCAACTCAGAAAGCAATCAGCCAGGAAAACTGAAACGTGTGTGGAAGCATCCTCGAGTAGTGTAGATTCAAGGTTGTGTAAATCATGAACACCGTGGCTAGGATGAGGCCACAATGGGGGATTGAATTTTCATATATGAATATTTAGAGAAAAAATTTAAAATGTTCTTCTTTAAACCATTACGCCAGGAAAGCTGAAACTTATATGGAAGCATCCTCAGGTAGTGTAAATTCAAAGTTGTAAAAATCATGACCCTTGAGGGTAGGATGGGGCCACATTGGGGAGACGAATCTTAAGAAGTAATGTGGGGCCACATTGGGGATTCAATTGTACATAGGAAAACATTTCAATTATTCACAAAAATCGAAATGTTATTATATATGCTTTCATTATATGCAAGCATTTTTATATATTGCTGATTCTTTAAAATTGTTTAAACTTTGGCCTCTGGAAAATTATTGGGTCTCACAAGAGGTTATGAGTTTGATGTAGGTTTATACCCTGTATATAAACAATTGTTAAGGGTCGTTTTAGAACTGCGATGCTGAATGTGATATGACTATAAAATCACCCTTTTAGAAAAAGGACTTGATTATAAATATAAGAATATCCAGGGGGAAACAGATTTTTTCGTATAGGATATACATGTATCATACCACATTGTCCAGATATTATGACTCCATGAAGCTGATTTTACCATGCCTATTGTTGCTCAGGTGAGCGATGTGGCCCTTGGACATCTTGTCTTCTTTGTAGATATTTCCACATATTAAGAGATCATCTATACAAAAAAGCTTGGATTTTTTTTTTCATTTTAGACTTATTTAAGATTTTTTGATACATAATGTAAAAATAAATGTAGACTTGTTTTCCCTTTAATATGTTTAAAGTAGCCATGAAAAGCTATTTTGCACAGCTATTATGTATTAGACCTTTCAGCAGGATTTATTGGCAGGACATATATTTCGTTGGATACCGAAACAAAATCTAAAGTCTCCAAGACAAAAACATTTAAGGCAAGTATACATTAACAATCAATCAATTAATTCTAGTTTCATTATAAGTGAAGAACTGTTAATCAGTCAATCATATTCACCATAGTCAATAATGAATCAAACGTACGTCTCCTAAAACAACACAGGCACTTGACACTTGAATTAAGTGCACAAAAGTGCACAAATGAAGTGAGAAAGATAAAATGATGTTTAAACAATTAACATTAATTTTTTATTGATCACATGCTTTGAAAAGGTGTACAAAAATAAAAGCTCCAATTTTTATATTTGTCAACCAAAAATACGTAAATGTACTTTAATGTGGTTATTCTGATTTTGGTGACTCTTTACAAAGCGCCAAAATAGGCCAAAATTGTACCCCCGCCAAAAAGAGACTCAGGCGGTATTCTATAATTTTTTAGGCATGTTTTTGATCTGAAAGGTTGATTTTTTGGATTTTATATATTCTTTTTTTATTATTCTCCAATAGTTAATAGCAACGCTCTTATAAAAAATTAATGCAAAACATGCTGTTTGTTTCAAATCGATCAACGCATTCTCAAGAGTTTGATCTTCAAATTTCTGAAGCACAGTTAACGTTGCGTGATAGTTGAGGTGGTGGTATTTTGCCCTGGGAAGCCATTTTCAATCCCCAAGTTCTTTCTCTAAGTGTTGTTAAGTATTGTCGCGACATGAAAAAGGTTTAGAAACCATTAACCATTAACTGTTTTGTTTGCCAAGAGTTTAAGATTTTTTCAAACTCTTTGAGCTTATATAGCCAGTTTTTTTTATTATAATTTGTTTTGTTATGCCTACTAAAGGTATTTTAACATTTAACTGAATTTATGTTTATTCTGGTATCAGAATAAACAAAAATTCAGTAAAAGATGATATATCCTCGTTAAGAGTATCAGTTTTCCTCATATTATACATTCAGATTTTGAAAGATTTGTTTTTGTTTCTGAGGCATTTCCAAAATTGAATTTGACTTGACTTTGACTTGAATTGTTTTTCCTTAAAAGTTTGTCTTTAACTGAAAGGTACTATCAACAAAACAATTATAAAAAATTCGTCTTCAGTATTTCGGAATCATTGGATTTAATCAAATGGGTTTCTTTTTCTTTTTTGTTTAAATATAAAAACATAAGAGAATAATACATAAACTAACAAGAGGCACACTGGCCTTGGCGGACCTTCAGGTACCATATTCCTTAGATAGAGACTATTGTTTGCATTTCAAGCTTCAATTTGGGGTTAACAATGCACAGAAAACTAAACTAGATTTCCGGAACATATATTTATTTTAATCAATAATAATTTGCCTTGAAGTTTTCAAGTTTCAAATGCAAAATTCTTTATAGACAATGCAACGTACTATCAACTGGATTACCCGAGTGTTTCAAATGACCATAAAAAATATGTTAACTTAAAAAGCCAAATGTCATCCCCCTTCTCCAATAAAAAGTCTTAAACCCCTGCCTAATGGACAGTGAATTTCACCATTTAAAAAAGGGACATCATGTACATATTAATAATGCATTAAGTTTATCTCCACAACAGTGAAAATACAGAAGAAAATATTTAAAAGATAAATATTAAGTTAACTTTCCACTATGTTGCCATGTTGCTCCTACCCAAAGGGCATAACATGGATTACATATTGTACATGCATAAAATGTTATGGTATACACGACTTTCCCAAAATGTGTGATTCAATTTTTAATTTATTCAGACTTCTATTTCTTTTTTAAGGTGCGTTTTTTTACAAAATATTTTCAATACTTTTGCCATTGTGATAACATTTAAATTAAACCATCGTATATGTCCTTTGTTGTATCAATTTAGTGCGAGAAGCTTACACATATAAAAATATGTTCTGACTCTATCAAACTGGTACGGACAGATACACTATTCACAATAATCTGATATGCTTATTTCAGTAACCCTCTAAGCTTAAGGATGTTGACTTTTCTCAAATACCTAAATGATGGTATCGATGTTATAAAGCTCAAAATGGTGTAACCCAAGGCCATGTATATTTAATATGTTGACTGCAATTATCTGATAAATTCAGGTTTTTTTTATTTCTCTCTATTGAAGATTCGTTTTATACAACATACAAAGTCAAAGAAAGTAGCGTTACATAAATGTTACTTTGTATGAGTGCAAAAATCTGTAAGAAGTGAACTTAATCCAGGACTTCTTAGTACATTATTTTCTATATTAAAATATTATGAAATTTTAAAAAAAATCCAAATCACATTAAAATTACATGTATATAGAAATCAAAATTTTCACTTAGTTAAATATATTCTAAATTGTCTGAAAGAAAAGTGTTAAATGTATATTTTTCTCGGTCTTTGATATGGTTCTTTATTTAATGTATATTTTTACATTTCATTGTTCAAACATATTTTGAAAGATTTAGAATAGTCATTGTTTATTAGAATTATTTATCTGCATGTTTTATTTCAGGAATTTCAGGAATCTCTTTCGCCCTCTCTGTCTCTGCTTCTCTCTCTCTCTCTCTCTCTCTCTCTCTCTCTCTCTCTCTCTCTCTCTCTCTCTCTCTCTCTCTCTCTCTCTCTCTCTCTCTCTCTAATAAATCAAGGGAGACATTATTTATTCATAATAAAATTGTAAAAACTTATTGTACAGTACATCTTGATCACTTTAATTTGTGATGTCTCTGCTTTTCTCCTTCTTCCTTTTCGGTCTCCATTTTGCCATTCTTTCTTTCTCTCTCTTTTTTCCTATTTTATCTGTCTCTTCTCTCTCTCTCTCTCTCTCTCTCTCTCTCTCTCTCTCTCTCTCTCTCTCTCTCTCTCTCTCTCTCTCTCTCTCTCTCTCTTGTCCAATGAATAACATCTTATCTTACCAAGGAGATCTTTCTCTCTCTATCTCTGTCTTTCTATCTCTCTCTTTCACTTTCTCTCTCTCTGTAATAAATGGAGAAAGAAATTTATTCATCATTAAAATTATTACCTTTTAGTACATTACATCTTGATCACTTTTGTGAATTCAAAGTAATCTGATGCGACCATATTTACAAGTTTCCTGAGTTGACTTTTATCATATATCTTGCATATGTAATCGGCGAGCATTACCTTTATACTAGGGATTTGTATTACTTAACTTTAAGCCATTATGTACAAAACAATCTGATTTATGTGCGAAATAAAAATATTTTAGATACACTATCTCTTGTTTTACGATTCTTTTCTTCAAACTATATAACCCTTTTAAATTAAACACGTGTTTTGAAGGAAACCACCATTTTACCAACAACTGTGTTTAAATATGAGCAACATTTAGCTTTTCAACTACTTTCTATTTTTCAAAAATAAGTAAACTTCATTTAATGTGTTCTTATAGTTAACAACTTTAATTAAAAGAAGATAAAAAAGATTGTCCCAATACATTTTCCAAGGACAAATTCAGACTTTCAATGAATTTTCCATGAATGATGGTTATAAAAAAATACCTTTTTCTTAGATTAAAATTTTGAAAACATTTATAATCATCATTATGACGTAATTAATTCGAGAGATTGATATATAAATGTTTGCTGCTAAATATGGAGTTTAATACGACCTGAACAGTTACTGAACAATCATTGAGTAAACTACACAATGAACATTTTTTGGATTTAGGTGAAATGGGATATCTGCTGACATTGCTGTGAGGAAAGTACTATAAAGTCAAAATTCATGGTTTTGTGTGTATGTTTAATTCAAAGTTAAAGCGAATAAACCTGCGGTTCTGGCCTATTTGGCCCAGAAATTGCTTAAACAAAAACTGAAAAGAGGTCGAAAGGTTCAGTTAATTGGGGTTTACTTAATGACTTTTTATCTAGGATTAAAACAGAGGGGCTGAATATCAAGTACTTTTTACACACAAACTGACTTCAACAGTTCTATGATATACCGGTATTCAGAATGAAAGTTAGAAAAGGTTTAAAGTAAGTTGACTTTTGGGAAAAAACAATTCGATTTTTCCCAAAAATCATAAATGAGGGAATTAATATGTAATTTTGGAATAAAAAAAAAGATGAACAAAGAAGAATAGTTAGCATTTAAAACATTTGACAAGGAGAAAAGAAAGAATGACATTCCAATGAGTTTGTGTTTGCACCGGGTCACTGGCTGTAGGCACGTTTATTACCTTACAAGGAAAAACAAATAAATTACGTCATTAACTTCAAAATTTTCACGTTAATAAACGATATCCTGGTTTACTCTCTTTGCATGGGAATAAGAGTAAATGTCTCAATATTCTCTAATCTCCGAAACAATAATTCAAGAATTCGGAAGAGTCGGTCATCACGTTCGTCCCACTTTTGAAAAACGATGCTACGTGCCTAATTATAAGTTGATTTCTTTTGAAAACGCTCTAATTATTATTGCTTTAAAATGCAAGGTACATGTACATATCTAACATTAAGAATCAATATTTTATCAAATCATAAAATGTGTTGCTTCTTCCGGTTGAAGTTCATTCAATCTATTCAATCTGCGCGATGCTTGTGAATAAATTATAGTATTAATTGATAAAAACATTGAAATTATTTAATTCAAGGTGAAAATAACTTTACATTAACAATGCATAACAATGGATATATTTCCAATGTTTATATTTTAAGAAAAGAACGTAACAGATGCATAAAAGTTGAAGTGAACAGAGCTCAACCCAACCATTTGAAGATGAAACCTAAATAAAGTATTAAATTTGTTTTTCGAGTTTTCGAGTTAACCAAGAAAAGTTTGATTTATTTCCTCATAACTATCTCTCAAAACGATTCAGACGTAATTTGAAAAAAATATAAAACTTTCTAAGGTAACCTTGTTTGAAAACTTCATTTTGATACTTGTAAATAAATTATAGTACTTATGGATCAAAACACTAAAAGTATTATTTCAAGGTGAAAATAACTTTACATTATTCGTGTAATGAACAATGCATAACAATGAATTTATTTCCAGTGTTTATATTTAAAACGAACGTAAAGGATGCATAAGAAAGAGTCGAAGTGAACAGAGGTCAACCTAACCATTTGAAGAATATTTTTTTTTCATTGCCATGGTCTAGTTTTCGTGTTACCCAAGAAAATGATTGATTTATTTCCTAATAACTATCTCTAAAAAAGATTCAGACTTGATTTGAAAAAAATATAAAACTTTCTAAGGTAATCCTGTTTCAAAACTTCATTTTAATTAATGTTTAAAACATTAATGTTTTAGTGATTGTGACGTAATATTGAGAATTAGATGTTCCTAACAATCACTTCTTTTAGTTGCGCGATATATCTGCGCAAAGAGAATTAGGTCTGTTGTTCATATGGTATGATGTGTATTGAATGTTGACTGCCTTATTCAGAAAGTTGTTCAAATTGAGGATCAAAATTAAGGAGGCTGAGTAATCAACAAATTACCATCAGATCATGCACCTTAAATTTTTAGAAACATGTCTTCAGCTATAAACTTTTATTTGGTTTTAAAAAATCCTATATGTATTAGCTTTAAAATTTAAGTATTTTCTTAAATCTGTATATAGAGATATTTTTCTTAAGAAGATATATATAGTCTGAATATGGTCAAGATCATCGAATCGTCTTCACACAAAAATGTAAGGGAGGTAATTTTTTTATAATCACCATGCAAGCAAGTTTGTGTCGGACATTTTAAAATTTACTAAAATCAAAACCCTTGTTCAAAGTGAAACGGTCACAATATTTTAATCTTATAAGAATAGTTAAAATAATTAATAATTGAAAAGATTATTATTATTTTATTTGATCATTAAAAAGGAAAACATGCATGGTCAATGTCATTTCTAATTTTTTTTAAACCTCCTGAAAAAAAAACTCTGTGTAAATTTACAGAAATGAAAATATTATAAAAATTAAGATTTAATTTTAGAAAATGAGCTTGTGGGTTTTTAATTTAATAATCTAAATTTTACCATTAGAAAAGTCGTATTAAGATTATTTTAAGATAGAGTAATATATTGCCTGTCAAGCCTTATCGAATAAGGCGGTACTTTATTCAAGCTAATGATTATTTCATTTCTTTCAAAAAGATGTAGATAAATAGTAGTAAAATGGCGAGTTCGAAGAATATTCATTCAACATTTATGTCAATTGATTTTTATGTACACAATTAACAAACACTTCTTAAAGTAAACAGTTTTAGCATTAAGATACAGATCGAAATGATGAAATCAAATTTTAATGTTCGACAAGGTGAAACGTTACAAAATAAAAGTAAACATCACAAAAATATTAAACCTAAAGCATTACGTGAATTTAAATCAATCTGTGTGCAGGCTTTACGCTTAAAAGATACATTATTAAGTAAACCACTCGATCCTTTTATAAAGAAAAATAAAGATGAAATTTTAAATAAAAAATCATTTTTAACAAAGTGATAAATATCTGAAAAGAAGATAAGAATAGCTGTATTTCCATTCTGTCCATTACACAATTATGCCGCAAAACACATGTCGCAGAGATCTTAAACCTCTGGCAGTCTGCCAATAATAATTCCCAGAGACTTTTTTGACTTTGATATTAACAAAGCCAGGGTTCTGAAGGCGAGGCTCGCCGGGACCCCAGTGGGTGAACGGAAGTAGCTGCTGGTTGTCAAGAACCCAGTGGGTCGTGTTAAAAGTACCCTGAATGTAGGCAGATTTTACATTAGAATCCATTTTTCCTGCAAAAATTTTAAAGAAAAAAAAGGAATTATCATTTTTGTAAATTCAAGGTTTTAAACGTTTGCCTGTTTTGTATTCTTGTCCTCATATAAATTTTGAATTTATTCGGTAGTTGTCGAAAGAGAATACTTGTACTCATTTACAAATTGAAATTCATTTATCCTTTAAAGAGACATACACATGATTTCAGCTCAAAATTAGAGCAATTAGTTCGAGTAATGGTAATGCTTGAAGTAACCAGGAAGATACAGAGATCTAGGTATCGCCTACCTACAATACTTGAAAGAAAATCCTGCATCCTCTCCGACTGTATAGCAATGAGGCTAGCGTTGAGGTTCCTGCAATAGTCCGTCCCCATTGGGATGCTTAAGAGTCCGGCGTAATGGAAACAGGTGTGTTCCTCCGCATAGAGGGTAAACTGTGGAGGACAGACGCCTATAGCAGGAAAAAACAATATATGATATAAATATATATAAAGGAATATACAGTCAACTATGGAGGACAGACGCCTATAGCAGGAAAATACGATGTATGATATAAATGTATAATAGTAAATATACAGTAAACTATGGAGGACAGACGCCTATAATAGGAAAATACAATATATGATATAAATGTATAATAGTGAATATATACAGTTAACTATGGAGGACAGACGCCTATGAGAGGAAATTACAATTTATGATATAAATGTATAATAGTGAATATACAGCAAGCTATGGAGGACAGACGCCTATGAGAGGAAATTACAATTTATGATATAAATGTATAATAGTGAATATACAGTAAACTATGGAGGACAGACGCCTATAGCAGGAAAATACAATATATATGATATAAATGTATATTAGTGAATATACAGTAAACTATGGAGGACAGACGCCTATAGCAGGAAAATACAATATATATGATATAAATGTATATTAGTGAATATACAGCAAGCTATGGAGGACAGACGCCTATGAGAGGAAAATACGATTTTAACATAGGAAACATAATAGTGGAAACTTAGGAAAAATGGGTTTTATTAATAGTGTCTATAATTGTAAGTTATTGTATATGTATAATTATATGTGAAATATAATGAAATAAAGAATATATGGTATACTGTGATTGACAGACGCCTATGATTAGAAACAGGAGAGTTTGTTGGTTTACAGCGTGGCTGTGTAGGTCATTGTACAGATTGTGTTTATGTGTGAAATATACAAAATATACGTTAAACTGTGACGAACAGGTGCCTATCATAGGTTTGTCTAGTGTTGCTTTGTAGCTATAGTTATAAAACATAAATCAGTATAAATAGTAATTGTAATAGGTAATCATACCATGAATATTTTTGGTTTTCGTTTACATAATGATTATTTGATTTTTGATTTTCCACAAACCTTAGTCTAAATGTTAAAAAGAAATTGGAGCGTGTGTTTAGTGATTGCCTTGTAGTTAATTGTAGTTTTATGTAAAACTTTTAAACTTTTAAACTGGATATCGATATATATGCATGTAGCATAAGATTAATGAGATTGTTATTCTTTTTCTATTCGTGGTAATTATATTATTGCTCCTACAAAAAAGAACTTTCACAATTTTTATAGCATAAATGAAACGGATTACAGTAATTAATGTTTCTCTTTTATTTCTTCAATTAAAAAAGTATTTTAGTTAAAAGATGTTTGAATCTTAAACGGAATCTAATACTGATTGCTAATAGTGCGCGGAAGCAAAAATCGATATATGTGCATGCAGATGATATTAAACTTAATGAATTTATTGAATTTACAATGTTAAAAATCTTCAGACTATCCTCAATGAAATTTACTATGAAAACTTTTGTCTACAAAATTAAAAAAAAATTTGTGTTAAAGCTGACATGAACTCATAAAAGCATTTGGTCGCCATATCAGTTTGGGTCGCTCCTTTACTGCCACTGGGTATATACCGGTTGAGAAAGTTACGGTCGGTTGCTCTCCGATCGAGGCATTCAGGTTGCACGGACTTCTAAAAGCATGAACTACACATTGTGGTGAAATGTTTGTAATAAATTAATAAAGTAAACAACAATTAATGAAATACAAAGTACATTTATCTTTGAAAAAATTTCTAAGGTATCCGTATTATTTTGCACAGACAGAGCTGCCCTGCTTCGCATGCACATCGAACACGTGTGTCGTTCATACAGAGTGCATAACGTCCACATCTTTTTGAAAACCCCGGCGGCACTACATTAAACACAGTAGCAAAATGATAATAAATCCAAGAAAGTAACAACGTAATATTGTTTCCATCCGTTCCAACAAAAACGCTCAGTTTCTAAAATCCATGCGATCATTGACATTGCTCGATCTGTCACAGTGTGTGGTTTGCGCATGTGCGATGTTATAACATACACAGGAAAACTGTCTACAATTATCGAAGAATTTTTTAATTATCTGTGCCTGGATTTCAGTCTGTCTTGTTTCGTCGTTCATTGGATATTCCTTGCCAGTGCAGTGGTTGTCATATAATTTGCGTTTCTTCGCGTCTTTTCGTCCAAGGTAACGTGTTCGGGTGTATGAAATACCTGAATGCGGTGAAGCATGAATAGTGCTCTCGGTCTTATATAGGGGGTGTGTAGCAATGAGCAGAACAATAGAAATCGACAACTAATATGGCGGTAGCCGGAGATAAAAGGGAAATAATGCGTATTTATGAATTCATGTCAGCTTTAAAATTAATTACATCAGCGAGACTAAAAAGCCGTGAGTTTGTTTTATCAGTGTTCATTATCTAAATGGTAATTTTTCAATGGTTATGTAAGGGGTATCTTGGACATAGATAAATATTAATTTTGTTAAATCCGTGTCTGTTAAATCCAAAATGCGTCATATATAATCAAATTAATTATTTGTCACGGATATATACTTTTAAATATGACTTACTTAGTTAACGTAAATTAGCCTGAGATATTCGCAATGATTTGTACATATATATTTGTTTAAGAAGAAAATATTTAAATTTTCACAGACCTCCTGTTTTCTGGTAGTACCGCCATTTTTTATCCTCGACACCAAAGCTACATGTAACATACACGTCATGGAGCAGACGACATTCTCCAGTCGGTGAATTATACTGCAAAGAAAGGCATTCGTTTCTAACTGAACATCTCAACACACATTCCGTTTCCCCGGATGATTGGAAAGTCTCCAGTGTTTCACCATTAAGTGCGAAATCGTCAAAATCAGCATTAACTACAAAAGTTTCAGATTTCGATCCCTGACATGGAAGGAATAGCCTCAAGAAATACATGAATACAAACGTTTCCCTGTTTCTTTTTATATCCATTGAAAAATACATTTCAGTTTCTTGGATAAAAATTGGTGGTATGAATCTTTTTTCAAGACAGTATTTTAATCAGGAATAAAGTCGATCATAGAATGTTTCATAAGTTTATTTTCCATGTCATGACATCAGATTTCCCTACTACAATCAATGGTGACTTCCGGTTTTTCTATGCCAGTTTATCTTTCACTTTTAATTTGACCAGATCAAAATAAGCCGTCAAGGTTTTGAAATGACTATCATCGATATTTTTTATTGAATACATGGGCAGCGTTGCATAAGCATTCTTTATAGCACTTGACTTACTTCCTTTTAGCAGTTTGTTCAGCGTTTTTTCGATTCCATTCGATTCATCGAATGACGTTTTTAAAGGACAAAGTTTTACTTTAACAAAGTGTAGTATTGTCTGGGAATTGAGAAGGTTGCCTGACCTTTTAAAAGTCAGACAATGCATTCTCATCAGTCATGTATGGACTGGATAGGATAGCCTTCCCTTGATTCCAAACGCACCTTCGTGTAATCAATGACTTCGAACCGGTGTTGTATAGCAGTTTTTCCCCCACAGTAGCTTTTCCCCCCGGCAAACCTACTATATAGTAGCCTTTCCCCCCGGGGTGGAAAAGCTACTATATAGTAGCTTTTTCCCCATAGTAGGGTTTTTCCCTCACATTTTTGGTTCAGATTTTATAAAAAATATTTATGGAAATCCAGTAAGGATTAAAATCAATGTTTCTACACTCCCAGGTTGCATACATGTACATGTATATCTGCATTCATCTGTACAGGTTAAGTTTCGTTTTGCCGATTTATTATCTTTATAGACGATGCTGAAAGTTGAACATGTGTGTAATGGAATTACACATAGAACTTAATTTAGGTAATTTATTGAAAAAAATTTTACAAGTTATTCATAATTCTGTGTTCTGAAATTGTATTAAACGAGAATGTTTTAAGAATTTCTTGATAAATCTATCAGACTGTTTGTCTGTTTGTGAAAATTTCATCCAGGCTAAACCTCTGTTTTAGAGAAATTTTGTTTCCGATGTTTCAGAGCCCGATTTTTAAAATCCTATTATAATATTTATAGTGCATATTCTTTAGGGTTCAATGTCTCATAAACTAGAGATGACCATATCACCATATTTTTATAATGGCAAAGGTTTACCACTTGAAGATGACTCTGAAAAGTTCAGCCCTCAGGGTAGGGGCCCTTAATGTTTCAGGGCCCGATGTTTAAAACCCAAATATAATGATTGAATAGTGTTCTATGAGTGGTGATTCGAATCTCAAATTCTAGAGATGATCAATTAACCATATTTTCACAGTGATAGTGGTATACCACTAGTAGATGACACCGAAAATTTAAGCCCCCATGCAGGGTAGGAGCCTTTGTTGTTTTCGAGCCCGATGTTTGAAATCCAATTATTAGAAATATGTATTTTTAGGGCCCCATATCTCAAAAACTATATATGACCACATGAACATATTTTACGGTCATTTAAAAGTAAAACCATCATTTAAATATACACAACCACTCGTATATTTCTTTATCAAAATGATTGAAAATTACGTTTAATTCTGCTGCTTTTTTTTAAATTTACAAACACATTTTTTTTTTAAAAAGGTACGCGGGTAAAATTCATTATTCTTCAAAACCTTTAATCAATTCATAAGATGACTAATGATATAATAGATAATTAGATAAATAAATCAATGAACGTTTATTCATAAAAGGAGAAACCGAAAATCAAAAATAAATAACCAACCTAAGCGCATATACGACTTTTTTACTTGTTAGTTGATTAGAAAAACAAGCTTATATTTAAAAAAAAAAAGTCAGCTCATCACAATATAAGTGTTGGTTGTTTTTTGAGGGGTTTTTTGTGTTTTGTATTTTTAATTACCCTTGTTTAAGTGTTCGAAGAAATAATATGGTACACAAGTAAATCTTTATTGCAAGAATATGAAACAAATAGTATAAAATTTTAGGTAATGGAATCGTACATCTTGATTTATATGGCATCGTTTTTAAAATTGTATATTTATAAATCACGTTGCAAACTTAAAATTGGAACAATTAGCAGATAGTGAGTGACAATATAAACATAAAGTTAGTTCAGGATCCATTTCACATTTTCCAAAGTAACCAGCAAAGATACCGACATTATTCTGGTTGTGAAGACATTTCATTGTTTATTAAAATGTTTAAATCATAATATCTCGCGTTTTGTAGAAATGTGCTTAAAAATATGAATATGCGTAACTTTAAAACGAAGTGGTAAACACTAACTTCACATATGCTTTTAATACATAATTAAAATACCCCTTACCCATGATTTAGAACCCCATCAATCAAAGTAAAACTAAAATATTTCAGTTTCTCATCATATCATTGCATCCTGTCCCCCGTTTGATATTTAGCAGAAGAAATATATATTTGTTTTTAAGATCTTCAATTCTAACGGTGTTAATTTAAAATTGATAACCTTTTGGACGAAGGGAGTAATACATTTCCACTTTTTATTCCCTTCCTCTACAAAATTAAGTCAAGATTGGTCAGTTAGTTCCCTGGGAGAAGCTTATACATTGATGGTAATACATTGGAAAATTAAATTTCCAAACCAGCGTATTTTCACTCAAATGTGTTCTCGCGTGTTCATAACGTCGAAGTCAAAACTGTAGATAAGCATCGATTAGATGAAAAAGATTCGAGGTATTCCGAAATCCGTGTAAAAGGTGTTCCAAAAAGGGGTGAGAACAGGTGAAATACATGTAAACGATGATGACACATGCATGTTATGAAGGCGCATGCCTTAGTTCATATTTGGGGTTGAAAAACCATGTATTTTATTACATGTATTAATAAATGCCATAATTATCCTTTTTTGTGAGAAATTAATGTCATATTAGTTATTGCAAATTATTGTCACGAGTGGTCCGCAATAAACATGGCCGGAAAGTAAAAATGGGGGAAAATCCACTATATAGTAGGTTTTCCGTGGGGGTAATCGGGCTATAAAAAGGGGGAAAACCCACTATATAGTCAGCTTTCCGTGGGGGAAAAACTGCTATATAGCCATTTTTCCGGGGGGAAAGATGGCTAGGGGGAAAAGGCACTATATAACACCGGTCTACAACCAAGCACTCAGTTTCAGCGAGAACTGCATTGTGAGAAGATGGAAAGGGCGTGGCATGACATGTTCGATAAATATTCATGAAAACTTTCCTTTTACATCGGTAATTGATACTTTTTTATTTCTATATATACTTAATATGTTATCATATCAGACAAGATATTACTCGGGCTTCACGTGACTTGACCATGTGAACCAACAAGTTTATACCTCCGTAAACTTTAATTTCAAAAAAGTTATTTTTTCTTGAAAATATATGTTTAATCCAACTGCAACCTTCCCTGCTTTTTTCAGACAGCCAACTGAAATCAATGATATTGAATAAATTTTAAGATTGGTAGTGACAAGTCAACAATTTAACCTTTAGGTCTACCGATATATTTTAGATACTACTATGATTTTTAGCCATTAACTATTTTTGAATCATGAAATATAATTCTCAATATTTTACCTTAAAACGTTTTTCTATACCTTTATATACAAAGATCTCCCTTTTAAGATTATTATAGCAATAGCATATTACAACGTAACAGCCGAGTGCTTTGATTATGAAATATTAAGATTTAATTATAAACGAACAATTTCAATCTCGTAAATGAACAACATGTTTTTCATTCACTTTGTTCGACAGTAAACTCAATAGCATTTATTTACATGAATTAAACATAATAAGATCTTGTGGTGGGTGTCCTTTAAAACTTGTTAAAAATGACAAAATTGTATTTCATATTATTCGTCAATTTCTTTTAAAGATAAGATTGTCGCAAAATCCGTTCTATGGTATATGGTTGTCGCACAATATACACAATCCGTACCTATCGTAAAATCACTCCACAAAACACGTGTCTGACGTAGTCATTCCCGGAAGTCGCCTCTTTCCAATAGTACCCGCCACTGGACTGCTTGATCTTTATGTTGTAGATTCTGGACGGTCCGGGATTATTCGTTCCGCCCTCCCAGTTTGTGTACTGGAGTTCCTGCCCATCGTCATCCAGCCAATGGGTCGAGTTCCACTGACCCTGGATGTAGGCCGACTTTGCCCCAGAGTATGATGGAGTTACCCTATCTGCAAACATGTTTTATGTTTAAAATCTGGAGCTTAAATTAAAATCGAGTTTTCAAGTCGATAACAAGAAAATATTTGGTTGTGAAATATATTATGTTTTAATTAATTATCATAAAATAGATTTTTTGATTTACACTTTAACAAATAAAAATTTAATTTGCAATATTGTTTATATTCGATATACATAATATCGAGATATTTATATAAATGATTAAAGATAGAGACAGTAAAAACGAACCTAGTATGCTCTCAAGGAAGAACTCGATGTTTGCTGAGCTTACGAGAATCAGACCTGAGCCTACTTTGGCGCAATACTTGACGCCGGCGTCCCTTCTCAGCTCCCCGCCGTCATGGAAACAGAGACCATCAATGGCCGTGAATGTGAAATGAGGTGGACAGATCCCTGAATGTAAACAAAGAACTTAAAGTCTAATTACACTCTGAAAAGAGAGATAACTCTCATTCTGCACTGCGTAAATTGACTCAATCATGAAAAGCTTAGTTCTTAATTATAGATATACATTCTAACAATACATAACCACAAGAAAAATTATATGTTTAGGCCTACATGCCAGGTTTTTTTTTTGGTTGGGGTTGTTTTTTTTTTTGTTTTTTTTTGTTTTTTTTTTTTTTTGTTGGAAGTTATTAAATTATGTCTACTAGATTTAATAATTACATGTATATGACGTCAACTAACATAGCTATGGCAAAAGTCTTCGTATTTTTTTTTATTGACCCTCATATAGTTTCATCCATTTGTTGAAATTCCTCTTCTTTACCAGACGAGTGTTTTGTCAAAAGTTCTAGGTTTCAAACACGAAATTTTACTCACCTCCTGTTTTCAGATAATATCTCCAGCCATTTTCGTAAGATGCACCGTCAGAAGTCAAGAAAATGGTGTCAAACATTCGGCATGTCTGCGTACTGTCCCGATACTGTATTGACAGACAGTCAAGGCGTGACGTACATTTGACGGCACAGTCTGTGACGTCACCTTTGTGACGCGTTTGAATGACGTTGACGTCGAACCGGAAGTTATCCAACTTCATCTTAGCTTCCATGTATTCAGCACCTTTTGTTGATTTGAACAGGACGATGATAAGAAAATTCAAGATTTTGTGCATAGTTACTGATTTAACTGTAAGAGTTCCGAAAAATAATTCTTGTTCCTTGTGAATATGTTTTTATCTTTTTTTTCTGGGAATACTTAGTCCATAACAGTATCGTCGCCAACACACAATTTCGTTGATGTCTTGTTAAAACGCTTCGTATAAAAGAATTAATGTACAAAGATATCCAATAGATAGTTTCTGCCAAAATTCATTGCTATAGGACAAAGCTTCTTTAATTAGATCCATTAGTATCAAAATATAACGATTATACATTTAGTTGCCGTATAATACATCCATTCAGATCCTAAACATGTATCGTTTTAACAAATAAAAACACGACCAGTAAATATTATTCCTTGCCATCAATGACACTGGCAGATATTATGCCTGTTAATCAATTAATTGTTGCACAGAATTAACATTGAAATCGATATGCATGCTCGTATCAGTCTCCTAAACCTTTTGAACTTTTGTCGTGCAACTTTCCAATTGTGTAAACATGTCCCATGCATTAATCTGACCGATGCTGTGCTATTAATTATTGACGATTTGATGATAATTAAAAGGACTGGCCATTTTTAGACTTTTTCAATTTCCTTTAGACGAAGACCTCTGTTTTTAAAAAAGATAATGGGGGAAAAGAAATTCAAAACTGAAACTGGTATATTTGGATTTTTTTTTCTTTACTTATAAATAGTTTATAGTCAAAATTATCGTGATTATTTTGTAATTATTATAACAGATCTCATGAACAATTTGTTGACAATCCAGCTAGTCTTCTTTCTAGTTTGGTCCAAATATGCAATTTTTAAGGTCTTTTCCGGGAGAACTCGTAAAGCATCTCCATTAACTAATTTCCGTTGTGTTTTTTATTGTCCCGGGATTTGGCATAAAAGGAATAAATAAAATTGCGAAAGATTTCATCACAGTCTCACAGGGCGCCCAAATAGAAGGGGTTGGCCCCGTAAGAGGAAACAACTTTTGCAAAGTGTGGATTGAGTATTCCTTATCTCTATAATTATTAATTCGGTCATATTTTTCTAAATTCTTATTATACATGATTGCATATATTTAGTTTTTTGGCTAAGTAACTAAAGAACTTGTACATGTGTGACTGATCTTATAAATGGAGAGGACTTATAAAGGCAGTAGCTGCTGTCCAATATCCATTTTTTTTTAAATTTGTTTATGTTGATTCTATGAAAAATAGTACTGTATTCCCGGGGTCCTATAGAATTATGATTAGGATATACATTGTTCTAAAATTAAAGTTAAATTTCCTTTATTCACTTTTTTATCTTTTTACATTTTTATAAAGTTGATAAATCAAATTATTATTGTGTTTGAAGTCGTTTTAAAATATATATAAAGGTTGGAAAATTTTCTTCATGTAGATTGAATTTAATAGGTACTTCTTTTTTTGTTCCTTATTTTTACCAATTTTGACATACATACATGTGCATGTAATTTTTTTTTAGATTAGTTAGAGTTGTCGTCCGCTCTGCACGATGGGCCTTTTTGGTAAAATAATGTCAGCGCGCGGATCTACATGCATTGTGTCGCCCCCCCCCCTTTCCCGCTGATAATTCAAAATTATTTAATTAACATATATTACCGAAAATAACACCCACCCGCGGGTGGAAAATAATGTTGATTGTTGATCCACGCATGATACATCACTTCTTATTCCCGAAAGGGGGGTTCAAATGTCTATTTAAATTTTCATTTAATAGCTTAGTATTTAATTTTATTACAAAATTCTATATGTCATCTCCTCTGGTTCTGCATTTAAAATAATTTATAAATTCATCTCAATTATTTTAGACAAAACTTGATAAATCTGAATTTTGCATGGCAAAACAGAAACATTATTTACATTCATAAAATCTAGACATTACAGGGCCTTTTTGGCCAGGATAATAGTCAATACCTTACTGTTATATACAGATGAAATGCAATTTAAAAAACTGTATTAGTTGATAAACCATATATAATTTTTCTCTATTTATTCCTCGGAAATACCAGAGATTTTTGCCCTTTGATTCGTGGAAAAATGTCATTCATAACAGTTTATCATGGAAAAACCTAGCAAAAGTCAAATGATTAATCAATTTTTGTATAATATAAAGCTGGCTTAAACCAGCTTTAGTTTTCTGGCGGGTTTTTGCAGAGAAATAAAAAAAACACCTTTAAATTGTCTTTTCTACATTTCTGATTTTTTTTTTCTTAAATCAATAATTTACTATTTTCTGTTGGGAATATTTAGGGATAATTTTGAGCAAAACATGCACCTTTCAGCATTGGGAATGGGGTCAGATTTTGGCCCCAGAGAGACTCTAAGAAAATTCCTGAATGCATTCTATACATTGTACATGTATTATAAACTCTGTAATGGATACACTGAACTGCTGAATTTATAATTCAAAAGTTCTTTTTTTTTTTATCTAAAAACAATAACATTTATGATTCTTATGGTACTTTTCATTGATTCCATCGCTATCATTAAAATGTGTGATAGCATTAACTGATACTTGTCAACAAATTGTTAAAAAGTTTCTCTTCAAGATTTTCAATTTTTTTTTTTTTTTGTTTTAACAAAAATCCCAAATGTTGAAACTGTGATTTTTAAAATGTAGAACGCAAAGCTTTTGTAAGAATAAGAAATAATGTGGTTAGTTTATGGATGTATGCATGTGTAACCAACGTGCGGTTACTGTTCTTGGATTATTGAGAGACGAATTTTGATTGGTTGCCACAGTCGCTTTTACCTGTGTATTGATTGGTAGTTTATTGATCGGAGAAAATGGCCTCCATATCAAAAATTTGACCAGGTAATGTAAGAATACAATTTCGTGGTTTTGTGATATTTTCTGTTGGTCAGTGGACATAATTCTATGTGGTTAGGCCTTCTGTGTCATAGAAGAATATCTATTTCCTTTTCGTTCAGTTATGTTGCAAACCGTTGAAGAGTGCAAGGTAATGTTTACAGTCTGATATGCTTTGACAGTTCGGGGTCATTGAAAGTATAGAAATATCAGCAAGATTTTACTTAAAGCTTGTTGAAATTCTTTTCCTCGAATGGGAAATTCTTCCTCTCTATACTTCAGTCAAATATATCAACTGCATATATATGTCATTCGTTGTTTTTAGTAATTAAAATCTATCGTAAAACATCGAATAAACAAGTTTAAATGTTATGTTTACGCAAGATGTTTCCCAAAACGTCGCCCCCTTTCTAAAGCTTAAAATCGGAGCACAAGGTTTTTATTCATATTCTTGTTAATTGCTTAATTACCAGCGCAGTGGGTCAGCGATAATTAACCGAACTGTCAAAGTGAACCGTTAATTTCACGCTCCAATTACCCCCGAGTTCTGTTAACCCGTTAACTATAGATTTTTTTTTCTTGTTTGATCTTCGTGACGTCACATTTAAATGCCTTCATGACAGGACATGATCGAAAATCCATTTTAAAAACATACTTTTTTAAACACTGTGCACTTATGTGCCATTGTGACACTTGTGGAGAACAGTTCTGTGGGGTTTGACCTAATGTTCATGGTGTTGGCATATTTTGCAGTTTTTGACATCTGAATTGTAGTTTGGAACAAACCTTCCCTCTCTTTTGTGAGTGTCAAAATTTTGCTATGTATTTATATTATGTAATCACATGTGTATTAGGGCCTATATATGTCTAGGGTTCCTAGATGATTTATGGAGCTGAAATGTAAAGCTTGTCTGTGAATTTTTTTAATTAAATTTTTTGCTTTACCCTAACTCACCTTAGATGTTAGACACTCTAATCGTCTCTTAGCTTCTTGTGACCAAGCAACAATTGAAATTCCTGGCCACAGATTTTAGAATCTCTATCATTATTTGATGATAAATACTGATAACTTTGTCATCTTTAAGATTTGTCGCAAAAAATTGAAGAGGTACTGTACTGTCAATGGACAGAGATAACCCACGCTGGGTTTTGAAGGGCTGTTCCCATTGGTTTTATCAGTCAGTCACTTCAATATTGAAAGATTTGATCCTAATTTATCTGATTTTCTGCTGTGAAATTGACAGTTACATCCGTTTCATGCGAACTTTTCCCCCATTCTCAGATTAACTTTTTTGTCGTAAAACAGCATTTCAAACATTATAATATTTAAGTAACTAATCCGCCGGATATTGCCTTTTTGGAAATTCCAAAAGCAATTTCACCATGCACTTTTTTTTTTTTGGGGGGGGGGGGGGGAATGTTTGTGTTCCTTTAAAAGATGCATTTTGATATGTTTGAAGTCCATTTTTTATCTTGACAAAGTTGAAAGTAAGTAAAGTCAAACTCAATTGAAAATTCATAATGTAAATGTACAATTCCTTTTTATGTTGTCTCCTTTGAACTTTTCTGAGAAGATTTGAATTTTCTCACGCCTGTATATGCACAGGTTTATTACGTAGACAAGTGCATTAAAATTCTCTGTGTCCTAGCTGTGAATTTAAAGCTCTTTGAATGTTTAATAGACGTAGACGCAAAGTCATTGAATATTTTCTTGCTTTTAAATTTTGATATTGGATTTATGTATGGAACGTAAATCAGGTATTGAGAAGAATTTTTACCGTAGTTTGATGCTCAACTTGTAAATCAATTTGTAGTAACCTTTCTGCACTTAGCAGATTGTTGTGGTCACTATAAGTCTTAGATAACTCTTGTTTGACTTTCTGATTTAAAAGTTAATAAAATAAATATTCTTCACCATGTCCATCAGGGATATTAGATTGTCCAGCTTTTATCTTATTAAACAGATATATCACAGATCATGCATTTTAGGCCCTTGGTACTTTGTGTGTGGGTTTTTAAGGGGTTATTATAATAAGGACTTTTATTGTGAAACAAATCTTAATGCTTAGTATACTAAAAATTACTTTCATTATTGCATATTGTTATTACTGTGAAGCATTTATCAAGTTACTAATCTATAATTGATGAAATTGAATGAAAAATCTAATGATTTTTAGAGAATATATTTTGCTTTCACTTGATAAAATCTGTTTATTAAATTTTAATACATTCGATAAAGATTTCAGAGAACTCTGTGGTAGCAACAAGTATCAATTAATTCTAAAATAGCTTATGATAACACATTCATTGTGGTAACAATAATATTGTTGAAATGCACATACCGGATAATGAACTAGTTTTCAGAGAAGATTTTTTCGCATTTGGTCGATTTGGAATTAGCGGAGTATTTTCCTATATCTATATATCTGACAATACAATTTTTTAGGCTTCTTGTCTATACTCTAAGATTACATGTGAAAGCTGCATAAGTATTAATTGATTGTTTTTTGGGTTTTGTTTTTTTTAAATCAGGCAAGATCTATTAATTTTCTTGTTGCCTTATGTAGACTGACAATTGATGTACCTTTGTAGACTGACAATTGACATACCTTTTATTAGTTCAGTCTGTGGATATGAACTGTATACATTGACAGAATAAATGTAAATAGAAAGTATTGTCATCATTAATGATGCTGGTACATGAGTTGCTATCAAGAATACTATTTTCTTGTGTTATTCAGAAATATGATTTGATTTCAGATGTAGACTGAGGTAGCGGCACCATGTGAAGGATAGCTCCGTTCGTGGGTCCTTATCACTCCAATCCGTCCTATAGAACATGCCCACCCAGGAGAGGAAGCGCTCACCCCCCTCAAACAAGTATGTACCCAGCTATAGATATTTCATTAAAACAGCCCCTATCAAAATACTCAAACATTTCATCGAAACAACAACAAAAAAGATGCACTACCCACAAAACAGGCTGTTTATTGCTATTTAGAAAATAAACATTTTATAGAAATTCCAACACTTATGTGTCCAGCTAATTGACAGATATTATAGATATAAAGAATCATTAACATTTCATAAAACTCTTAACAAAAAAAATATTTACCCCAAAAACAGACTGCAAATGATTCAGACATTAACATCACATGCAGACAGTTGGCAGAATGTGTGGTCAATTATTGCTATGTGGGTTTTTTTTTTATTAAATTGAATCTTTTTGGTTTTACTTTGGTTTGTACATATACATTAGACTTATGTGTTTAATCAATTTTTCCAGTACCCTATATCCACTCGTCTTTTGGAAACTTTAGTGTCTCATTATTCTGGGTGAATGTGATAGACTGTATGTTATCAAATATACACCAGCCTTTGACCTGTGTTTCCTTCAAGTTATTCAGATACATGGTTCTCCTGACTTTGTTTATTATAATATAGTTGTCACAATAACTGAACTTTAGGTAAAGTCGTACTTGTCCTAATTTGACACAGTGACATTTTCTGAAGATCACATTACCCCAGCTAGTATTTATAGAAGAAAACCTTTCTTTCCAATTTGAAAATAGATCTACGTGTTGAGATCTTTCTTCAACAAAGACCCTGTATATTTCATTTCAGTCAGCGAGGACGTTTGATTTTGATCACGAACTTGCAGAGAAACTTCAATATTTGTCACTTATGTATAACCCTAAATTAAATTGTGTACTTGAACCACAATACAACTTTATCAGATAATTTTCAAGCACCTTGCACCCCCATATTGAATGTTTGAATTGGGACCCAATTGTGCTCAATTTTGTCTAGCTTTAGAAATGTGACAATGAATAGTCCGCTTTGGTTTCAAGTATCGTCACATACAATACAGATATATACATCGCTATAATGACCCAAAATTTTACCTGCAAGTCGAAACAGCTGATTTTTGTGTGTTTTAAAATTCTATTTTAAACTCTATTATCATGTTTAGGTATAATTAATCCACTCAAAACTTATTGATGATTTAATAGACCATAGTAGGTGTTTTTTTCCACCGCCACCCATTTACTCAAAAAAGTTAACTTTGAAATAAGAAAGAGGTTTTTTCATCATTAGAATTATAAGTAACGGTACTGGTACATGTAGTAGATATTGTATCTATAAATTTTTCCATTCTCTCTTTAAGTTTCGATCACGTTATGCTTCTTTTTCTGATTTTCTGAAATAAAGTGAAATAAAAGTTGAATAGAGCATTTTACAATGATGGGATTAAATATTATCAGAAACATTTTTAAATAATGTTATAGGTTGTTTATATTGTATTGTGGGACAGAACACAATAATCTATCCCAGCAGGCCAGAGGGATTAGTTAGTTGTCCATCTATAAAACCTGCCCTCAGTGAAACACCTGTCGTTTGCAAAGCCCGAAATTACCTTATTAAGCAAATCACAGAATATAATACGTACATACAAATCATTGGGCATTGGATCTATCTCTTAATCTGCTTTAGTGCCGGTACCATTCGTTATTGGTATTTCAGTTATCCTGCTAATATTGGACAAACCGTAGCCACTCTGAATTATGAATGCTAACACTGGGGCACCCTCGGTGAAGGGATTGATTAAATTAAGCGTACAATGCAAAGTGTCACACATTTTTATGGTTTTTATGGATAAACGGTTTTTGACCCAAGTTTTATCAATAATCAATTAAGGGGGTATCTGGAATCAATTAATGACCAATTTATTGCCACTGTGAGAGGATTAAGGAAAGCATGCAGTGTTCTGGAGAGAGAGAGAGAGAGAGAGAGAGAGAGAGAGAGAGAGAGAGAGAGAGAGAGAGACATAGCACCAGGCTTTGTAGTTAGGAGATGTGGGTGGTAGAATCGATTGATTTTTGAAACACAGTTAGATTAATACATGTAGGAACTTTTATTTGATTTGAAATTTGATTCATTTTTTTTTTAATTTCATTGTTTTGAACAGTATATGAATCTGGTATGAATTTAAGAATGTGTCTTTTCTTGCATGTTCAATAATGTCCCATTTTATGACTGACTCGAGTGAGTAACTGTCTAACTGATGATTATAAGTGGACACAGATCGATCAATCTCTGTCTTGTATTACATACAAATCCATTAACTTTTACTCAAAAAAATGTCCATGTCAGACTTCGAGGGTTTTAACTTAAAAAAGATTTTTATCACAAATCCTGTCAGCACAATGGAGGGTAATGGAGTAAATAATGTACTCCCACACCGGGGGGGATCTATAAGCTGTGTGTAGACTTCAATGGTAAATATTTCAATGACTAATTGTGGGGATTTAAAGTTGTAGGGGGTGGAGGGTCATATTGGACCAGGTACAGTTTACCTGTAGAGTAATGGGGTCAGTCAGGTGAATTTCATGAACCTGTTTTCAGATTATTAAATTTTCTTGTCAATTCATGTAATATGACTTTCTTTTGCAACATGATTTGACTCTTTGTGGAGTTAATTGATTTGAATTTGCAAGTGACTGTGCATGGGGTCTGAATTCTAGATCAAAAATGACATCCCCAGACTTATGTTACATGATTTAGTGTTGACTATAGCTACTACACCTATTATGATACATAAAAAAAAATCTGAATTCATTTTTAGAAAATACCACAGACACATAAAGCTGCCATAAAATGTTGACATTGAATGGTGCAATGTACACGGTATTAATTAAGTGCCAATAATACCACAAAGCTAACTACAGACTCATTCAACTGAACAACATCAGTGAAAGGATAAGAGAGCGTATAATTCAAAAGTCAATTCTCATTTTTCCCATATAAAGGAATTGAGTCCAAATTTATGCTAATAAACTGTTTATTTCCTCTCAAATATCAGCCATAAACTATATGTGGATCCTACCAATTATAGGTTTGAATCATTTCTTGAATAATTTCTATTAATATTCTAAACTGCTTAATCAGCAGATATATTTAATTAATAATGATAGTTTGACAATATCTGGAAAGAATTAGATTTATATTCATGAGAAACCATAAAAAATTTAAGATAAAGTACATTGAAATAACTTTTTTTTTTCTTTTTTTTTGCAGTGAATGCAAAAGACTGAAACAACTTCTTCAACTCCTAAATTCTCCGATCAACAAGAAACATGAACAGGTAAGAAACTCTCTCTCTCTCTCTCTCTCTCTCTCTCTCTCTCTCTCTCTCTCTCTCTTTTTCCTCTCTCAGTGCTGTGTCATTCTCTACATTCACATCATAAATCAAGGTGGGAGAAGTATTTACAACATGTATACACTGGTAGATCAGAAATCTGAAGAGCCTCCGTACTCGAGTGCCAAAGCTGTCTTTGTAGACTTTGAAAGATTAAAACCCTTTAATTGAAGCCTTCAGGTGAACATAGGTCTGTTTTTGTTCTGAACAATTTCACAGGCTAAACTTTTCTCAATGACTTTTTTTTTTTAAGTCAAGCCTGGTATTTCCTGAATTGGTTTAACACTTTGGGGTTATTGCACAACTTATTTTTGTGTTGCTTTGCCCTCAAGGTAAAAACTTATTGGCAAGATTGATTAGAACTTTTCTTTGAGCTTGTCTGGGAAAATGATAGATGAGGTGTATTTTAGCCTAGAAGTTTAAAAGTGAGCTAATTGACCAATTTTCTTCTATTCATATATTTACACCCAGTTCCTAACCTTTATTTACATATATATTCAACAACTTTGTGTAAGGTTTCAATTTTCTTTTTTCAGTTTACATCCACTCCCAACATCAAAATGAAAGAAAAAAATAATTTAAATGTATTATATTTTGCACAAGGCATCATTGAATAGCTAGGGCAGCAGGCATTGTCTGTATGAGGCCTAGCTGTCCATGATAAGGCGTTAAACAAAAGGGGAAAATGAATTGATTATTTTTTAATTGAACTTTAAAACATACCTGTATATACATTGACCTCTAAATATTTAATCACAATTGAATTATTGATTGATAAAAAATGAACAGGTTGTGTTGAAATGAAGTTACTCTTCCAATAAATAGTGTATTAGCAGTGGGGCCAGGGTTTCTTAAACACCTCCCCCCCCCCCCCCAAAAAAAAAAAAAAAACCAGGGCGAAAATAATACTGTATACCAGGGTTGTCTCTAAAAATTGAAGTAGAAGGAGGAAATGAAAAAGTAGCAGGGGGTCTGGGGGTCTTGCATATAGCTACATTGTGTTTGAAATGCAATAATAGCCGGGTAATTAAGGCATTATAGGCAGGGGTATTCCCCGCCTCCCGGGTCTTAGAGACAACCCTGGTATACAGTACTGTGCTATGATCAATGCTGATTACCGGTATATGTTTTCTTTCAGCTTCCTTCCATAACCTCAAAGAGAAATGTGACAGCCGGTCACCAGCAGTGGCCCTGCCCCCAGGGTAAGGTGGTCCAGCACCAACAACAGTCTACAGAAAGCCTGGTCCTAGAGAAGTTCAAGTGAGTCATCAGAGAGAGAGAGAGAGAGAGAGAGAGAGAGAGAAAGTGTCAGAATGATGCAAGATAGTGGAGGAGGTGTAGAAGTGAGAGAGAGGGGGTGAGGAGAGAGAGTCCTAGTATTAATTATTAATGGTAAAACTTTTGTTTTACCACCCCTGGAAACTAGCACCCCATTCCTCTTACGTTAATTTATAGTCCTGGCCACTCCCTTTATTAATTAATAATAAATTTCTTTTATAGAAACCCTAATAAAAACCCCAGAACCCCCTGAAAACATTCCCTTCTCACTCATCCACTCTGCAAGATGGAAAAAGTCCTAAATACAGATGCTGCAAATTCACCCCTATCCCTCATTTTTACCTAACGAAAAAAGAATAAAAAATGTTGCAGTGTCCATGCATACATATTATTATCTTTCCGATACTAGAGTTAACGCTATTAGCAATATACTGTAGATTCCTAATTAAATGCAAGGAATTAATTTCCAGGTAAAAGCAACCCTAGCAAATTTTAAAGTCTCGCTTTCATTTTTCAGGCAGTTTTAAAGTGTAAAATTTATAACAAAAGTTGGTGATGGCGGTTTTATCTTCTCGCAATTTGATACAAAACAGCAGAATCACGGAATTAAGTACTGGCGTTAAATAAGGAATTTACAGTACTATGTTAGAGTGATCTTTATAAACTGTCTGCTGATGTATGGAATGTATTTAAATATTTTCATATTTGAACTTAGCATGGGTCTTTCAAATAATTATAGTTTAGATATACATGTATTAAAATTGGGTATGTTTGTATCAATATGTTACTAAAACAATGGACGTCTCTCTTTATAGCTTAAAGTACCAGTCGCAAAGGCAGTTCGTGACTCATCCTCTGTATGAACGATTTTCGGAAGTCTTTTCAGCCCTGATCAAACAGAGATTATGTTGTGTGTAAGTAGATGCGTCCTTCAGAATGTTTATCCCCTCGTAGAACGGACTCGAGAAAGTCGGGGTCATGTAAATTGATATGACATAACAACTCCTCAACAGTTGTTTGTGTAGGAATTATTTATAGGCATACCTGTATTGAAAATTAAAGTGTTGGTAGATATTTATGCACTTTCGTAAACGTGTCATCTATTAATACACTTTATTCAATAAAATTCATTATAAATGTGTCATCTATTTATACACTTTATTCAATAGAACTAGATCAAATGAAAACCAAGGAAGTAAATGGTTTTTGATGAAAAATAAGATTCTCGCTTTATACCATGCCAAGAAATTATCCCCACTGCAAGAAAATACCCAGTGATTTTGGTTACACACATAAATAATGCCAAACTATATTGGGTAATTGCCAGATTAAAAGACATTGAAGAAAACCTCTATTGAATATATGGTATCCAGCCTTATTATAAGCTTTCTCTGTACATGTATAATTAATTAGTGAATTTTAATTAATTCCGACTGCAAATATATAATTGTCACAGCTTGATAAAAAGAAAGACTGAAGGCTCATTTCACACCATAATTTCTATATATCATGACAACCAAAGAGCAAAAACAGTATAGCCTGATTATGTGACTGTTCTGATGTAGTCTGTTTCATTGACGAGATTACATTTCTCTGATTCTATGTATGTATATGTACTTAGTTGATCCATTTCATTGTATATACATGTATAAGGCAGTTAAAAAACGAAACATATCTTGTGATTTCATGGCTGTATACTGATCTGATCCGTTTCATTGTGATTTCATGGCTGTATACTGATTTGATCCGCTTGGTTTTAGGGACTGGATAAACTCGGCTCCTCCGGAGAACATACTCCGGCTGGTGACGTGTCTCCGTATCCTGATGAGAGAGCCGGAGTTCCAGAAAGTCTTCTACACGATTCATGGACTCCAGGTTCTATCAGAGGTAACTCACTCACAGCACGGGAAAGTGACTTCAATTATAATCCATAGAATTGTAGTCCTTACCTTTATGATGAGTTACTGAGTAAAACAAGCTCTTGTTCTTCTTGAAGTATTTCACTCATGAAAGTTTTAAATTCATTATTAGGCATGTTTAATTTAATTTAGGTTGATAATGAATATGAATTTGTTGAGAATCTTATCATCATTGAATGTTTTGAGGAAAGTACATGTATGTGTGTCAGAAAGAAGTTATCTCCCTTAGAAAAGAATTCATAGTTTCCGTTATTTTTCAGCTGTTTATCAAAGCCACCAACAGTTACCTGCTGTATGGGGATTCCCCTTACCTGGTGGACATACTGAAGGAAATGTCAAGTGAGTACTATATCCTAGGATTACCTGTAATCCATTGTCAGAGAATATACGCTGTACTTATATAGTTTTATTTGATTGCCCCAAAATTTTGCCTATTTCTGATTATACTCGAGCTGGATTGCAAAGAAATATTTACGGCAAACCAACTCATCAATGGTAAATGAATTCTTTTGAATAAGATATTTGGCATACAGTACATTTTGCTGCTAATATATTTAGAATAGTATCATAAAACAGATGAAGTTTGACAATGGGGATTTCCTCTCATCCCAGCTTACACATTTTGGATCAATTTATATCTTTTCTTTTATATTTTACTACTGTTTCTAACCTATCCACAATGTTTTCTTCCTTTCAGACATTTTCCAGAAGTTTGCTGCCGTTAACGAGACCCAGCGAGAGTGGCTGGTGGAATGTAAAGTTCACGAGGGGCTTCTGTTGTTACTGCGTGGCCATGGCGACGACCTCATTGCCCTCCACTGTGCTCTACATGCTCTTCTTGCCTTAGCTCATTGGTAGTTATTTTTAGAAAAATCTGAATTTTCTTTAAATATAAATATGTCATAGATTGATAGATTTATATCTGAAGTTTCTATGATTTAATTTTAATTTCTAACTTTGTTTGGAAGTAATTTCTATATGCAAGGTAACTTATTATTCTTGAAACTTATTCTTTAAAAGATTTTGGTATATTGGAAATTCCTTCAAAAGTTGAATCTTTTTTTTTTCTTCATTCTTAGTCCAAAAGCCAGACAGTTGATCGCAGAACGGAACTGTGCCGAAGATTTATTGGCCATCATAAAGGACTATGACAATCTGTCCAAAAAGTAGGTATCTCAAAGACAGTAAAAAAGTAGAACAATGATCATAGGATAATGGGGGGAAAATCTGAAATTACTTGCCTTTCAATTGAAAGTTTGCATTAAAAAATCTCAGTTTTAAAGTAAATTTGGATAATGTCATTTATGATTTCAGATATCATAAATTTATAATACATGTATATAAGATAGAGTTAAAATGAAGTTACATGATCAATGATTTGTTGCCATATTTTTGATACTTCTCTAGTGCCTATGTTTCTCTCAATAACTTTCTAATTGTTGTTGCTATCATTAATTTGTGGCCATTTTTCATAGACTAGCAGCCAAACTTCTCCAGCGCCTGTGTCACGAGCGTCTGTGTCAGGACTCGGTGCAGGAGCACCAAGGAATCCCGATCCTGCTGAGTCAGTTACACTGCGACAACGTGAACCTCCTCCTACCCGTGGTACAGTGTCTGATCCACATGTGTACCAACCCTGAGGCCAATAAAGAGATCCGACAGATGGGGGGGATTCCCACCATACTGGCCCTTCTCAGGTTGGTGGCCTGCGCTCATCTTATGCCTGTCATTTAATGTTTATTTGTGTAATTCATTACTGAAGTGGAAAGTCAGTTTAAAATGCATATATTTATTTAATACTTACCTTCATGCTACCTTCATGCTACAGAAACATTTATAAGTAAGCAAGTGGTATGCTTATATGCCATTTTATAAGAGGCTACAGAAATCTTAATGAGTATTTTCATCATAGGGAATAAAAACTCAAAGAGAAAGATAATCTTAGTTGGAGTGATTTTAGCTTTGCATTAAGAGAGTTCAGCAAAAGTAAATATTTAGAACCTTTTTGCATGAAATGTACCTGGTATAAATTTTGTTGTTGTAGAAATGACCGTCATTTTGTGACGGAGCGCAGTGAGACGGGGTGTGGAGCGGCCAGTGCTGGTCCCCACGGAAGGTCCCCTGTGGACGACGTAAGTTACTCAAAGATATACTTGTACATAAAAAAAATTATATGCACAATTTTGTACAATGAAGAAAAAAACAACCCTACATGCAATTATTTAAAAATATTAAACTCCCCACCTGTAGGCATGAAACATTTTTGATTTTCATTTTTATAAAGTTTTCTCTACTTTTTTGTTTTTCTCTCTGAAAATCTATAGATTATGTGTGACTATGCAATCCTTGCTGGCAATGAGAAATCCTCGGGCAGACATAAGGTGAAACATAAAACCATGGGTCGACTTAGTCTGCTTTGCTGTGATGTCACTTCATTCTCATGCATTTCACAGACTTTGAATCAATGAAAACAAATTCCCCTGCTCATTCATTACGAAACCTTGAATCAACTCCACGTCCAACTCATTCATACATTTATTTAATTCATAAATCAACAAGGAATAATATATGTTTTTTTCTGCCTGAAATTCACAGCTTTTTGTTCTTTGGCAACCCACCTGGCAATTCCTAATCATCCATTCATCCAATGTTTTCGAACTGATGCAGTGCATGTGCTTCCAACTGTGCATTGGTGTTTGAATCATCACTGCTTGCATTGCTTTTTGAATTGTTCAAAACTTAAAATTCCTAAAATGGATTGTATTTATGTACATTTCAAAAGCAAATAAATGGATCTGTTGGGATTCTGTCAACATGTAAATTTGCCTATTCTTATAAATACTTGTACATAAAATTTAATGATTATCCTTAAACTCTGCACAAAATCAGGGAAGCACGGAATATACTGTAATATATGAAAAGTATTTGGATACAATTGTAAAAAATTATGTGAACTGACTGATTCTCATAAACATTTGCCCCTTTGTAATCTAAGTACTTTAAAAGTTGATTTAAGTTTGAGTTTTCATCTGTATTTTATTTCGTTATTTAGGCAGATGAACTTATGGATCAAAAGAACCAAGTCAAATGTGGTAAGTCCATAAACTTAATAGAATTGTTAAGAGAACATAATTGCTTTCAAATATTTTTTTCTTTTTAACTTACAAATTTTTTTGAAAGCTTTCAGGATTATGATTTAAAAAAATTTTTAATTTCTTGTAAGTTTCATCTAAAGAATGTATTTTCAAAATTGTTAGAGTTGAAAAAAAATGAAGAAAGTATTATTGATGAGTTCTCTCTATTTATCTTTTGTGTTTTAGCTTGTTGTACTGCGCTCACAGAACTAGTCATGAATGATGCCAATGCCCAACAAATCGTCCAATCAAACGGCATCTACACACTGGGATGTTTGATCCTCCCTCCCTGTGAAAAGTGCTCGCCCGAGGAAATCAAACTGTGTAAAAGTCTACAGAAGTATGGGTTTCGCGCTCTCCGTTTCTTGTTCAGTATGGAGCGAAATCGACGACTGTTCAAACGCTTGTTTCCCTCGGACTTATTCGAAATGTTCATAAACATTGGTCACTATAAACAGGATCTTAACGAATATAAACCGTTAGTGGAGAAAATTAATGGGTTGTCGGTGAGTAGTTGATAGCTAGTCTGTAATATTTAATTCGTCATACTCTATAGTGACTACTGTATACAGGAAAATATTTGCTCCTGTCTTATTTTCGACCCTTTCGCCCTTATTGTCAGTGAGCAAATTGAAGACTAGGCGAATTCCAATGTCTCAAATTATTTCTCTTTAAACACAACTGTGTCTGAGCGAATTCAAGACTGATGTTTAAGAGGGCGAAAATTATACAGGGCAAAAATAACCCTGTATACAGTATTTTGTTCCTCAAAGTATGTAAAACAAATGAATATATTTATGTTCTATGTCTAGAAAACACACGTATACCGTAAGGTTAGTATTTACCACCAAGCTTCCTTAAATGATTGAAGCATAGGCTACCCTTACATGGTTCCTTTTTTTCACTAGCCGGATGCTGTTGAAGAGATTCGCCTCAATATTCAGGAGACAAACCATAACCGATCTCCGACAAGACACATCGGAGACTACGCTGTGTTCGAACTGTTAGGAAAAGGTGCTTTTGGGTCGGTGTACAAAGTGTGCCGAAAGTCTGCGGGTCAGACCTTCTTGGCCATGAAAGAGGTCAGTATCTTGGATCAAGGTCATATAGAATTAAGTCAAAAGTTCAAGGTTATTGTCATGATGAATTAGGTCGAAATCCGAAAATGGCTTCATTGAATTGTAAATATCATACTTTATGCTTGTTTTATTTAACAGATAAATTACGAGTCGCCTGCATTTGGTCGAAATTCCCAAGAAAGGGACCAGAGTGTAGGGGAGATAATCAATGAAATTGCCATCATACGGGAACAGATGAAACATCCCAATATTGTCAGATACTACAAAACTTTTCTTCAAGGTGAGCTATACATAAACCACATTAATTTTATCTTTTCTTAGAAATTATACATAGATATTACATGTATGCTATTTTTTGCAATTTCCCTTTCTTAGAAGTTCCATATCTTCATCTTTTTAGAAGTGTTCATTTAAAAAAAAAATCTTTAGGTGTATGTATATGTAATTAGATTAAAAAAATGTTTTTCTCACATTCTTCTCTTTTTTTTCAGAACAAAAATTATACATTGTAATGGAACTGATAGAGGGGGCCCCGATAGGGGAACACTTCAATTCTCTGAAGGAGAAGAATATGAAATTTCCAGAGGACAGAATCTGGAACATATTTATGCAGGTGGGTGGAAAAAAAATTACTTTAAAATAAATATACATGTACATTTATATGTAAACTATAAGTGATGAAATAGAAGTTTTTAAAAGATAACTGCTCCAATTTTTTCAATGACTTCTCTGATGACATCTGCAACATTTGTGTTATTGCCTGCTGTGGTCTTTCTGTTGACTGATATTATGTGTGTGTTGACAGATGGTGCTGGCACTGAGGTATCTGCACAAAGAGAAGGGAATCCTTCACAGAGACCTGACCCCTAACAACATCATGCTGGGCGAGGACGACAAAGTCACCATCAGTAAGTCATATATCTCTGAGCTCGGGGGTGGGGGAGGGGGATGACAAAGTCACCATCAGTAAGTCTTGCACAAATAGCTAGTCTCCCTAGAGGTGTGGGAAGGGAGAAGACAGTCACCACCAGTGTGTCATTTTTTTCTATGTTAACTGCTGTATTATTTCTGGTGACAAATAGTATGTGTCTGGGGGCAGATTTTCAGTTATCTGCTGATTTATTTTGAGATGCTATACATTTTGGCTTGTTAAGTAGAGTGTTGCCCTCTCTCTTTTGATTACAGCTGACATTGTTTGTTGAGTGATTATATGTTGGTGTGTTATAATATTTAACAGTATGTCCTCTCTCTGATTACAGCTGACTTTGGACTAGCCAAACAGAAGAGAAGTGACTGTAGCAAGATGACGTCAGTGGTCGGAACCATCTTGTACTGGTGGTAAGAGTTAAATCCCCTTAAATTGTTCTTATTTTAAAGATTGGGTTTCTCTTCAAACACCTGCAATTTCAAACTGAGAATGAATTTGCATATGGTTATCTTCATTGCCTTTGTTCGCAGTCTTGAGATTGTGCAGAACTGTTAAATATTCTTTACCTGAGATTTTTCATACTGTACCATTGTTAACACTGGAAGTTTCTGTTTCCACACAGCCCTGAGATCGTACAGAACTTCCCGTACGGAGAGAAGGCTGATATCTGGGCCCTGGGCTGTATCCTGTACCAGATGTGTACCCTCCAGCCGCCGTTCTTCAGCGACAACATGCTGGTGCTTGTCAACAAGGTCAGACAATACTCTTATTCCTCAAATAGGGTTCTCAGACTTTTTATATCAAGTAAAACTGTATACAAGTCAAACTTCATTATCTCAAACTAGATGGGACTGTTTAAAAACTTCTTGGACATATCTGAGAATATAATCCTTAATTAATATGGGTTAGGACTTAAAAATAACTTTGTCATATCCATTATATTAGAGATATCAGTGTTCAAGATATCGAAGTTCAACTGATATGATATGTCATTGATTCCCCTGTACTTTTGTTCATTTGCTCAACAGAGAAATCTGAATTATGTTATGTCTCATTACGTGTATTCTGTATTCTTAATTATTTCCACACACAGCACATATCAATAATAATTTGTTTTGCAGATTGTCAATGCTGAGTACACGCCCATTCCTGAAGGTGCTTATTCCGACAGAATCATCCAGACAGTTCGAAGGTGAGTTACGTTGTGCCAGTAGGTCGCTTCCTTTTAACTGTTTAAAAAATTGCAGGTTTTGCTTATTTGTAAAGGGATAGAAATTTACACTTACAAGACTGGTTTACTTGGACTGAGTATACAGTAATTACATAGCTCTTTTTCTCTTCAGCTGTATCTGTAAGTCTGTGGATGACCGGCCGGACACTGTGGAGTTGGCCTCACAGATCGCGGATAAACTCCTGGTCCATGTGGATAACCTCCGGATTAACCAGATCACACTGGAGAAAAAGCTAGAGAAGGAAAGAAAGAAAGCCCAGAGGTATGATATCAATATTGAAGCAAAACATAAAAAAATTAAGAATTAATATAAAGAACATGAAAATAAGAGATGATTTTCTATATTTATTTGGCTGTGCATTGTTATTTTGGGACATGTTTTCCGTTATCAAAGGCTTTGGACCCACATATGCTAACTTTTCCTCAGGTCAACATTCAGCTTCAATTCTGAATAATGACCTCAAATTAATGCTCTTTCCTTTTAAGGATTTGAGTTGAATGATTTGAAATTTTTGGTGACAGCGGGCCAGAATAGATGAAGACATTAAATATATATATAGATATAGATAGAAGGCACAGATAACCAATTTACTCATGTGATTTGTGTTTTGACAGACACTACTTTGAGGCCAACCAGAACATGCAGAAGTATCACCAGCTGTACCAGATCTCCCAGGAGAAGTACGACCGCTTGGCCAACCTGGCTGGTAGCGGCGGGGCTGTGGGTCTGAAGGACAGTGACGTCATCGACCCGAGTCTGGTGGAAGTCGAGTTTACTCGAGCTCTACAGTCTGAGTCGCTCTCGTCTGGAGGTAAGCGAGATAAATCCTATCTCAAACTTTACTGTACTTTTAAAGAAAATTTATTTTATAGATTAATATTCCATTTTGTCCAAGCAACATATAATTAAGTATTCCATTTTGTCCAAGCAACATATTATTTAAATAAGGAAAAATTCAAATACATTGTTCATGAATAAATTTCACTCAATACTAATTAAACCATGCTTGCCCAGTTTCCTTGCCTTGGAAACTTAAGATACACTGTTGACACCATGGATTAGCCTGATTTCAGGGTTGTCCTCAGACAAGAAGATAAACACTATTGACACGCCATGTTTCTCCCTTATTTCAGGCCTGTCCTCCGATGAGGAAGATGAGAGCTGTCCCAGCAGTGAGTGTGAGAGTCGGGAGAGCAGTGCTGGCAGTACTCGGGGAACACGACGCCTACCCTCCATCCCTCGACCTCCCCACACCCCCAAGACCCGCCGCGCTGAGGGGCGACCCAAGCGGTCCCAGTACGCCCTGTCTCCCCTCAGTCTGGACATTCCTAATGGCCACTGTAAGTGTTAGTTTACACATGCTAATAATGTCCACCAACTTTTTGCATCATCTTAGAGATCTCTTTCTATCTGCTAATAATGTTCATACTATTGTTAATAGATTTTGATATACAAATTGGTGATCCATGGTACTGTTTATAAAATCTTTTATCTTATATCTTTCTTCAATGTTTAAATTGAGACAAATAGACTGCAGTTTTCTGCTTTTGACATGCCTGTATCTGCCAAAGTAGAAAATTGAACCATCTCTCTTTCTGTGCAGCTCGTACAATCAGGGACTCAGGGTACAGCTCCGGAGACCCATCCCCCAACAACCTGACATCGGCGGCCAGCTCCTCCGACCTCCTCCTGAACGGACACGAACCCTCGACCACCAAGGACTACCACCGGTCCAACAGTATGCCCGCCCCCCAGTCTGTCACCCGCAACAGAAGAAAGACCAAGAGACCCAGTAAGTGACACAATGTCGTGTTGATTCACTCAGGACTTATCAATTATGGGAAAGATACATATAATCACTGATTTGAAGCTTAAAATAGATATCTTTCACATTATTTTATTATCTTATTAGAGAAATATCTTATGTCCAAAACTTTAAATCAGCTTATAAAAAGAAATACATTTCACTTTAAATCTTTCATCAATTAATTGCCGATTTCAAAATATCTTAATTTATCTCAATTTTTTCATGTTTGGGGTTATCAAAAATATTGTGTTAAGAATGCCAGGAACCACCATGTCTGTTTAGGTATTGATATTCTACATTTATTGCTGTTTCAGACAGTGCCAACACCCCCACCGTCACGATATCCCAGCGCCGCGTGCGACAGATCAGTGACCCGATACAGCAGATGATGCACCAGCTACACAAGATTCTGTACATCTGTCAGCTACCCCCCACCCTGGACCCCAACCCCCGGCGACGGCTCGTGGAGAAGTTCAAACGGGCTCTGTTTGCCCAGGACAGTAACAGCCTCAATCTAAAGACTGAGGTCAAAAAGGTCAGCAATCTATTTTTCTCTTTTCCAATCCAGTCTTAATCTAGCCATTCCACTTGATCTTAATGGCTTTAGAGATTTTTTTTTTCCAAGTCAGATTATTCCTTCTCAAGAAATTATGGATCTTGATTACCACTGATTTTTCATAAAAATGTATGAGTCCATGAAATCAAGTCCCATAGAACTTGTAAAAATCTAGCAAAACATCTAAATTTGACCCAACAAATTTGGATGATTCAACCATAACTGAAGTTGTACATTATCGGTGCTTGATTAATCAATAACTGAGATTTTGATTTTACAGTTAATGTCTGGATCAAGGGAGATAATTGACATGAATCTGGGTCCGGTGGAGAGTAAGCGGGTCAGCTCCGCCAGTTCCTTGGAAGGGGAGACCACTCCAGACGAAAAAAGAGGTATTCATCATTTAGTTCTCAGCAATCTGTATTTGAAAAAATTACTTATTCCAAAATTCTTTTTATTATATTAGTAAGAAATTAAGCATTATATTTTTGTGGACCAAATACTTGTATATTGTGCATGTTTTCTCCATTAAATGCAGGCAAGCAAAGTAAAGATTTTTTGTATGTCTAATTTGAAGACAACATTTTGTATGTACTTTTTTTTCTCCTTTTCAGTAAACAACCAATTTGACCCCGACTTTAAGGATGCAGGAATCACCTATGAACAGATGCAGACCTACATTGAGGGCATTCTGAGTGACTGTGGCTACTATAGTAGTCTGCCCAGTGCCCGGGGCAGAACACCGCCCTTAGGGCCAATATTACCCAGATAAACCACATTCAGGGGGCCATATTACCAAAATACGCCCTTTGCAGGTTTACAGTGGCTTGAGCCAATATTGCCAAGACAAGCCCCAGAATCGTCAACTGTTAGGTAATTTTACCTTTGTTGATGGTCAATGGATTGGGGCAAAATCACCTAAAATGGCTCCAGGTTAGAAAATTTTACAAGGATCATGTTTATTTTGTGGACTTATGAATCACATTAAACTTTATTCATTCATGAGGAGGACTGGAGTTTCAGCTTTAAGTATGTGTAGAAGAGAGAAAAGAAAAAATTTGATGGTATGCAAGGAAAAAATGAGGATTTTTCATTATGACTGCATTTTCACCAACATTCCCGGAAAAAAAATCAAAATATAATATATATTTTCCTAAATCATTCCGTCAATGAAAAAAAAAAATTTTTTCCTGGTTGTGGAAAACTATTTTCTTCAATGGACGTAACTGCATGAAGAACAGCAAATTTGTTTTTGGCCAAATCAGAATTCAAGGGTACTGAATTATCAGGTGTTGTTAATTTGTTAGAGGTAGATATATATGATTGTTATGGAGTCTTTTATTGTGATGTCACTCTATCAAGTACAGATTGTTGTTAATGTTATAAAGAGTTTGTCAGATGTACATCCATATTTATCACATATATCGGTGTTGAAACGGTCAGTCAGTCGGTCAGCATAGATATTTATCTACTTACCAATTTACAAGTCTTTGTAACTTTTTTTTTGTTGTTTCATATTTGCTGAAAGCAGATGCAGAGATAGTTATCTTTAATGATGCTGTATTTAAGGAAAATTTAATAATAATTTGTTCTTTTTAGATTAAAATCTGCTTATAAACTGAAGAGTACTACTGAACAATGAAACAAGTGTATGTTCTTTCTGAGAACGTACCGTACTAAATTTTGTTATCTTTATTGAATTTGAGAAATAATGCTTTTCATTCCAAACATATACTTAACATTCCAGAGTAGAACAATGATTGCCAGAAACATAAATTAAATAAATCAGCATATATATTTTTTTGAAGGGAAAACTTATATTTGATTGAGACCCCTCTAATTTCATTTCATTACATGTGTCTCAGTTGTGATATGCTATCATACAATGTCTGAAGTTTTTTTCATGTACATTCAAATGAATGAGTTTTATTGATTTTTTTATCATTATGTTCTCCACAAATTAATGCCGTCCAAAGCATCAGTCTCAGACATTTTATTATCTTTTTTTTTTTAATTATTATTTTTTTGGTTTTATGAATTGCCAGTGCATGCATCATGTGTGAGTGTTGTTGTGTGGTTTTTTTTTGGTCCAATGAGAGTAAAATGTTATTTAAGATAATATTTATTATTGATGGGGAATCTTTATGTTAATTTATTTCTTAAGTTCACAGTTTTTTATTTTATATTTATTGTGTACATTCCATTCTAAGTGCTAATACGCTTAACACTGATTGTGTTAGCGTGAAATATGAAACCTTCAAACCTAGAGAAAAAAATATATCCAATACCTTTAGGTTTTAAGTTTTGTAGATGCAAAGTTTCTGTGAAAACAATTTAAAATAAGTCTTCGATTAAATGAAACAGCCATTATATATTAGTGTCGGCTAGGATTTCAATTGATAACAAAGTTTTTCATATATTATGTACGAATTAAAATCTCGGTGCCCCGTGCATAATTATGTTCACATGTTCGATGCTTTTTATTTTGTTTTACCGTCCATTTGAGTTTTTTGATTTACCGTCCAATTTATATCTGGTCTCCAGAACTTCATATTTAATTTACTTTTAAGTGTTGTGATGATTTTAACAATTGTTGATAATTTTATGATAATTAATTATTTATTGATATTTATGATTCAACTGTTTCATTAGCACCAAGTGTTATGATGAATCAGATGATATTTAATCTATGTCCGTAATTACCGGTAGTTGATAATTAAATATATTGTTTTCGTTTTATTGAAAGTTATTGCATTCTCTGACAAAAGGCATGTTTCTGCAGATTTTTTTTTACAATTTTTAGAAGTCTCTTTGATAAGTTTTTATTTCTATAAGAAATATAAGCAACTGTTTAGTTTGTTCAGTTGAGTTTATTTAACTGGTACTGTATTCCATTAATGAAACGAGATTACCAACCCTCCATTACCATGCACACAATTGTTGATGCCTGTTCAAAGTTGGAATGGATCAATAATTAACTCCAAATTAATGAATTTTGTTTTAGGGATCTTATGCTTTCATTGCATATTTTTATGACAGATGCCCGTTTATAGTTTCATTAATAAACAAAATCAAAGGGCTCTGCTTATAATAAGTTCTCAATAATAGTCATCTAAGACAGTCACAAATTCATTCTGTATTGATTATACATTGCACAATCTTATCAAACTCACACACATCCATATTTTTCACGTATTTTAGTTAAAATCTGATCACTACAGATTTTGTCATCCATTTGATGTGTTATACATGTATTATTTTTTGTTTTGTTCATTTTCAAAGTATATTATTTTATTTTTCCGTCCACTTTTCTGCAAAATGCCGAGTCAGCAGAATACACCTCTAATGTATTCTTTGTGGTGTATACTGGTATATAATGCCCTACCATGTATATATATACACAGGGGGTATGTATTATGTTGTATATTGATCCAATGATTTGTAAATGTGATAATTACTTTGATTTTACCCCCCATGCATTCCCATAGATATATATTTCTTGTTGATGGCTACATGGATATTTATTATTGTACATTGTATAAAGCATGTATCATGATTACATGACAATTTCACTTGTCAATAAATTGAAATAACTTTCAACTTGCTTTCTTCTGTATGTGTGCTCAGTGTTGACTTGAAGGTTTTAAGTATCTATGCTTCTGTTCAGATGATAGGTTCCCTCTCTACAAATGAAGAGAATTATATGGAATGGCCAGGTGGAGACAATATGAATATCTTGCGTATTGTTTGGAGAGTTTGTTTGTTTCTAATTCTTCGCCAAATGGACTTTAGCTAGCACTGTAAAAACCTTAGCACACTGGAGCAAGTTTATCCCTATGTGATAAAAAAAAAAAAATAGTCCGGTACCGGTTCCATCGATTAGTAAAAATTCTTGCAAAAAAAATAATCTTTGTAAACGTGAAAGATTCAGCTAACGTAAACAGGTTTAACAATTAAAATCCTTAAAGAGAACCAGGTTGTATTGCAATGACTTTAAACATTGCATTTTGTTAAAGTTTCATTACTCTGATTTTAGTAGCACTCAAGTTATTTTAGTGTAAAAGAAAAAAAAATGATTTCTGATACTGTATACAGGGTTAGTTTCGCCCCTTCCATTTATATATATTCGCCTCTACACCTGCAAGCGGTTTTGTCCCGTCTTAAATTCGCCCAGACGCAGTTAGAATTATAAACCCTTCCTAATTAACAATGAATATTTAAAATTCGCCCAGTCTTAATTAAATTTGCCCACTTACAACGAGGGCGAAAGGGGGGGGGGGGGGGCGGTGGCGAATATTTCCCTGTATATAGTATATGAAAAATTATAGGGAAGGGGATAAATAGCCATCCCCGATGGGTTTTTTTTTAATCTGATATCGATGTAAGTAGATCTTATCAGGTCTTTGCTCTTTTCCCAATTAATACAATGTAGAAGAAAATACATATTATAATTTTTTATATAGTAAAAATACTTGAACGTCGAATTTGGATCAACATTCGTTACATTTCTCTTGAACTGTTGAACCGGGGGGGGGGGGGGGGGTGTAAAATATATATACATGTAGTATTTTGTCAGGGCGAGCCCAAGCCAATACCTGTAGACAAGGCTGGATTTTAGTTTATGCCCATCAAGGGATGTAAGGAGAGTGTACAATTTAAAGGCTTCCGAGGCAGCCCTAATAACAATTGGATATTTTTTCGGAGGATACGAAATACAGTGTATCATTTATAAATTAATCAATAGTATGCTTCTGTGATCCTTCGCAAGAATGCTCCCACCATGCGCGGATCTAGAGGGGGGGTCGGGGGGTCCCGACCCCCCCTGGAAAATGAAAATTTATTAAATTTACATAGTAATTATCGCGAAAATATGCCTCGGACCCCCCTGGCAAACACAATTATCCTTCGGACCCCTGAAAAAAATTTCTGGATCCGCGCATGTCCCACTATAGTTTATTTTTAGAGTGTCAGATATTCCCCTGGTGCACCGGTCTGTTTGAACGCACGAGAAAAAAAATTAAACATGTTGTTGACCCAGTCTACCTCTGATTTCAAAATTTTGCAAAGGTAAACTAACGGAACAGGTGGATGTCTTCTAGCCAGTAGTTTCAGAATGGGTAAGTGCATGTATGAAATTGAGATTTATTAATTTTGATTCGCTTATCATGACAATTTACTAGTGTGGCAAAGATTTAAGCAGCCGCGCGTAGCTAAACCTGACGTTTTTATGCGATACCCGCGTATAGTACGTAAAATATGTATATATAAAAGTACATTTGTTGCATTCGTGTAGTGTTATATATACTGCGTAAGTTACTGCATACAAGATGCGTATACATGTACGTAGGTTCTGCTGTGGCCAATTGTCGTGCATCCGCTTGGCTGGAATCTTTATTGTTTAATGAAACAATTGGTACACGTGCACTAACCTGTACATCTGTACAAGGACACTATGCACGACAGTGACTCAAAATTTTACGATCTCCTATCCTTCTTTCTCTTGATTGTTTTCTTGGCTTCTAAATCTCGGCTAAGTAATAATGTAATAAAGCATTTTTTCCCCACAATAGATAAACTTAACATGTCCCACAATACATACACATAAAACTATGCAATTATGATACATATAGGCCTACACAATGGGTTTTCTTTACATTCTCATTCACAGCACATGCACAAATTTCATAAGTAAACACCCGCATTTTTCGCTTGTCAAGTACATGATCGAGGACAAGTGATCCGTCCCACTCCAGCTTTTTTTCTGTAAAGAAAGAGTGGAGGATCCTCAGGCAGCATGGCCAACGTGAATTCTTTTGAATTTGACCCCCTCCCCCGCAAACACATGTACAAGTAGATTGTCATTTGTATTGGCTCTAACAAATTGATACTTTTACCATGCCTTCATTTCAGCATGAAACAAACTCAAAGCAGATTTAGAGACTACAATACATTTTCCATCCCGTGTCTATGAGAGTTACATCAATATAATATAGATGTACTTTTCCCAAGTTCGACCGCCATGCAATCACCCCCACCCCTCCGACCTTTACCCGCCCTGAACCAATAACCTTTAAACCTAAAGTATAGCCGGCGAGGGTTACATTACATATATTATGATAAATTTTTCTAATCCCACTCAAAACTGGCCCCAATGTCATTACAGGTAAATTTTTATCTCAATCTCAGTTTTACCCCCCCCCCCCCTGCAAATTTAAATTTCTTTAAATTTACATCATAAAATTACCATAAATATGCCTTAGATGAGAACCCCTGAAAACTCAAATAACCGTCGCCCCCCCCCCCCCCCCCCCGGGAAAAATTTTCTGGATCCGCGCACGGGTACATTCCCTTATCGTTATAACAGCGATCGTCCCGATATTTAACCCCACACTGAATGAATGAATGGGATCTTAAAATGGTTATAAATAAAACACTGCGCCTCAAAGATTCTAAGATAGGTTCTCCTCGATTGCAATTGTGGGGGTTTTTTGTGGGTTTTTTTTGGGGGGGGGGTGAGATTTTTTTTTATCATTTTTAGGTTTTTTCTTAATTCTTCAATGATCCTGTTTCATGCCTTGCAAGCCAAAATTATTAATGTTACACATGAACAGCGTCACATATATTGTTCTTGCATATCAAAAACTAAGTTTGTCGAAAAATAGAACAAATACATGTATGTCACTTTAGCATAAGGGGCGGAAATATGCCACCATAGTTTATAGTTATTTAAAAGTGTTTGCAGAGCTATCAGTATTGTTATTCTAAAAGCGATAACAAGAATTCCGACTCCTTCATAAATTGGCGCAACATTGAGTTTTGGGACGATGTTTACTCAGGGCCAAAACTGCATGCACACGACTCAATCAATTTCACTTTTGCATAATAATGCATGTCATATTTGCAGCATTTTCTACTTAAAAAAGAACATAAAGTTACTGCATGAGAACAGTCGAAGATAAAGAAAATGAATGGCAATTAAATTAGATAACTTTACGATCTGCAATTTGCAATAAAATAGTTCGCCAATGATTTTTTCACACCAGTAATTAAGCTCAACATTATGGTACCAAATTCGAATTCGCGTCTGCTCAATTTTCGTGGATAAAAAGATAAAATTATCGAAAACCCTCCACCCCCCCCCCCCCCCCCCCCCAAACACACACACGCACATAGGGGGAAAATTAGATTCGTGCATATTATACATACCAGAGAATCCACGAAACTGCGTACAGGAGAATATTAATTTTTCGTTCAATAATTGACGACCAAATTACGTCAATAGGTATTGTATTTCTTTCATAGCACTGCGTATACGTACATACATGGAAACTCATGAATTGTCATCGATGATAAGATTGCATACTATTGGTGTCTACTAAGCGTAGATACACGTCTCCTCTTGATTACTTAAAAATATACAAATATATCTACATTTATACCAATAACTGTGTTTATGAAAAAACCCCGTAAAGCAAATGAAAATGTTACAAAAAAGTACCTCCTAATGATGCGATTTTGGAATTGTACGTTAAAAGAGTGGTAAAAAAGAACCTTTATTTTCAGGTGAAAAATATGAATTTACTGAGGCATCCAGCAGAAAATCAAAAGACCCCAGGTTTTGGCGGTTGTTGTCGATGTTTCTAGGTATAATTTGTTTGGCTCTTCTAATAACTGTGATCGTTTTGGCTACGCAACGGAAGGAGAATGAAAACATGCCCTCTTTCCCAGAATGCAATCAAGCTTCCGCCGGAAGGGTTATCGACCTCACAGAACCGGAGAATCCGCCGATATTTCACGATCTAACACGAGGCGAAATCGAGAAAATTTTCAACTTCATGTATATGCAGAAATCACTGGATATCAAACAACCCAGCGAGGCATCCTTGGGAACCAACTACATTTATTCAATGGAACGCATTCTCCCGGAAAAGAAGGATGCTTTCCAATCGAACACGAACCGGAAATCCCTGGTGACGGTTTTCCATGGAGCAAGGCCTACCCCAGTGGTGACCGAGTACTGCGTGGAGTTGACGACCCAGCTCCAGTTTTGTGGATCCCCTCGGTCCATCCAGTTTAGTTTCCGACCAATAACAATGCACGAGTATTTCGTACTGATGTACACCGCATACAGCCAAGCCATTGGGATGATTAGTGATATACTGAGCGAGAGTTTTCACGGCACGCTGTGGGAGTGCGGCAAGACGTGTTTAGGGGTGGAGAGCATCAGTATTTTCTCGGCCGTTGTGGCTGGAGTTGAAGGAGAAAATTATCGGGGAATTTGGTTACCCTTCCTGCAGTTGATAGAACCAAAACATCTACATCCTGTTGATTTTGCGATCCTTGTGACAATAAACGGAACATCACCAAAGACGGACAGCGTGTGGTATAACGGCCAGCGGTTCGAATCCCTCCAAGACTTCAGGGATAAGTGGGACAAAAACCAGGTCACAAAACTCAATGTGGAATATCCCAAGATGCGCACGCATGAAGACGTTGTTAAGGAAAATTACCAACGACCCCCGATGGAAATTGAACCCGATGGCAAGCGTTACTCGATCAAGGACCAGGCAGTGACGTCAGATAACTGGAAGTTCAGTTTTGGGATTTCTCCTACCCACGGTCCACAGCTGTATAATATCAGATACAAGGACGATTTGATAGTGTACGAACTCGGTTTACAAGAAGTCTGTGTGTTTTATTCTTCTACGGAACCATTCGGAATGTTCGCCAATACTTTTGACAGCATCGTAATGATTGGGAGGTATGTTAAAACCCTGGTCCCTGGCGTGGATTGTCCATCTCATGCAACATTCATAGATGCAACATTTATGTCAGAAACCTCAAATACCCCAGTCACCAATAAAAAGGCGATCTGTGTATTTGAACACAACACCGGAAGTCCGCTTCGACGTCATCATGCGCCGACCGAACACCCTTCCGGATACTACGAGGGTGCACCAAACATAGTTCTGATTCTTAGGGTCATTGCAACGCTCGCGAATTACGACTACCTCTTTGATTTCATATTCTATCAGAATGGGGTCATTGAAACGAAGGTCACGGCATCTGGAATAATTGCGTCATCGTACAAATCGGCTGGTCCTAAATATGGGTTCCAGGTCAACGAACAAGCTTTGGGAACCCTGCACAACCATTTCTTTAATTTCAAGGTGGATCTAGATATTGGTGGCCCTCAGAATAGCTATTCCACGTATAATGTGGAAGTCGATGAGGTACCAAACAATTTCTCAAAGTCGAATTCTCCGTCTAATTGGTTTCAAGAAAAAATAGTTAAAGTGGACTACGCTACCGAGAGAGAGGCAGCTTATAAGTTTGACTTCAACAAACCAAAGTACCACGTGTTCTACAATGAAAACAACCTAAACAAATATGGTAACCCGAGGGCGTACAGATTACTCCCAAAAGGCCTTGCAAAGAAAGTGATGCCAGACGGCGTTGGGAACGAGCCGGGGGCCCCCTGGATGCGGTACCAAATGGCGGTCACACAGCGCAAAGAGAGCGAGCCGTACAGTTCGTCAAAGTATGCTTCGTTTGACGGAGAAAACCGGACGGTCAACTTCGAGGACTTCATCGGGGATGAAAACATCAGAAATGAGGTTTGACATTTTATCCATTGCATGGGTTTAGGCCTTTTCAGTCTCAATTTTTTTTTATGCAATCGAAATTATTTATTAGCTAGAGGACAACGCTTATGTTTTATTATTTATTGGCATGTTTTAGGTGTTATACATGTGTCACAAGTCCACTAGCCAATTGTCTTTGTCTCTCTAATTCATGAAGTGGAGTTATCATAAGTTATCATAAGTTCACTTTTTAGTGAAGATACATTTTTAAAATAAATTTTAATTTTCTTATCTTTTTTATCTCTGAATTACACATACGTTATCTGAAGAAGTGACACTGAAGGAAAAGATTGCATTTTGTCCAAAAGCATAAATTGATAGATCCTAAACCTGACTGTGGATTTTTATTTCTCAGGACTTGGTGGCTTGGGTCACACTAGGCGTACATCACATCCCACGCACGGAGGATTTACCCATAATGCCCACACCCGGAACTGAGATGAGCTTCCTGTTACTTCCGTTCAACTACTTCCCAGAAGACCCCAGTGTTGGGATCCGTGACAATATTCGTCTGCAGTACGACAGCCGAGACAGTCCACTGAAAATAATGGCGCAAAGCAAGACCAATGACCTTACATGTAAACCCCCAAAAACTTACTCCATTGAAGATTTAACGAGAGACCCGGATGTGTTCATTGAGAGACCTAAGTAGTAGACTAGTTTGACTCGCTTTTTATATTTGTAGTAGAATAGTACATTGTAGTATATTTAGTTATAATGCTTTTTTTTATGTGTTTTTAAGCACTAATATGCATTTATACCTAAACGCTCAATTCATACTTTGCAAAAATTGAATTGATGAAATCAACACAAATCACGCTAACGAACAGTTTGGTTCCCTACGACAAGTTCTTGTTGGTTTATGTTTTTTGTTCAGTGTTTGTTTAGGTCCATCCTGGAGCCAAATACAAGATGATGTTACAAACCCTAGAACTAAAGCTACTGCAAGAATCGTATTTTTTTTGTATAAGCACTGGTAGTGAATAATGCTATCAAATACTATTTCATATATCGCGCTTTTGCCCCCAAAAATGGCGTTTTAAGGGACACAACCTTTAAGAAGGTAGGTGTGGAATTACTACAATTTTCCTCTTTCTTTTATACTAATATGAGTGAAAAAGTGTAGAATGATCGGTCATATGCATACCAGGACTTTTATAACAATGCATTCACGATATAATTGATGTCATACTCAAACCAGCATTCAGAGAGAATTGCAGAAGCAACACGTGTCCCTTATAAGCGGCAATCCCGATTTCTTAGCGTCTAAACCTTTCCTTTTTTGAGCTCCACACAGAATTTGAACGAAGATGTTTATTTTTCATATGGATTTGTTCATGCATCAATCATACAGAATTTTCTTACTTGTTCCTATGGAATAAAGTATACGAATTTCATGCCTTATTATTTTTAACTAGCACATAATAATTTTAGGTGAATAAAAAATGACGAAATTGTGGCTATCGGCAATGCCGAAAAGGTGCGCTGTTTTTAATTATCGCAATAAACATCCAAATATTTTAACGCATAAATCGTGATGATTTAAATGCAAGTGCAAAAGCATGCACGCTATACATGGCTGAACGACAAACATGTTATAAACGCAAAAAAAAAAAATAATGATTTCCACTTGACATCTTGTTCAACATTTCTTTTAACAAAAATTGCTCTTTTGAAAGGATTGATAATAGTTAATTGATAATAAAAATGGTAGATCTAAAGACAGCGATCATCGCATTTGGCCAATCTCAGCTGTTTCTGTAGATTTATTTTTTCTGCAATGATGGCAACTTTCATACCTGTCATTAAAAACCAACATAAAGCCTTTCAAAACTCAAATTACATTTTCCAAAACAATGGAAATGCATAAGATACTTATAAGAGAGAGAGAGAGAGAGAGAGAGAGAGAGAGAGAGAGAGAGAGAGAGAGAGAGAGAGAGAGAGAGAGAGAGAGAGAGAGAGAGATTAAAGAGCTAGCAAAGAAAACGAAAGAGAGGGGGGGGTTAGAGATTAAAGAGTTTTAATTTCAGTCACGCAGATTTCACTGTTTGTTTTAATCAATGGGAACCAGGAATTTTAATGTTTACCTGTTATTGCCAAGCGTGTCGCCGCGGATTTTGTTTACATTTGTTTAAAGGTATTGTCGACATTACACCGGTATTTCGAAAGTCAGGGTTTGATGCAATCACCGGCGGCGGGTGGTTGTTTTGGGCCTCCCCAGGTAAGCAAACGCAACTCTCTATCCAGATATATAAAAAAAATGAACGTCTTAAAAAAGTTAAACGACCCAAATTTAACCGCCAAGTTTCAGCAATATTGTGGAGTTTCCAGCAAAAATGTGGAAAATTGTGACGAGTGTCAAAAACACGCCCCAGGACGTGATAACCAGGGTGAACTCAAGACAGGAGACAGGTGCGCGGACTGCCGGGTGACGGCTCCGAGGAGCAACACGAGACACGCCCTCCTGTTCTACTTGTTCTCCTACGCCTCGTCCCTCGGGAACGAGGTGTTCTACCTGCTGTTTTACCCCTACTGTGTGTGGAACATGGACAGCGTGCTGATCCGGCGGACCGCCTTGGTGTGGAGCCTGTGTATGTACGTGGGTCAGGCCGGCAAGGATCTACTGTGGTGGCCCCGCCCGGCCTCGCCCCCCGTGATCCGCCTAGAGACCGAGTTCCTCCAGGAATCCTCCATGCCCTCCACCCACGCCGCCTCCGCCACGGCTATTCCCTTCATGCTGGCCTATTACCTGTATGACAGATACCAGGTCTGTACATATTTTGAGTGCGCGTGCAATTCACATATCATATGAAAACATGTACTTATTTTAAGGAACTACATTGTAACATGTACATGTGCTTATACAGCTTGGGGGGGGGGGGGGGGGGGGGGCGCGCAATCTTTTTATATCATGGATATAACAATACGAGGTTTGTACAAATATGTAATTGTAAAATGAGAACACAATTTGCATTCAGTATTTATGTAATGGAAGTTGCACGTATGTGTACAAACAGATGGTGCAATTCATTCAAATTATACATGTCTTTTTCTTACGGGATGCAAGAACAACAGCCCCCCCCCCCCCCCCCCCCCCCCCCCCCCCAAATCAAAATTAAAAAAAAAATAATTATAAATGTTCAACCTTTTCCATTTTTTTTTTTGTTGGCATAACTTATCCCGAGTCTATTTTCGCCACTCTCCTCCCTTTAAAAACGTTTCGAAATTTAATATCAAGACATTTTATCACCCCCCTTTTACAACCACGCACACATTCTTTCGGAATCTCAAATATTCAGAGATTGGTATGTTGACAGGTATTTAAAACAGTTATTGTTATTTTGTCAGAACTTTCATGGTTGAGATAAGAACAGTTTTCATAAGATCGATAGAAACACATATTCATTATACTTATTTACATGTACATGTGCGGGGTTTTTTCTTGTCCTCAATAAGGGATAACTGTACACACACCGTTACCTGAGGTAATCGCTTAAGTAGACGTGAAAAACTATAATACTTTCTTTCAAAGTTAACTTTAAATAAGTGTTTGTACGACTTTTAATTCTTCTATTCAAATTCAGTGTTTTAACATAGTATTTAGACCCGATTTTAACACTCTTTTGCTGCTCTATATATAAGTTTGAATGATCGATTTTCTATTCAGAGCGAAGAATACATACTCTCTCATTCTCTCTCTCTCTCTCTCTCTCCAAGTACACACTCAACAGTCGAAATTCTTTCAAAAACAATCACCATTCTAGAATCTGGATACTCATGTATTCACAATAGTGTATTAGGGTTATGAAACCGCGCACTGGCTATAGTCCTTATTCTGTAAAAGCACTGGCATATTCCAAGATATTAAATGTGGTTTTCATGATTTAAAACATGATATATCAGCTAGGATATTTTCATATAATTACATGTGATTTCCATTATGTTATTCCTATATGTTATTGTTATACTTTCATGTTAAATACTGAAATCTGATTGGTTAAGACGCAGTTAATAATATTTACTATTACCCTCAGCGTTAGCAACGCACTTGGCAACGGGTAACATTAAAAAATGTTACATGCGCGAAAGTTATGCTTCGTGTCGGTTGACAATGGTTTTCTCGGGGTGTCAATTTCAACTGTTACCCTCCCAAACAGGCACTATTTATTTTGTTATACTGAATGTCTTTTTTTAAAAATTTAAGAAAATTTTACTGCTTTTATATAGGAATAACGTGAATTCTACAGCGAACCGTACGCGCATAACTTTCGCGCATGTAACATTTTTTAATGTTTCCCGTTGCCAAGTGCGTTGCTAACGCTGAGGGTAATAGTAAATATTATTAACTGCGTCTTAACCAATCAGATTTCAGTATTTAACATGAAAGTATAACAATTATATAATATTACACGCAATTTCTTTGATATCACATGTGGATTTCCTGATATTACACGTTATTTTCAAGTGATATTCATGATAAGCGTTTTTCCGTGATATTTTAACGTATTTACATGAAATTATTACTCATCACATTACTCGTGATATTAAATATGATTTCTATAAGCATAATGCATGCACTATCCATTATACTGCACGCGATGCGCCTTTTTTCGAATACCTTTAAGTGATTTCCCTGTAAATTTCGCCTCTATTTCAGATATCGCCGTACCTGCTACTTCCGGCCGCTGTCGTCTGGTGTTCCCTCGTCTGTCTCAGTCGGCTGTACCTGGGGGTACACACCATACTGGTGGGTATATACCGGGTATATAGAGAGATAGAAAGTAGTCAATGTGGGGGTACACACCATACTGGTGGGTATATACAAAGATAAAGATGGAAAAATAGGGATAACCGGGACCCGTCCATACTATGCTGGGGTGTATATAGAGAGAAAATTATGGAGGGAAAAGGGGAGAAAAAGAATGTAATGTATACCTGATTGTTATATCTGCGGCTACAAATGTGATAAATAGCCTCTATGGAATTGTCCCATTACATGACGATACACGTCACTGTTCTTTTTACGTGAATTCAATGAGACGCCACAGGAGAGCAAAGCCCACAACAAATCAAATAGGGACTAAAACATAATTTCAACCAACCATGAACATTAGATAGTATCAGTTCAGATACATAAAAAAAAGTGTTATATAGAGCACCTTTTATTTTACGAATAAATTATCGTTGACAGTCACTTATGAAAAGAAATGTTTTAAAAGCCAAGTGCCCATAAACAGATACAAAAGTAATTTATATACATCCATCCTATAGGTATTTTCCCCTCCATTTCTTACGAAAATCGGCTGTAATTCATACAGAAACTGACAGAATGACGTCCGCTTATGAATTCACGCTTTACTTTTAAAAACTACTTTCAAGAAAAAGGAAAAATTTTAACAATGAAGATAGATCTGATGGGTAATTTCTTGACCACCTAGCTTTCATTAATTACACTTTTACACGTTATTTAATGATAACTGATTAATGAATTAGAGAAAGATGAAAATATCAACAGGAAATACTTTCTTCTGCGTGTCATAGGGCTATAAAGGTAGCAATCATTGCAGAAAAATAATTACAAAACCGCTATTAAACGCATTTTCTCGCAATGCTAGCTACATGTAGCTACCTTTAAACCGGCCTGCGTGAAAAACGAAAAATTTAAGCATTTTTTTTGCTTTAGGAGGCTGCAGGGTCAACAAATAAGCCATCAGATCTTCCTTATTTTTTTTTTGGATATGTTAAGCTGTAAACTACTTTTTAGTAAAGAATAAAATCTAAATATATAAGCTTTAAAATCGAATGTTTTGCTTTATCTTTATAAATGGTTCTTTCTTTAAGGAGATTTATAAGGTCTAATATATGTCCTCACCACAGTCATCTCAGTATTTAAATTAAACCGCTTTTATCATCGTGTATCTACGTGTTGACATTTACTGTACCCTTTATTCTCTAGGACCTGCTGTGCGGTATACTGATTTCCATCCTCGTTATGGCGTTAACGTCTCCGTTCTGGGAGGACTTTGACTGGTACCAACAGACCCACCCTTTCGCCCCCTTCGTGGTCCTCACGACCGCCATAGCAATGTGCACAGTGCTCTATCCTAAAAGTAAAGACGGCAGTTGTTCCCATGGCGACGCAGTTCAGATTGTGGCGGTTCTAACCGGAGTAAGCATCGGCTCATGGCTCAACTTTCACTTTCAGTTTACCAGCACCAGTGATCATACTGAACCTTATGACGTCATAATCCCGTCAGTGCGCGATTTGGCTATGCAGATTCTGAGATTTTTCGTCGGTGTCGTCATAATTGGGTTGCTGAAGGTGACACTTAAGGAAATTACAGTGCGATTATTTTCTAAACTGTACGGATTGAAAGTTCCTAATCAAGAACACCCTTCCGTCAAACTGGCATACAAGTTTGCTGTTTATGGCGTCATAGGGTTTTCGGTTGTTTTTCTCGTGCCATTTATTCACTGTATGTTTGGACTTGAGCGGGAGTCGTACTTTAAAGAAGTTGTCTGATGCGAAGGGAACAGTATTTGTTGTTTATTTTCACATATTTCATCATCTTCAAACGTTATTGACACATTGCAACAAATTGATTCTAAACGTTTGATTTAAATTAAATACTGAGGTTCAAGGTAAATTATTTTTGTAACAGTTGTTGCTGTTTAAAATCGGCTGTTAGCTGTTAAAGCCCGAATATTTTACTCCTTGGGTATATAAACGTGTGATAATTCGTGAATCATGATGAAGATATTTACATCATATGATTTTGAAATAAAAAACAAGAATACCATTCAAACTTTTTGAAAAATAATTATTTATTTTCCGTGACACGTGTAAATCACGTGTTTAGGACATAACCATGGCAATCACTCATTCCTTGCGGATACTCTCTGGATTTATCCCTCGGGATACAGCACACTTTACCTTACACACACACATACTTGTGTGCCCACTAAAAACGGTGAAAGACCCCTAGCATATACAATACTGATTGTTCATTTACACACATTAAACACAGCAAACTTCTTACCCCGACACCCAAATCAGGGGACTTACCCCTGACATCCAAGTCAGGGGACTTAAAACCAATCTCCTTACCCCTTCTCCTTACCAATCTATCTCAATTTGCATACTCAGCTTTTCAAATCTGAGGAAAAAATTCCAAACGAATTTTTAAAGTATCATTTTCTTTTCTTTTCCTTATTTGCAAGACAATAATAAAAAATCTAAATGAATTTCTTATTGCAATATTGTTTTCTTTTGCAAGATCATTAAAAATATATAACAATTTACTTTCCATTTCTTAGGTACTGAAATGACATATAAAAGAAAACAGACATCACCGTTAAAGTACATTTTACAAAATTTCAATGCAATTGTATTTTACATATTTCTGAAGTCTGGAATTGGTTTTTATTCCACCTGACTTGGGTCGGAGGAAAAGAACATTCACACTTGAGTAATCTCACGCAAATTCCCTATGTACAAGTATTCAATAAACTGACACTCAAAAAATGAAACCAGATGAAAACAGTAAAATGGCACACACATCATAAAACAAATGGCGGCAGACGAACATCATTCATAAATGCCAGGAACGAAAACAAACCTCAAGTTACATTGAAACAATTTTCTTATAACTCTTCGTAAATTTTCTTTCACAATTTAAGATTTGAAATGATTATGTGAACCCATACATACACAAGTGACCATATTTATCAGAAATAAAATGCATGTATGGAAACACTTGCTATATTTATGGGTCATTCTTAATTATAAATACATACACATTTGCTATGAAACATCATTGCTTTTGTGAAATACAAAATGTGATGAAAATTTCAGGTTCACAGATTACGATGAAGTGGTTTGACTATATATCACATGATCTGAAACACAAAATATGTCCAGAAATTTCAACTGCTCCGCGAATGAATAAAATGACAGGGTGGCACAAGCAGGTATCAGTGATCATCATTTGAGGAAGAGAGAAGTGGTTGTTCTACTTTTGTTTTGCCAGGTTTTACAAACATTTGTGTTAATTCTGAAATATTCCACTAAAGAACTTTCTTTTGACTGAATGAATGCATAGTGATTTCAGTGCAACATGTGTAATTCTAACTTTCAATCATTTCAAATCAATTACAAATTCAAAGATTTTTTAGAAAAATGAATCAATATTTTTTTCAATCAATAACATAAATATCTTTCACCTCAAATTTTCATATTGGAAAAAAAAAATTAAAATAAAAGGGAGATAAATCTACAGATCCACACTTAGTAAAACCAATTGGAATAAAATTGATTCTGTATGGAGGACGTCCAACTGATATTGCTGTACCGTAATTCAGAACCAGTATATATATATACACAATCTCTTTAAAATCACTTCAATAAAATATTCCATCATTTATAGAATTAATACTAAAAAACCTGACAGATATGATCATTATATGAAGTTCATAAAACTTGGAAAATATCTGCACCAGAGTAAAATATTAGTCATTAATGGTAAAATATAAAACGACCGTCTTTAAACTAGTTTAGCATGACAAGGGTTGTGTTTTGTTATGTAGCACTTTTATCTTATCACAAATAAGGACAAATGTTGAGTTTGAACAGAATTATATCTCTATCTATACTATGAGAAGAGACTGAGGCCCTGACAATATTGACTTGGACAAACAAACCAGCAATTCATTAATCCTGAAAAATGAAGTAATTGTGTGGATGCATTTGAGAAGTTTAAAAAATCAATATCTATGATGTTTATACATGGTAGTACATGAATTTCCTCCCCCGAATTTTACTTGACCAGATTGGAAACCAATCAGGTGTGGAGGGGGGTTATGCAGAAGTCTTTTGTGAGAATCTCTATACATTATAATATTTACTAGCCAAATAACCAAATATTGTTTGGTTGAGGCTAAAAGGGTGTGGCGTTTGGGTTGGTTTCTACCGGAGTAGGTCCAAGTAGATAGTAAAGTAATCGGAGGTTTGTGTTTTAGGCTCTATAATGTACATTTTCTGAAATCTTTAAACTGATTTGACGTCTGATCTGTCTTTGAAATATTATTCTAGTTGGCAAAACCAGTTGTTCCTGATTTTGCCATTTGTGGAACCTAACTAAACAGAAATTTGGTTCATAGTTTAATATAACAGGAGAGGTAGCTATTGACTTTTGACAGAATAAATGAAAAGACTAAATAAAATCAACCAAGAAATGCAAGTCGGCTAATTGTCTAATTAGCGAAGACTAAAACTTTACACTGCAGATCTTGTCTGTTTCCCTGAAGTTAACAAACTACATTTATTTTGGTTTTATTTTGTTTGTCCATTCCGGAACTCAGAATGCATATTTGTCTATAAAACATTTACCCCTATAAAAACTATTTAACTCTTGAACTGAACAAGGAGGAATGGTCCAGATTTTTTAGTTTTCTGTGACTTACAAATAATTTGCATTTGTTTCCAAAAAAGTAAATGTTGAAATTATTGTTTTTTTTTTTAAACTATTCTTATGATTTGCTAATTAGTTGCAAAAAAATACCATTAATTGACGTAATTGTTAAATATAGTGTTTAAAGACGTTTGTAGGCATTTAAGATGAACAAAAAAGAAGACTTTTGAGACAGACAAAACACCCATAAAAACACACACATTTGGAAAGCATTTGTACAAACAAAACATTTTTTCCCATTTAGAAGCACACCCTTGCGTTCAACCTAAAACATATATTCCAGTGTATAATCATTGTCATTCATGCGTTTGTCGCCTGGTCAAATTGTTTATCATCTTACAAACACAAAACGGAAAAAATAATTAATTAATATGATCCAACAACTAACAGATTTTAATTGATCAATGTTCAATTTCATAATTGATATCAAAACAAGTGAGGACCTTATAAACCAAACCTCAAAAATAACATATTTCCCATAAACCTTGAAAGAGAAAGAAAGGGAGAGAAGTGCATGAGTTTTATCATAGTAAATTGTGAAATTTATACAAAATCGAACACTGATCAATTCTAGCACTATTTTTGTCAGGATTTCCTAGATTTTTCAAAACAACTGGGTTTTCTCCATATATATCTAAATCCTCTTTTATAAAATCTGGTTTGACATTATTTCTCTAAAACTTTATACGCTACATTTTACAACACATGAGTTATTGCTATACGTTTTGGAAGTTAACAACTGCGTTGGCAGTTGAGATTCCTTTTGTACTTCAAAAAATTAAGGAATAAAACTTTTTTTAAACATCAAAACACCTCTTTTTTTGTCTCTAACTATAAAAACTAAACCTAAAATGGAACATACAACTTTTTTTTGCCCTTAAAGAAAACTTATCACAGCCAAAATCCCCCCCAAATTTTTTTTCCCTACACATCATGGTCTACCGATCTATAGAATAGCAGGAATAAATAACAATGGATGAAATTAGGAGTTGGTGATTTCCGTGAATTTAGCAATGAAGAACTACTCCTTATTCAAATGTCCAAATCCTGATTCCGGTGGCTGCATTGGTGTTGAGGAGAATATTTTGTTGCCAGAACTTTCGCCATTGCTGAACTGGTTTGAAGGGTCGAGGTCAAAGTAACTGAGGTGTGTTTGCATTGCTGATTATTCTTAGTTTTAATTCATAAATTGATGCAGTTTTGTTGATTAAACTCTCTCCACAATTTTTTTTGCTTCATGATATATAGCTCACATCCTTGTATTCCAATATTTTTTGCACCATAATCTGTATATAGATATACCTCACAAAGGGAAACTACTCATGCCAGTTGCCAAGGAAAACAATGTCATTGCCATGGTAACACTCACATTTCGTCCATCACTGAATCACATATTTGGCAAGTAATAAAAATAACAAGAATGTTTTGTATATAACACCTAGTGAAATAAGAATGACTTTTTTTGTTGTCTGCACTGTACACAAGAAGCATCAGAATTGGAAATTTGGAAATTATTTTCAATAATTTATATACAATTAGGTTCATAATTCACAACTTTATTCCTCCGGGAAAATCCATCAGTTTTTTCTCCAGATAGGAATTTTGTCCCCCCACACTCCTCCATGAAAGCTTGAATCACTCGACAAGTAAACTCCTCAAGTCATTTCATCCTAATCTCTTCTCCTCAGCTGAAAAAAGGTTTTTTTCCATCCTCTTTTCAGAATCACACACACTCCTTTAAAAGCGGAATTTCCCGCCTACCTACAAATCGGTAGGATAAGCTTGCCTGCTTTTTTCTCTCTGTTCTCCAGTTAGGGTGGACAAAAGTCAATTGAAATATCACACTAAATTGATTATCATAGTTTCTCGCCAAATGTAAACGAGGGGGACTGGCTGAGAGTCAGTGCGTGTGTACTTGAGGGGGGTCCCGGGCTCTGAGCCATCAAGGCAGGGTCCGACAAATGCCTGTAAGTAAACAAACAGATGTGAGCAAACAATCCAAAATTACAATATAGTGAATTATTATTTAAAAATACAATCAGAACTCAAATGTAAAAAAAAAAAAGAAAAATATATATGGCCAAAACACAAAAAAAAGTTCTTAATTTCTCTTCAAAATGCAACAAGCAGGTCTTTTTTTCACTGCGAGGATCAAAAGGAAATATTTTCATTTTCATAAATTGGTTGTGTAATTGTTTTGGCTTTACCATAGAGTGATCAATAAAAATTATAAATAGAGAGGCTTGATGGTCGACAAATTTTGGAAATGGCGTTTTAAGCCATACTTGGTAAAGAAAAATTCCATTTATATAAGCTTTAAAATTTGAATATTTTCCTATAGCTTTACATAGAATTCTTCTTCTTGAGAAGGTCAATATAGTCTTAAGATGACGATGACCATCGAACCCTCTTAATTTTGCAAGCAATGGAATTTGCCTAATCTGCAGCAAAAATTGGCTTTTAATTTACATACAGCACAGACTGGAAACTTTAAACCACATTTGCTAAAGAACAACTTCTGTCTTATCAGCAACAATATTTTATAATAAATAACAAATTGTTACTAGTACTCGCAATTAACACTGACATTGGCATTATCCTTGTACCCAATGGAGAGTTTTTATTTTAATTCCTCAAAAACTCTTTGGTAAAATTGGGTTTAAGTTCTACACCTATAAACTTATAGAGGATGCATACCATAGGTATAAATAGCATATACAACAACATGACATGTAACAGACACAAACAAACAATGAACTGATGGAATTCATAATAATGAAAGTGAAAATGTTATATGCAGGTGCTGTGAAAGGAAAACTGAGCATAAATGTTTTGGTACATAATTATGATCAAAACACTACTTTTTTCCTATTGTAAAAAAACAAAACAAATAAAATATGGTTGATTTCATTCATGGGATGCAAGACATTTTGAGTCTTTTGCTTGTGAAAACTGTTTTGTTTTCGCTTGACACTTCCATTTTAAACAGTCCATAGACTGGATTTGCTGCATCGTATGAAATTTTTTGTTCACTATTATGATGAGATTACGCACAGTATCCCCCCCCCCCCCCCCCAAATTATCAAATTGTTTAATTACATCACATTTTTGGCCCCAAAATCTTCTAAACAAAGAAATAACTGATTCTACCTCCCTGCCCTTTTTCCAAACCAGTGCATCTTAAACATGTGTGAGCACCTTGTAATATATTCAAGCTACCCTCAAACAAAAGATATATACATGTATTATCAAATTTTCTTTTCAAACACACCAGCCTTCACCACCAAAAACAAAACGACAAAAGGAACAATAAATAAATGCAAAAGCCAAGCAACCATTACCGAACAAACATATCATTAGCCCATAAAATTATTTTTTTAATATATCAAATGAATCATAAAAGTGAAAGCATTCTAAAAACTATGGCTTGTGGTTGACATTTTTCATTTGTTTATTCAAATAAACCCCAGAATTGCTATGGTTAAGTTCTTATTTTTTTTCTTCCGCTCATTTTTATTTTTTTGCCCACAGAAAGGTCTAAGCAGCATGTATATGATTAAGGTTTGCCCTCGTCTACGTAGATGAAATGCTGAGCACATGTATAATATGTCACAAAGAAGATTAGTTACTTAAAGTGTAAATAGTACTTTCTGTTTTCGTTCTGTTGCCATAGTGACAGCGATCAGAAAGAACTTTGTTCCTCGTCTCCCTCCGTGGATTGGGAGCGAAACCTTATAGAGTCAGACCGGGATCTAAAGAAATCAAATCTCAAATTTAAAAATTTAATAGTTTATAAAGAAATCAAATCTAGTATTAGATTTCATAACTCTAACTACAACAAATTTAACAATGATTTTGTTTAGATTTTGTTACCGTAATTTTTTCATCTTAATCAAACACATAATACTGAAGACCTTTCTGAGTATGGTTAATTTTTCTTTTTTTTCAATCTAACATTTTTTTTTCTTCAGATATTGGCTATTCAGGGATTTTGTATATTTTATTGAATTTTGCTAAATCAGCAGAAATGCCCATGAAGTAAATGTAACTAGTCAATGTTACCAATAAGTTTAGAAAAAGAAAGAGAAACAAACAGTTCCATATCTGCCTCATGAACTGAATATCATCAATAAAACATCAATAATTTAGTAGTCAATTTTTTCAAGACAATACTCTGGTTTTTTTGATAATACAAAAGAAGTAAATTTTAAATTATAAACCCCTCTGATTTTTTTTACAGTGAGCCCTACAACACATAATGACTGTTAAAATTCAGCACAGACATTACTGTAAATTCCTTACGCGAGTACTTAATTCCGCGATCTCTTGGTTTCGAATCAAATCGCGAGAATATAAAATCGCGAACACAGAAATTCCATCCATATTTCTCATAGTTTTTAACTTTTAGAAAATAATAGCGAGATTTTAAAATCCGCAAAGGTTGCTTCTCGCGATTTTACGCGGGTAAAAATTCTGCGCGGTTAATTAGGAATCTACAGTACCAACACATTGCTGTCTGGGGAAACAAGGGCAGAGCGCTGGAGCCTTACCCTTTGGACTTGAGTTGTGTGGGTTTTAGATACTCGTGCTGGGACAAGAGCAGAACGTCTGGTCGCATCTCCTTCTTGTACAACAAGCACTGGCGGATAAAATTCTGCGGAAAAAAACGTAGAAGATTGTTCAGTTCAACGTGTTAAAAATATTGAGACATTTCCCATTTCAAAAATGCAATAAAATTGATTTATTTAATAAAACAGCATTTCAGAAAATGTGGTAAAAAACAAAACATCACTGTTACAGTAAACAACTTTTAAGTACATGGAAGAAATTTTTTCGTGGTTAGCTAGAGCCTCATGGTCATAAATATGTCTCCCCGTGAACCATTCTGCAAATATCTCTGATATATTATTTTCCAGATACTTCACATCTTGTTCACAAAAATTCATCCCCCTAACCACTTCATATCCATTAAATTGCAAAAACAAAGTTGTCGCAAATTACAAGTTGGGTAGTCCTCAGAAATCCTGTTTGGCCTATGGCTTTTGATAAAAGAACTCCCTTTTTCACAGAATTTGCAATGCATTAAATGGATATCTGAATTATGTTGGATTATACCGGCATCTCCCCTTACCTTGGCCTCCCCACTGACCGGGGGTTTTGACGGAAACTCTACCTCTGTAGCCTTTAATATTGTGTTTTCTTCTAAAATGGCAGCTTGAGATAAATTATGTCCAAACGGCTGAAAAAAAAACCCAAACCAAATTACCATTTTGCAACACGACAGTATTAGCTCAACAAATGAATAACTACTTGATGACTTCTCCCTCCTTTCCTTTTCTTTAACAGACATTTTATTTATCTTTATCCCTAAAAATAGTACACAATAAACAGATCACATAGTATATAAATCTCACTTGCCATGGCTTCAATTCCCAAACAAAATTTTAAACAGACAAACTCTCTGTACACTTCTTCCCCAACACAGTTCTTTAATTTGTTGTTTAATTTTTTGTATGTGCATTCTACAAAATGCTTTCACAACATGTATATGTATTTCCAAATACTATTTACTCCCCAAAAATTAAGAAATTCACAGCTTACCTTTTTGCACCCCCACCCCTCACCCCTTTAAGAATTCCACAGCTTACCTTTTTGCCGTACAGACACTGGTAAAATATGACCCCCACAGACCACACGTCCACCTTGGAAGAGATTTTGGGAGGATTCTTCCCCACTACAAAGCACTCGGGCGGTAAATACCTGTCAAACACAAAATTCAGTTTTAAGAAAATTTGTTTTTTAATATTCAATCATTTTATCCAACAAACAAATAATCATCAAGTATGTTCTTGGACAGGGTTAACTTAATTAAGTCTTTAAAAAATCCACAACATATTGTAAACTGTTTCTGGAGAATTGAAATTTGTTCCAAAATCTCTCTCTCTCTAATGAGCTATGAGATACTCCTGTTTCATGCAACCATGGCCAAATGGGAGAGGATCTTGCATCATTGGTTTGCAATATTTGTGTCTCTCTTACCAGTAGGTTCCGGCTCCTTGAGAAGTGAGATCCATCCCGTCCGGAGTGATGTTCTCCTCGTCCATGATTTTACTGAGGCCAAAGTCCGTGATCTTGATCTCCCCACTGACCGACCCACTCCCCAGGAGAATGTTCCCTGTTAAATATAGGATTAACACATTGATGACTGTGAAATATACAACAAATTTCTCAAATATAAGTACAAGTCTCGGTCTCACTTTTCAAAAAGGAGTATAAAGCAGAAAAGTGAGACTGAGATCCAAAATGAGCTTGTCTAAGTTTTATGGCCCCGGGGGCTTGATCTACCTTAAAAAAAAATTTTTAATCAGAGGACATCTCACCTGGTTTGAGGTCGTAGTGAATCACAGGTGGTTTGATTTCATTGAGATACTTGAGGGCGCTGACCGTCTGCGAGATGATGGACCGCGCCTCCTTCTCTGGAATGGATTTGTTCTGCTTCAGGTAAAAGTCAAGGTCGTTTCCTTCGCAGTATTCTAGCACTGTACAGAATCTGGAACAGAAAGAAAAATCAAGGGATTGAGAGAAGTAACAGGAGTATAAATGCTCTAGCACTGTACAGAATCTGGAACAGAGAGAAAAATCAAAGTATTGAGAGAAGCAACAGGAGTATAAATGCTCTAGCACTTGTACAGAATCAACAAATACAGGAAAATCATAGTAATGGCACAACTGACACGAGTAAAATAGAATTCTGTCAGAATTCATAGATACAGAAAAATCTTAAGACCAAGACAACTGACAGTAGTAAAGCATGTTCTATTGTTTTATTTAGCAGAATAGATCATGTTTTCAAAATGACCTGGGTCCCATTAGTTGGGATTGGTTAATGTGTACTAAATGTTGATGATGCTAGCTGAAATCATTGAGAAAGAAAACGAAGGGGAAAGGAACTGATGCAAAACTTATGAATCAATGTGAAAGATACAGAAGAAAGTGAAGGAATTAGAAAATAAGTGGTTAACATTATGACAAAAGAATAAGCAAGACAGCTCTAGATATAAACAGTGTGCAACTTACGAATTATTGTCTATTTCAAACACATCATAGAGGCGAACAATTCGCGGGTGGTCCAGTGTTTTGTGAATGTTGTACTCCCTTAGGGCATGTCTACAAAAACAAAGATATTTGTCATTTCATTCCATTAATATCGACTACCAACTCATTAACAATTCATTAGTACAACAAATATAATAAGAGCATCACCAAGAGAAGCATCCCCTTGTGAAAGATGTTGTGAATCAAACAAACTCAACGGTATATTTTTAAACTTACAAAAGCATTCACTTGAGCTGCTTGGTCCGATTTTATATCAAATTTTATGCACACTTTTAAACGATGGCAATGCTTAGTATATGTATAATAATAGACATTGCAGTAGTTTTACCCGTCAATTATGCCAAATTTCAATGAAGAAAAATACATACAAAATTTGCTAAGAAAACAAACGACATTAAAAGGTACCGCGTTATTTCGCCTCATGTTAAATTTCACCCCTGACGATGAGACGGGTATGGTTGTATTACGACTTTGACATCGCTTTAAATAAAGGTCGAAATCATCAGACAAATTACAAATAAACATGTGTACGTTTTGTTCGCTAGTATTTCCAAAGTCTGCTTTCTTTACAATTGATGCATAGCATGCAGGTTGAACAACCCCAATCATTCGGGGGACGAAACCAAGCAGTTTCCTTTTCTAAACATTCCCGTAATGCATTTTGGTTTGTTTTTTCGTTTGCCCAAAGAAAAATTATTTTATTTACTTTGAATATTTCTAACTTTGAAAGAAGAATCATTCTGCGGGTGTAGATAGAAGAAAGTCAATAACTTTCTAAGATAAATGATTTGTATGGAAAAAAAATTGATACTGTAATTACAAAAAAATCTGACCAAGCAGCTTTAATGTCTTATCCCAATTAACAACAAATTACTGTAAACATACTATATTTGGCTGTGTATTCTATTTAGCTCTTTTGGCAGAATGCGGCTTCCGCTAAATCCAGTACATCGCAATATGCCATGCATATATGTATAAGACAAGTCCTAGTCACATTCAGACACATACTAATTCAAATCCACACCAATTTGTTCAAAAAACAATTTACGCCAATCATAAAACATTTACAGTATTCTGCTGAAGAAAAATCCTAGATGTAATTGGGCCGACTTACTTGATATAATTGGCCTTCTTGTCGTCCTTCCACTCCCGGTTTAACTGGTGGATTTTACACGCCACGTACCTCTGTTCTTTCAGGTCAAACCCCTGAACAAAATCAAATTCAGAATTGTCATTTTGAAATCAACACATTAATTAATGTGAAATAAACATATTAGTGCTTTTTTTACACATCAATTTTGTTGAAGAAAGCCACAAGCCAATGATAATCATAAATCTATATTAGTTCCATTAATATGGGGAATGGATAATGCATATGTATTAACATCTTGTTGTCATTATACTACAGGAAATTATCTTACAATAAAAAGAAATATTTTTCATGTCAGGTGCCTGTGCTTTGCATATACTTGAACCTGAGCATGCACTTTTTCAGCTAGTCTGTAATAACAACTCTGTACATACCTTGTGGACTTCACTAAATCCTCCTTTTCCCAATAAATTTAATAATAAATATCTCTCATTGAGGATAGGGTGGTCCTTAAACCTAGAAACACAGAACATTTAATCAGTGAAATCAAGCAACAAAGATGCTAACAGAGCTCAAATCAATTCAATAAGTATTCAGTTTAACAAAATACTTTATGTATCAAGATATAAGAAAAATACTCATAATCAAAATCTAAAGCAGTTGGGTTTTTACCTTCAATAAATCAAAGTTCTGGCCAAAAATCTCATTTTTAGAATATTTAAGTAGATTCGATAGATAATTTGCTGACCAACCAGCCTCCTTAAATTCTATGTACAACGGATAAAGAACATGAACAAGGTGATGTAGATTCTTTGAACAGGGAGTACACAGAACTAGCCGACTGTTTTCCCTTTCTTTGTTTTTCAGTAGAGCAAATTTTGCATTTTAAGTTTTAACTACATGTAGTTACATTTATTTTTCATGATTTCACATTTCCATATATCAGAAAACATAATTTATAAAGATTACAAAATCATTTTTTGTGATTAGTTGTTTGCAGTTAAGATAAAATTGCAAAATACAGCCAAAAATAGCAGCACATAATAAAATCTACAGAAAAAAAGCTGCATTTGTTCCTTGCTGAAAGGAGATAACAATGACGACCCTCACCTGGAGTTGTCTTCGTTATGGATCCGCTTGAGCTCTCGTATATGGAGGTTCCGCTCACGCTCCAGTTTCTCCAGTTCTAACTGGATATCAGCGTCTTCTTTCTTTAGACTAGCCTGTCGTAGTTTTAGGATTTCATCCTGTTCGTAAAACTCTGCTAACGTTAAACTGAAAGAAAATCAACATTTGATTGATATTTACAGTGTTTCAAATACCCTTGAAACAAAATACATGAAAACAACAAAGCCTACTTCAGATTTTTTTAAAACATTAGCTGGATCAAAATCTTAATGTTTTCTACTACAGTTACACCCAAGACATATCTCTGATACAGTTCTTCCAGCAACTATCTGGGCATATTTACATATTCCAGTGTCTTTGTGATAACATTACGAATCAATTTTGCAATAACTGTTGGGGCGTAAATGGGTTCTGCGTAATAAATATTCTAATATTAAATTGTACAATTGCTGAAAATTACACAAGTAATAATAATAAGGAATCATTCGTTGAATATTACGAAGTGATAATTTCGGTTGGGGCGTGATCAAATCTATCTTTGGGCTTTTTTAGATTTGATTACACCCCGACCAAAATTATCACCTCGTAATATTCAAAGAAGGATTCCTTATTCCTTAATTCTAATCCTTAATCTCTTGTGATATTATCACAGGAATAGAAGCATTCACAACAGTCAATGGTTAATGGTAAAATAACATACGGTTTTTCTCCTCCAGGTTTTAGGAAATTGTCATTTTTGGGATTTTTTGTTACAGTAGAATTTGGCTTTTTCTTGACTAGAAGTTTCCGCTGTTTCTCAATATCTTCCCGTTCTTGTGCAATCCTTTCTTGTTGCCTGTCAAAAGCAAATTCATCATATTTAAATTATTTCAATGTAACATAAATATTCAACAGCACATGAATTTCCCCCATTAATCCAAAGTTTCTGAAATACCAATTGTTAACGCTTACAAGCAGTGAATGCTTATAAAAAACTAATATTAATTGTTCATTGCCATTGTTTTAAAGTTGATCCAAAATATCTAATGGATTATAAACAAATTAATTGTCGTATAATCTGGTTTTAGTCACAACATCTTCTTTTCATTTTCCAGATGCAGTCATCTAAATGATGGCCCTGGATCATAAAACTCAAGAGTCGACCTCAAATTTGTTGTCAGCAATATTTTTCTTTTTCTTTTTGAAAACCTTATGATCGAAACTGAGCTAGTCAATTTTTTTACAGCCTGAATGTTCATAGTATTGAGCCAATTCCAAAATATTATACCCCCATTCTTTAACGTTTCATACAAGAAATTGAAATGTTGACATATGCTGTACTCACTTCATTAAATCTGTAAATGCCCATCCATCCACCCAGTTCTCAACGAACGTGGCCCCCTGTCTCTGGGTGACGAACTGACCCAGTCGTAACCGGTTCCCCATCGACTTCTGTCGCGTCGTCTTCTTCTCCAACTTACTCTACAACACACAATATGATTGGATCATTTCAATGCTAAAGTGACTTTTTTTATTTATTAATAAAGTAACAGCATTCTGTTTATTTCCAAGTCCTTATTTTATGCCTCATCAAGAACAGTGACGGTAAAGCTGTGTTATACGCATGCTCAAGTTTTTTTTATGATAAAAGATTAATCAACTTCTCTTTCATTCTTTTCATCAGATTAAGCGGAATGAAAAATTCAGCCGCAGATCGAAATCACAGAAAAAATAATAAATTTTCACAATTTTCAATCCTATTCTTTATAATTATCTCAAAAAAAAATTTTTTCAGCAAATATATCCTGTGGAATTTAAATCTACAATCCTGTTTCCTAAAATCCCCATTGAAATTTCTACTTAAATCTGAGTCTATGCTACATTAGACATGCTTACCTTTTCTATAAGAAGAGATTTATTGACTTGAAGACATTTCTGCGACGTTTCTTTGTGTTTCTCTATGAGTTTCTGTTGTGCGGTCAACTGTGACTGCTGCGTGTTAACTTGCCGCCGAAGCTCCTCGTTTTGCTGCCGAAAAATTTGAACGATATTAAATCAAGTGCCCACGATAGACAGACAAAAATATCTATCTTTGAACTTTCGAAAAATATTACACTAAATAAAAGTGTAAACTGATGTTGCAAGAATTTTTGTGTGAGATTATGTTTTGGAGACTTATGAAGTATAAATTGTTTTTTATGACAGTGAGTTGCAATTGTGCACTGTTCAAGTAGGTCTTCCATATAACACAGTATGTACCACATGGCCTCCTATCTCATCCATTCTTTAACACTACACTGTAAACCAACTTCCATTTGCGTGCGAAGAATTTTTGCGAAGTTAGCGAGAGCCTCTTTGTCAAAATAAATCTTGACGAGAACCAGTCCTTGCCCTTTGTGTGTAATTACAACACCGTTGTAGATAAGGCTTGATCACTTTTACACAAAAATTAGTCACAGCAACCAAGCTTGTCTCAGGTTATTCAGGAAATAATGTGGACACAAAAAGTTGGTTTACAGTATATGGCTATTACCTATTATATTACAGCCCATTAGTTCCTCTGCAGTTTACAGTATATGGTCAATATCTATTACATTACAGCCCATTAGTTCATCTGCAGTTTACAGTATATGGTCATTACCTATTACATTAAAGCCCATTAGTTCCTCTGCAGTTTACAGTATATGGCCATTACCTATTGCATTACAGCCCGTTAGTTCCTCTGCAGTTTACAGTATATGGCCATTATCTAATGCATTACAGCCCATTAGTTCCTCTGCAGTTTACAGTATATGGTCATTATCTAATGCATTACAGCCAATTAGTTCCTCTGCAGTTTACAGTATATGGTCATTATCTATTGCATTACATCCCATTAGTTCCTCTGCAGTTTACAGTATATAGCCATTACCTAATTACCTATTGCATTACAGCCCATTAGTTCCTCTGCAGTTTACAGCATATTGCCATTACCTATTGCATTACAGCCCATTAGTTCCTCTGCAGTTTACAGTATATGGCCATTACCTATTGCATTACAGCCCATTAGCTCCTCTGCAGTTTACAGTATATAGCCATTATCTATTTCCCATTACAAATTATTATACATCACAGCCCAGTGGCTCCTCTGCAGCCTTACCCGTAGTAGGTCTTCGATGCGATTGTCTTTGTGTTCCCCGGTGTTGACGTACTCGACGTCCGTCTGTACCGCTTTGTTGTACTGATACAGCGACCGCTGAGGAGGGTACCCCATACTGTCCGAGTTACTGAGACTGCCCGGCGACGGTACCGTGTAACCCTGTACAAAAATAAAGTCAACCATATAGTTTACCTTTATTAAATACTTCAGAAAAGGAAACTGACGTCACTGATAGGTAACTTTTATTTCAAATTCAATTATCAGTTGAATTATTTTCCTGAATTCATACTTCATTTAAATTTTTAACTTCATTCATCGCATTATTAAACACCAGCTTGTGCCTCAATCAACATTATGTGAAAAAAAAAATTCACATTTTTGCTTACCTTGAATTAATTGGTAATAAAATTGCACTTAGGAAATAACTGTTGCAAATTCATGAAAGAAATAGTAATGCCCAAGGTCAAAGGTTAACAATTAATGACTGATTGTAAAGTTTGAATTTGTTTACTGTGATGGAGCAAATACCAAATTTCCAATTCTGGTTGTCATATTGTACCTTTTTCATTTACACCGACTAGACCCATTTACAATATGACAACTGTGGACAGGCATAATGTCCTTGGCCTGGGCCTTGACCTGGATACTTACATAGGGGATTCCCTGTGGGGAGGGGGACTTGGTTCCTAGGTGTGTATTCATTGAACTCCTACTCGGGGACTGGTTTTGCTATGGGGGAGGAAAGGACATTCATTTAAAGGTAAAAACATCACTCTTTACTTTCAAATACAGAGATATGGGCTGTGTTTTAAAATTAACAAATTCTTTAATGCACACCCCTATATACAGTAAAACACGGTTATAGCGAACACGCTTATAATGAATTGACGCTTACAGCGAAGTGAATTTCATTCCCCAAGTCTCTATTTCATGTTGTAAACTTGACCGATATAACGAATTACGCTTATAACGAAGTTAAATTGGCCGTCCCTGGGACTTCGTTATAAGCGTGTTTTACTGTACACTTAATCTTATGCTTAGTACAATTCTAAAATATACCTTATGAAGTGGTTTGTAAAATTAGTCATTAAACTTGACAATTTTGCATAGAAATTCATGGAATTCATCTAAATATATGGGTTATCTCTCTTTACAGAGGAATAATGCACCTTAACCATTATTTTTCCAATTCATTCAAAAAATGTTGCATCGAACATGAAATGCCTCAACTTCCATAAATCTAAATAAAATGCACAACAGCCCCCCAATGATTATTGCACACCAACGATGAAAGAAAAAGTTACACAACTCGAGCATTAACTGAACGAGGAATCTCTCAGGAGACACAAATTAACCAATCATTCTGTCATAAAAATCATGACTGTCCAAATAAAAAAAAACCCCAAGGTTGTTATGCAATTCCGCATTCTGCAAGCGAGGCGGAAGATGATTCAATGGGGAAAAAAAAGGCAGAAAAAAAAAGCGCTTAGTGGTTGTAGCTTTATTTACACAGTTTCAGCATCTAATCTTCCGCTTATACGATTTGTCATTGCGCATTTTTTTTTCCTACAGGGGGCAGTAAAATCAATATTTGTTACAACACTGGTGACTCCTTATCACCCATTAAGTGCGGACAGAAGACCTTTTTTTTCTCTCCCTTTTCCATCTCAATACAATATTCATTAGGAAACTTTACCTACCTTAAAATAATCATTGATTTTCTTGCCATTGGCTTCGGGTCTTGTGGATTTTGGTGTCGCTGCAAAACACATTTTATTATACATTTATATCATGTCAAATAATTAATACGAATAATCAATAGTTCAAATCATATCCAATAATTGCTAAAAACAATAAATGGTTATCATGGATTTGGGACAATTAATCAAAACGCAACAATGTTTTCGGGGTAAATCATGTGAAGAATTATCTAAAACTTGATTTCAATTATGAATTCCAGCCTGCTGTTCACACATAAATAAGCAAGTCTGTTAATTCAATCATCAATAGCAATTTTAATAGGAATATAAACAAACTACCCTAGATGAAAATTGATCCAAGCATAACTTAAGGAGAAAGAGAGAGAGAGAGAGAGAGAGAGAGAGAGAGAGAGAGAGAGAGAGAGAGAGAGAGAGAGAGAGAGAGAGAGAGAGAGAAGAAATTGTAACATGTTCTGTCATTAATTGTCAGGAAAATTCACATCCTGATGACATGAAAACATGTTGCAGTTGAGCCCTATTGATTTTTGTCTTGTGTATGGTAATGTGCATAAGAGGACAGTGAGAAGATAAGAGATGCCGTAAGTAGTGAGAACGGCTTCCTAATCAAGGCCCAATTACCCAGGTCAGGTAACTGTGGCAGCGTAAGCACCCAGCACAGCTCAGAACTTAAAGTCCTGGGGATGGCACATCCAGACAATTATCTGTCCATTCTTTCAAGATAACCCTGGTAGATTATTCTTTTTTTTTTTTTTTTTGGGGGGGGGGGGCTAGAGGGTAAAGGTGGAGGGTGGGGGAGGGTTAGGATACAGGGTAACTTTTATATATAGAATTTATATTCCTTAAAAGTGATTTACAGAGATTCAAGGAGTATTGGCCCTATAAGGTTTAGTAGTGTGTGGAGTATTGCCTATAAATAAATCAATAAGCAGGTGTTAATTAAGGTAGTCCATCCATAACCATCATATTTAATATCTAATAGGTTGCAAATTTGATCACTAAAATCTCAATGTGATCTTGAGGGTTTTATTAAATAATAAAGATTCACCTTTGAAATTTAAAAAAAATGAATATTAACAAATTTATCATATGTTGAAGTTAAAATTGAAGTCAATGGGAAAAATGCATTTTTTAAATTTATATATTTCTTTAGTACAAGTAATTTTCTCACATTTCTCTTGGTAGAAAGTTGCAAAAGCTTTCCCTTTCTTCGAATATGCTAAAATAATTCATAATTAACCATACATATTTTCAGAAAATGATTTTTGAAAAATATTCCAAAAGGGCAGACAACTCTTTAAAAAAGTTTTAAGTGTGTTACGTTCCTTTAATTGACTACATACTCCCGAGTTTGGTTTGTGTCAGCCTCATAATAACTTTAAAATACATATTTGACTTAGTATAGATCAATCAAAATTGTTAAATTTGCCTTAGTTATGGATGGACTACCTTAAGAGAGTTGACTTATCAGAAAATGAAGCCATTGGTCAATTCTAGCTCTAACAAAATTAATGCTTAAAAAATTATCTTTAAGACTTTTATGTACTATGAGTTTTATCTTATGTTTATCAACATCATTGTAAACAATTTTACCAATGCCAACACATTTTTCTGCTTGAACTTCCACAGGAAAAGTTCCAACAAATAGGCAACTCAGTAATATATATTATCAATATTTCCCCCTTTTTCCTAAAAGGAAATCTATTCAAAAAAGCTAGAAGTGGTGGATATTAAGAGCCAATAAGAGTAAGGGTTGCAGAAAACAAACAGAAAGTTCTCCATATCTTTCTCTCATTTCTCTAATCTTTTTTAAGTGTCACAGGAAAAGTTTCAACTAACAAAATGAAGGTAAACATGTTAAAATAACTTGTTACAAAAGAGGGTATTTTGTAAAAAAAAAAAAAAAAAATCAAAAAAATTCAGTCTGGGTTTTTTTATTGGCTTACCTTGCCAAAAATAATTACTGTTTCATGTAATCAACTAGAGTGAACTTATGCAATATTTACTTCTTTCACTTGTCATGCTACAGAAAGAAAAAGCTAAGAGGTTTCCCAACAATGATGAACAGCTGTTTTGAGAGGAGTTAAGTTCTTTCATTGTAGGAAGAAATAAATGAATTGTTCTCTGCCTCATATTCAGGTTTTATTGATGATGTGCATGCAAGTTTACATGTGATGGTTATATAGGTTCGAATACTGGCGCCAGGTAGCTCAGTTGGGGGCCCGAAGGGGGGGAGGGAGGGGGTCACCTGAGTAGAGATTCAGGGGACCCAGGTTCAAATCTTGGTCTGGTCCGTCATTATTTCTCCCATCCCATTACAGATACAATAGGCATCTAACTTTTTCATGCACAACTAGTAGCTGGGTTCAAAGATAAATAAGTGTAAATAAACATCTATAAAAGATTAAAAGATTACCTCAAAACTAAATGAATCAATTTTTTTCTATACATGTACCTATATTCTGCAAAACTTTGTCATGTTCATATTGTATGGAGAAACTAGAACTTGGACGAGTACGATGAGTTGTACTGAATGACTTACAGTCTATGATAATTTTATATTCTCATGAATACAATGTACTGCATTAACACGCGACTCTAGAGCATTACTTGCGTTCTAATTTGTTAAGTATAGACTGTATTGTAATATGAAAAACAAAACCATATTTTATACAATAACTCTCACTGCGATATTGTTTTTCACTTAGTTATTATTATTTATTATTTTTAGTTATATAAGTTATAACATAGACAGATATTCCTGAATCAAGTATATTCATATGTTATATCAAAAAAATATCATATGTAAAAATAACCTAGATATTGGACAGAACTCTTTCTGTTACCTAATATTAATGTGAACAGACAAACATAATAAACCCTGGGAGGTCTTCCCGATTTTTTTCCACACACCCACAGGATAAACAGAAAAGAACATAAAATTGTCCTTAGTATGGGAACTAAAGTGGATCTTGAGATATAGCTTTCAAACTATTTTTTACTTGAAACACAATTTGGAAAAATAATTACAGCAGAAAATCAAATCATTCAACAGTATAAATTTTATAATTTTCATATACTTGATTATAAAGGCAAAACAAAATGGCATTTGGTCAATGATGTAAAATCCACAATTTCTTTTTTTTGATTGTGTTTTTGTTTAGGTCCCTGTATCAGCATGTTTTGGGGGGATATTTTGGGGTATTTAGTAATACTCACTGCTCTCTATGCTATCGCTGGCTGTAGCATGTTTTTTTTGGGGGGGGGGGGGGGGTGTTTTGGGGTATTTAGTAATACTCACTGTTCTCTATGCTATCGCTGGCTGTAGTGTGTTTGGGGGGGGGGGGGGGTGTTTTGGGGTATTTAGTAATACTCACTGTTCTCTATGCTATCGCTGGCTGTAGTGTGTTTGGGGGGGGGGGTGTTTTGGGGTATTTAGTAATACTCACTGTTCTCTGTGTTATCGCTGGCTGTAGCGTGTTTCGGGGGGAGGGGTGTTTTGGGGTATTTAGTAATACTCACTGCTCTCTGTGCTATCACTGGCTGTAGCTTTTCTCTTTCGCTTTCTCTCTGAAGGTGTCTTCGGTTTTTCAGGCGTTAATACTAAGTGAGCCTAATGAAGAAATTGTTCTATAATTATAAAGCATGCTGAAAATGTTACAATGTTTGCAATTTTCATTTGAGTGCCCCATTACCCAGTATATACAGACAGACACTGTTTTATTTCTCATTAAATTTGACATTTCAAAATGTGTTGTACTTTAACTGATTGGAACGTTGTCGATGCAAACTCATCATATCTATTTTTAAAATTGAGATTTTTTTTTTATCTATTTCTTGTAGATTTTATGGCCTTTGTCATTAAGACTGCAAATAGAAAATCAACGTCTGAATTACACCGCCTAACCAACTTATTGAAGATGTAGCGCTTAGTTAAAAAGCAAGAGAGAAAGATTGAGCTATAATTTGATTTTGATTGAGCATGACCAGTCTACAGATTAATTTGGTTCCCTTACCTCATCGTCCCCTGCGTTTGAACCAGCACTTAGGTTACTGTTATCTTGAGGGTTGGAGGAAGCATTTAACGGCTGGAACTGCAAAGGAAGAAGAAAAAAATTTAATCTTTATTCTCACTCAGTGCAGTTTTTTCAATTTTTTTGCACTCCAAATTTTTTTTCTTCTAAGACTGTCTTTTATGCTAACATTTTTTCTTCTCCTCCCAATATAATTTATACTAAAAATGTCAATTCATATCTTTCAGTATTTTTTTTCATTGGAAATAGGGGGGTTGGGATCAATCAAGCTCTAATTAAATATTATCTAAACCAAAAAATTAACCGAATTTTGAGAGATTTTTTTTTACTTGACACGGGGTCATCATGTGCATATACATCAAAGTAGTGAAGTTGCCGGTCTTCCTGTCCCTTAAGTTCTGGTTACGTTGGTGCGTAGTTTCAGATTGTGAGACATGCGTCTGTATTCGTGTAATGCCCATGTTTAGCGTGAGAGAGAGAGTACAGACCCAGTACTGTAAATCATTATGCTTATAATCCTTCCATCTCTACCTGTTTACTCACAACAATACATATATAAAGTCACCTTAAGATGGTGGAAGGCCTATTAACCTATTATATACATGTCAATAATAAATGCAACCTTTTTAAGGAATGCATATCTTATAATATTCATGTATATTCTCTTATTCATTTCACTAACCCTCACTTGTTTAGTCTACCTTTCTATTACTCCTTCATTTTGCCTTACCCATTCATTCTCTCTTACTCTCATTGCTTGCTCTCTCTCTCTCTCTCTCTCTCTCTCTCTCTCTCTCTCTCTCTCACCAAATCCAATTGCAAAGCAGTATTAAACAATTCACATAATTAGTACGGTCACTACTATGATAACTCTAACCTACGAGAGAATACACGAGGGGTGGGGCACTGCAGAGGTGTTAACTTACAACCGGTATATACCAGAATTCTGGGTAGGTGTGCTATAATTGTGTTGGGCTACAGCTGAGCTGTGTTATTCTCCTACCAATGATCAGTCACTCACAGAAAATTCTAAATGCATTTCCCTGATCAGCAGTGCATGTTCCATCACACATTCTTAGCTCTGTTTGTATAATGGCTTAGGTCAAGTCAGATCATCAGAGCATGGTATTTATATGTAAGATATACATAAACGTGTCAATCCCTCTCTCACTCTCTCTATCTCTCTTTCTCTAAAATTAAAGAGGTGTCAGACTCTGAGATTTAAAATGGATCAATTCAAGATGTAATCACAAATTTTCATTTTTTAATTTTTTAACTTTTATAATAGGTACTACAAATTTATAGTCAAGTTTTGATATCATGACTTAAAGAACAAGAGATGAGAAAATACATCACAAAATGTCCCATTCCTCCTTAAAAATATTTTTTATTTTTCTTTGTCCCATCTTTGTCTCTAAAATCACATTTACATTCTCTCTCTCTCTCTTCTCTTTCTCTCTCTCTCTCTCTCTCTCTCTCTCTCTCTCTCTCTCTCTCTCTCTCTCTCTCTCTCTCTGTGTACTATATACAGTAATGAGATGGAAATAGAAGTAGCCAAAGCTGACAATATTGAAATCAATAAACCATAGTTCAATGCAGACTGTCACATTGTAGATAGAGTGTGATATATGCATGGACAAATACCAGCACTGAATCTCACACTCACATTAACACACACACTCACACGTACATAACACATACACTGTCTGACCGTCCTACAACTTCAGTACTACAACAGTAACATCCAGGATGTATCGCACACAGAAACTACACCAATGAGAGATCTCCTCCCAGATCAACCAATAAAATCACAATACCTGACTTAAACACACCAATATCAATGTCTACAGACATCAGCTAAAACTACGTCTAGATTACACAAGATCTATTAGCCAGCAATCAGCACCACTGCTTGGGCCTTTTTTTTATTCACTCAAGTACTTTGCCTTCTATTACTGGGTTAAATTTAAAAATCAATACCAAGCGGCCACTTTTTTTTTTTTTTCCGTTTTTGGGGTGAAGGAATTGTTTAATCATGAATTGGAATTTTTATCTGTCCACACTTCAACAGGCCTGTGTGTGTGTTTAATATATTTCAAAGTTTTTTTTTGCTCCATTGACAAGTCAATTGAGTTTTGCCAGCAGTGAACACACCTCTGCCATTCTGTGTTTAATCTGACACTAAACAAGTCAACACACTCTCTGAGGAAAAACACACCAAGTATCTGACCTCTCTCACCTGTGTCTTACTACGAGGACAGTATCACGTTTCAATGGGTAATGGGTGATGCTTAATCCCCACCAGCGGCATGTCTTTATACGGTAACACAGTGGCCAGGAGAAGATTTATTTGTCCATTTTCAATGTATCCCATAATAAGTACCAATAAAAAGTCACTTTGTACTTTGAAACTCTAAAAAGATTCATTTTGAAAAAAATCTTTCAGCATCAATGTGTGTTTGGGAGGTCAAAATTCCTTCGAGAGATTGTGTGTGTATTGTTATAACACTTCATTGACCACAGCAGGCCTGTGGGCTATATCACCTACCCGAAAACTAACACTTGACCTTATGAAATCCAGTTTTTATTTCAGAAAATCTGTGAAACCACACAATTTTTTCTATATATCGGTGGTCAGGTGTGTTGTTATTACTAACGCTTCATAACCTACTGCAGGCCCATGGGCTAAACCACCCACCTGAACAATATCATCGGGTCTTGCTGTACTTTCACAGTAATTTAGTTTGAAGGCCTTCATTAACCCAGTCATCTTCAGATTCTTTTCTTGACTTTCCTCACAAATGTTTGCTACCTCATAAACTATAGTGATGTGAGTTGGTGACGATCTATAAATTTCCTTCAACTGACCCTTATTATGCCCAACACATCTAAAATAACTGTTACAATGAATACTTTGACTGTGTAAATTAAGTGAACTTTTTTAGTATTGCACCAGAACTTATTATCTTGGTTGGTTGGATGGTGTTTTTTTTTGGGGGGGGGGGGGGGGGGGGGGGGGGAGAGAGGGGAGGGGGTGCTAAATAAAAATTTTGTCAAAATTTGTGAAAGCATGGAGTAAAAGAATTGTATCCTAGTCTCAAGTCCCAAATTTGGTTCAATAGTGGACCTACAGATTAACCTGGTGTGTCAAACAATGTACTCTTGAAATCAGTAATGCATTCATTTGCAATTGCGCAGCACAGTTACAAAGCTAAATGCATTCACGTTCACTACCAGACTCCAATAAATCAACAATTGCATGAGACATAGGATCAAACTATAGGCATCCATACATTGCAAGATTTGTGTAAGACTAAAATCAGTCCGATTTGAAGAACTTAATGCAAGCAAGCAGTACATTCTCTATGTCAAATTACGCCTGCTGTACTAAAAGGCTTCTGATTAATTTTTCTCCATCATGCAACATAAACCGTCTATGTCTGCAGAGAAAGGGTACATTTAAAGAACATAAATTTTATATAAGACTTTACATATAAGTCTGCAACCTGTTTATGATAATGTTGCCAGCCAATCAGAAAAGTGATAAACACACAATTTCACACTTTTACAGGGTTGTCTCTAAAAATTGAAGTAGAAGGAAGAAATAAAAATGTCGAAAAGGGTCTGGGGTCAGGCTTATAGCTAAATTGTGTTTGAAATGCAAAAATAGGTGGGTAATTACGTCACTTTAGGCGGGGGAATTCCCCGCCCCCCCGGGTCTTAGAGACAACCCTGATGAATTTTGGTAGCAGGCTTTATGGAGATGAGAAAAACGAATCAGACACTTGGCTAGCGAAGGTGGTCGGCAAGAAGCGGATACATACATTGTCTGTTATCTAGGACAATTAGCATTTATAGTGTTCCTCAAATATATATATGGGAATTCCGAATAGGAAAGATTTTTAAAGATTTTAATTGGTACATTTTCACTACACGGCCATATTGGCCCCACCCTAGGACCTGAACCCCCTAACCCAAGGGCTACAAATTTCATAATTTTGGTAGAGGGCCTCATGGACTTTTTAACCATGCATATTACCACTACTGTTAACCAGTGTTGCCCATTTTTGAAATACGAGGTGTGTTTTTACTGATCTACTCGCATTGGGTGTTAAATGGACTTCATTACGATGGTGATTTGATGACTGACAGCCAGGCAGAAAGTTGTCAAATAGAACAACTGAAGTTACATGCTAATGTTTAGTGAAATACTGTAAATGTATTACATTAGGCTGTGTTTTCTATTTAGCATTTTTGGCGGAAAACGTCGTACGCTAAATCAAGTACACCGCCAAACGTAAAATATATAAGTAGATAAATAGGTACAATCAGAAATGCGCTAAATCAAATCCAAGCTAACTTGTTAAAAAATCATATTCCGCTAAATATCGTACACGCTAAATATAATACGTTTACAGTATTCATCTCAAGTCCAGCCACGGCAAAATAAAAGTATATTCTTGGTTTCCTGTGACATTCTAATAAAATCAAGGGTCCATAGGTATGTTTTTTTGTTTTATTTTTCTGCCTATAAAGGTTCTCACTAATGTCAAAAGGTGTAAAATCTCATTAAAATATTATTTAGGGTTGAGGGCAATATTTACTATGTTAGTCTTTGAGGGCCAAAGTATTGTCCAGCGTGAACCAGAGGGCAATATATTTGCCCCAAGGGGGCTAACATAATCACAGATTTACAAAATTGCCCAAAAACAAATTCCACATTTATATAAGTACTGTTAAACAGTTGCAAACTTTAATAGGGGTCAAATGTTCCTGGTCTGAATTGAATTGGTTACATTTACAGAGGACACACAATATATCGCGTCAATAGCATTACCTGTACTAAAAAAAGAACTCAAAAGTCAAGAGATAAATGAAAGATGACATAAACATTATGACTTTTTGTCTTAATTAACTCATAAAAGGGGATTGTTAACTTATTTGACATATTTGTTTTCTCAAGTAAATCTTTACTTAACACTTTTGGTGAAAAATTGATCAAATATACTTATAGATTTGGGAGTATAAATTCCACCTGACTGCAATATAAATGGGTTGGTAGGATTCAGGATACAACGTTTTAAATATTTTTTCAAAGCAAAAAGAAATTCTATTCAAAGACCTATGAGCAAATGGCAAATCAATTATCTTACGTAATATCGAGAGATTTTTAATAAAGATATCGCGACAGGGTCAGGCTATAAACTAAACTTTTCTCCCTCCCTCCCTCCCTCCCCCCAAAAAATTCTTCAAAATTACATACTAGTAATATGTTACATATTTTCCATTGTTTCACACCACATCACAGTTATTGCTGGAAATTATAGATATTTTCTACAGTCCTGGGAAATTCGACCATTTTCGTAGTTATTTAAACATGTGACCAAATTTCCATTTTCATAAAAAATTTGGCAGATTTGTTAAATGTTTTTATGCAAAATTGCCAATGAAAGGATCTCCTTGGCATGCATGATCACTGTTTATGCAACTCCTGCTTGGAACTTGCCTCCAAATGGACAGGCTTTTTTTTATAACACACAACACGAAGAATTCTCCGGCAACACAGAGAATTTCTATGACGTGCGGATTTCTCCGACAACACACTGAGTTACCTACCCTGCTGCCTAAGAAGCGAGCCTCGAGCAACTCTTGTTTCCGTGGATCAAGACTCTGTAGGTTCACATTGCTTTCCATTACGACTCAACCTACAAAACAGAGAAAAACGATGACAATCCACTCACACTTGCACCTTAACATGCGACCATTCAATAAAAGATCAAATGTACTTGCAAAATGTCAACTAGAAAATTAGTACCTATCGAATAAAATATCTCCTTCGCTATCGAGACATGTATTGGAAATTTTAATATATTTTGAATTCACAAAAGATACTTTATACAGAAGAATCCAAATAAAAGTCACATAACTGTTAATTATTTTCTCTCAGTGTCTCTTCATGATAAAGCAATACTGTACTCACTGGAAATAAGAACAACGAATCCTTCAGTGAGAACCAATAATATATACAGGTCAAGTTTATTTTCATGGACAGATTGAAGAAGGGGGTTGGGGGTTTATAGGGATGTTCTGTGCTTTCAAAATCTTCTGGATACAAAATTGAAAACTCATGCATCAAACAGACAAAAAGAGGTCATCCCTATCATCACCCCCATACCCTCTGGTAAAATCCAATGTAATTTTAACTTTTGTTCATGATAATAAAAAAAATATTGCTCTTTCGATTGTACCATTTCTCACATTGCAATGCAAAAATTTTTCGCTAAAAATGGGATTTTTTTTTTCAGAAATGAATCCGATTTAAAAATTTTTTCTTTTGTTCATCTATAATCACATGATCTTCTTGTCCGCATTAACCATACCAGTACTTTCCTTAATATGGTAAACTGCGAGACACATTATAAAATAAAATATTTCCAATAAGCAGCAACACTATGATTCATTTGAGATGCTTTAATTACAAAGAATAAAGAGCACAATTATGACCTTTTGATTTTCAATTTTTATCAAATTAAATATATGTTTTCTGTATTATCAATATTTACCACACAGTTTTTCCAATTTACCGGTACAAGCTGTTTACCAACTTGAAAATCTACTCTTGGATTACAAATCTTGGTTATACATTTAATAAGATATTCATGATGTACAATTACTACATCACAGAAAGATGTAATTTCCCTTACCCCCAACTGCCCTCCCCCACACTTAGCCTCTCAAACCCCCCCCCCCCCTCCCTCCACCCACTGGAAAGCAATTTTAAAATAATTTTTCATCCGACAGGTATTGAACATATAGCTCATCTGGTGGACCACTTGACCAGAGATTCAGGGGACCAGGGTTCAAATACCAGTCCAGTCCATCAAGTTTTCTCCTATCTCTTTACAACTGTAAAAGATTCTTTTCTAAATCATTCAAAAAATCAAAGCTGTTTGTCATGATTTACTTATTTATATAGCAAATGAGATGATCGATAGACCTACAGTCAGTAAAATTCATACCTCAGCTCGACGAACTATTAGTCCTGAACCATTCCTTTCTAATTGGTATTCATATTAATATTCATTATCCACTCGTCCCACCCTCCTACTCTTTTCTGTATAAACTAAATTTATATTGACAAGATCTCTATCCCAAAAAAAAACCTAGCTGTTGCACTGTGGTATTTGATGCAGAAACTCCACTGAAAACCTTCAAGAATCCAAGCCCACTAAAAAGTTCTAAACAATAAAATAAAATGCAACGTCCTTTGAATGCAATTTGACATTGACTTCAGTAAAATATGTGTGAATTACCCCAAAACCTAACGACAAAGACTAACACCGATCTCTATTAAAAAACTGGGGCTGCCACTATAAAATACCATCCCTGGACAATAGTTCCATACTGGCTTTAACAAACAAACAAAAAATTAAATAATTTTGTGGAAAGTGTACTTAAATAATCTCTCTAACTCCAAAATAATTGTGTAATGGAAGAGGGAAATATTATCGTTGGACCAGGAATTATATGAGGGGGTCTCTTCATCACCACATAACAGGTGCTTGGTCCTTCATTCAATCCGTAGTTCCACAACCTGATATTCAAATCAATCATATTCATGAATTCTTTGTTGAATTGCAAAGGGAAAGGGTGGGGGTTTCTGTCGAGAATCTATAGATATAGATCATATGACAATAGAGGATTACATTCTTGCACATGTGGCATAACTTTTGTCAGACTCCCATCACAAAATAAAATATTTGCAGCCATTAAATCATATCATTGGTAACTAAAATCACTTGTAAACAGCATGTCAGCCATGGCTGGCACAAATTAAGATAAACATTTTTTTTACCAAAGTTCTATTACAGGAAATTCTGATTAATCAACATTTTAAAAAATACATCATCACTTAGGCATGCAGCAACTTTTCTATGAGAAAGAGAGCTCTATTGAATGTGAAGGCATTTCAGCACATAGCATATAGAAACAAGTCACATATATAGTCGCCATACTAAATGACCCTACTTATAAGAATACCTAGGTACCATGCAATAATTACGTTTTCTTTAAAAAACATGGCCCTGAATCAAATGAAAAAATACTGGTCAAATCCTACTCAAACATCCATTTTAGGTGCATGAATCGGTCACTGGATGTCCCAAGATGGCCACACTAACTGATCACCCCGGGCACGGCGACATGATGCGGACACTGCAATGTGTCAGCAGAACGATACCAAGGACGACTAGTCAGGAGGCCATTTTGGGATCTTACACAGTGCAATTAAAACATTGTTTTCATTAAAATATCATCGATTGCATTCAAAGTTAGGCCCCATATGCATTGATGGAACCCCCATCTGGGTGACTGGGGCATAATTGGCGTTATATTGAGCCTACCGTCGATATATTTTGTTCGGGTTGGAATCTCTACTCGTAGAGTTAGAAGTCCAAGATGGCGGTCCTCAGCCAATATTGTGTATCATTCCCGGGCTAGTTGCTATTGTTTTGTCAACAGCTTCTAAATAATACTGCCCAGATGAGTAGTTTGATCCTTAGTCTATCATCGGGACTGGTTGGGGCTGACCATCAAGGTCACAATTTCGTAAACGATAGTCTGAAAGTCAAGTCTCTCTCGCTAAATTCTCAACTTTGTTGATGATCTTCTCGTGACGTCACACTGCATTCGGGCCGAGAAAGAGATGGAAAAATTAATGGTTTTAAGTTATTTAAAGTCGATATCTTACTTGATTGTGTTCATTTCAGTCTCGATAAAGTGGGTAGCAGTGATTCGTATGATTTTTGTACAAAAATTTGCTCAGGTACTCCTGCCGTAGATCGGGACTTCTCGGAAAACATCGGTGAATGAATGCTCTCGCATCGATTCCCGCCTTATAGTCTATTTCTGGCACCTTTGAAGAAAAGATAAAAGAGGCGGACTGCATGTTGTTGTGGGTGTAACAATTTCTAAAAATATCTTTGTCAAAAATGTTTAATTGAATAATTTTGCGAAAAATAAATTCAATGATCAATGTTTAACAAAACGTAATTTTGATATTTAAAGTTCAGTTCTTCTCCCACTTTCATTTTTAAAACTCCAACGATATTTTATACTACATATATGAGTAAAAGTACATGTATGTGGATTTATTTAGGTTATGTATATCAACATCTACCCAAGACCGGATTCGACCTGCATGGGATTAGTAACGATGTCACCATGGACTGTTCTGACAGTCTAAGTGAATAAACAGGGAATGACAACGATAAGATGTTTGATTAACAATACTACAATGTAAGCCTATTTTTAAAAATCACACAAATTTTATAAATTAATCTGTTTATGTTGATTGAGTTCAACAAAGATTAGAAGACAAAATATAGAACTTCACGCGTATGTCTCAACAATGAATCACATGCTTGCACCACTCTATTTTTACTGTTTTTGAAAGTGGGGGTTGGGGGGAGGGGGGGGGATCCAAAATCATGACCAAGCCTATAATGAAAACCCCAATAACAATTCACCAATCTTCAAAATTCTAATCCGGGGGGGGGGGGGGGGGGGGGTGTAATAACTAAAAAAAAACCCGTAAAATGCTAATTTCGTTATTTTTCACTTGAATTTTTCTATGCCTCCACAAAAATGAGCGGGTAACTCCTTCGTAATTATTAATCTTCTTTATGTTTAATTAAGACAAATGTTTGCTGTGGGGAAAATGCGTATGTGTGTGGGGGGGGGGGATGCGCAGATCTTGTGGGAGAAGGTCGGGTGTGGGGCGGACCTTCCCCTCCCCGGAAAATTAAAATTTCTTAAATTTTGTAGTAAAATTAATTCACATTGTAATAGTTTGAAAGTGACTTATAGGTCCGTTGGGCCGGGTGTATTGATGTTATATTTGTAAAAGGAATTTTGTGATTCTGTTATATATACACATGTCACTATAATAAATTATTTACTTTCTTTACTTGTTAATATTATATAACGTAACATCATTCTAAGATAATGAAGTTATATGATAACAAGATACTAATATACGTCCCTGTTGACAATGTACATTCAAAATTTTATAACATTTATAAATATATTGTCTATAAATAACTTATAACGCGTTCCATAATAAACTGTTGCGCAATGGGAATGATCTGAAAATCAATCTAGAATTAATGTTTTAGCAATAAACTGAATGAAAAATATATCGTCTATTCTCAATGCCCACTGCACGTGTTTGTACATGCACCAATTTTTGTTCTGCGTGATCTCGCGGCCATCCAAGAAATCGACGGTACATGTATGCATATACCGTATACAGTGTATGTGTACACAATATACCGATATGATGCATGGCATCTAAACAATTTAAATACGCTATCTCATTCATTCTTTAAATACGTAAACAAATCTGATCGGATAACTTATACTCAGTGATATACTAATTAGCGGACAGGAGAACGTGAGTGGGAGAATGAGCTGACCACCCACTCCCCCACCCCCACCCCCCACCCCTCACCCCCCACCCCCCTCCACACATGCATTAATTCATTGCAGGAAAATAGAGATCATTGCGCTCATCAAAAAAGACATTTACAATGTATAACAGTTTACATGTGTACGTGCATAAACAATGTTCGTATAACAGACGCATACACAGCAAGAGGAAGAAATATTATAAAGTTACATGCATGTAGATGTATTTATTAATTTGTATGACAAAAAGTATACTACCGGAAGGTTAAAAACCATGTTGTTATAGATCTAATTTTAATTCGGTCAACTTTATGGAAAATAGCTATAATGTGCTAGATCTATATGTTTAAAGAAACACCAAAATCAACTTTTAAAATCATTTGCAATTGCAGTGGCGAATTTATAGGGGCGGTCCCCCTTTTGTGATCAAAATTTTCAAAAATATATAAGACCTATAGAAAATGAATGTAAAATTCTTTTTTAATTGTTATTCATCGTTCGTATATTTTGCCAGGTATAGCTAGAATATACTTTCATAAAAGTGTCTTAACCACCACCCCCCCCCCCCCCCCCCAAAGAAAAAAAACCCCAAAAACCTAGGAGTGTCCGGGGTCCCACTGGCCCGGGCCTCAAGGCGGCCCCAGACGCCCGGCCGTAAATTTCGGGCCCCCTTTCAACAAGTCTTAGATCCGCCACTGGACTTGTATAAATGGAACGGCAGGCAATGGCTATATAAGATAGATCATAGAATGAAATCATCAGGATACATGAAATATATACTTTTAACCTACGGTAATTATATATCTGATATATTTTTTTAGAAATATGAAAATCGTTTATATATACGAGGGCTGTCCAAAAAGTTCGTGGACAATCGCGTTTTTGTCATTTTAAACGGGTTTATATATGCATATTGTATACCAAAATATTTGTCATAAAATTCCAAATCAGATTAAAGTGGTTTTGAATGTTTTCATTAAAATTAAACTTAAATTATACTGTATTAAAATGTCGCGAAAAGCACGAACGGCCCATTGTCAAAATTGTCCAAACTTCGAGATTGAGTTTTAGATATGAATATTAACAGTATTTTTAATACAGGTAAAAACGTCAAAATATTCAACTGTGACGTAGTCAGAATTGTGAACGTCATTTTCATACGTCATTTAAAGCCGTTTTTAATTGAGCAAAGGATATTTCAAGGAGTTTACGGCAAGAACATGTCTTTGAAAACGCCAGAGAAAGCGAGAAATATCAAGATCACTAGTCTACAAGTGACACAAACGATTTTCGGATGGAGTTTGCGATTTAAAAGACACTGAAAGAAGTGGGAGGCCTTTGCTTTGTGACGATATAACGAAATCCTGCATTCATGACATTGTCATGAAGGACAGACGTCTGAAGACGTTTTAAGAAAAGTCGCGTCAATAAGTGATGTTAGCAAATTTTCGGTTTTTAATATCCTCACTGAAGACTTCTGTATGAGTCGTGTTTGCGCAAGATGGGTGCCCAGACTTTTTTATCCGATGAGCACAAAAAAAGACGAATGCAGACAAGTAAGGCTTTCATACAGAATTTCAAAAGAGGAGGAGAGAAGTGGCTTGACAGAATCATTACTACGGACGAGACTTGGCTGCATCATTTTGATCCAGAAACAAAAACAGAATCCAGCATTTGGAAACACCGGGGTTCACCAGCACCGAAAAAGGCAAAGGTTGCGAAATCCATGGGTAAACAAATGTACATATTCTTTGCTGATCGGCACGGAATGATTGTGGTCCACGCTGTACCCTCCGGTCAGACGGTGAATGCTGCATACTACTCCAAGGTAGAGAACTACCCATTTCATCACATTTAAATTGTAATTACAGATTTAAAAACGTCCATTTCGCTACATTTAGCATATCGTAATTCATAAATTTAATACCCGGACATTCTAATCTTAATTTTGATTTATTTAATTACTATATATATGAATAAATTCACATATTCTAAAGCCACATACAGTGTACCAAACGAAACATTGGTTTTATTTATTACAGGTGTTACGCCGCGACCTAGTTAAGGCAATTAAGAAAAAACGCCCTGCCATGGCTGTGGACCTTGGAAATATAATCCTACAGCAAGATAATGCACCAGCACATACAGCAACTTCCACGTGTCTGGAAATCGAACTCCTAGGATACGATCTTCTTGAACACCCGCCATACAGTCCGGATCTTGTTCCGATGGATTTTGAAATTTTTCCTTTTAACAAATCACAGCTAAGAGGAGTAAGATTTGAGGATTCTGGTGAACTTAAATATGCTACTCGGACCATTGTATCTAAAATCGACAGTAAATGGTATTCGGATGTGTTCGATTCATGGCTAAGAAGGTGTGAGAAGTGTTTGTAGTGCAAAGGTGACTACGTTGAAAAGTAACAGAAACCAACGCGCTACGTACGACGTTATAAAAACGTCGTGTAACCGTCTGACTGGGCCGTGCGGCCTGTACAGGCAATGTTTTTGTAGTGATAACTACATTATGAGAATGAACATTGTTCTGATTTTTATACACATGCATTATTATAGTCTATATTAAAATATTTTAGTACTTTTCTAAATATAGCGTCGTTATTTAGAATGAAATTACATGTGTCCACGAACTTTTTGGACAACCCTCGTATATATATATTCTAATTGTGTAGCTATATGTTTACGTTGTAAAAATTCGTTTCATTTTTCACCCTTTCGAAGACAATATTTACATATCAAATTAACAGTCCCTCTATATACATGTAAAAGGGAAAAAAGTGTTTCCGTTCTTGTATATGTAACGGGTTCAAACCAGTTTTACAGAGAGGCACGTTTAGGAAATACCAGTATCTATGCAGTTTATATGCAGATTAGGAGAGCGTCATTTCTGAATAGCGCTGTGATGAATAAACCTATATGGCGTCTACAAATCAGAAGTCATGCGCAGATCCGGGATTTTCCCCCAGGGGTGGGTCCGAGGGTTGTACTTGTTTTATCGTATAATGTGAAATAACAAATACATAAGGTTCATCTTGAATAGAACATAAAAAAACGTAGCAAAGGAGTCCCCCCCCCCCCCCCCCCCCCCCCACCACCACTTATTTTCAGAATCATGTTTGTCAAAACTGAGCCTCACGTTTTATTGACACAGGTAGTATTGTCCATGACCGTGACGTCGTTTTGACCTACATTGTATTTATACCATACATGTAAAATTCATATCAAATCGTGTACAATGGTTTAGGGATAATTCAAGATAATAATTTAGGAAGAAAATAAACAACAAACAAACCAACAAATAACCAAACCCAAAAAAAAAAAAAATTAAAAAACAAAAATAAAAACAATCAAAAAAAAAAAAAAAGAATACCAGTCCTACAGACCAGCTTACAATGCATGGATAACCTAAATCATAAGTAAGCATGATACATTGTGTTAAGTGATAATTGGGCTAGTGAGACGCATTAAAGGTCACCAAAACACACGTACAGATAGCATAATTTGATGTCAGAATATATATCACGTAAATATTAATACGGTATGCATTGTACGCAGTGAATTCATTACAAATATGTCGTGCAAATAGTTAAAGAGCTATACATATGCTTTGAATCAATGCGTGATTTTGCGCAGTCTTAAAAGAGAGAGAGAGAGAGAGAGAGAGAGAGAGAGAGAGAGAGAGAGAGAGAGAGAGAGAGAGAGACTGTCTTTTATTATTGACAAAATCCGGAATTTTTTTTTCATATTTCAAGCATTAGTTTTATTTGAGCTAAACTTTTTTTGTGATTCTCCGGTTTTCTATTTAAAAGTTAAGTTGTCTCTACTTTTTTTTTTTTTTACAAAAAAGAATGTAGTATTTTGTCTTGTAAACAGTTTTTTCTTCATCCATTTGTAAGACTGCTGTCTATTAGCTTAAAAAAAAAATTCAATCGATTAGTTAAAATGTATATTGTTACATCAACATATCCGATTTATTTCTGCAAACTGAAATTATAAACAATATCGTATCAAAACCCCCCTCTTCGAAGTTAATGTATTCCGACATTGAGATACAGACTATAGAATGTGAAAATGTCAACGGAAGTGCATCCTGCTTCGCTGGGGGTCCACTCGACGCGCTTGAGTGATTACACGGCAGGTGGCGAGGGATGCGCGAAGAACGCGCAGGGATAGCATTAATTGTTGGCGGCATGCTACATTGTATACTATAGTCATATAGTGTCAATGCGCCATGACTCGCGCTGAACTATATTTACAAAGATAATGCCACCTTGTAACAAAATGCCATCTTACAACTGGGGGTTTGTTATTCTCTAGGTCGTTCAGAAGAGATTTTTATTTAAAGTTGCGTGAAAAATTTCATTCAAAATTATTTTTTCAAATAAAAAAGCGGGACAGATACCCGTTTTCTTAATTTCGAAAAAGGTAATAATGTCAAAGTTTAACAGAGTTTAAAACGTACACGTTTTTTTTTCTTGACCCTTGTTAGACGCTTGGATAATGTAATATGAAATTTAGAAATGTTATTTCATGCAAAAAGGAAAAAAAAACTTGCTCAGAAAATTTTTATAAAATGATTATTTTTATTCTTGGATATCTTTATTTCTCAAATTCATTGACAGTGTGCATGGTGATTTTTAAAAAATGCCTTATTTGGTATTTGGCGGCAAACTGAACATTATATTTTCATTTTTCATGAAATATTTTCTTACCAGTAGCAAAACATTAACAACATGGCTTTTTTTAAAATTGTTAATTAACTCTGTATTTACAAATTGTTTTTTAAATTTTATTTCATTTATTGGGCCCAATAGTCCAATTTTAAAATAAACTGAGATACATTGAGGTAAGCGAAAACATTAAAATATAATATACCTACATATTAAAGAAAACATGATTTTTTTTTTACCTTTAGTTATCATACATATGATAATCATCAAATTCAAAAGCAGTGATACGCTAGAAACTATCTATATTCATTAATACAAAATAAAAAAAAATAAAAATAAATAGAAATCAAAAATTTGTAAAAAAAAAAAAAAAAAATTAAAATGAAATAAGAATAAAAAAACAACAACAATGAAACAAAATTCAAGCCGGTTTGATTCGTCGCGGTACTGATTCTCAGTTATGAGGAAGAGATGAACTTTAAATTTATACTAATTAAAAAAAAAAAACAACAAAAACAAAACAACAAAAAACAGTAAAATAATTTTTTTTCATTTGTTCTGAAAAAAATTCTAACTTCAACTTTAAAGATACGAATGTAAATAAATTCATTTAATATTTAATCTTAGTTGACGAGATATAGGCGCTTTTGATTGGTCGAAAAATTTCTTTGATAAGAAAAACCCCATTTTTGTCGCATAAAGTCAATAAAATGTATTTTAAACTAAGTTCTAATTATCATGATCCACTGGAGCAAGACAAAATGCATTGTTTAAAATCGATCAGGCAATATAGTCGTTAAAACAAAAGAATGCAGGATTCTTCTCAGATTCGTGACCAAATCATCACTTTTGCCTCTCATCTATAGCCGGGTAGAGGGATATAGTGCGAGGATTTTCGCGGGGTTCAACGAACGAAAGAGGTGTCTTTCGGAACTACTCGCCGAGGAAAAATATATATACCAATCATTTATTTATGATCGTAGGTTTTCCCTCGTCAGACTCTTATTAGCTGCGGTCTGGTTCAGACCAGAAGTCTAGATCTATCACTGTTCCGGGAGCAAACGAAAAAATTGGGTTTTCCGCCAAAAAAAATCATTGGAAACGATTTTGAGAACTGAACAGTTGCAATACTAACGTGAATTTAACTGAAATAAGCCAGGTACTGTATGTTTTTGTTTTATAATAATGTGAATTTAATTATAGTAAAGTTTTGATTAAACTCTTTGAAAACAGATTAAATTTAAATTTAAATCAAATTTCGTCAATAAATCAAATCGATTTCTTTAATTATGTAGCATGATAAATAATGATTTTCATTAGCAGGGTACATTCTCTCTCTCTCTCTCTCTCTCTCTCTCTCTCTCTCTCTCTCTCTCTCTCTCTGAGTAAAAGTACTTCAATAATTGCAAAAATTGTCAAATCTATTTAAAAATGCATGTATAACCAATAAGTAAATATTTTTCTGTTTCTTTCTGGGGACTCATCACCGGAAGCGTCTGCTCACACGTATTAGCTAATCGCTAGTCCCAGCAAATGGCTAATTGTCCGACAAAAACTTATTAATCAATTATGTAGTTCGCCCGAAAAAAAATTCTATTAAGAAATGAATTTCATAATTTTTCTTTGAATCGAGGTATCAAAGAAAGTTTTTTTATATAAGTCTTGCCATTCCATGCTGTCGTAAAAATTTAAGTGGTTATAAAAAAAAGTCAGTCAATACTGTATGATTCTAAAATGATGGACTCGAAGTACATGTATACACCCTTTGAATTTTGATCTCACCTAAAAAAATATATTTATATTGAGAACAAGTGAAACAGTTACTGAGTTCAGAGTGAACAAGCCAAGGTGGTATGCCCCCGCGGGTTTTGACAACTTTACGGATCTATACATGTATATCTTTGAGCAAATTGAATAAATAATTGAATCTGAGTTCAAAGTGCGTTTCATTTAGTTTTTTTTAATGGCCCCGGGTTCAATCATCTTTCCGTCTATCTATGAATGAATAAATAAATAAATAGATAAATAAAGCCGACAGCCATGAAGAATCAGCCCAGAAAGTTGAGCCAACAGACTCGGCTTGAAGTACTTATAACTCCACAATCAATAAGCGCTCTCGATTCATCGAATACTAACTATTTAAAAAAATCTACTCTTGAATAAACAAGAATGACCAACGGCATCGTAAACTAACAAACTGTGCAGCAAAAGACCTTTAAAACTATCTACCATGTGTTGGGGAATTCAAAAACTATTAATTTTGAGCTTAATACTTTTGAAAAACATAGAGTACCCTTTGTTTGATTTATTTCGCGGAACCAAACAGAAATACTCTAACCAACAGATAATCAATTAATTTATCGATAATTTTTTTGTCCTATCGAGATAATTTCACTCAATTTAAAACATCATATAAACCGGCGGAGATCTTCAATATTTGATCTTTTTTTGTATTCAAAGTTATTGAATCGCTGGGATCTTTATATCGTACTAGCCCTACTTCATAGCAAAACATTCCATTTTTGAATAGAGTTATGTATATAAAGTTAAATATTCAAATTTTACATAAAAAATGCGATGGAAGCTGGATGGTCAACAAACTAACCATCAAATCTGCCTAAAATTTTAAGATATGGTTTGTTTAACTATAGAATCTTATACAGTAAAGAAACAATCCATATATTTAACTTTTTAAAAAAAAATTGTGCTTTTTTTAACCCGGTTTTCAAAAGGAAAAATCCGGTTATTGAAATTGCAAAAACGGCTGGTGGGCGGGCGGGCGGGCTGCTACCAAAAGGGTACCCCATTTGTACGGATAACTCCTCCTACCGTTTTCAAGACAGGAAGCTGTTCTTTAGCATTTCAATTGGACATATATTAGAGGTGTGCATATTGCTAGGGTTTTGATATCTGATGATTTTTAAATAAAATACCAGCTGTTGAACTTGGTCATTTTTTGTCAAAATATTTCATAAAGGGTACCCTCAGTGTACGGATAACTCCTCCTACAGTTCTCAAGACAGAACGTTGTTCTTTAGCAATTCGATTGGACATATATCAGAGATGTGCATATTGTTAGGGATTTGATTTCAAGAAAATGTTATGAAAAAAATACCAGCTGTTGAATTTAGTCATATTTTTGGTAAAAAAAATGCATATATAGGGTACCCCTATTGTACAAAAAAACACTTCTACAGTTTTCAAGATTAAACGTTGTTCTGTTACATTTTAATTGGCCATATATCAGAGATGTGCATATTGCTAGAGTTTCGATTTTTGATTATTTATGAAAAAAAAACATACCAGCTGTTAAATTTAGTCATATTTTTGGCAAAATATTGCATATAGGGTCCCCCTATTGAACGGATAACTCCTCCTACAGTTCTCAAGACAGAACGTTGTTCTTTAGCAATTCGATTGGACATATATCAGAGATGTGCATATTGTTAGGGATTTGATTTCAAGAAAATGTTATGAAAAAAATACCAGCTGTTGAATTTAGTCATATTTTTGGTAAAAAAATGCATATATAGGGTACCCCTATTGTACAAAAAAACACTTCTACAGTTTTCAAGATTAAACGTTGTTCTGTTACATTTTAATTGGCCATATATCAGAGATGTGCATATTGCTAGAGTTTCGATTTTTGATTATTTATGAAAAAAAACATACCAGCTGTTAAATTTAGTCATATTTTTGGCAAAATATTGCATATAGGGTCCCCCTATTGAACGGATAACTCCTCCTACAGTTTTCAAAATAGAAAGTTGTTCTTTAGAGCAGATCATTTGGGCATATATCAGAGGTGTGCATATTGCTAGGGTTTTGATTTATGACGATTTAATTTGGTAAAAACAAATACCAGCTGTTGAACTTAGTCATTTTTTGGCAAAGTATTGCATATAGGGTACCCGTATTGTACGGATAACTCCATTGATCGTGAGAGGTAGGTTTCATCAATTCAGGGTTGACAAATTGATGATGAATATTGTTCACACAAAAGAAAACATGGTTTGCTGTCACATTGACAGCGATTCTTTTGTCTATATTTTTCTTGTCTATATTCCTCTAAAGGAGATCAATACAGTTTAAAGATTGCAACGACCACTGAACCCTTTGAAGTAAATGGCATATAGGTTATGTAAAAATCACAGTTAACTCAATTTGAAACGTCATGTAAACGGGCTGAGATCTTCAATATTTGACCTTTAAAATCTCCACCAGATGACACATAGCTTATGGTTGAAATTACATCAAAAATATTAGGGTAGATCAGAACATATACCATTAGTGGAAAAGTGAGACTGAGATCAAAAGTGAGCTCGTCTAGGTTTTATGGCCCCGGGACCTAATGGGTGATTTGTTGAGCGTGAAGCGTCCATATGGACATACGCCTCCATTTCAGATATGATACTAACCATCTATTCCACAGCTGCTTTTTGCTTACATAATCAAATCAATGTATACAGATTCTGGAAAAATACAAATCTGAGTTTGCGCAGCACAGTAAGTCCCCGATCCTCTTAATTATTAACCAAGAAACAAATGTAACAAGAAGAGATAAGATTCTTGATCTCTCTTGAACCTCTACACGCAAGCCCTGGCAATGCCAACATTTGTCCCTAGAACTTTCGTTTGCTAGTGTCAAGGATGGCTTTATTTCTTCAATAAATCTCTTCTATCAATAAAATGACTACAATAGACCAAATAAATGGCTGAAGACTATCAATGACCTTTGGTGTCAAATTAATTTGATTAAATTAATTTAAATTAATTTTGAAACAGGGATTACAACTTCTTTTTCTCAGTATGGCTTTAAGAGGACTGGATGATTGTGGCCAGTTTTTTGGCTTTATCTACCTTCTTTAGACGAAGAGCTCTATACAAGAAAATGTTAACATTTCAAAGCTAGAATACTTGGATTTTTTCTTTTGTATATGATCTTTATGGTCAAAACATGTATTGAAACATTTAAGGGTTATTGTAAAATGATGTTGACTCATAAACAAAATTCTGGAAAAAAATAGTTAGAATTTCTCTGTTTTGCAAAAAGTCCAACTTTGTTTGAGCCTAATTTCATAATATAGTAAAAATATCAAATGTTATGTCAATATTAATTCATTTCATAAATACTTTTTTGTTTAGAACAAATTTTACTCATCTCATGACATTGAATAACTCAAACCCTGAGAAAACAACGTCCTTAATATATAATCTGCTCGTCTGGCATTCGTTTTTTAGAACGAGGCTGCCGTTGACTAGTTTAGGACGTTTGACATTTGGTTGACGGTTAGTTAGAATGAGAGTATTTTGAGACTAGTCCGACATTCGTAATTGAGAACGAGGCTATCGTCATGTTTTTGCAGGATGAGGGCTTCCACCGATATGATCATTGGGCTGTCCACGGGATTCGCCTCGTTTCTGGTCTTTGGAATCCTCGTGTGCGTCGTGTGGAGATGCTTTTGTCACAAATCGGATAAAGAAGAGGAAGATACCAAGACCAAACCAAAAGGCAGACAGCAGCGTCCATAGCAACCGATAGGGAAGAACAACAAAAGCACTTTGTTTCAACTGTCTAATTACTGGATTACTAGACGATTACTTTAAAAAGTCTTTTGAAATATATATACTTACCACAAATGTAATTAGTGGATGTCATTATTGAATTGACACCTAGGAGCAAAAGCATGAATTATTGAAAACAGCTTAGAGTGTTATGATGATTTGTTTTTCCCTCTTTGCATTCACGTTTTGTATTGATTTAGAGCAATATGAGATACGGTTTAAAGTTTTCAATAGACACAGCCTTTGTTTTCATTTTGTGAAATAACGCTGACAAAAATGTTCTTAACGAAATCCGGAGCTCTTTTCATATATTCATAGATAAAAAATAATCTTAAACAAAATTGTCATCTGCAGTATTATTGATTTTGCAAACAGTTTATTTGAAAAGTGTTTTATACGAACGTTTCGGTTTATTTTCTGTCCTAAGCGTTCCTTTTCTTGTCAATCTACTTCTTGATATCATATTGCTTGTCCACCCATCAGTTTCTGGGTAACTGAACTTTGAATAATTTTGTTGAATTTATATTCCTGAGCATTTATATTTCCGTGCACATTAAAGTATGGAACTGTATTTCGATTTTACTACGTCATTTGTTGATCATATATGATCTGACATCTAAAATTCATACTTGGCATCTAGAATATCTTGTTAAAAAACGTGAATTTTTTTCGTTATCTAATTTAGCATCATAAGTTAACTAAATTTGTCATTAGTACTCTTATACTAGACTAGGAAAGTCTACAACAAAATACAACCCCCACCCCCACCCCCCCAAAAAAAAACCAAAAAAAAAAAAAAAACCCAAAACACACAAAGGAACAGAAAGAAACTCCAAAATATGATATCCATTGCTAGTGTGACGCACGTTATAAATTGATATGTACATGGTTTTAATATTTTAGAAATACAATGGATGGGGATTGATATATCTTTTTCCCGATAACAGCTGACTAATTATTATATCATTTATTTCTAAATGTCTCATTGTATTTGGCAAGTTGTCGAAATTACTCAGAGTTATTCATCAATTCCACATAATACGGTAACTAGTACCCATATAAAGATAATCATAGGGGGAAATACTTTTGTTTGACAAATGCATTGTAAATGAGTTTGTTATTTGGTAATTTGATATATTCTCCTCTGTGTTGACTAATTTTCAAATACTCGTCATGTTGTTTTGTTGAATTGAATGGTTAGTTACTGCTGCTATGAATAATTTTCTATTGAATTCATTCTAATGTTGCTTTTATTATATTACAAAGTTCCGGATTGTTTTGTCAGTGCCGGAAGCATTTTTTCCACTTGTTTTAGGGGCAACTGCGTAAAAGCCATTTACTGCTATTTTCTATGCTAGACAATTGCTTAGTGAGTATATGGCCATTTTTTAAACAGCGTACTGCAGTATCTCATGTGGGAAATGCGACCTTGAAAATTTTATGAAGAAAAATTGATATTTGATATTTGATATAAGATATAGTAACCTTCAAAATATTAATATAAGTTAAAATGTTTTTCATACAGAAATGTGATTCGAGTAAGTCTTTTTTTTTCCTGCCGGGTTTATAAATTCTTTAGGCCTTTTGTTAATTAACCATGTGAGGACATTTATTTTTTGGTGAGAAATGTAGATACAATTTTCCATCTGCATGTTAAAAAAATATTTTTTGGGTATTTCTTATTTCCCCTAATTGACATTATGAAAAATTTTAAACGAGACAATTCGAAAATTACTTTTATAATAAGTTTCTTCTCTTTGATTTCATTTAAGCATTTAAGTAAGTAGAAATTAGAAATATTAGAGGGGAAACAAGAGAGAAAATGCCCATGTATACAAAATACTTTAATAAGGTCAATATCACTTGATAGGTACGATATACTAAAACAAAAATGGTGATAAACTCCTTTTAGTAACGATTATTCATACGAGAAGTTGGATATTGGAAATGCACAAAATGCAGATACTTTGGCACTGCCTCAAGCATCAGGTAATGTGATAATACTAGTACATGTATTTATAATGTTGGCGTATTTTGTCTTTAAAAAAAAAAATCTATGTATATCAATATTATGTCACTTAATTTTCAATTATACATGTTCTGTACAATGACGATCAATACAAAATAAAAACAACTCAGAATGTTTAAAAATTAAACCAAAGAGACAGGTATTAATCGAAAATTGTATCAATTTTGATCGTTAAGGAATATTTTATGTGACTGAAAATAGTTACGACTTTGTAGTAAGTTCTTTTGTAAAACGCAACCAAGGTATTAATCGAAAATTGTATCAATTTTGATCATTAAGGGAATTTTGTATAACTGAAAACAGTTACAACTTTGTACTAAGTTCTTTTGTAAAACGCAACCCATTTTTTTTTTAAAAATTATGAACAAAAAATAAACAATGAAATGAATAACAGTATTTTTAGAAATCTATTCGTTGTGATATAAATGTGTGATACTTATTTTTGTTTATTCACCGAATTTAAATGTATGATGTGTTAGACATATTTAGCCACAAATATTATAGTGAACAGTGAAGTTATTTATTGTTTTTGTTGTTGTATTAAATTGCAGATTCACGAAGTATTGTTTTATGCAAAAGTATTACTCTTATGATTAAATATTTGTTTTTCACAAAGAATGTGATGAGTTATCTTTCTTGGATTTATCTCGCAAACTTTCGCTGTTTGAAGGCCCAGAAAAATTCAAGAAAGTATTTTTAAAGATTTAGCATACATAAATAAGAAGTACATGCAATTAAGAGCATACATGTGATTAAAATCTGATTTAAAAACAAACGATTTTCTTTGATAAGCATAATTCATTCAATGCTTAACCGAGTTTCAACCTAATCAATATTATTCAAACGCTCTTCATGAATTCCATTAATTTACAATGATTGTAATGCAATCTGATTTTATCTTTGTTTTCCAGACTTAAATACTTATTCACAAACACTGTTAAAGTCATATATTATAGGATCCAGGTGTTTGAGATCTAACCATGACTATCTTCAAACAAGTGCACTCATATCAATGGAAATAAGTATCAAATTGATATTAACATTGATTTAAGATGTCTGACACACCATCCCTAATAGTAAAATGCATACGCCGAATATATCAAAATTAGAATGATAAAAAAGTGAAAATGTGTATTTGTGTGTAATTCTTCTGTTGACACGATTTTGGAAGACAATTCGGATAACACAGGATTTGCGGACCATCATAACAATTGACTTATTGGCAGATGTAAGTTGAATTAAGAATTATTTGAGTTTTGAAACACTTTTATATGTTCCTACTGGTCTATCTTCCCCATTAATCCGTTTTCACTTAAATAGTTGCATCGTTAATAGTTGACTAAGTTTAAGTTTCAAAGGATCAAAATAGATATGATGCACAGAAGCTAGAACGAGATATATATGCAGACAAATTCTTTTATGAAACTTGTGTATAAGAGTTTCCATTTTGAATGCATTACGGAATTTTCTGAAATCAATTCCTCTTAAACAGAAGTAAAAAAGTCCCGATTGTGAAACGGTTATACGTCAATATAACAGTATTTTAATTCTATTTGAAGACGTGTTGTTTCAGATAATATGTCTAGATTTCGTTCGTCATCATAAATTATAGATAGTTTCAATGAAGATAAAAAAAACTGAAGGTTTTACTATTTTATTGCATATAAATGGACGATGTACATAAATTATATTTTACTCATAGTACAATACAAAATATAGAACATCAAAAATAAAAATACTGAATCATGATTAACGAATTTAAAGTAAAAGAGAACAAATAAAATCCATATAATGCATCTCTTAAAGCGATTAATGTTATAGGAAAATCAAAGTATAAATCATATAGGATATAATAGGAATGATATTAAAAAAACCGGTAAGGAGGCTGAGTGGTCAACAGATTTACCATCAGATCTACCTTTAATCTTAAGAATTGATGTCTTTAGCTTTAAACTTTAGTTAAGTAAAGTAAATATCAATATTATTTACCTTTTGAATAAGGACATTTTCTTATATCTTTATGTAGAGCTCTTCTTTTTAACGAGATCATTACAGTCTATAAATGACCACGACTATCGAGCCATCTTAAAGATAAGTTCCCATTTAATAGCATAAGAAACTTTGCAACGGGTTCACACCCCTATTTATTACTGTTGTTAATATAATTGATTTCTTGAAAATAATTAAACTTTTCAGACAGACATGAACAACAAAGTAATTGTGAACAAAAATAAAAACAAAGTAAAACATTGCACATTTATGTTAGCAATAAAATGAATAATATACTATCTAAATTAAAACGAAAGACTAAAGGTGGCTTCTATGTATTCCTTCAACTTCCGGTGGAGTGTATTCTAAAGTGCAGAGTCAAACTACGTTTTACGGAAATTGCAACTAAAGTGATATAAGGTGAGACTTTGAATACTCAGAATACTGTCAACTTCAGAACCACTTCAATCATGGTTGAACAGAACAAACTATAGTAACAGATTTGCATGTTATGTTTTCATGCATCGTGAAGTTGTAGTTAGCTGTCGCCTGCGACAAAGCAAAAATGACCAAATTGGCATAATTGATTTAAAAACAGCATTTCTCTCATAGAATATTATTAATCCATTTTCTACAGTTTGATGTTTAACAATAATTAAAACGAGAGAAAAATAGCGATATATAGTCCTCCAACATTTGATCTTGCTTCGTGGATTCGCTATGGTTGTACGCACTTCAAGTTTGCCATTTTGTAGTAATAAGGGACATCGTGTCAAAGACGGGTTGGAACTTTAGCACTTGGAAAGTTTTGTTTTCACCAGTAGAATAATGAAGGCTAAGAAACGGTACAACACAATTAAGGACGAGAGCATGGTGAGATCCAGGACAAAATTGTTCTGAAAAAAAAGTGTAAAATAAAAATAGATTATGAATTGCATTAAATACCCCATTTTTAAAATTTTTACAACGTTCAATTAAAGCGCATGCTTTCCTTTTTATTAAAAAGCTTTCAATTTTCAAAATGTTTTATCTAAAATTTGATCAAGATGCGTAAGATGCACCGAAGAAAGCATGACTTTGTTGTCAACACCCTTAGAATAAATAAAAACAATTAAATATAAAGGAAGAGTGTTCATATCAGACGCCTACCTCATCATAATTAAGACTTTGTATAACGTCTTTCCCATTATGAATGCAAACAGTTGAATTTGCTTCATCACAACCTTAAAAAAAGAATTTATGAATATTTACTAACATAGCTACATATTTCTAATATTTTTGTGAATCAATGAATACCGGTAGACCCTAAGAACATTAAGAATAGTATATACATACTAATATGATTAATATCTCTCCACTGATTCACGATCATCAACTCATTGCTGTACAAGAACCACGAGGTGTACTTGATCCAAATGAAATAATCTGGCACAGACCTAAAACAACAAAACTCTGACGTAAACGTCTCATTCAATTGAAAACGAATGTTTCACTTCAAGCGTAAAGGACATCACCTTCTAAACAATATCAGATATGTTGATTTTAAAATGTCACCTTTTTAAACAGCAAATATACGCAAAAAGATATGTAATTGTGAATTCGAATCTTACCCATTGTTAAGAAAATATCCTCCAAACAGGAGAAATGGCGTCATGAGGAGAGGCCCCAGGGTCAGGGCGATTGTTACTGAGGGAGAGGCAGCGGAGATGGCGTATCCTGGACACACAAAGAGAAACAAAATCAGAAATGGGTTTCTAAGAGTTTGCGTAACTATTAAGAAGGGCAAAATACTTCATCTCATTTCCATTTCTAAGTATCGACCATCTCAAGAGACAAAAAACATAAAATTACCAAAAGAAGAAGCAGCAGCAGATGCCAGCACAGAAATAATGGCGGCATTAATGAATGTATACGAATCATGTGTCAGACCTGGAAAATAAAATATTTGATCGTGAAATGACATTTTCTGTATTTTTTAATGTAGGCTAATTTTGATTGGTGTTTATGTAGACATCAAAATTCAAAAGAACTTGAACATATGATACATTTATAACATGATCGTGGGTTATATGAAGATTTATTCCCCAAGTGAGAATCATATGAATTTTTGGGGGAGGGGGGATAAATCTTATAAATAACTCCCAAACGTCCATGCAATACATTGTCCATCATACCGAACGACAGGGATAATTCATAATACATCGGAATCTTATCGGTTTTCAACTATTGTAATGCAATAACGGAATATGATGAAAAATTTGACGATGACAGGGAAACATGAAGTTTTATTGCCATGACACGTGATTGTCTAGCACCAATCAGAGAACGCGTTAGATAAAATTATTATAATAAGTTATAATAATGTCATTTATAATTAAAGTTTTGTTTATTTTTATTTCTGAACTTACCACTCATCCAGTAAACGATGGCTATTAGTATAGCCGTATCAGCTATTAAGAATGGCACCTATAAAAAGTAAAATAAACCTTTAAATCTATGACTAAATGGAAGTTGATATTATAAGTAATATTCAATGCAAAACTGTCAACTGTAGTTTGAAATGTATAGGAGAAGCTTAAATGAACAGTCAACAAACCTCGATAAGCATTTTACTTATATAGTAAACATCAACTCGGTATAGACCCGTTCCATGTTCTCTCAGAAAAACTGGAATTTCTTTTGGAAATACCTGTAACGTGATTTTAAGTTTTCATTAAAAAGATACCAGAACTCGCAATATGCATGTATTTATTTCTACGTGTATCTGTAATTAAATTTTACTTTAAATTCCATCCAAATTCTTGTAAACCATTCATTATTACCCAAGCACTTTAAAGAATCTAGTATATTTATATTTAAAACATTGTTACAAAGAGATCAAATGCAATATACTGTGGTTTCATCAATATTCGTTGAATACCAATTTTCGTGGATTTCGTTGTTAAGTTGATCCACGAAATTAGATGTTCATTGAAGTGCAATTTCTAGTAAGAGTGTAGCTAATTAATTGTCTTACATTGAGAATTGGGAACAGGTTGTTGTAAGTGAAACTGATGATAAGAAGAAAGATAACTCCGTTAATGTTCATGATATCCTCTTGAATGTAGTCGTTGTTTGTCTTTAGATACACGAGTCCCATAAACAAGGCGAATATCTAGAAACAAAGACGAGAATCATGCAAAATACCAAACTACATGTAATGACAAACGATAATGCAAAACGAGGATAATGAGATTTCTACGGCAATGAAAACGAATTATTAGGTGATATGGGACACTTCATATATTGTGACGTACTTCCAATCGAACTGATTAACAATAAAATCAACTATGATTTTATAATTCCCCCCCCCCCCCCCACGAAAGTGATACCTAACAGCGTAATGCAATGGTTTGAAGCGTTAACTGCAAGTCTGTAAGTCATGGGTTCAAATCCCGCTGAGGGTTTTATAATTTTTACTTTTTGGTCAAATATTGTAAAATTTCCACCATTGTTTCATCAAATTTTCCATCATAAAAGTTTGCTGCATTTAAGCATTCACTGTTTATATTGATGTATATTTTTAAAATTCTTGCTTTGTCTGCAAAAGATTTATAACTTAAAATTGCTGCATTACCCTAATGGTAAGTTCAAATTAATGGAGGGCCACTGTAAAAGTCACACGCGTTAACTCTGATTTTCGCTTGTGACGTTGCCCTTCGACGTTTGTGACGTCATAATAAAACCTAAGCGTTTTTAAAGGAAAGTGAACGTGGCAGATTGCCAATATAGACAGAATGTAAATAGGCTATAAGTTGTACAAAATAGAAAATAATGTAAAGTCCTGCAGATTGAAACAGTTTATAGTGCCAGCGATTGTGACGTCATAAAACGATTTTATTCAAGTGTAATCTTTTCTACTCAGTAAATGAAATACCAGGTAACGCATTTTAAACAAATAATGAATTCTTCCTTGTTATTAAAATAATCTTACCAGTGTTTGGGCAAATTTGATTTTGACTAGCATGGGCTCCCGTATATTAGTGATCCAACTTCTCCACAGTACGCTTCTTAATTGTTGAAAGTACGACGGTCCGATACTGCAATAATTAAATAGAATGTACATGTTAATAAAGATTTTATCATTTACAACTAGAACGCAAACATTTTCATTAATATGAGTCACTTTCAAAAATACAAACTCACGCTACCTTGAAATTGAATGGATTGATTCTTCAAGCTGTAAAACAATTTTTTTTGAAAGTTAATAAACATAACAATCCATAAAGACATGCAAAAGAGCTTGTTTACATTAAATTAGATGATCTTTGAATTTAAATATCAAGATGAATATCATACTAAAACATCAATAAATTCTAAAGGTCAAACAGTTTCTAACCAGTTTTTGGGACATTCTTCTTTCATAGGGGTCCTGGTTTGTTTCGAAATATTCCAACTTTTTAGACGCCTGGCTGTTGTCATAGTGCTCGCACATTTTCTAAAATTGAGATTTTGGAGTTTTTTAAAGTAAAATTATGGAAACACCCGCATATCTTTTGAAGTATCACAGGGACTTTGCTTTTTGTATCGGTTTAATAATTGCATTGGTTATCAAAATTTCATTGCATAAAATAATAATGGTATAAAATTCTAATTCATTTGAAATACTAGTTGGTGCTAAATTTTAAACATATAAAATTTACCTTTTAAGTTGTACAATATTAAGCTTATGACCAAATTATCTTTATAAAACAGTCCCTGATTTCAAAAATTGGTTTTGAGCAAAACCATACACAAAACCTCACCTCTACTCGACCTTTGCACTCTGACTCAAAGCCAGGTATTATCGCGAGCGTCAGTATGAAGTGATTGGCTGGATTGTAGTTCATAGGACATGGGTGACCGACACTACAAAATACACGAAGACATATTATTAACAACAAACATTTATAAAACAGTGTAGATCTATAACCCACAACATGTTAGCTCATAAAAAACTAAAGTTCAAAAGGCAGAAAGGACCGACAGAACAAAACATTTAGACTTTTAATTTAAAACAAAGTTAATTGGAAAGGCATATAGCTGAAAGAAGTTATGAAGTCGTGAAATATTTGAAGAGATCTGCTATCGTCTGCTATTACAATTCAGCAAAATGTACCTTTTGAAGAATTCTAACGCATGTGTGACTGGACCGGAAAATGCAACTTTGCCTTCTGCCATTAGAATAATCCTGCAAAAAATGCATGGTAAGTTATATTACCTCATACAATCAGATAAGAAATGCAATCACATTCACATTTTTAAACAAAGTCTGATTTAGCAATTTGAAAACATGACATTTTTTTACAGTTCGAGTTACGTTTAAAGACATCTTTATTGTTTGTTTTTAGTCTTATCAATCTTTTAATAGGATGTATAAAATCATAAAGCTAAAATACCATAAATATATTTTTGCATTTTGCCGTGCATATTTACACCATCTTTTGTTTCAGATGTATCGTTAATTATTTCCTCACTCAAACGTTCTCAAACTAAAATTTTGAATTTTATAAAAATTTTAATACAATACAAAATGTTATTATTGTGTTTAACATTTTTTCTAAAATTTTGGTTAATTTCTATCTTTCTGTCTTTTTGTTGTTGTTCATCGATGCAAGCATTCAAGCGAGATGGATAAAAAGAATATTGCAGAAAAAAGACGTACTCATCGAACAATTCGAACACCTCCGAGGAAGGTTGATGGACGGTGCACATTATGGTGTGACCCATGTGAACCATCGTCTTCAGGGACTGGACAACACTGAGGGCCATGAACGAGTCCAGACCGGAAGTGACTTCATCAGTGAACAGCAATGGAGGATTCGTAATTAACTGAAATTGCACAAACAATCTAACTTGTAAGTATATCATAAAACATCTTAAAGTTACGCTAACTTACTACTTTTATAACTGAACTGAACTTTTTATTTATTTTTCAACGATTGATAAACAAGTTCTACAACTTATATTAATATCTCTCGTTAGCACGGATGATAGTGCGAGGGGATCATTGGAGTGGGAAGAAGCCGAAGTACCAGGAGAGAACCCACGTGTCCAAGCGGGCGACCGCCATACCCTATCACATACAACCACTGTCGATCACGGGGATCGAACTCGGGTTGCAGCGGTGACAAGCGAGTGCATTGTCCACTGCGCTACTTGGACACCTTTTATTTACTTTTATCAGACTAAGTTTCTTATACATGATTTACGATGTGTACTAACAAATTGTTTGATCGCGAAAATGGGTAGCTATTGAATCATTCTTTCAAACAGTAAAAAAGAAAAAGAAACCACAACCGAACACTTTTTAAACTATTCCTTTAAAAAATAACTGATGACCCTGTATATGATAAAGTTTTACCTCAGATGCAAAAGAGAGTCTTTTCATCTCTCCACCCGAAATGCCCTTAACTTTTCCAGGGGTTCCGATAAAAGTATCTGCACAATTTAGTTAGTCCCAACTACAAAGACATCATTTATTGTCAATTTTTTTTGGATAATATATTAATAATACTATAAGTTTGCCTTTCTGTGTTATCTTGTACAATTATGTTAAAGTTTTAAAGACCTTTTAAAGAAGTGTGAATGACGCAGGTAAAATAAATTCTTAAATTGATTTTGAAATTGATTTTGAAAATGATAGGTATTTGCGCTTATATAACAAGGACAGAACATTGTAGGTATAAAGTGCATCTAAATGAATAATCTTGCCTCTTGCATGACGTTTTCTACACGTTGAAGTTTGTCAGCTTTTGACACGTGTCCATCCATTTTTAGCATTGCCTAAAAGTATGTAAAAATAACTATAACACAATCGACAGAAATAAAGATGATTAATTGCAGTTTTGCTGCCTAATGAACTATCAACCTCAAGTTTGAACACATTAATTGTACCTCTAAATGATTCATTCAATACAAGGTTGTCATGGTATCGTGATTAAATGGGACAATGTTCTTTTAGTGGCAGCAATAAAAGTTCAAGTTTAAACAATGATCGAACAAAAATAACCGAATACAGCCTTGAAACGACGAACTGCGTCTTATTAAGTTAAACTTAGAGACACAAACGTAAGCATTAGTAATTACTCATAATAAAAAAAACCTCCATCTGTTTTTTCTCTCTTTAGACTTACTCTAAATACGAGGTGTTCGCGCACAGTCATGGTCCCTATAAATAGGTCATCTTGTTGCACGTACGCCGCCAGATTTGACATTTTGTCCTTGTCCATTAACACTCCATTCACTCTTATCTCCCCTTGGATGAGTAGGGATCCTCTGTTCTTGAATGTCAGCATGTTCATCAAAGTTGATTTACCTGCTCCACTATTAGAAATGATTGGCAGTACAGTTAGGTGGGAAAGCACTTAGGAAAAAAATTATCACGAACCTTTTTTTTTTAAATATTGAGTCTCAAAAATGGTTAAAAATCATAAATGTTAATCAATGTGTGGATAATATATTTAATCTGTTGGTTCTTATTGATGATAGCTCATATACTTAATGCCAAAAACTCTTTCTCCTACCTTAAAAAAATCATAGCAATATATTCCTTTTTTAAAATAAAAAAACCCCTTACTTTACATAGCTTAATATATTTTATAAGTTGTTAATCTTATAAATCTTAATTGATCAATTGCTTTAAGTCGATTCATATAAATGAACAACATTAAGGTTTATCTAAACATTAAGTGTTATATTTTGCTTCCAAAGATTACACATCCAACATGTATAAATGTATTTACCTCGCCCCCATTACAGCTGTAAGTCTGCCTGGTTTTATTATTCCGCTGACTGAAAGTATAGATGAAACGCTCAAGTTGAATAGAGTGGAATAACTAAAATTCATGATGAATACATTTTCTTTTATTCCATGTGTATTTCATTAAAATCAGCAAATCCTCAAAATACTGTGGAATTATTAAATTTCGTGGGGTCAATTTTCGTGGATTGTGAAAATTTTTAAAGTAAGTGGGGACGTAATTTCGTGTATTATCTTATACCTATAAAAGGAAATATGACTTTATAACCCATATTTGATAATTTTTGGAGGATGTTAATCCGTGGATGAGAGGTACCCACGAATTCCACGAAAATTGAGCCACCACAAAATCTTATGATTCCACAGTAACACATTTTTAAGAAATGGCAATTTACAAAAATTGGCCTCTTTAAGTTAAGGATTTCAAGAGAATGGTGCAACTCTCAATGAGGAAGAGTCAGTCCTTTTTTTGGAATGACAGGATCTGTACCCCTATAAAATGTTCATATTCTTTTTGACATGCTATTTATTAATCTTACTCTGTGTATTTTCAACAGTCACTTTAGGCTCAATAACCGTCTTGCATCAGGGGTCTTCAACAGGTAAGTCAAGGTTAATTACGTTTAATTAATGTTATAAAATCAGTTTTGTTGTTTTTATGGAACGTGTTGTCGCTGTTATTAACGTAATCATTTTATTCACTTTTTCTCTGCAATATTGATATCAATTTCTATTTACAACCTCGAATGTTTCATCGGAAATTTGTTAATGTCATTTTGCACAATATATTCTATTGTTAAAGTTTTCGATGATTTAAAACCAGAAGTTAGACTTACTTCTATTTCAAAATAGTCTATTTAACATACTTATATCATTTTTGTTTATATCATAGAGGTATATTTTGTCTAAATATATCTTAATGAAGTACATTTGCATCTGTAAAAAGACCTATTGCAAATATGTATAGAAAAACCAATATTTTCCATTATACACTTTTGATTATTTGACATTACTTATATACGTGACAGATAGGTGTGTGCCTGTCTGCTTAACAAGACCATGATTGATATGAATAACATTAACTTTGATTATTTGACATTTATAGAGAAAGAAATCTTAATTTAGAGGTTAAACATTCTAACAAGAGGTATTTATCAGTTTCAGATCTATGGTTTCCATCGCTCTTCTTTTTACAAAAATAATAAATCACGATTGATGTAATAAGCTTATTTTCTGATGTATAATGATCCTTTTTGTAATCACGGTAGAGTCATTAATCGAGACGCATGGAAGTTTTTTTTACATAAATTAACTCTTTGGGATTTCACCTTTGTTAATTAAAGGTAAACTCTAATTAAGACAGTCACTTTGATGTAGATAAAAAATTTAAAAACACGATACACCTTTGGCTTATAGGTTTTGCAAAGATCTTTTGCAAAAAGGTAATCTTTCTTACATTCTCTTTTTCATCGTTTGGTTAAAAGCAATTCCATCCGTAAGGAGCGACGTAAAGACAATCAATAATTTTGCTTTACTCTTTGCACTAAGATTAACCCTCATCTAGACGTAGCTTTTGTTTTGTTCTCTCCGATAAACAAGTACATATAATTAATCAACAGATGAGTCACATAGTGGAACATTATTGAATAATTTATTTCATAGAAATTTGTCCGATTTGTATGCTAAAAACTCGCACTACATACATTGGTGTCCGATTGTGTCAGCAGTTTTGTTGCTACTCTTATAAAAATGACATCTTTTTGAAGGGCATTTATTCGATATGCCAAATGTGTTGTAAAGTGAAAAAAACATGAAATTTTGTAAAAAGTCAAAACTGTAGCAGAAGATGGAGCAGCAAAATAAAACAACGCTATATTGCCTTTTTGTTCATTGTTTTGGAAACCATCTTAAGTGGTGACATAAATACAATCCCTGAGATTTGCATAAAAAATGGCATTGCTATATCAATGGTTTTACAGTTGTAAGCTGCTTTTATGAAGGCTGGTTGGTTGTGGCCAGTATTAGTATTTATAATATTCTCTTCTATTGAACATTTTGGATATAGATTTAAAAAAAAAATTTTAAAGGGTCAAAATAAATAGACGTAACAAAAAACCTTACAGCCGAACAAATCATTTTCAAAATTTCCGATCTGACGGGCATTGGGTTTTTTTGCCCACCCAGCCCCCTTATGGTAGTAATACAGTAGAATGCCTCGCTTACCATTGGTTAGGATACGTTTGGGGAGTTCCTCTTCCTTGTTGCAGAGACAGCATAGCTTTCTCTTCGGCAAAGCAAACACATTGCAATCTCGCCATGACAAGGTCACAGGATAAACTTGACTACTGTAGTTCTCTTCATAGTCCTTCTGAGGAAATCCTAGTTCAGGATCTATAATAAAGATAGAGAGAGTTAGGAAGAGTATGAAATCCTTGCTTTTTCTATATAAATAATGGAGAGAGAGAGAGAGAGAGAGAGAGAGAGAGAGAGAGTGTAATGGAATTAAGGAAATATTCGTCCCCGTTTGATTTTCGAACTTTCCATCCTTGTTGTTAGCGGGCGAATTAGAGTTTGAGCGAATTCTTGTGTCTTAAATTATTTCTCTTTAAACACAACTTTGTTTTGGCGAATTCAAGACAGTGCAAAACCGTTTACAAATGAAAAAAGGCGAATATAATATGGGGCGAAAATAACTTTTATACAGTAAGTGAATGATATAGAAAGAGTTCGAGTAAGACTTTATATCAGATCGGCATTTTTGAAAAGTTGTGACGTTTAGGAGAAAAACTTTACATGACATTTCATACACGTTTCAAAGAAACATGCATCCGTTTGAAAAAAAGGTGGATGCTTGATGTTTTTACCCCAAGACTCAAACCCCGTGCTCTATAAATATTGTTTAAAAATTTTGACTTTCTAAAAAATAAATATAATGAATAAACGTCGATAATTTTCACGTGTTTTTTAGAATTATTAAAAAATTTCATAGAATTTTAGTATTTACAGTATAGTTCAGTTTTCACAAATGTGTTATTTTTGCATGATATTGATTCGACATGCCATTCTAATGATTTATTCATCGTATTTAAGGTCAATATGCGACATTTAGATATCAATTAATTTTTAATGTTAACAAAATCGATGTAGTTAGTGATTCTTAAATCTTCCTAATATTACTTAATCAAATGCATGAAACAATAAAAACAAATTTACTAAAAATTAAGACCCAATGCATTTTTGATCGATTTCGCATTTCACGAATTGTGAATCTCTTGACATTTTGGTGACAAATAGCAAAGTTAATTAAACATCGTACTAGAAAGATCTATGTTAGAGACCTTTAGAATTAATGTGATTAAAGACTATTTATTTAATCAACTGCTTTTTATGCACTGTTCTAACAACATCGTTCAATATAACAAACTAGTATGCAACTTTTAAATATCACAATTATTAAAAAAAAAAGGAGGAAGAAGATATGATATGCAATTTTTTTAAAGATACAAATCGGCCACTAACATTCTATCGTCTGATTTGTGTATTTGTTTTAAAACCATTTTTTAAATTTGTATTTGTTTTTCTTCTGTTTGTTGTTTTTATTGTAAGATTTTTTTTATTCAAGACGACTTTTTCAATTTCTGTAAGACTTTAATGTATCCTTCTCGTTACTATATTAAAAAAAAACCAATGTAAATAAAATAAATACCTAAGTTCACATTCGACATAGTTCCTTAACGTTCAACACAACACCCTAAAATATCCAATCTATTAACGGAAGCCCTATTTCATACAATGTGACTCCCTTGTTTGTGATCAGACAAACCAATCATTTCAACTCGAACGCCTCCCAGTCTGACGTTTGCTTCTCTATCAAACTGAATCTGTGATGCACATTCGGGGTTGATGTCACCAACAAGAAGTAAAAAACAATTAAAGGTCATATGGTTGATCTTTTGTGTTTGCTTCTTTAGGTCTCTAATCAACAACTCGCATCATCAATCATACACGGACCAACGAAAATGTAATCAGTCCAAATTTCTAAAGCTTGCCCACATTTAGGACAAAACGTAAATAATATGCATATATACGGACGTGCCATTATCAATGATTGAAAGTATTATGTAACTTCTAAACACGCACAACCCATTTTAAAAGTCGAAAAGTCTCTGAGCAACAAAGTACACTGGTTCTTGCGAACTGTATTTTTAATATTGTGTGGTCACATCAAGGTCATACTGTTCAAATGCGCAATGTTTGATATTTTTTCTGTATTTCATTCCTGCTCTATCAATAGAGCAATAAAATTGCACTTCTAATGATTTTATATAACTTCTAATGAGGTAATATAACTTCTATTGATTTGATATAATCTTTTGTTTGCCATTTTGCAACCTGCCACTTATGGAAGTAATTTATATTTATCATGAATAATGGATGTGAATTTCTTCGAAAATAGCAAACACGCAAAAATGTATCAGTCATTCGTGTCATTTGATTAAGCATAAAGCTATCAAGTAGATAAAGAATAAGTTAACACAACGCTATTCAGCGTTCTTTAAAGCTTTTAAGATAGTGTGCCACAAATTAATTCTGTCGATTATGGCATTTTGAAACCGTCTTAAGGAAAATAAAAGTTTTAAACAAAATGTTATAGCTGAAGCATCTTTCCAACATAGATCAATTTGTTAGTGCATGACTTTTACGGCAAACGTAAGCTCCCAACTATAGTAGATTTTTAAAATTTTAATAACATATAAAAAAAAACCCTTTAAATTCCCGAAATTGGCCGTTACTGAAATCATTATGCAACAATTTCAATGTAGTTTAAGTTGATTAAAAAAGAAATACTAAAATCATTACAGAATCGTTTTTGGCAGAAACCATATTTTAACTTTTATTCTACGTAAGGAAAACACAAATAGTTATTCTTTTCAAAAATATTTTTCAAAATAAAGTTCTGGAAAAAAAATTACAAGTATATCTGTAACTTAGTAGAAAATTGCCAAGATAAATCATTTTTGAATCATGATTAAAGTTTAAGCACAAAGAAAATTTCTCTTTTCTACCCCAAAAATAACAACAACTGATAAAGACTATAAAATTACAAGAGTTTTCATAAATTTCAAGATCAATAAATGTAGAAATTAAGAATTGATTTTAATTGTGTGTTTGTACATGTTTACCATATCATTATATTTTGTCTTTTGCAACGAAAAAGGCCATTGATTTCAGATAACGCCGTTGTGCCACAGTAGAATTTAAATTGACGGAAGACCATGTACAATAACAGAAATGCATATCGAGCAAAATATTACCTGTATTTGTATAGTAGATTGGTTCACGAGAATCCGAGAGCGATGACATTTGCGATCAGTAATGATAATCAGTGCTAACTACTTCTCCAATACAAGAATAATCAATAGATTTGGAACCCTCTGTAATTTATATAGATATTCTGACAAGTCACATGTGCGAAACCTTTCATTCTTATAAGTCCATGATCTAAACAACCCATGATTCGGATGATGATGGATTGCGATTTCTTTTTTATCCTTTTCTCTTCTATGAAAGAAATTCATTAATATACGGACGTTACTAAGTAGAAATTCCATCATTTATCATTTACAGGATCTCGGAAATTTTCCATTTAGTTGTTTTGTTTTGTGAGGATGGAGCTTACCATTCCATTTTTTAAAAATTATAAATAAGCATGACATCTTCACTGATATTTTTTACTATAAGCGGTGAAATTCAGAATATGTGATGATCGATAGAATCATAATAAATTAATTATATTATGTCAAAAAAATTCAAAACATAATATAAGAATCATTTTATGGTAAAGTGATCCCAACAATTTATGTATTTTAGAGCTATAAGCTGTTGCTTAATTAAAACTTTTTAACCTTTTAAACTTGACTATTTTTATTCTTTTTTGTTACAAAGCCCTTTCCCTAGAAGATCAATGTAGTTTTAAAATGGCCCATACCAGACAACCCTCTTAAACAATCTACCCATCCATTTCATTTCAAAAGAAGACCGAATATAGATGTAATCACAAGACTCAAAGAGCTGGTTTAATTGTGGACTACTTAATTTAAAATGTAAAGAAATAAACGGCATGAATTAGAGCCTCTCGATACTTTTCAAATTAAGAAAAGATATAATGCTTTCTTTTTATGTGTATCTTATTTTAATCCTGTTTGAAGCCTAAACAAAATTATTTAAAGTTAGAAAAAAAACAGCAATTCAAATAGAAAATATAGTTTAAAAAAAAGACAACAATGAAAGCTGATATGAAACTGCCCATATAAAAAGTCACGTGGCTTCGGGGAGGGGTAGCGCTGAATCCCCCTCTTTAAATACAGGAAACTTTTTTTCGTAAATTTACCCCACCTCCTTTTCCAAGATAAAAGAATTATATTTGGATGTTTAGCGCACTAGTTTGTTCTAGTATGTAACATTTATGAAGGGTCAATATTCCCACCATCAGAGTTAGAATTTAAGTTTCGATTTCGGGGTTAGTCCCCCCCCCCCCACCCCTTCACACACACGCACACTTACTATGAAATAATATGCTACGTGCCTATGAAAAGTATTTTACCATTTTGAGGAGCATTATTTTGCTTACCTATTTTAGTATGAAATATTGGTTTTTCAAGTTCCACAGGGTATAGCATTTTGCTTCTGTCTTTTCTGTGTTCATAAATTTCAAATAGACACAACCCTTCAAGACTTATTTCAATTTTAAAATGGCTGTTCATCAAATTATCCATTTTATAAATCTGAAGGTGTAGCTCATATTCATTACTTAGCTGATTCAATAATGATCCTTTGTTTGAGAAATGGAAGTTGCGAAAAATGGTACTTAATATGCATAATTATGTATGCTAAGAAATATTTAAGGAAATGAATGATGAAGAAGTATTTCAGCTTTTATTTCTTGAAGCCTATCTTATCTTTTATTCCAAAAGAATAGCGAAGCTTCGGGGGTAATTTTATGTTATCAATTATGATAAATTATGTTTCTGATAAGAGCAGAAATTTTAACATGTGTGCATCCATTGTTCCTTTCAAACCCTACTTAGTAAAAACTCATTATAAAGATCAATGCACTTTTGTGTTTATTTGCGTGTGTCATAAGTGTTATAAAGAAATCAAAATAATACGATTTACACAGCGGTAGAGATAAATAACCTTACGCAGAAAAATGATCATATATGTTTGGCATATATGTATAATTATCGTAAACACATGTAGAGTAAATGTACATTTAATAGTAAATTTTACGTTTATATTACGTGTGCTTTATGTGTTTTAAATGTATGTTAAACTCGTGTGTACATCATTTGGGTTTATTAAAATAAAACTAATAAAAAGAAAACAAAATTTTAACTTACATATAATGAATACATAATATATCATTTAACATAGATATAGAGATGATATGTAACATAAATACATATAAAAAATAAAACCATATTGCTAAAGTTAAGTATATTAGTTAAATAAGGTAAACTTGTGTTAAAAGAAACTAAAATTTACTTTAACTTTCGGGATATATTTGGATTATAGTTATGCAAGAAAATAGACAAATCTCTTGAATTGCTAGCTAATATATCTGCATGGGAAAATATCAAAATGTGCACTTAAAACCAGAGAGAACTCGATATTTTTTTTATCGGTGATTAAAAATTAAAACATTTTTTTTATTTTGTTGTTTCTAGACAAAATGCATTTCTGGAATTTCCTCAAAAAGAGTAATGATTCACAAAAATTGGAATTGCAAATCAATCATCGAATGTGGGTGCTTACTGTGTTTCATTTTAAGAAACAAAGACGTATTCGTAATCTATTGCCTTATATTTAAGTAACTCTGCGATTTAAATAGAATTATTTTTACGTTATTCTTTCAATGCAAACCCTGCAAGGCCAAGTCAATATTCATCATTTGAGACAGGATGTGCAAACGGCGACACAAAGCAAATGTACATTTTTGAGCATGTCACTTTTAGCGATATGCAAATTGTTCTCTTACTAATCATACAACTTAAATTGCAGTTTAATCACGGACAAAACGTTTTAGAATATAGGTATTTAGCACATTTTTGTTTTATTTCCAACGATTTTGATCAAAGGTTTTTGCTAGTGTAACAGAAATGTCATTAAAATTCCTATTACTAACAGTTCATGATGAAGATGCATCTTAATTCATTGTCATTTTTCATTCTATATGCTTTTGGATGCTTTGAAACTGCTTTTGAGAATTTAAGATGTAATCAATATATTCTAAAGGATTGACAAAAAATGTTTATGCATAAAACGTTTTGGTTCTAAATTCCCGATACCTTGGTAATGTATTATGCTGACGTGACCTTTTCTGTAAAAAAAAAATTCAACCATACATTGACTGATATAATTACATATACAGAGCTAATGGCTTCGATTCTCAAACGTGATCAATTATTAACCAGTCTGAGCAGGTGTTCTAAATTTTCATTGTCTTATAATAAACACGGACGTTCACTATTAGTTAGACCATACTTTGAATTTGATCATCAGTCAATGGTAAATTATGGCTAGGATTGTAAAACGGTAAAATGTCAAACTGTTCTGCTCTCTTTGCTGGCAAAATTGTCAAATATCAATTAATGAGGCCAGTAGGTCAATTCACAAAATTTTTAATTGAGTTTGCAGGTTTTTCAACTTGACTTGGAAGACTGTTATCCACCAGCTTCAATTAATGTCATGACCCAAAATTCTTAACTCAAGACTTCTAAAAAAAATGAATTAATAGAATCATAAGCAACCAGAGTTAAGTGTAAATCGCAATTAAATCTCCGACGACGTTCAAAAGAATATTTGATTTATTTATTTTCAATAGTTTTGTTTTCTTTTGCTTGACTAATAAAACTATGAAAAAAATATTAGTTTAATGTGATAAGAACCTGAAATGTTTCCATTCTTTAAAAGTTTGAACTCATTTTTTTTCAAAACGTTTAATCTATTGTCTTTTATGGAAAGTATGTCTTTGGGTATGTTGTCTTAATTTTAATTTTGTAAAAAACAGGTGCATTAGAATAGACGATGAAATATAATAGCTTAATTTTCTTTTATATGACACAAGAAAACAATATGTGAGTAAAACTTAAGAACACACGAGACGTTCCCAATTTTTATATAATTTTCCTTGATATTTTATTCATTATTTATAAAACATTTAAGCCTGTCAATTCCCAAAAACTCAGGGCACATTATCAGGCTCTTTTCAGAGATGAAATATTTCGAATTTTTCTTGAAAAATGTATTTGAATGCTTATAGATAAAGCCATACCATATTTTCAATTGAACACTTTTTATCTAAATAAAATAAGAATCACATAACATGAAAATATAATTATAAAATTGCTAAGTGGAAATCTTCACAATGTGAAGATAGGGAAAAAAATAGAAAAAATGTAAGATAGGTCGGGTCTGACCTTAAATATTGAAAAAAAAAAATAATTAAAAATGACGTCAATACTCATTTCAAATGTACATGTTTATGTATGTAAAAAGAATAAACCAATTTACCTTGTTTGATTTATACATACATGTACGTTTACTATTTATGACGTTCTTTCAAATGTTATGTTCTGACGACAAACTTTGAAATAAACAACTTTTCAGTACAATATATGTGTCAACAGTAATCAACAAAACAATTTGTCAATTGGAAGATTCGTTTCCAAATAAGGTAAGTAGAAAGTTGACTAATGCAAAACAATTTTTTTTAAGAACAGAGAAAAGAGAAATGTACTATAATAAAATGGCACATTTTTTAAGCCAACTGGCTGCATAAGTATGCAACGATCAATTATATTTTTTGTGTAGAATCCGTAGAAATTTGTAGAAAGTCTAAAAGTTTATTTTCATAAAGAGATCGTAGACAGATCGTATATAATTGACGTTTCATTAAACAAAACATGTTATAATAAATTCCAGTTCAAAAAAAAACAAAACAAATGCATTCTTATGTAACTTACGTCCCTAGGTTTTCCCTTTGTGAAACTTTAAAGACGGATGAACATGTTATTCATTTATCCTAGCACCATAGAATCCATTATAGCAATTGTTTAACGTAAATACGTTTAAATTCAGCATCCGCCGAAATTAACATAAATTTGAACTAATTTACGAGAGGTTTCTGTTGCAACTTCCTCTCATGTCATTAAATGATCATGACAAATGCTTAATTTCCGACTTGTTTCTAAAATATCTTCTAGTAAATTGTGCAGTTGATTTAATGTATGCGTGACATGCAGTTGTTGTTAAAGACAATTCAATTTCCAACTGTAATGTCGGACGCTGTCATTGTCAGACGGTTTTTCATTTAGAATTTTCTCTAGGACATTCCAGGCAGCCGCCAGCCCCTTACGTTTAACCTAAATGTTTCTATTTTTGGATCATGATCAATATTCTTGTCTGAACTAAATAGAGAAGATATGTATATAATTCTGTAATAGATTGATTATTTCATTTGTTTAGAATAAATTTCAACGCATATTATCATTTTTTCTATAAATATAATTTTTATTTAATTTATGGTTTCAAATGATTGTAAGATAGTTTTCATAGAGATTTTTTTTTACCGTTTGAATTTCTTTTTTCAACTTAATTTCATTTTTCTACAACTTAAAATAAATTACGAGTTTTCGGGGTTGTTGCAGAACAACCTCCGAGGTCGAAAAATGCTGTTTTGAAATATAAAAGCCGAGGCGTTAGCGGAGGCATTTATTTTTCAAACAACATTGCGAGACCGAGGGGGTTATCCTGCAACATTCACCGTAACAAGAACTTTATTTCTTATTCTACTAACAGCCCAGTATTTCTACAGATGGTTTCTCCTAAATAGAAAAGATCTAGGTCATTTTGACGGCTGTTCCGTGTAACCCCAACGGTTTTGTTAGTAAAGTTTATATGTGTATCGATCAAAGGAATCACATGCAGACAACATAATTTTATGATGGTTATTAAAGCTTACCTAACTATTTTTTATTTGTTCTCAATTTTCGGAAGTAGACATGAAAAGTGGTGTCACTGATTAATGCATCATAAATATTTTTGATACGAACCGAATTGTTTTGGTAAAAGAAATAATAAGTCTTCATCATGAATAATAAGTCTTCGTCATAACCATCTTTTTTTCTTAATATGCATTTTAAATAAAGAGAAAATTCAACTAAATAAAATGAAGCCAAGTTTCAACCTATGAAAAACATATATTCAGGGTTCTTATACAATAAGACAGTGAGAACCTGAATACCCAAATTGTGAATATCATGTCTGTTAGGACCATTTTAACAAAATCTTGGACTTTCTGTAGGACGTAACCATCTATTTCTTGTATCAAAACAAGTTAGAATTGACACTGGTTACGAGTGAAATATGCATAGATTGTGGCCTCTAAGCTCAATAGCGAGAAAAATCTCGTAGAATTCAAAGAGCCAGGCTGAGTGGCTAGCAATAAAATGGTCTTTGTCTGAAACAACTATCAAAAGTCTAAGCTGTTTTTTTTAATGCTTTAATTACGTCTCTACAACCCCCAGGATACTTGTAAATCATATACCCAGGATATGTGAAGGTATTTTCCATTTCTACACATTTCATAATTTTTTGAGAGATAAGAATAAAATGAAATTGGATAACCGGGCTATTTCTAATCATTGTTAGAAAGATCTATCATATAAAAATTTATAAAAAAATACGTCTTTTTAAATTTCCAAACATATTACCATCTTTCAAAGTACATTTAGTTAAGTAAAAACTTTTTATGGAGAACAAAATATTTTAAAACGACAAGTCCAGCACGAACATTTCCATGCCTCTAATCCTTGTTCTTTCTTTATCATTATTTTCTTTAAGGTGCTGACTTCGGCGATCATCTAAAGTAAAGGTGCTCACGTGCGTTATAATCACGTCTCACCATCAATCAAGCAGACAGATTTGCTTAATTGTGATTGATCTTGGAACAGTTAAACATCTAGAAACTGTCGTTAACTAGGTAACCTAAGGTCGCTCACTGTATGAAGGATTATACTACGTCATTTGAAGATGGCCTTCAAAATATTTCATAAATCAGCAGAACACGACTTCATCATTCAAGATAGTATGATGCATAAAAGTTATATAAGTCGAATAGTAAAAAAAGGAACATTTTGAGGGAAAACACGACATTCTAAACTTTGATTCAAGAGACATGAACAAAATCCTCAGGCAGATTTGAACTCGGTATCTGCGGTTCACAAGCCCGATAAGTGAACTACTATGTTATGGTGTACTTAATCAAATCAGCCAACAGAAACAATTTCACAAAAAACTTATATCTCCATCTTGAGACCTAGTTTCATTAAAAACATACAAACCCTGATTTTAATGATGTACCTAGCTTGTGAAATTGTTATGTGATTTGTTCAATTATTATAAAATGTCACACTTGTTCTTTAAATAAAATTTAAGAAAATAAACAAACGAATCCAAAGATGTCTTTAAAAGAAATGATATAATGTGTAGCAAATCATGTTTTGAAGCAATAATTTGGTGTGTCTCATCTGCTTTCTTAACGAAAAACATTGAGCGCATGCTTGTCCAATTACTTACTCCAATTTAAACAAATGTGGAATCATCATTGTTCATGGGGGACCAATATTCTTGGCTTTCGTTGGTAGTTTTTGTCCATGAATTAACATCTTCACGTACGTTTATACAAGAATTTGTTTAACAATCATTAAAATTATCAAAAGTTTGCTACCAACTAAATGACGTCCCCACGAACTAGGAACATTTTGGCTACCAACGAACATTGACCCCCACGAATAAAAATGATTCCACAGTATTTACTTTGTAAGATACGATGTTCATATCCGTGTGGTAATGTTACAAATGTAGTTTTGCGCTTTATTCTTCTGAAGGCAAAATATCTAGAAAAAAAAGACTACTTGTTAAGGTGGTTGATAGTTTGTGGTAATTAGTCAATTTTTGTGACGTCATAGAGAGATATTAAACAATAGTGAATAGTAAGGAATCTTAAATTAGCTTTATTAGCTTCTCATTTATTTTGTATTATGCAGATATGCATTTGATCTGAGAATGTATAAACATTTGTTAAGTTGGAGCCATATATTCAACCTTATCAAGTTAAGTCCTATGAACTAACTAACTAGATAGTTAACTATTAGTTCAACCTGAAATTTTGAGATTTTATTTTTAACCCTATAAAGCATTTTTTTCTAAAGAAAAAATCTGTTTTACCTTTCTAAATTGATTGTTTGGCTGTTTGTTTATTTAGAACTCTTCTTCTAAAAGAGACAAATAAAATGTAAATATAAAAACCAAAGTTGAGCACTTCTGAAAGAATATTTTACTGGAATTTCAAAGGTGGTTTTATGAAATAAACAAACTAAGATAGATCGTTTAATGATCAAAGAGATTTGAAGTTCGAATTTGCAATTTCACATCGAAAGGAAATTTTAGAAAGATAACCTTTTCATCATTTGTATCCTGCAGCTGATGTATTGTTTTTCTGGATTTTTATTGTCTGTTGTTTGATTTTTTTTTATAAAAATGTTAAGTTTTTACAAATTTAAGAAATACTGAACCAGTTTTTTTTAGCTCACCTGAGCCAAAGGCTCAAGTCAGCTTTTCTGATCACAATTTTTCCATTGTCTGTCGTTGTCGTAGTCGTCGTTGTTGTAAACTTTTCACATTTTCATCTTTTTCTCAAGAACCACTGGGCAGATTTCAACCAGATTTAGCTCAAAGCACCAATAGGTAAAGGGGATTCCATGAAATGAAGGGCCACGCCCTGTTTAAAGGGGAGATAATTTAGAATTATTGAAAATTTGTTGGTATTTTTTAAAAAATCTTCTCAAAAACTATTCGGCCTGAAAAGCTTAAACTTGTGTGGAGGCATCCTCAGGTAGTGTAAATTCACGTTTGTTCAAATCCTTTTCCCTGGTGTTATGGTTGGGCCACAATGGGGGAATGGATTTTTACGTAGGAATATATAGAGAAAATATTTAAAAATCTTCTTCTTCAAAACTATTTGGCCAGGAAAGCTCAAATTAAAATGAAAGCATCCCCAGGTCCATGTAGTGTAGATTCAAGTTTGTTCAAATCATGGTACCCAGGGGTAGGGTGGGGCCACAATTAGGGGATCAAGTTTTACATAGGAATATATAGAGAACATCTTTAAAAATCTTCTCAAAAACTATTAGGCCAGAAAAGCTCAAATTGAAATGGAAGCATCCTTAGGTAGTGTAGATTCAAGTTTGTTCAAATCATGGTCCCTGCGGGTAGGATAGGGCCACAATTGGGGGATCAAGTTTTACATAGGAATATATAGAGAAAATCTTTAAAAATCTTCTTCTCAAAACTATTAGGCCAGGAAAGCTCAAATTTGAGTGGAAGCATCCTCAGATAGTGTTGATTCAAGTTTGTTCAAATCATGGTCCCCGGGGGTAGGGTGGGGCCACAATTGGGGGATAAATTTTTATACAGGAATATATAGAGAAAATCTTTTAAAAAATTTCTTTTTAAAACTATTTGGCCAAGAAAGCTCAAATTGGCATGTAACCATCCTCAGATAATGTAGATTAAAGTTTGTTCAAATCATGGTCCCTGGGGGTAGGGTGGGGCCACAATGGGGATAAATTTTTATATATAAAGAAAATCTTTAAAAATCTTCTCAAAACTATTAGGCAAGAAAAGCCCAAATTTGAGTAGAAGCATCCCCAGATCGTATAGATTCAAGTTTGTTTAAATAATAGTCCAGGGGTAGAGTGAGGCCACAATAGGGGATGAATTTTTACATAGGAATATATAGAGAAAATCTTTAAAAATCTTCTTTTTAAAGACTATTTGGCCAGAAAAGCTTAAACTTGTGTAGAGGCATCCTCGGGTAGTGTAAATTCAGGTTTGCAAAATCACAGTCCCTAGTGGTAGGGTGTGGCCGTGATGGCGGTTTGAATTTTTACATAGGAATATATAAAGAAAATATTCTGGAAAAGTTTTCGGTCTAAAACTCAGTACTTTGTGCACAGGTTATGCAGATTTAAGTTGAAGAAACCATGATTCCCTAGAGAAAGTGGGGACACGAAATTGGGGGGGGGGGGGTATATAGGAATAGAGAAAAATCTTTTTACAGGTACAACAACAAAAGGGGCATGGTATTTACCAATAAAAAAAGAAGTGGATAAAAATTGGCAGATTTTCAAATTTTTTTTAGCAAGATCTACTGTACTTAGTTGTCAAGATATTTTGATACTGTAATCCTAATTTGATCAGAATTAAGGCAATTGTTGCTCAGGTGAGCGATGTGGCCCACGGGCCTCTTGTTTTCTTTAGATATGTACAAATTAAGATCGATACATTTCGTCTGTACCAAATGGCTGTCTTCTTGTGCTTTCCAATTAGAATTACCATTATCAACATTTAAATCAATATAGTAGGTTATCACCGATATTCGAGTTTCTGTACGATCGTACTCTGTTAACACTTGTGACAAAAGTTAGCACTTTTAATGTTAATTAAGAGGGCTGGATAGTGAAGGCCATTAATTGTACTAGCCTCATTAAGAAGACCTCTGTATTAAGTTAAATGAAAATATAACCTTACGTATTTGAATTGGTTTGACTAAATAGTAGTTTATGCCTCACAAACTTATGTCTCAAATTTTAAGATAGATTTAATGGGCGATTCAATGACCAACCATGGTTCTTCTCAAAGTTATTAAAAATATTCAAATAATGACAAAGACTTTCTCTTTTTAAAAGAATTGAATATAAAAAAACAATTTTTTAAAGAGAATTCCTAGGTTTACAGGAACAAAAAATCTGTATAAGCGCATAGATAATTTTTTTAAAAGAATGTTCAAATTCGGCCCCTAGCTAGCTAGAGCATGTAATATGTTACCAAGACAGTTGCAAAGATCCAGAAAGAAATGTATATATGTTTTTTTATTTTTAAAGTTAAAAACGTTGATATTACCTTGCAAGCATTATGACCCTTACTCTGAACCAATGAAAGGGTACAAGGAGGATACAAAGCTCATCAAAAGGGATACACATCTAGATCTTTTCAAATCGCGACTGACTGTCTAAGTCACGGACTACAGAGTTGGCGTTTTTAGCATTGAATACACTGTAATTATTTTTGAAAGGTTTAATCTAATACTCGCAGCGATGTGTGAATGACCGCAGCGTGGTCGTCTGTACGCCTTTGAAATAATCTGCTAATATAAAAAGAACAAAAACAAATACAAAACGAATTTTTCATATGAGGGTCTTGTATCTTTTTGGATTCTAAGTATATTATTGCATCCGTGTATAGGATAGGGAAACTGCCAAAGTACAATGATTTTAGACAAATCTTATGCCTGTTATAAATATAAAATAATTGAAGGTGACAAATTAATAAGTCGCCGATTATACTACTGTAATGATTAAGGGATGGTATCAGCATATCTTTAAATAGAAACACTCAATTTTCTTTTGAATACAAATGTATCTATGTCATATCTTTATAAATGCATGTCTTCAGGGAAGCGAAAAGCTGACATTAATTCATCACGCTAGAGAAAAGCAAAGGAAATTTTGTAGCAGATGTAATACATGTAAAACATTCGTCTTTTGTCTATAATATGCTTATTATACATTGTATGTCAAATTAAGAGAAAAGTTTGTCGTTTGAAAAATATGACGTCATAGTGATTAAATGAACATTTTGTCAGTTAGCAACCATTAAATCCATCATTTGTCGTAGACCAAGCGCTTGATGTTCCATGATAACCATAACCGAACATGATACATCACTTTGATTCTCTCTTTGAGTTCCTACTTCACTGTATTTGTGGATTATATCACTCGAGATAACCCTTACATGATATTGAATTTACACTCGTAACTGTTTTACCTCGGTCGTCTTAAGGACATTAAGTCAACATGCAAGATAAAACAGATCGCAAACATTCTTTAAAATTTCTACTTTTGTTTTCAAAGTTTGATAACAACAGCATTCTGTGTTCTATCTTATAAAAGAAATGGTGGATGGTGGATATAATGGTGGATGGCTCATATAAATATGATGAGAAAATGATTTTTATTGAGTGTATTTCTTTGTCTTCATAATTCAGGAAATCATAATATCCAGGTATGTACTCGGTGTTTTCGAATAAAATATCAAGCTCAGTGCTCTAACTGCTTTTATGTTTACATATCTCTATCATATGAGGTTTTAAAGGAAATCATTATGTTTTACGGTGTATATACAGTGAAAATAATTTCTGAAAAATGGTTTGCTTTAAAATAAAATAAATAAACTTCTTATACGTATTATTGCAAGCATTTAAGATTAGAATAAGATTCATGTACATGTTTATTCAAAGAGCTTTTATTCATAACATAAAGCTAATGATGTCTGGCAGCATTAATTCCCATCAAAATAACACACAACTTTAGTTCTGATACAATTAAACTCAATTTATCTTTGTTTATATAACCTACATTTGTCACGTGATCTTTGGGCGTCAAAGGGGGTCTAGGAACAATAAATCTTACAGAACGGAAGAGAAACAACCTTTTCAAAAGCTTAGATATTCTAAAAAAAATATAGAAAGCTATCCTTTTTTTCACGGGCGGGACTAATTTTTGGCTATCGCCTCTTTTTAAAATATTGTTTGTTATACTATCTTTTCATTAGTGTAAAAATAATTGTAAATATTTGCACTCGCATTCTTAATTCTTTTTCTTAATTAATAGTGTGAAGAAGCTTGTACAGTTACTTCAACGAGGCAATGACAACATACACTGATTTTAAACATAAATTTTGTAAAATGCAAATGTTGATTAACAGAGTATAGTCACCGAAGAGGTTGAACTGAAAGGTTTGAAGGGAATTTGGCAAAAAAACAAAACCGTAAGGGTTAGACGTTCACTTCTTCATAAATGGCTGGTAAGGATTATCTGGTTGTGGTCGCCATAGACATAGGAAGCTCTTTTTCCGGATATGCATACAAGTTTAGGACTGACGATCCGAAGAATCAGACTATGGGTATTATGTGCCCCCAATGGATAAGTAGCAATAACAAGGCAAGTGGAAAAACGGCATCATCACTCCTGCTAAATCCAGATGGAAGCTTTAATTCTTTTGGGCAAGTGTTGTTTATTTTGTATTTTTTGTTGCTGCATGCCGTATTGGTAACTGTCTTACTTAATATTTGTTTATAACAGTAAAAGTTGTTGACAAGCAATCACTTTTAAATATGACGCTTACGTTGAACATCGTCAAGGCCTTTCATTTTTATCCTTTGTAGAGGAATGCATTAAACACTGAAGTTGCAGAGAAAAAATGCTAGATACTATTGCAAAGCCGTCATATGAACAGAAAGAAAGACCCCCCTTTTCTTCCTAATCTCGTAGATTTTAAAAATACGAACACCCAGAGATTATAGAATTTTTCTTAAAAAATGAGGATTTAACTGTTTATTTCAAATAGAAAGATGCTACACACTAAAAGCATTTAAGGTCTTTTTGGATTCTAAAGACTGCGTTACTCCAATGATTCACCCGCTGGAGAGGACAATTGATGAAAATTTCATGAAAAGAATAAAAAGTTGGCTTTTTGTAGGTTTGATGCGGAAGACGTTTACAACGAAATGTGGCGAAAATATCATGATGAGGAGTTCCATCACGAAAAATTTCCTGGCAAATTGCCGAAGGACTGGTTCTTGTTTAAGAACTTCAAAATGGAACTTTATGGAAAGGAAGTATGGGAATGAATATTATTTATTTTCACAGGGTCAAGCTGTTAAACAATATCGGCTTTATTATCATTATTACATTGAATTAAATTTATTGTTCCTTGTATTTTTATACTAATGTGCTACTAACAAAAAGTAACGCTTTTGCACAGATTATGCGAAGAAGTATGAGAATAAAGGATGAAACTGGTAAATCGTTTTCACTGCGGGCAGTCTTCAAAGAGTCCATCAGATTTTTTAAAGAACATGCCTTAGATGCTATCACAAGGCAAGAAGATGTTTTTCCTACAGACGTTTTCTGGGTTCTGACCATTCCTGCAATTTGGAGCGAACCTGCAAAACAGTTTATGAGAAAAGCAGCAGAGGAGGTATATTTATATCAAGGGAAAGACCACTTTTCGTTGCTTGTGTGACTAGGTTTTTTATGTGCATACTCAATGTCCAATTTTTATTGTCCTTTTTTGCAAGGACAACTTTTTCTCAAAAAAGTGTCTTAATGTTAAAATCATATCTGAATTTGTTTTTATATTAGATTTTTGAATGAAAATACAAAAATAAATTGTTTGATCTTGATAAAAAGTGCCTATTACTTTTAACAGGTTTAAAAATATAACGAAATTTAAATGTCACATTTTTCCTCTTCATTAAAATTATTTTGCTATAACTGGATACTTTTGACAACTTCAAAAGAAAAAAAATGTTTTAAGTGTTTTCTTGAAAACGAAATTAGTTGATAAAAAATAGATTAATATTCTATAACAATAAGGGTCGAAAGTCAATATGTTTAACCCTTCATGGATAAAATGAATAATAAAGTAAGTATATTTAAAATCATGCTATCAAATCCTTTTCCATTTTCATTTCGTGTTACAAATTATTTTTAACTGTAGCAGGATAACATACTATTTGAATATTGAAGTGTAAACGTTATCTTCCTTTCTCTGTGACAGTCTGTGCAAAAACTCTTAACTTCATTTTTAATATGTTGATATATTATAGGCAGGTATACCAGGAGAATCTTTGACGTTAGCCCTGGAACCCGAGGCAGCAGCCTTGTTTACAAAAGAACAAGAGCTGATTCGACACACAGAAGAAGAAAGAGTAAAACTGGTGCCATTTGTTCCAAATTCAAAATTTATGGTGGTCGATTTAGGTGGTAAGAAATATAAAAGGGTATATGTCATCAGAAACTATCAAAGCAAAAAATTTAAGAAAAACAAATTAAAAAAGCCACAACTACTTAATTTTTGAGATTTGCACTGAAATCGGTGCATTTCCAGTATTGCTGTCAGATGTATGGGAAATAGACAAATATGCCTGAATCGTGACACAGGGCGTCGATTATGATATTATTTCTTGAGCTCTTATGGTATAACATCTCGGACTTACCGATCTTTAACACTTTTATCCTTCGGTACCGGAATTTATATAGTACGGCTATGCCATCACATGAGAAGAACATGCAATAAAGAATCTTTTTATGCCTGTGGTTCTTTGGACAACTACAGGCCTTTTACCGTGTTTATAAAGCCATATTTTGTTTTTATTTTTTCTTACTGGTTGGAAATAATAAATTCATTGGTTAACTATTTCATACCAGATTCAATATTTGTTAATTATCTGTTTGAATTTGAGAAACTTTTAGCAATTGCTTAACCATTTGTACTTATCCTGTTTTGGTCATTTGTCTATAACTGCGGTATCCATAAGGCAGACATCCTTCGCACTCTCAAAATACGCTTCAAACTGAAATGCACTGATAGCAATATGCCAACGGCTTTGGAAATATTACGAATCGTGTATCTGTCATCACTTTCAGTTATTTCACTGACTTTTGAGACATTTCCTTTGCCTGTTACAGCCACAGGTCGGTCAAGTTTTGCAGCATCTTTGACGAACTGTGCCATTCAGTCATTTCTTTCCCCGCCTATGAACTGACTTATTAGATACCTTATCAGACCTATAAACTACCCCTGATTTTGTAAAAATCTGCATTACCACAAGACCGAGTTGTGTGCAAATTTTTATAAAGGCGCTAGTTTCTTCAATATTCGAAACCCGTTTGCAAACCAATTTTGCAACAGTGGTCAACGACTGACTCTATTGAAATAACTCTAAGTTTAAAACTATGTAAAGGTGACTATACTGTTTGAAAAGTATTGTACAGGGCTTTTTAGCAGTATCATCGTCCACGAAATCGTGCATTGCGTTTTCGCGCTGTGCTACAATACACATTAGATATCGAACAGCCCTCGTAAATAAAAAAAAAATATCATTTTTATAAACATTACTAGACTTTGACCCGTGCGTGCACGGGTTGACATTGCACATGATATCGGGCATTTACAAAATAGATACATCGAAACACCTTACATTGTTGACATTTGCATAACCAAACTTCAAGCCTACAATACTGCTATTAATTTCACTACACTCTGCTGGGTTGGAATAATCTAACTGTGTCTCGGGAAAGACCTTCACCACAGTTAAAATGCCCCCATATACCCTAATGAAGCAGAAAATTGCAGAATCGCTCCAAAACGATTTCGGAGAAAATTAATAAAGTTGCATTGAAAATAACAGTCAAATTGTTCTCAACAAACCATTTTGAAGCTGTAAATACCTTTCTTCGAGAAGTTTAATTCTATAATTGCAGAATTCAACATATTTCAACAACGTTTTTTACACACTATGTTGACATTCGAAACTCTCGGGATTTTTTATTCATAGAAAATGCACTGTGTTAGAGTTATCTCCAGTATTTTTTTTGATGAACAGAAAAAAATTTCTAATCAAAATTAACACGCATTTGTTTTATCGTTTCCAAGTTTATCCATTAAATGTGATATTGTGGAAACAACAAATAAAGAGCCTCCCGTGATTTAGCGTGAATGTAATGCGCATGCGCAAGATTGTAAAATCCAAAAAATTCATATGATTTCCGGACTTTTAAAGGAATTTTCGCCGATTATTAAATAACGAAGCTTGATTGAGAAAAAATAAAAATAAATTGGTAATCTTCAAGTACCAATGATGTTTAAAATATATAAAACAAAAGACAGTACTCTTCCGGTTTCTCGGTATTAAAGCTAAAAAATTCGAGTCTATTATTTTAGTATAGTAGTATAGATATGACTTTTCATTAATAACAAAATAAGACTATTATGATGATCTAACTAATGATTCACAGGTGGAACAGGAGACATCACGGTTTATGAGGTCCAGGAAAATCATACCTTGCACGAGATCAACATGGCGACAGGGGGAGCCTGGGGTGGAAACAGAATCAATGACGCTTTCTTGGGAATCTGGAAAGATATACTCCGTAAGAACGGTTATATACAAACATTACTGTATCAATGAGACATTTCGGGAATGAGAAAACATATAGTCCGTTAAAAATGACAAATACTACTTATCAAAGAGGCTTTTTAGGAATCTGAAAAGATTCCCTTCCGATAATTGGATCATTCATATTTTTAGATTTGCAAAGAACTCATCATATCTGACTGAAATGCTGAAAAGGTTCTTTAAATCTCACAATGTTATCACAGCCCCTTCCTCTCATCTAAACTAGGTCACTTTTAAACCAATCAGATTTGGTTTCACTTTCACCAAAGGAATAAACTTTGGCGCGCTTGATTAAGCTTAACTTGGTTAACAGCCAGTGTACATCGGTTTAAGTGCACTTAAATGGTGTAGTGTACATGATGTAGGGAATTAATATGGCGGAAAAGTATGCAGTTTGAAGAGAAAATTTGATGTTCCCAGACAATCCGGAGTTTTTTCTATTTAAATGCAATTGAAAATAAAAACACATTTAAACTTATAGATGGCTTACATATAAAAGAGAACGTATATGCAACTTATAATTCGTTATATTACTTAAAACCATTCGTCAAGTTTCCATTCATAACGCCAACTTGGATTCAATGCTACACCCACCATCAAATGCTCCTGATTCGGTGTAGAAAAGTGTAGACCCGGTGCATACCTGGCTGAACGTTACACTATTGCAATGATTTATAAAAGTGTACATGGTGTACACGTTTTTTGGAAAATTAAGCGTGTCCATTATGCAATATTTTACGTTTTTGTCAAAGAAGATGTGCTATTTTTCACCCGCGCTAAATTTAATCTTTCTTTTGAAAACCAATTAAGAAAAATAAACTTATTATGATATTTAATGAAAGAGGATTGTTTAACATATAATTTAGTGTATAAAGGTTGAAACAGTTTTAAAGTATACATTTTCGGGGTAGTTAAATGTTGCTCAATCAAGTTTTTTTTAATGATGTAGAGAATGAATTTAAGGAATGTTTCCAAACACATCCTGACGAGGGCATAGAGTTGCAACAAAACTTTGAAACAAAGAAAAGGAGTACTGGTGAAAGAACAGGCAGAGAGTTTTTAGTGATAGCTCTTCCAGAATGCCTACGAAGAATCCCTGAATATAAGAGGAAATTAGAAGGATCGACAAAATATCCTGGAATTCAAGTCAGACGTGGAAAGGTAGAATTTCCATTACAAATGATTCAGGATCTTTTTAAGGAATCTATCCGTGATATAACCAGTCAAATAAGTCATTTGCTGTTGATCAATTCTGTTGATGCGATCATCCTAGTGGGTGGATTATCAGAGTCTACTTTAGTCTTCAAGTCCATCAAAGATTCGTTCGAATCGTCAGTTAAAGTTTTAAACCCACCGGAATGTGGATTATCCGTGCTAAAAGGCGCTGTTTTGTTTGGGTTTAAACCGCAGCAGATTTCAAAAAGAGTAAGTAGATATTCGTATGGTTTCAGTATTAGTAAACCTTTTGATCCAGTTCTTCATAACAATGAGAGAGATAGAGTTCACAAGTATTACGACAACTTGGAAGACGTATTCTCCGCCATCGTTCGAGCCGGTGACTCGGTTCTTCCAAACGAAGTGAGAGATTACAAGTGTCGGCCAGCCGAACATGGCCCAGAATTTTCACTCGTTGAATTTTATGCAACACTGGACTGCAATCCAAAATACGTTAAAGAGCCCGAATCATTTTTTCCGGAGTGTTGTTGTCATCATATTGGAGATATCAAAATAGAACATGGACGACGGGACAATCTAGAAAATAATGAAATCAATGTCCAAGTGGTGTTTGGGTTTACACAACTCGATGTCACTGCTGAATGCACAATTTCTGGGATGCGAAGACAAGTGAAAGCTCATTTTGAGTTACTAAAATAACACATTTGAAACCATCGCTTACAAACGTTATTAATCTAAAAATGGAAGATCAAATAACCCGGTCCATGGGCTGTAATATTGAATGTTTTAATATTTAAGTATGGTTTCATGATACGATATACTTCATTTCATCGTTAACTTTTTATCAGATTAAACTATTGTCACAAGGTAGAGAAGACCAAGGAATTGCTGCCTTTGTCTATGGTTTTCAGGGGCATTCCCCTACCGGGAAGCAATGTTAAAGTCTGTTATAATAAAGTGGCGTTCTACTACACTAAAATAGGTTAAACGTTACATATATTTAGTGACTTGGAAATAGCTCAACACGTATTACAAGATACCAGTTTCGTAAATTTTTAGTTATTTGTAATTGAAAGACACCGTTTCACTCCTTCTCATTTTGTGCAAGTTTTTTCTAATGATCAAAGATAAGAAACAGTTATTTTGTAAAGTAGATCAGAAATAATTGAATTTTTTTTAAAAAATCTACTATTAAGTAAAAACTGTTTTTTTTGACAGTTTGCTGTTAACAGTGGATGGTTATGAAAAAAAATTAACAACATATGTATCACTATAAGCGTATCTATTTACCGTTAGTTTTTGTATAAAACTTTAATCATAAAAGAAAAAAATCTATACACCAATTACGTATCACCATATATAGGGATCTCTGCAATACAAGTTAACAATCTCATACAATGTTAATAATAGGTAATAAATGTAACAATGAATTGTCAATGAAATAGTTAGTCATCATATGCTGTGGTCAATTACTTGGGTGATGGAATTTTATTTATTGACTAAGTTTTGTGTAGATGTAGATAGTTGATAATAGGGTTACACAGGCGGTTTTCAGGCAAAAGATGGATATTATTGCGATAGTTAATTGCCGATATTTATTTCTCGTAAATGTGAAAAGAAATTCAAATGTAAATAAATACTGATAGATCATGCAGTACAGCTTTTTTGGTACATCTTTTTTTTTAATTTTTACAAAAGTTGTATTTCATTCATTTATTTAGTTCAGTGTAGGCATATCTTTCATTTGTATAGTTCAATGTAACCTTGTTTAATTTTGAATTATTGTGGATAAAGTTTTTATTTGTTATCTATTATTAAATCAACTGTTATACTTTACACACTGGTACGTGAAAGATATAGCGATACATGAAAAATTATTTTATGTTTGTGAACTAATGAATGTTGAAGGGTTATACTTAAATTTTTATTATATTTACAAATAAAGTTCAAGGGATTTTTCTTTGTATTATATTTACAAATAAAGACTGATTCAAAATTATTTTCTTTTGATTAAATTTAAACTTTATATTTTTGAAACAGTGTATTAAGCTGAGGGTTTTTAAAAAAAATTATTAATGTTTAATTTGTTTTCAACAAAATATGTGATTATTACTGAAAATAAATCCTGAAAAAAACGAACATAATTAAATTTTTTAATCAAATATGCATCTGACTTCATATCAAGAGTCAAAGGAAATTAATAGACGGCTACAAAGCTGGATAACTTCGCATTTTTCCTATTCCTAACAAAGGTATCATAAAAACATGTGTAATAAATCGTACACTAGTTAGAATAACAGCTAACAAAATTATTTGAGATATGAAAATCTTTTTCCTGCCTAATCTACCCGGAAATTTTGAATCTGTCTTTATTTGTAAATAAGTAAATGCGAGGCAATTCTAGATACATTTCCATTCATCTATACCTAAAAGTAATGAAATAAAATAGCAAACATTATATACTTATTAAATTGGGCGTTTGTTACTAACGCAGGTTTGAATTCTATTCTTAATTTGAATTTGCTTGATGAATTTAAGTATAAATTTACAAAATGACATATTTTATTTAAAGAAAAAAATGCGTTTTATCAGGATCTAACATGTGATATGCTCAATCAGACAGAAAATTTGAATGATATTATTTTAATAATTAAGTACATGTTGAATATAAAAAAGTTTCAGATCCGTTTAGCAACGTTTTTGATTTACTCTACTGCGTTTAAAGGAACTGAAACTTACCGTTTTAATTTCATCTTCGGCAAGTAGAGCAAACAATTCAATTTTGCCTGTTCTAGAATTAAATGTAGTAAAAAATAGCAATAAAGTCATCTAATCTTGAATAGCATTTTTCGATTGACGTATAATGCCGTTTTTTATATACCAAAAACTTCACTTTTAGTCTTATTTTGAAAGAATTACCGTAGTGAATCATGTTTAGCCTTCAAATTCTAACAATCTAGGACAAAGTGCTCATGAATTTAAGAGAGTATATGCTGTGGGTAGGTATTCAACCAGTCTGGTGTTAATGATATGCCGAATAAAGTGCATTGTAAAATAGGTATTGATGAAAGCGGAAGTCATCACAGTTATTTGTGAAGATGACTCGCCCACCCCTTCAAACACACAATTACACTTACAAGGTAACTTTTTAATCATCGGAGTAATTGATTAAGATGTATTGTTTTGTATGGATTTTTTTAATTGCGATAAATTGTAATCCATCCTGTAACCGTCGATATTACATTATTACCTAATTACGAAAGATAAGTTAAACAATAAAAAAAAGATCGAAATTTAATATCTAGTTGAATTCTACGCTTTAACACATGTATTGCTTTTCCATTAAAATATATATTTTTTCTGCGGCCCATATACTATTTTTCTATTTTTGTTTTTCCGTTTTATTGCCATTAGTGTTAAAATGCACGGTTTACAAAGCTTAAATTGTATATATAATCTATCTCGGGGATATCTTAAAATGATAATAAACTTATATCAATATTCTTGTCAACGTGCGAATACCTTAATTTACCTCGCTTTTACCTATTTTCGGTTAGTTTAATCGTTTCTACTTTCGTTTTCAAAGATTAAAATAGGATGGCATTCCTGGTCGTTTCTTGGTAATAAGGAGAGGGGAATGCCCATATTAGGACCAGAAAACGTTTATAGGAGGAGTATGTCTTCGTCTTTATAACACAGAAGGTCAGATTATAAACATTTATCAACAGTATTTCCGTAACTTTTCAAGATATGTCTGCATTACACTTTTTATTACACCTGTCAAAGAGGCCATATTGTGTAAAGTTAGTAATGATAGTTTGGTAAGTAAAATGTAAGTGTTAAGTAAGTGTTAGGGTAAGATTGGTTTTATTCTTCTAAACTTTGTATCAAATGCATTACTGAATATATATTCATATTGAAACCCGTCTTAGAGTACTTTTAGTGTACCTATTAAATGACTCATTGACACAATTTTACTACAGCATAAACGACTAGAATTAAAAACAACAAATTCTCAAAGGTCTATATAAGATCAACATTGTCTTGATCATGCGATTTTTTAGGAATAAAGAGGCCTCTCTGGAAACTTGTAATTTTGAATATTATTTAGAATAACAAAATTTTTGTGCATTTGATGAATCTAAACATAAATATTTTGGTCACCACTTTTGACACATGAGTCTAATTCACATTATTCATATGTATTGTAAGCAAGATCGTTTTATCTGATACTAGTAAACGCCATTATTTTCTTCTAGTATTACTGAATAATTGTATACAACTCTACAATTGATAGGTTTGAATAAACAACATTTAAAATCGTTCCAGTTTTGATAGGTCAACAGATATTTAGGGAGATGTGTCACCTGCTGTCACATGGAAAATTCTATGTGACCGTATTCTTTGATTACATGATGCTATATTTATAAGTTTTGAATTTTCGAAGCATTGCTAATCAATGAAAGACAAATGGCTGCTCAGAATTTTCAAGTAGTGGTTGCCATAGACATTGGAAGCGCTTTCTCTGGATATGCATACAAGTTTAGAACTGACAATAAGAAAGATTACACGAAGAAAATAATATGTCCAATATGGAAAAATAACAGTAACATGGCGGTTGGAAAAACGGCTTCATCCCTCCTGCTAAATCCAGATGGAACTTTTAATTCATTTGGGTAAGCGTTTTTCATATTGTATACATGAACTTATATTTGCTGTTTAATTAATAGTTGTATCTAATTTGTTGTCTTTGGGAAAGTTATTGACAATCCTAACATTTATTCCTGTAAGTAACGTTAAAAACGGTTTGCCTCCTTTTGCCTGTAAGTTAACGTTTATTCAGAACAGCGGTAGCAAAGATACGAACTAAGGATTAAGGAATCATTCTTTGAGCATTATGAGGTGATCAAATACGGTCGGAGATGATCAAACCCAATAAAGCCCGTGATGGGCTTTATTATGGATTTGATCCTCTCATAAAATCAAAGGATGATTCCTTATTACGTTTATTCATATAATTTTCGGCATCTGTGTGAATTAATATTAAATTAGTCATTTATGAAGTGTATTGGACCATACCTTACAAAAACTATCGGTTGTGTTCTCATAGACAAAGACACTGGAAAATGTAAATATGAGGAGGTAGAAGTGAGGCCAAACCAAAGAAGTCATAAATAAAGAAATTTTCAAAAACAACAAAAAACCTGGAATGCAATATTCATAACATATTTATTCATAGTTTAAATGAATGATACCAGTATATAGTACTTGAAAATCATATAAACTTAACATGTTAGGTCTGTGTTCTACATTGTTTTGGTAAAACTTTGTGACTCTGTTTTCCTTCACAATGTGATATTTATAGGTAAGTTAATAAAAGTAAAGTTATAACTAAGACATTCAAGTTTTACAATGTATCATGTACATGAAGGTTACAGGAATTGTGAACAATACGGGGTCTTTGTTCATTTAATAAAATTCACAGTTGTAAATAATTTTCATGCAAAATAAGTGGTATTTTTGTAAATTGATCACTGAGGGCAAATATGAAAAAAATAATTGTGTGTTTTTATGATAGTTTTTGTTCGCCTTGTATTGGATGTTTTTGGTCATTGTTTCTGAGTTCTCGACGATGAAGATCCTTGGTTCGTGTACTAGTATATTTTTCCTTGCACTAAGAAGCGGCCATCATCTCTTTGGTCTAATATGTTGGCTTTTTCATAGATTCAATGCTGAGGACGTTTACACTGCAATGTGTCGAAAATTTATTGCCGGGAGTTTTCACGATGAGAAATTTCCTGCCAAAGATCCGAAAGATTGGTTTTTATTCAGGAATTTCAAAATGGAGCTTTATGAAAAAGAGGTATGATAACTATCATTTTACTTTTTTACTTTATTTAACAAATGAATGTTGAGTCTCATGTTTAGCTTATATGAGGATACTCATGTAAAATATTGAAATATCAACTAAAAACGACGACTCAGTTTTGCGCAGTAATCGTCTGTTTTTTGGTACAGATAATGCAAAAGGATATGAAAATAAAGGATACTACTGGCAAGCCGTTTTCCTTGCGGACAGTTTTCAGGGAGTCTATAGGTTTCTTTAAAAAGCATGCTTTAAATGCCATTACGAGGCAAACAACTGTCCTACCTTCAGACGTTTTCTGGGTTTTGACCATTCCTGCAATTTGGAGCGAACCTGCAAAACAATTTATGAGAACAGCAGCAGAAGAGGTATATTAAACATAAAAGAAAAATCGACTCATTTTAACGTTTAATAATTTATTATACAATTCATTTTCGATATTCATTTTTTTCAAATTACAGTTGTTGACTCATTTACACTTTCCATACTTTATTATATAACAATGGTACGAATTTCCCATATTTACATGCTGCAAAAACCTAGGAACTAAACCACGATTAAATATATTTGAATGCTGCATTGTATTCATTATTTAATTTTTTGTAGGCAGGTATACCTGCAGAATCTTTGATATTAGCTCTGGAACCCGAGACAGCGGCCTTGTTTACAAAAGAGCAAGAGCTGATTCGCCAATCAAAAGACGGAAAAGTCAACCTGGTTCCATTTGTACCAAAGTCAAAATTTATAGTGGTCGATTTAGGTGGTAAGATATCTGCATGGCATATATATTGTGGTCAAAATTAAGGGGGACAAATTTTGATTTCTTGGCCATTTGTTAAAAAGTTGCATAAATGAAATACGAAATCTAGCAGTTATACAAAGCTAAAGTTTTAATCTAAGTCTTCTACTTTTCTCACATCTCTTTAACGATCTCAGATCCTCAGCAATATTCAAAAACTCTTAATTATCGGTTTTGTTTAAATTCATACCATAAATCTGCCTTTCATACAGACAACTTTGATTAGTATTCTAGTCTTAGTATCACGGTCAGATGTTCAACGTAATGTTTATCTTAGTGGATTTATGGAGATCAACTACATACTCATGTGGGTAAAGGAGTTCGAGCCTCCTGTGCACCGGTGCAATTTAATTTAAGAACTTAGTAAAATGCATGAGTGCCACGTAACATTTTCATTTTATTCCATTTTTTTTATAAAGTTTAAAACAAAAATGACATTTTCATAATAAAAAAAAACTTTGAAGCTGACGATCGGATAACCTTAATGTTTAAATCTCTTTACCACTCAATTGTTAAGATCCGAACAATCTATTTAGAATCATAATTATTATGTATTTCCATTTATATGTATCATTTGCAACCGTACACCGTCATACCATGGCTTTTAATTTTAGATAGAAGTTGCATCTTAAAAAAATTTCGTTATCGAAGCATTGCATTCATTTTTGGAAGTCCATAACTAACAAATTTGCATTTCATTATCGGATTTGTGTTTGCAAACATCATCAAACAACTAAATGTTAAAATAGATTAAAAGTATACCAAAATAGTTAAGCAAAGTATAATTTACAGGTGGAACGGGAGACATCACGGTTCACGAAGTTCAAGACGACCACACCCTGCATGAAATCAACATGGCAACGGGAGGACCTTGGGGTGGGAACAGAATCAATGAGGCTTTCTTGGATATCTGGAAAGATATACTTCGTAAGAACGGTTATAGTTAATATTACTGTATTGATTAGGATTTCTTGGAAATCTGGAAGGATACACTTCGTAAGAACAGTTAGAGTAAATATTACTGTATTAATTAGGATTTCTTGGAAAACTGGAAGGATACACTTCGTAAATAGGGTTAGTGTTAATATTACTGTATTAATTAAGATTTCTTGGGAATCTTGAAGGATACACTTCGAAAATAGGGTTATAGTTAATATTACTGTATTAATTAGGATTTCTTGGGGATCTGGAAGGATACACTTCGTAAAAAGGGTTATAGTTAATATTTCTGTATTAATTAGATTTCTTGGGAATCTGGAAGGATATGCTTCGTAAATATGGTTAAGTAAATATTACTGTATATATGAGGCTTTCTTGGGAATCTGGAAGGATATACTTCGTGAATAGAATTGTAGTAAATATTACTGTATATATGAGGCTTTCTTGGGAATCTGAAAAGATTTACTAAAGACAATTATAACTGCATCATTGAAGTTTCTTGGGAATCTGCTTCGTAAGAAGGGCAATAGACAACTATTACTGTATAAATGAGGCTCTCTTTGGTATCTAAAAGGATACACTTCGTGAGATGGTTATAGTAAATATGAGGGTTGTCCCAAAATAATGTAGACAGGACACATAATTTATAATCTGTTCACTGCAATTTCATTAGACCTCTGTGTTTTCTTCAATGACCCTTTGGCAAACAATGCTGAAAAGTTCAAATCTGTACTTTATTTATTTCTTGAGAAAATGAATAATTAATAACAACAAGTTTTGTCAGGCGGCGCAATGTGCGACGTCGAAAATTTCCAGGTTTACGTTGTTGCTAAACCCTCCACATCGTTCACGATAACATTAACGTTCTATTTCCGAAAATGTCTGAGAAAAAAATATTATCTTTGAATATGTACTCTGCGTGCACATTCAGTATATATCTCTAGTTTTGTTTTTAAATACTATCTAAGTACAAACGATCTGTCTGCTCCAAACTTGCCCTGTATTACTTGTTGTCTAACGTCCGTCTTACCGAAATGTGTCGTTAAACATTTTGATATCGTTCGGGGTTTCTTTTTTTTCACTTATTGTCATAATACTTGTTCAAATATTTTCAATGTTGTTTAACTACTTATTCACAAACGCATTTCTCATCGATTTTGTTAATTTCATTTACTTCCAAAGCCGCTTAGGATTTATTTTATGGTCTTTACAATATTGTATCAGTTACTGCTGCGCCGCCTTAAACGCTGACAACGTCATTTTATTACTAGTTAACTTTTCAACTTGTCACAAAACACGCTATAAAATATTTAAAAGTTTTGTTATAGCCAAAACATTTTCTGAGTAAATAAAAGAATTATTATCGAATATCGGTGTATATTTTATTTTATCTTTTTTCTTTCGAAAAGTACTTTTCCGCCCAATTTTTAATCCATTATGTTGATTTTAACTTTTTGTTTTTAACATTGCGCCGCATGTCGAATTTCTGATCAAACATGCTTTCATTTCACTAATTTAATCTCAAACAATATTTAATTTTAAAACATTATTTGAATGCAAATTTCTTGAACCCTTTGATGCACAAATTTCATCTTCCTTTGTCTTCGATTAACTGAATAACGCCACTTGTCTACGCTATTTTGGGACAACCCTCGCATTACTGCATCAAAGAGACGATTTGGGGAATCTGGAAGGATATATTTTGTAAGAAGGGTAATCGTAAATATTACTGTATCAAGGAGGAATATTATACTAATATTACTGTATCAATGAGGCTTTCTCAAGAATCTGGAAAGAGATACTCCCTTGGAATTATCAATTAAGATTTGAGATCTGAACAGTGTTGCACATACAAAATAAATTAAAAGGTATAGCAAATTAATCTTTTTCTAGGATTTTGATTGAGATATTACTGTAAAAATAATATGGTGTATTGTTATTAATTAATCTTATTTCTTGAAATAATTTTTTTTTCAAAAACTTAAAATAAAAAGTTTTTATTTCCTTTTTAAGATACTTTTCATATAAATAATAAGATAAATCGGTCAGATAAATAATGTCTTGTTATTTGTATATGTATCCAATCAGAAGTGTTGGCGATTTTAGATCCTATCTATTTTAATATTCTTCCTTTTAGATACCTGTTTACCTGTTTTTCATGAAAATAAATTCTTTGCAATAAAGTTTAAATCAGATTTGTACCCATGTAAACTTTTAGCATTATTTACTACATCTCTTAAACGATTGGTCTAAATTCAATAAAACTTGAATTAATCATCGGTATGTTAAAACTGTTAAAAAAAGGGACCAAACTATTTTAAGTATTTTATTATCCTAAAACTATTAAATAATGGTAGGTGATTTGACTACCAACAATCACTACACAAGAAACGCCAATATTTGCATTAAAATTTCTAATACTTGAATTGTTTCAAATGGAAATATTTTACTTCAAATATACATAAGCTAACTAATTTGTTTCAAATAAACATAGCTTTTTTACACAACTAACAAAATAAAAATTAATATCTAATAAAACCAAGATTTGTGGACCAAACATTTAACCCCTGAAAGATGCCAAATTAAGCGTTCATTTGACTTAATTTGCAAGCGTCGAATTATACATCTTAGTAAAAGGTTAGAGAAACTGTAATTTGCTCATGTGAGCGATGTGTTCCACGACAACATTTTTTTTGCTCTTTATTTTGCTTTTGTTTTTGTAGAGAATGAATATTTGGAATGTTCCAAAAATTACCCCGATGAAATTTTAGAGTTACAGCAAAACTTTGAAAGACAGAAGAGAAACATTGGTGAAGAAACTCAAAAGCAGTATTTATTTATCCCTCTCCCAGAATGTCTTCGTGAAGTCGATGATATTAAAGCAAAATTACAAGGATCAAAGAAATATTCTGGTATTCGGTACGCTCGTGGAAAGGTAGAATTCCCCTTACAAATGATAGAAGATCTCTTTAAGGAGCCTATTCGTGATATAACAAATCAAATTAGTAAGTTGATAAAGAATAATGCCGTTGATGCAATCATTTTAGCGGGTGGATTCTCAGAGTCAACTTTTGTCTACAAATCGATCAAAAGTTCGTTCGAGTCTTCGGTTATAGTGTTAAGTCCACCAGAGTGCAGTCTATCTGTCTTAAAAGGCGCTGTTTTATATGGCTTTCATCCCGAGCAAATTTCAAAAAGAGTGAGTAGATATTCATATGGTTTCAGCATTAGCAAGCCTTTTGATCCAGTTCTTCACTGCAGTGGTAGAGATACGATTCATAAATACAACGATAAATTAGAGGACGTATTTTTACCAATCGTTCGAGCCGGAGACTCGGTTCTTCCAAACGAGATGAGAGAATACAAATGTAGACCAGCTGACTTTTGTTCAAATTTTGCACTTGTGGAATTCTATGGAACATTGGACAAAGATCCAAAGTACGTGAATGATCCTGAATTGTTCATCCCGGAGATACCATGTAAGCACATTGGAGATATCAAAGTAGAATATGGAGATAAGAGCAATCTTGACAATAATGAAATACTTGTAAAAGTGGTATTTGGGTTTACCCAACTCAGTGTTTCTGCTGAATGCTCAATTGCCGGAGAGAAAAAGCAAGTAAATGCTCATTTTGAGTTGCTTAAATAGCACATGTTAACAATTGCTGAAAACAGTAAAATGTTCTTAACATTCTTTTGAAATGGGGAATACGTCACCCGTCAAGAATTTACCTATAACTCTTAACGTTTTCGAGATACAATACTTTAGATTCCTTTAGTATTAACGTAGGGCACAAAACAAGACTTTTTCAAAAGTCCAACAACTTCTGACTTTATACATATTTTCGCAACTTTTGAAAGCAAATTATAAGGTAGGTTATTTATAAATAAAAACTTGTACCGGAAACAAAAGTCGGAGAGGAATTTATGACTGGTAGATAGCTAAAGCAATGTCCTTAAAAAAGAATGTCGTCATATATTATAGCATAAGTATTTTACCTGGTTGTGATTTTTTTTTATTGATTTTATATAGTTTGTTTTCATTTTTTTTTTTAATTTTGAATTGACCGAATTTAGTCAAACAATGTTTAAAAATGTTGAAATTTCTACTGCTCCATTTCTTTTGTTTTGCAGAAATAAATGTTTAAATTCAGAGATTTTTATACGATATCGATGGGCAAACAAATAGATTACTTAGAATATGAATGAGTTGTTTGATTATTATGTCATATAATTAATAATGTTTATCATAACTTTATTTTAATTTATATTTAATTTATATTTCATATTTTTTCATCAAGTATCAGAATGAACGTACGTGAACTTCTGAAAAAAAAATATGCTTATTATGTATGATATTCTTATGTTATTGTTATAATCAATCGTTTTATTTGTTATATATGTTTAATCAGGGATTTGTTTTTCCATTTACATATCAAAAATCCTATTGATCAAGACTGTTTAGTCAAATATATATAAAGAAATAAAGAAAATATAGATATTCTTTGAATAAAAAGCATGAATTTACAAAGAACGCCATCTAAGCCCAATTCTATGCATTAATTTTTATTATTATCATAAATAAATATGAACGTATTTTTGTTTGAAGATAAACCGAAATAATTTTTTTAATAATTGATTTAAATTCATGATATATGTATTATGATTATTTGTTTACATGTTAATGAAATGTATTTTTTCTTCCATTTACATATCCAAAAATATATATGTACTTTTCTATGTGTCATGATATTAAAAAAAGAATACTTATATAGATTACAATTCTATATTTATTAATCTTTTTTTTTTTTTTTTTTTTTTTTTTTTTAATTTTTTTACTTCCAGTAAAAGATTTATGATAAAAGATATAATTTGCCATTCTTACAACAATGACATTTTCTGAATTTAAGTATATCATCTCCAAAGAAATGACCTGAGTTGTAAATGGGCGTGTATGCTCTCACTCGATTAACAACTTCTTTACCATAATGTTTACATTTACTTCTGAAAATATCATGCACGTTCTGAAAAAAATCGCAGATTGTGCAAATTATTCTCCCACATTAAGGATCACATCGCGTATAACATCCGTATCAACGAGAGACATTAATATATGAACTTGCTTGTTAATCGTTGGTAGATAGATAAGTTCAAATTTAAGAAATCTCGAAGAAACATTGCCTCTGATTAAAGCAAACGAATGTGCTTTTCTTGTTGATACTGATCTTTTCCTAAATTTGGAATGATCGTGTTCAAAACTGAACAAGATTAGGAAAATAAATACCCGTTTTTAACCCCCTGTGTGGGAATTTAATCATCGTAGTAATGTTCCCATATTGGAATTAAGTAAAATAACACATTCCTTATTTTTAAAGGAAATTGTGTTTACGTTACAGAAAGAATACCGGTAAAAGAAAATTGATGCATAAAACGACCTTTGAAATCGCGTCATGCGAGACTTTCGATAGTTGCTATCATGTTCCTGGTTGTAAATAAATGTATATATAGTAAATGTATCGTATTATAGAAAGTAAACTGAAAATAAGATTTAAAAAAGATAAAGTAAAAAGGCGTCCATTACTGATACTGCTCGGACAACGACTGTTAAAAATTTTTTTAAATCACTATACATTATGGGAACAAGAACCTAAGAGTTTACTGTGTATGGCCTAAAATAATGAAGTGGAACGTAAATCAATCTGCATTTTGTAAAGATAGATGCCAATACTGGCCCTATAGGTCAATTCTTTCGTTATATACAAGTGAATATTTAAATATTTTGCTATATCTTCTTCATATGGAGATAATTAAGGTCTAAAAATGCCCATGACCATCGATCCCTCTTAATTGACTGTCAAGGAACAATCAATATTTTTAAACACGGATTCATTTTAAAAATCCAAATTCGTTCTACTTTCGTTTTAACGTTAGTACCGCATGTTATTTCTTGAATAATATTAGTATGGAACAGGGTTAGGATTTGTTCCAGTGATGGTAAATAAGAATGGACGTGTCTACACCTTCTTATTAACTAAGCAAGTCATATGATACTCAGGTACGTTTTCCAACGTTTTCGTAGCAGCTTTGTGAGGATTTGTCCAATTGTTTTTTCTCTGCTCTTGAATAGACATGTTTGCCTCAAAATTTTTGTCATACACTAGGCTATTGACTAGAGCCATATCTAGGTTCTTTGGACGTTACATGTAATTTGTATTATCACTTCAATATTAAACTATTATTAAGTAAATAAATCAAAGTACCAAAAGTACTGAAAGACGAGTTCTTGTCTTCAAATATTTATTATGAGTTGGAGTTAGGCCTTTCAATTCATGATAAGATTTGACGTATTGTCTGATACTTTGTCTCATATCTTTACTGAATTCCGGTGTAATGAAGAATTATGACCCCCGTAGAATAATGACCGGGGGTCATTTTTCGACCTAGAATAATGACCCCCCTTTCTGAAGAATTTGGATTTTTCTGAAGACCCAGGGGTTATTTTTCTTCATGTTAAACAGGAAGAAAAATGACCCCCGTAGAAAAATGATCCCCCCCCCCCCCCCGGTAAACAAGAATAGAAAATGGTTACCCCGTATCCAAGATATGATTTTTAAATTACTTGAATTTTAACTCTGTTCAACTGATTTTGAAGTTATAAACACCGAACTTGTAAATAAATGATCGCTGTATATAGTTTTTCATATCCGTAGCAAGCACACACAAAACACTCTTACGTTGCCACAAATTGATTGTTTACAGTTACGTCACTTCTCTCGTCGACATATGGTGGGAAATGACGCAAATAAAGGAAAACAAATTCATACACAATGAGGATATTGTGTGATAATTAACGAACAATAATCATGAAAAAAATAGTTGTTGAAATAATATAAACAATATTCATTGGTGAATGAATTGTCAATCAAAGAATGATACATGTATATATTTTTACGGGAAAAGACGTAGGAATACGAATATCTCTTATTTACATTTCTGGGGGGAAAGTGATTTTTAAAAAATTGTTTTACGTTAGTTTTGTTTTATTCTATGTAATTCATGAACATCGATATTCTAAACATTTGTTGTAATGTTGTATTTGCGATCGGGTAAAACTTTATTCTTTTAGAGCAAATGTGTGAAGAGTACCTGTCTATATTAAAACTTAAATAGATAATAAGCTCTGATTGACAATAATAAGAAGAGGTTTTATTCTAAAAGCGTTGATAAGATGTTCGGGCTCATATTAGGGGTTTATATCCCCATTGATTTTGATCACACGATCTTTACTACTTCCAAAGTTATCAATGCTCATACAAACTATTGATGCATTAATCATCTTGATATTTATTAAACTTTGCCGATGATGAAGTAAAATATATTTTCTGTTCGAGTACTCTAAGTACTTTGACGATTTTCCTTATTGGCTGTTAACTTCTACTGGCGTAATGGCTACTGTTAGTGCCCGCTAACTTCAGCTTGGTTATATTATGCCTTACAGAGGAGTAAACTTCTCATAATTTTGGTTTCATCATTAATTCCGGGTTATGCACTTGCATACCCAGCAGTTTGTAGTAGGGGAAAATTGTCAATGCAAGTATAATTCATGAACAGTAACCAGTCTACTCTTTCATTGCCAATACACAGAAGTTTGTTTTATAGTCTCTTGTATCTCGAAAAAAAAAATATGTTGTCACTCGTAATAATGAGATACATGTAAATGTAATCGTTAAGATGACAACCATACCCCGGTGCAATACGTCAGTATCTTAATATAACGGAAGGATTTTTTTTATTTTCTAAGATATGCCCCTTCTTTCACTTTTAAATATACTGTAAAACTTTAATCTATAAGAAAGTCATTATTCCACAGGGGTCACTTTTCTTCATATAGAATGTGCTCATTTTTATGAAATGATACTTATTCTTCAGACAAAATGGTCATTTTTCTACGGAGAATGATTAACGGGGGGGGGGGGGGGTCATTTTTCTGCGTAGAGTTTCTGCGTAGAATAACGACCGGGGGTCATTATTCTACGTCGAAAAATGACCCCCGGTCATTATTCTACGGGGGTCATTATTCTACGTTACACCGTCAAAGATAGTCCTATAAAATTCTAAAAAGGCACAGTGGTATGGGGAAATGAGCAAATTACATCTTTGAGGTGAAATCAAAACAATTATATTGATCAACGTTATTGAAATAATTAGATTTATTTAAAATTGTGATCAACGAAAAAAAAAACATTACTCTGTATCCCTTTTACAAGATTTATGAAAACTTCTCAAACTCATACAATACTGTGAAATCATCATTGTTTGTAGGGGACCAATGTTCGTGGCTTTCGAGAATAACCCTTGTAAAACATTGATACTATAATGGTTTCCAGACAATTCACTGCGATTGTCGTCCACTTATCGCAAATGTTCAAACGTGTCCTAGAATAAATTAACTGTTCTTCAACTTGAATGTTTTTAATGAGTTACACGTCTACATCCATCAGTAAAAAATGAAATTCAAAATCGGATTTCAAAACTACGATATTTTTTATGTGTTCTAATGTTCTTATAATTGAGATAAGTTCTATTTCCATTTATTTCCTCAAGGTAAATTCAAAATTAATATACAATGTAGTATCGATATATTTCATAAGTATTCATTGTCAATTGTTAATGATATTTTTACAGCAGAAATCATATAAAAAATTATTAGGTAGAGTTAATGTGTTGTTTTATAATAATAAAATCTTATTGTATAAATATGTGGAATAAACAACCAATGTGGGCGTTTTCAATGCATAGTGTTAACGTAGTAATGCTACTCCTAAAATATTCAAATATCTTTAAGGATAATATTTATTCCTAGAAAAATGGCTGAAAAGGATTTCCTGGCAGTTGTTGCCATCGATATTGGAAGTGCTTTCTCTGGATATGCTTATCAGTTTAGAGAGGACTTTGAAAAGGCGCGCACAAAGAATATATACTCCTGTGTTTGGAGAAATGGTTATCAGGCGTATGAAAAAACAGTTTCAAGCATCCTGCTTAATCCAGATGGGAGTTTCAATTCCTTTGGGTAAGGAGTTTTGGTGTTTTTATATACAAGTTGTTGTTTATAAATCAGTTGTTTCAAACAGATAATTTTTTACTTCCTTACTTACTTGCTGCCCCTGACGCTTTTGGCGTATAGGAGGATAACGGTTCTCCATCCTTGCCTGATATCCTTGTTGTTGTTTTTTGGGGGTTTTTTTTTTGGTCTGTTTTTAGGGCTTTCGACTTTTAGTCGAAAAGACCTATTGTTTTTGTTCTGTTTTATTATCATTATTCTTCTCGATAAAGTTTCGACGGCGATTTTTTGAAAACGATAAGAAAAAGTATAAATCTTATGTTAAATTTTTGTAGCAATCTCTTAATTTTCCCATATGTCCCTTTTTGGACTTCCGGTTTGTATACTTCCTGTTTACACATGCAAAATACAAAAAATTAAAAGGACCCTTGTATCTATTCTTTTTTTTTAAATTATAAACTTAGAAATTTTGGAAATATATACTTCATGCTATGATATACAAAATTGTAAGCGACAACTTTTTCCTATCTCATACTGTTTTCGAGATATTAGGCTTCAAACTTTGTAAAAAGGGGGAGTGAAAAAAGTAGAAATTAAAATACGACAAATTTTTATTGAGAAGTTCCGGTTTTATAAGTTGATAAAAAAAATTGTCTATGGGAGTTTTAATGTTAAACTAAATTCACGCGTGTCACGTTTTCTCAAATAGTTTTAATCAAATATTTTTATATTTCATATTCAAATTATAGGACCTGAAAAGTTCTGAAAATAAAATTCCGGAAAATAAGGAATCTTGAGGGGTCAATATTCAAGACACTTTTTTATTTCTCATCCGATTTCTAAAATCTTTTTTAATTGATCAAAGTGGGGAGTACCATTTAAAAATCATGGTCTGAGGGGCAACTTTATGACTCCTTATATGGGTTTTAAGGGCCTAAAAATCACTTTTTTGTAAAATCAAAAATTTTATTTGATAAGAGTTATCCCGCTTTGATTAAAAACAGATAACACCAATAGCATACCAAGTCTTGGGTCCGAGAAATAAGTGTTTACTTTTATATAATTTTTTGAAAATAGTCTTTACGAAATTAAAAGTAGATCTGCTTATAGAGTACTGGAGTTTTCTTACTTTTGATATCGCATGCCTTATAAGTTCTTATTTAGGAAATGCTTATACTAAGGCGCTGAAGAATTTGGAAAAAAATAGACATGGTTTTTCATGACATTTAATAAGGGGATGTCGAAAAGCCCTTCCATTTTGCTGAAGACAAAAAGTTCTAGTTGTTTTTTTTTTCCATGTTGATTAGCAGTCTAGCTCTATTTAGCTGGATCATTTCTTGTTATACGTCATGATACATTGTATGAATAATATTGGAAAAGAAAAGGAACTTTTTTTGTAGGTTTGATGCAGAAAATGTTTATGCGGAAATGTTTCGGAAAAATGCTGAAAAAAAGTTTCAAGATGATAAATTTCCAGATAAATCGCCTAAAGACTGGTTCTTATTCAGAAACTTCAAAATGGAGCTTTATGGAAAAGAGGTAGGGTATATGGATATTTTTTAAAAACATCATAATTAATGGGGGTTATTTTTATATCATTTCTTTATATTTTGTGGCTACAAAGAAATTATTTTGCCCAGGTTTTGCCTAGAAAAATGAAAATAAAGGACACTACTGGTAAATCATTTTCACTGCGAGCAGTCTTCAAAGAGTCCATCAGATTTTTCAAAGAGCATGCTTTAGGTGCCATTACAAGAAAAACAACCCTTCTCCCCACAGACATGTCCTGGGTTCTGACCATTCCTGCAATTTGGAGCGAACCTGCTAAACAGTTCATGAGGACAGCGGCAGAAGAGGTACAATTATGCATAATTTTTGATGATTATAATGGACACACCTATGAATATATTTTCACATTTTTGCTATTCATAATCAATGTAAGACGATGTTAATTCTTTAGACAAAACAAGTTAACCATGCCCCAGTCCAATTTGCTTAAATTGTCGTAGAAAAACGTCTTTATCAATGGATCGATACTGACTCCATTTTGGAGATTCGAATCTATCTCCCAGAAAAAAGTTTTTGTTTTCATCGAAAACTGTTTACAAAGTATTGCTTTAAAATTTGGGTTTAATTTTTTTGATATCCAATATTACAACCTATAAAATACCCGCTAGTTCTCGAGAAAGAATAATGTCAAAACTGTATACAAATAATTTTCCTCTCCAAATCCACTTTATTTATGATTTAAATTTAGTCACTTTTAACATTAATGCTATTTCCACTCAATTTTGGACAAATAACCAACACGAAGGAAGATTGTAACATTCTATAGGCAGGTATACCAGGAGAATCGTTGATGTTAGCTCTGGAACCCGAGGCCGCAGCCTTGTTTACAAAAGAACAAGAGTTGATTCGACACACAGAAGAAGAAAGAGTTAAACTGGTGCCATTTGTTCCAAATTCAAAATTTATGGTGGTCGATTTAGGAGGTAAGATTTAACAGGAAATATAAAAAACAATCTTCTAAAGCAGCAACATTTAATTGGTCAGCCAATACATAAATATTACTTTTATAGAATGAGACATTTTTTCAATAAAAAAAAAATATATATTTTATCACACGTTTATCTCATTATACAATGGATATCACTTGTGTAACAAATTTTATATATTATACTGTGTATTCTTACACAAAATGACGTCATAATTAAATATACATATGTTTAGGCGGTTGATTGACGTAGAATGAAAAAGAAAAAAAAAATTCAGTTGAAAAAGCGTAGAGTTATAAATGTGAATCATTTTATAATGTCTATTTTTTATGGATTGATAAACATATGTTCGAAAATGAAACTTTTTTAATGTTTGTTTGTTATTCTTCAAGGAAACTTTTTTCCATGCGTAAAGTTGTTGACGTCTTTTAGTAAATGTTATGTGTGGCTCACAATTATCATTTTTACAGAAAAGATTGAGGTTTAACAAACGACGTGGTAAAACGTGTGATAAAAAGAATCTATTATGAATTGTGATGGAATGTGATTTTTATCCAACTCGTTGTGCGTTTTCTATCCTCTCGCCAAAGCTCGGAGAAAACACACAACTCGTTAGTTAAAAATCATGTACTATCGGATCCTATATAAACAAAACAGTTAAACGTTTCATGACTAGATGTGCACGTCATAAAAAAATACAGCTTTATTTAAATTGTATGGCAGCATATACGCCAAGAACGAGAATAACTAGCGGTGTGAATGTCGTTGTGTTGGTCCCCAAGGATTAAACAGGAAATAAAGATGAATTGTTAACAAAAGCACGAGACTTGTTTGCATTAAAAGGAAGTAGTATAAGATGCATTCTAAAATTTGTGTTCAACATTGAAAATATCTTACTAAAGCATTGTAAGTATTATATTTTGAAAAGAAAAGTTTGAACAAAAGGATCATGACCACATCCCTTTCAATATTGGTACTTTAAGGTCTGCTGTTTTCAACGGAAGACCTTATTTTTATTGCTTTGTTTCTATTTCCCTATTATTATTATTTTTTCTGTCACTTTTTCTTTAAAAAAAACGCTTCAGCCGATTTTCATGAAACTTTCAGATCTTATTAATGACAAAATTTGTAATTTTTAAAATTATGTATTCCCCATTTAAAGAATCATTGAAAAATTTCGAGTGTTTGAAAGATATAACTATTTGATACATGAAAATACAATGCGATACTGATAATCCAGCGAATAATTCACAGGTGGAACAGGTGACATCACCGTTCATGAAGTTCAAGAAGACCACACACTTCACGAGATCAACATGGCGACGGGGGGACCCTGGGGTGGAAACAAAATCAATGAGGCTTTCTTGCGAATCTGGAAAGACATACTCCGTAAGACGGTTATATACAAATATTACTGTATCAATGAGGTTTTTTCGGGAATCTGCAAACGCATAGGCGTCGGAACCGGGGGGGGGGGGGGGGGGGGGGCTGGGGGGGGGGCTTAGCCTCCCCACTTGTTTGGCAAAGTTATACGTAACCATTAGAAACATAAGATGATAGAGGGTTCAGTCCCCCCACTTTTCTCGAAGGAAAGAGTATTGTTCCTAAATTTACCTTGAAAGATTGAGAAGTTGGATTGAGAAGCATACTAGAAATACAAATCAGTCTCTCTTGTGATCATGAAACATGTACTCCTAAAGAAAGAATGTGCATATATATACCGTAATTAATTTTATCGAAGCTTTCTCTATTAGATAAAGGTGTTTCTGTAGATAAAGTTGGGACAGATAATGTGGCCATCCGACCGGAAAAACCATCGTTTTTCAATGCAATAATAAGGCTTCATCAGGTTTTATTGTGTTGTAGAGAACGAATTTACTGAATGTATACAAAACCACCCCGATGAGATTTTAGAGCTGCAGCAAAACTTTGAATTACAAAAGAGAAAAATTGGTGAGGAAACAACCAATGAATATTTATATATCCCTCTTCCGGAATGTCTACGTGAAGTTCCAAAAATTGAGACGAAATTGGAAGGATCAACAAAATATCCTGGAATTCGAGTCAGACGAGGAAAGGTAGAATTCCCCTCAGAAATGATACAGGATCTTTTCATGGAACCTATCCATGACATAAATGGTCAAATCGGTCATTTACTGGATCAAAGGGATGTCGATGCCGTCATACTAGTGGGTGGATTCTCAGAGTCGAAGCTCGTTTACAAATCGATCAAGGAAGAGATCCAGCCATCAGTCTTAATTTTAAACCCACCAGAATGCGGATTATCCGTGTTAAAAGGCGCTGTTTTGTTCGGATTTCAGCCTCAACAGATTTCAAAAAGAGTAAGTAGATATTCATATGGTTTCAGCATTAGCAAACCTTTTGATCCAGTTCTGTACGACAGGGAAAGAGATAAGTTTCACAAATTCAATGGCCAATTGGAAGACGTATTTTTTGCCATCGTCCGAGCGGGAGACTCGGTTCTTCCGAACGAGGTAAGAGAATACAAATGTCGACCAGCTGACTTTTCCTTAGATTTTGCACTTGTGGAATTCTATGGAACATTAGACAAAGATCCAAAGTACGTTAGGGATTCTGAAGTGTTCACCCCGGAGTTACCATGTAAGCACATTGGAGATATCAAAGTAGAATATGGAGATAAGAGCAATCTTGACAATAATGAAATAATTGTTAAAGTGGTGTTTGGTTTTACCCAACTCAGTGTTTCTGCTGAATGCTCAATTGCCGGAGAGAAAAAGCAAGTGAATGCCCATTTTGAATTGCTCAAGTAGCTAATGTCAAACAATAGCTGAAAACAGGATCCACTAAGCCATGCATTATGTTGAGCACCTGATCGTTATGCTAACGCTATATAGAAGACTAATCAATTTGTCTGTATACAAGGCAAATTTATGGTACGAATTTAAAATTCGTATAATTTAGAGTTATCGAACATTGCTGAGGATCGGAGATCGTTAAAAGGTGCCGAAAACAAAAGGTTTGGTCAGTAAGTAGCTCAAGCAATGAAAATGAAAGGTGTAGTTTTAGGATTTTACCTGATTGTTTTTGACTTCGTTAAAATATATAAAGTCTGTTTTCATAGTGATTGAAATGGGTCATACAACGAAAATCTAAAATTTCTTTTGCTATATTTTTATACGTTTTCCCAACTGATAGATTAGTCAGTATAAAGAGTGTTTTTTTTTTAAATTATTATTATTTGTAAATCATATCATGTCATATCATATCATTAAGCAATGTTTAATATAGTTTTATTTATTTCTATGTTATTCTTTATATAATTTCATCAAATAATGGAATGAACGTGCATAACATTTTACACGAAGATATGTTAATTACGTGTGATGTATAATCTCATGTTATTTTAAGATAATTATTTGCTATGCATGTATATTATAGGGATAAAAATTATATATATATATATATATATATATATATATATATATATATATATATATATATATATATATATATATATTTCTCCAGAATAAAATCACAAATTGATCGTATTTACTGCTATATATATATATATATATATATATATATATATATATATATATATATATATATATATATATATATATATATATATATATATATATATAAAAATTCATTTCATATAGATGTTCTTGAATATATAACATAATTTTACGAAGAATGCAGTGTTCACTAATTCCATGTATATTATCTTGTAAATTATTATTCCATCGAATTTAAAATCAATTTAAAATGTACCTATTTTTGCAAAAATAGAAGATAATTATATATTTTTATTTATGTGTGATACGTTCATGATATTATGATTATTTGCGATATATGTTTATTCAGTGGATTTTTTTATTTCTTTTTCATGCTGTCCTTAAAATCATATGTACAGTATGACTTTTAAATGTGTTATATGGTGTCGGAAATAAAACATATAATTTACCAAGGTTGCAATTTTTCTTATTGAATTTTCTTTACGTTTTTAAACTTTCAATGTTGTTTACTATGAGCAGAAAGAAATGGATGGTTACCAACTTAAAAAAAATTATTCAAATGTTAATGTATCTAAATATTGTGTTGATTTGCCAATGTTCATAAGTTAAAATAAGATGTATTCAGAATCATGCATGCAGAAAGTTTTCAATATATAAAGTGACTTATAGGTCCAACTTTAAGGAGCTTGAAGCAAATTATTAGTTTTCATATATTGTGTATTACAAATGTCATATATACACATGTCACTGTAATAATCAATAACTTACCTAGGTACTTACTGGTCATAGAATAGTAATATAATCATCTTATCGCCTTCAAACAAGAGAGCGCATAATAGATAAACGTTTATTTATTAGTCGCACTTTTAGTATAACATAAAAACACGACTACATTTTCTTCTCTTTTTCACGTTTAGTGTATCATAGAAATACGTGCAATATATATACTAGTATAGACATCTATTGCACGTTGAGTGCGTGCAACTTACGCCTTCGGTGTATGTTGAGTGTATCACAGATATAGGTACAATATTTCATACAGTTATTGCACGTTGAGTGTATCATAAAAATACGTGCAGTAGTTAATGCATTTTTAGCACGTTGAGTGTATCAGAAAAATAAGAGCAATATTTTAATACTTTTATTACATTTAGTGTCTCACAGATATAGGTACGATATTTTATTTATTATTGCACGTTTAGTGTATCATAGAAATACATGCAGTATTTTTATAAATCCATTACACGTTGAGTGTACTATAGAATCATGGGCAATATTTTGGCACGTTAAGCACGTCCAAAATTATATAGATTTATTGCACTTTAAATACGTCCAATACTTTATATCCATTGAAAGTTGCAATTGTAGCTGATTTTTAGATAAAGATTCTATATACATACCTCCTCCATCGCCTTGAAACATCAATTTGATTGGGATTTTACATTTGTACAAATGGAAAATTATCACATTTATTTACTTGCACACGTTTCTCAAACCGTGCCCGTTTAATATTTAAAATAAACATTTCAAAATATATTCCGGTCCAGGGATCATAAATCTATTTTAAGTTAATTTTTACACAATATAAGAGTTTTTGGTTTTCTAATACATATATAAAATTAAAAATAATATGAAAAATGTTTACCTATCTTGGTTCTTCTTGCACATTACAAGTGTCTGGATGCAAGTTATGATTACTAAGTATTTAGTGGATGACTTCATGCCTTGACATATATTTTGTGTACGATTGTGGGTCCTATAATCTTAATATTTTTTTTTTTCAAATTTTATAAACATGTAAGTAAATTGAAATGCTGCTACCCCCCCCCCCCCCCCAAAAAAAAAAATTATGGCACAAACTGTGAAATTTACATGCATGAAGAAGTCCGGTCATCGGTCCTGAATAAAGTGGGGAAATATAGTGAACCTAATTACAATTTTATTAATTCAAGAATACTGATCAAAAACAAATTGATATTAATCAAAACGAAACAAAACAAAAAGTTAATGCTCTTAAATAACATAAATAACAATAGAATAACATATTAGTAACAACGGCACTGGTACATGACTAATAAATAACACATCGATAATTAACCCGTTCCTTTGTTATAATAAAATATGTTATATATAGTATACATATAAATAAATTCTATTAGCATTTACGGCAAGAAGAAAAAAAACAAAGTTGAAACAAACAAACATACAAACAACAACACGCTGTTTGAACACTCCATGTTATATGTTAATTATGTCTCAATCACTACTTCTTCGTCTTCTCCGCCATTTTGACACGTCATGTACAGGTTCTTGTTCGAGTCCGGCGTGGTCAACTTCCGGTTCGATTTAACATCAACGATATCTTGAATGATTCCCTCAAACGGATCTAAGTTCTAAAAAGACATAGATTATTTTGTGTTTTAAAAAAGAAAAAAAAGAAATGCATCCACATTGGTGTGCTAACTTGGTATCAAATGGACGTTTGTATAAATTCATGTGAATTCATGTTGTAATACAGATAAATCACATGACAAATTTACTGGAAAATGTTCTTTTATTTTTATGTTTTGAATTTGGAATGATTGCGTTTATGGAACCATGAATGCATTTGGCAGTTGTAAAGAATATAGAGCAAGAGTGCAATACAAACGACAATGCAAACATTAATTCTGAGTTACTGAATGGATAGTAACTATATTGATGACCAATTGACCATGTATGCAAGCGTGTGTGTGTGTGTGTGGGGGGGGGGGGGGCTTGAGGGGGTGAGTTTTTACCCTGTTAGGCAATCCCCCACCAATCCAGATCAACTGTTCCTCTCTCTCGTTTTTCAGATCCAGGGGAAATGGCGCCGATAAAATTGTAAATTCTCTTTCGTTGACAATAAAGCCGGTCCGATGGACTGTTTTTGTCACCGATTTCCCGGTCCGCGCCAGATGTACGGAGTCGTCATTGTCAGAACCGTCTGCTGGGAATTCTTTTCTCCGGAAGAAATTTACCTGCAATATTGAGGTATAAGGGTATATCCCTCTAACTATTTTTAGAATCGGTAGGACAACAAAGAAGTGCCTTTAAGCAAAATAGTCCCTATACTTGCAGAGTGTATATACATTTATTGGGACATCTTAAATCAGAATGCTTGACACATGTCAGAAAAGAGGATTTGCAATGTTTAAAACAAGTGTCAAAATTGAATTATCATTTGAAGAAAAGAATTGAAATTGTTTGATGTACACCCTTTCCAAAACTGAGAAATTCCCTACTTTTACTTTCATTTTCAGAGTTTTTCAATACAGACGCATTTTGCCGGAAAACGAATCTGACTTCAAACCACGAAATTTTAACGGGAAAGAGACAATTTGATGAGCTTTCATTCAAGAGGTCCCTCGTTGCTGAACGAAAATTAGGGCCGGAGCTATGAACCAAAACGTTAACATTACCGCCTATGGAAAATGCATTAGTGGACTATACCCATAATCTTTCCACAAGATTTTTATGTGATCTTTAATGTCATCTATACTACTATATAAAAATAATAGACTCGAATTTTTAGTCTTTAATACCGAGAAATCGGAAGAATACTGTCTTTTGTTTTATATATTTTAAACATCTTTGGTACTTGAAGATTACCAATTTGTTTTTATTTTTTCTCAGTTAAGCTTCGCTAATTAATAATCAACGAAAATTCCTCAAAAAATCCCGGAAATCACCTGGAGTTTTTGGATTTTACAATCTTGCACTTGCGCAATACATTCACACTAACGGGATCTTTAGTTTATATTTGTTTCCACAATATCACATCTGCCTGAATAAACTCAGAAATGATAATACAAATACGGGTAAATTTTCATTGGACTTTTGCTATATATTTTGTTCATATAAATTAATGATTTCTTATGAGAGAAAGTATAAAATAACAAATATACATTTCAACTAAGCACTTACTTTCATCTTCGTGATGACAAAAAATATTTGATTACATGCAAAAATGTTACATTATATTTGTTAGGAGAGTGAAGATAGAATATGTTTTATCGTAAAAATGAATAAAGTCCTACAGACCCAGTTTTACAAAGAATATACGATTACGTGTACGTTGGTGAAAAGGTGTTGAGTTCTTCCATTCTATGGATTAAAAGTTTTAGTTGAAAGGTATTTGCAGTCTCAAAAAGGTTTGTTGTGATGTATTTGACTGTTATTTTCAAGGCAACATCATTCATTAACTTTCTCCAAAATCGTTCCAGAGCGATTCTGCAATTTTCTTCTACTTTACGGGTATAAGTAAGGGAGGGGCTTTTCCCGAGACACAGTTAGGTTATTCAAACTAAGGAAAGTGTAGTGAAATTAATAGCATTATTGTAGGCTTATAGCTTTGTTATGTAAATGTCAATAATAAGGTGTATCGATGTACCTATTTCTAAATGTTCGATATGCAATGTCAACCCGTGCACGCACGGGTCAAAGTCTAGTATCTGTTTAAAATAATTTGCAAACAACAATTACAAAAGATGATTAACATAATAACACAATTAACATCTTTATACCTTAATCTCGTTGTTAGTGTTCACGTCAAAATCGGTATTCACGTAACTTCCGAATGAACTTCCGATTCCGGTCGGCTCCGGGTTGAATACAAGATGGTTCAACTTCCCGTTTCGGATATACAGACTTTCAAAATCGTACGGCGCTGTTCTTGAAAATTGTCCTTCGATGTAGAATATTATCCCATCATCTTTAGTTGTGCGAAATGTTAAGTTGAATTCGGAGCTACTCAAAGAATGGAAAAATTCATCGGTCAGTGAAACTGTTTTCAATGCAATGCAAGCACCTGATTAAAAATCTTAATTTGTGAAAATGTTGTACTTGTATTTCAAATAATTGATAATTTGAATGTTACTTCACACGCAACAAAATGAATATAGCACACCGCATGGTGGTTTTATGATATGAACGCATACATTTTTTGCATGTTTTAGTGATTCTATTGCCAAAGTCTGAACTGTGTAATAAATTTTTGACAAAATTCTGCATTTACATGTAATAAAAGATTCTTTGGACAAATCTTTGTCAAATCTTTGTCAAATAATAATTAAATCCGTTCACACTGTGACCGTAAATGTCAGCCATTCTACTGTGTGTGAGATTGATACACACCTCTCTGATAAATCTAGGTCTGATACATTGAAGTAAGCGAAGTTCTTAAATCTCTTCGGGAATTCAAAGCATCCTGTTTCATTCGACTCCGATTCTGCTCTCGTTAGGAGGGAGGCTAATAAAACCTGAAAATACAACAGTTACTTCATAGATCAAGCGGAATAAAAAAAATCGTGGAAATCTCTCTCTCTCTCTCTCTCTCTCTCTCTCTCTCTCTCTCTCTCTCTGTCTCTCTCTCTCTCCTAGAATATCAACCTAACACAAAGATAAAGAAGGTGCGCTTAGAAATATGGCATATGTATTTGTTTCAGATAATATTCCGAATTTCTTAGAACAAACCACACCGCGTGTGTGTTTACATATAATTATCTTAACATGTTTCATGCTGGCGTTTTGAGATATATTCATATCTGATGATATTTTTATGGTTCCAATTGTTTTGTTTTTGTTTAAAGAAATTAACACAGGTTTAAATTGTCAGACGTTGTTAATGGTATGATGTGAGGCCGTCTCTAAAAGATAAACAGACACAGACAGACGGACTGGAAACTCTGTTTATGTTTAGAAATAAAGCTTCAAAAATCATTTATTGATTTAATTATTTATTTACTGCAGATAAAAGAACGAGATTTTGTCGAAAGTTTTTCAATAATCTATAAGGATGTATTTTGCGATAACTTTACACTTACCACAAGGAATATTACTACCAAAAACTTCCGAGAAGCTTCCATTTTGTTTTGGAGTGGTTTGCGCCGAGCTGGTACCGGAGATGTTTGTGAAATTTCAAGGCGCGCAATGGGATAGCAGGGTTTTTGAGAGTGAGAAAAACATCACAGAGTTGGAACGGAGCCGAAATAAACAGAACTAGGGTGGTGGATCCATGCGCCTATTTTTTCTTTGTACTTTGTTCTTAAACTGAAAAAATACAAGTGAAAAACAATTGTAATTCCATTAAAAAAATGAAAAATAACGTCAACATCAAAATCAAAAATTAATAAACGCAAGATTCTTTTTTATCGTTTGGAAGATTGGTTGTTTTTTGTTGTTGTTTTGTTGTTTGTTTGGTTTTTTTTTTGGGGGGGGGGGTTGCTTTTTGTTGTTGTTGTTGTTTTTTTTGAAACAGTTTTTTAAAAATATTTTTTCCTTCTAAATTGGAGGAAATTTAGTCAAATTAAGTTCATAAGCCTAGCTGTATAATATTTTCATTCTTATATATATATATATACATATATATATGTATGTTTACATGTATTTTTTCAACAAATATACGTTTTGTTTTGGTTTTGGTTTGTTTTGTGGGTTTTTTTTTTTTGGCTTGCATATTTTTTTCTTAAACAATACAAATTCTGATTCTCTTCTTATAATGTATTTGCAGTATGCTAAAATTGTGTAAGTGTATTTCATTCATATATAAAAAGAGAGATTTACATCCTGAAAAATTCTATAAAGATCAAACAAATTATCATATAAATATTTGATCCGCACCTCATGTTCAACAATGAACGATAACTCGTCCATGAACTTCCTTTTTCAAATTAACCAATCAAATCAAAGATAACAAAGTCGCGGAAGATTTGATATGGCGACCGTCGATGACTCCGACGCGGATTGCAGCCTAAGCAAAGAGGTACATTAGACTTAAGATAATAATATGATTAACGAAAACAGTAGCCTTTCCCAAAAACTCTTTATTTATGAATGTTGGTTGGTTAAGATCTTGTTAATCAGGGATCATTGTCGGCACGAAACCCAGCAATGATGGACCTTCATTCAAATTTAGGAATCCTGTTGAAAGTGGAACAATACGATACTTATCTTAAATCGCTGGTTTTAACATGCTTACTGTAAGCATTCCGGTTCCTCCTGATTTGTAAAAGACTTTCCACAAAACGGCTATCTGAATAAAACCCAAGTCACTAGCTGACTCTGCAATAATTTTGACACCAACCCTCCCCCCTCCCCCGATAAAAAAGGATATGTTTATTTAAAGTTAATATGATTTTGTTCTTCAGGAGATGGCAGATTTGGATGTGTCAGTCATTGCATCAAGTGCTAAAAAGCACAAACGAGGTTTGAAGACGATGAAAAAGAAAAATCCATTGATAGATTTGAATACGTCTGTCCGGAGAAAGAGACTTAACTCATCCCTAACCAAAAAGCTCAACCTAAGCAGTAAGTTTCCTAATTAGGGGGGTTTCATTAATATTTCTTAATTTGATGATTTACAGATTTTGTTGACACTATTGAAACATCAACATTTCTTACTTTGTTGAACACTTATTTTTGTTATTTGCTCCTAGATACATACCAGTATATTTAAACAATAAAATGCTTTTTTTGTTGATTCATGTGGGATATGAAGGTAGCCACATTGCAGAAAAAATATGTAAATTTTTTCTGCAATGATTGCTACCTTCAAAAACAGGCATGAATCATCAATGAGAGCATTTTATTGTTTATATAAATATACATCTTTATTATAACAAATTAATAAAGAGTGGGTAATAGTAACTTACTTAATTCTCTTCATACATTTCAGCACATAAGGTGGCAAGTGTCACTAAATAATTGTTTATGTATGTAAGTACGCTCGATAAAAAAAGATAGCTAAGTCGTCTTATAAAAGGAAATTTGATTCTGACATCATCATGATTATTTCATTCAGTCCATAATTTTTCTAAGGTTGCTCAAAGTTTCGAACAGTTGATAAACTGGTTAGAACTGGATCTAACAGGTGTAGATTTTAAGTCCTGTTTAGTTTCAATAAAGCTGTGAATTACAATTTCCATAAGAAATGGAAGGAATCATACTTAGTGGATATAAATATAAGATTATAAGTACCCGGTATATGTCCTAGATAGCCTTAACTCAAAAATCATGAAAAAAGGGTTAAACACCAAAAAGATTGACAAATCTATAGTACATTCATTTTGAGAAACAAAAAAGGAAATAATTATTCACAAACATGTATACTATACCTCTAAATTAAGTATTCAACTCTTGACATAATGTGAATTCATCCCTGAGATCTTTATTCTTTATACAGTAAATTCAGTGCAGAAACAATCTCTGAGGGCCAACAATCGAGCTCTGGCTGTCAATTTGGAAAGAACGAAACAGGAGCTCCGAATGGCTGTGGAGATGAACCAGGAGCTACGCCGGGAAATACAGGAGAAAGACATGAGAATCGTCACGCTGGAGCGAGTGTCGGGGCTCAGGAACGACGAAATTGAGGAGGAAGTGCTGCGAAGAGTAGAGGTTGTCTCCCCTGATATGTGATTTATTGATCGTAGATTTTTCTATTACAATGTATTTTGATCTTAGATGTGCAGCATGAATTCATACAGTTAAAAAGACTCAATGTTTATTCTCTTTTAATATGCTTAACTGTAGCATTAAAAGTTGTATTTTAATAATAAGCTATGCTTGTATCTTTTCAAAGATGGTCAGACCTACACTTACCCACACCCCAATCAAAGAGAATTGTGTCAGTCATCAGTTATTTCGTTCTAAAGCATATCAGCTTTGAACACCTCTTTTATTTTCATGTGTCTATAAGTTTTAATAAGAATTTTAATGAAAGGTAAGGAGAGTAGCCAATATAAAAAGTCAATATTACATTTTCAGCAAAGTCACTCCACACTGCGAGGAATTCTGACGGCGATGGGGGAGAGCCTGTTTGCGGTCAGCCACAACCTGAGTGATGCTCTCCATCACTGCGTCCAGTCCTCACGGAGGTCAACCATCGGCTCCCGCAAAACCTCGTCCGTGGGGAACGCCTCCAATCTGGACATGGAGGTGGATATAAATGGGCCAGCCTATCAGAGGTAAGTACATAGGATATATTCAGTACTGATCTAGAATTTTTTTAGCACTGCTATATTCTCTATGGCCAGTCTCATATATCTTAAACTTAAAAAATGAATGATTATATACTAATTGCAAAGTAGCAACGATGGCCAACAGGGTTCGAAATTCACTATATACAACCGCAAAGCTCATTTTTTTTTGTACTCGCAATTATTTGCGAGTTGTATGTTTAAGGAGTTTCTACCTTGGCCAAATGTGATTTTTTTATTTACGTAATTTGTTATAACTGATAAGTTTATGATAGGTCTTAAGACTAGGAGGAAGAAACTGACTTTGTCTGATGTGAGAAAGACCTTGTTATAATCACATTAATTGTAACTGTGTTTTACGGCATATTCTTGTCTACAGATTTGTACTTTGGCATTTGTTATGAATAATTGAGCAAAACAATTGTAAAAATAAACCTTTTGCTCTAAGATTTTCCCTGTTTTATTGTCAACTTTGTGAAAAATATGTTTTATTGTAGAATTATCTCATTGTTTTAGAAGTCTTAGCTTATACAAGCATTTTAGCATCCAAAATGAAATTAAAATTAACTTTTTATCTAGGATTCCTCCTTTTTCTAGAGGCCTCTCTTACCTGTCTTATCTTTCTTACATCAGGTCCATCTATGCCCAGACCCAGGGGTCATCCCTTCCTCTCCCCATGGAACAGGTGCCACAGTCAGACGAAGGCGTCCCCCAGCCACCCCTTCCCTCCTTCTCGGCCAGTTCACATGACATGAGTGTTATCGCGGAGCAGACCATGTGTCTGGACGACGTAGAGCCTCTCTCTGACCTAGACTCCAGTCTACTCAACCATGGCATCAACGGTAAGGAACTTGTACTGATTGCCTCTTCAACAATTGTTTAACAACAATTTTATACATTTACATCCCCTTCATGGTCATTGCTATATTGTTATTTTGCATGACAGATTGACATAATATGATGAAATAAGACATAATATCATTTGTTTTATGTTAAATTTACATAATTAATTAATTATCTACCAAATAAAACTTTGCCAAAATTTATCAGTTTGCCTTGAAACAGCGCTGCATTGACTGAAAGGATCTGACAATTGTCAGTGTTTCATTAGTATTTGTTAAACATTTGTTTTTGTAGATTTTCATCCATGAGAATATGCACCTTTAGCAAATATTTTTTTGACAAGTGCATTGTTTACAAATTTATTGCCTGCAGCCAATGGATTAGAGTATCATCAGATCTGTTGATTTTTACTAAATTCGTGAAAGTTGATGCCAGCTTATATCAATGAAATCAGCCCAATATTTAAAATTTACAAACCTCTCTGTGTGCAGACAGTGTGGATTTGATATTTATTTCGTCTCTATTACTTTGAAATATCATTATTTTGATTTAGCAGCATTTTGATAATGAAAATTTGCATCCAATTATAAAGGAGGCTAGATGGTCAACAATCTACTCATCAATCTACCATAAAATTCTATTTATGATAAATATTTAAGTCAAAAAGTACTTGAAAAATCGAAATATTCTGACTTTAAAATTTAAACATTTTCCCATATCTTTACATAGAGCTCTTCAATAATAAAATTATACAGTTTAAAAATAGCCACGGCCATTCAACTTTCTTAAATGTCAATAAATGTGGACATAAACAATGATAAAGTATCATTTTTACAAGTATTTGCTTTCCATTTCAGAGGAGGCAGAGGTAGACTTAACAAAACCCCAGATCAGTCATAAAGGAGAGAAAAGCAAAATGCAAGTGTCTAAGCTTCCCCAGAGAGTGCCCAAAACAGAAAAGGCCGTGATGAACATGACAGAATCCTCAGAGAGCTGTGAGAATGTAAAGGAAGCAGGTGTTACGGTCGATAAAGAGTCTGTAAAGGCAGGAGAGATGGTCACCAAAGAGAATCCAAAGCCATCAAAGAAGGAAAAGAAAGGAAGAAAAGAGAAAAACGTGGAGTCTGTTGATCGCCGAGGAACTTTTGTCTTGGCTGATGCGAAGGATCTGGAATTGGACACAAAAAATAGTAAGACGGAGAAGATTGGAAAAGAGAAAGAGGAGGAAGAATTTGGTGATAGGAGAAAGACGTTTGTTAAACCTGGAGGTCAGGCGAAGGAAGATGCTGTAAAGAATGACAGAAGGGGAACATTTGTGGTACCTCCAAATCCAGTGGTGGATGAGGCGGATGGAAGAGAGGAATTAGAGCCGATGGAGGATGAGGACCAGACGAGGTATTTCAATACGGATATGGAGATGACAGAAGTGTTTAACTTTACACAGCAGATCTCCACAGAGTCGATCAACCGGAGCAACGAGAGCTCCAGACCTGGTAGTGCCAAGGGGGAGAAAGGAACGGAACAGAAAGGAACGGAGTCCAGACCTGGTAGTGGCAAGAGTGAAAAAAGAACAGAACCGACAGACCAAGAGAAAAAGACAAACACCAAAGAGGACAGCTTACAGAAAAAAGAGGAGAGTTCTAAAAAGAGTTCAATGAAAACAAAGGAGTCTTCTGGAAAACCAGATTTGGATCTTCTGAAGAGTAAGCTTGAGAAGATTAAATCAACAGATTCTACTAGGTTATCCAAAGGTTCCAAGGATGTTAGCGATGGGAAATCAGAAAAATCAAATGAAAGAAGGGACTCTGATGATGGTCATGGTAAGTCTGTTGTTGAGATGAGAGTCTCCAAGCCTGGCAACTTTGAATACAGAGTTTCACGAAAGCAGGAAGATGGAACCAGGCAACCAGTGCCCCAGAAACCAGTATCTAGGTCACGATCCAAAGGGAAAGTGAAACTAAGCAAGTCCACCAGTGAGGTTATCACCAGCATAGCCAAGACGCCAGGAAAGCCCAGGAATGTGTTTGACTTTGGAGACAGAACACCCACTGTTACTTTGGATCTCAAATCTCTGAGCGATGACTCAGTGTCTGCTGATAAAGAACACCAGAAAGGCATTGAGAGCAAGAAGGGAGAAAAAAATCAAAAGTCCAAAGAAAACAAGAAGGAGAAAGATGTGTTAAATGCCAAGCCATCTGAGGAAAAGGAGCCAAAGATTAAATCTAGCAAGACTGTGAAGGATCAGAAACTTCTTCCAGACAACCCTGTGTATTATGTGCCCCTAGCCAAGGGGTCACCAGCTGTGGTCAAAGAACCAAGTAGGCAGTCTCGAAGGTCAAGGTCTAAACCAAGGACATACAGGGAGGTGTCTTCTGATGAAGAAGATATGGAGGAGGAAGATGGTGATGTCAAAGGTCAGCAAAGGTCAAAATCCAGAAGGAGGTTCAGCAGTGGAGAAGAAGTGGAGAAAAGTGGAAGGAGGACCAGATCTCAGAGCAGGGGAAGAAAGAAGGATGAAAAGAAAGATGAAGGAGAGGAAGACAAAGACTATGAGCCAGCAATTGCAAAGAAGCAGAGGCAGTCCAGAGGAAGATCAAGGACGAGAAGGAATGATGATGAAGAGGTGAAGGTCACCAAAGAGAGGGCTAGCAGGTCAAGGACAAGGAAGGCTGTTGAACAGCAACAGAATGAGGATGAAGGAAAGAGTGAAGATCTAGAGGAAGTGAAGATTGTAAGGAAAACTAGAAGTAGGTCAAGGGCAAGGTCAGTGAAAAGCAGAGCTGAAGTAATGGAAGTTGAAGATGAAGCCTCTCAAGAGAAAATGACAGAAAAGTGTCCTGATCAGAATCAAAAGGAGACTGAAATCGCTGTCAGTGTGGACAATGTACGTAGATCCAGTAAACCATTTTTAGAGTCACTACGAAAGTCAACAGATGTCAGTGATAAAGTGGACAAGGAGCAAGCAAAGGCCTTCCTTGCATCTCTGGTAAACAACAAAGAAAAAGACAAGGAACCAGTAACATCCAACAAACATGCAGAAGTATTGGTACCATCCAGTTCTGAAGAAGAAATGGAAGAAAGGGCAGTGGAAGATGGACAGAGGATGTCTGTGAATGAGTCTCTGGTAGAAGATGTCCAGGATACAAGTGAACAAGTGTCTTGTGCCCCTGTTCTACCTGAAAAGAAAATGAAGCGAAAACGAGAGGAGGTGGATGGTGATAAATGCACCAAAGGAGAGGTGGAAGATGCAAAAAAAGTGACAGAAATCAAGAAGGTAGATGTAAACAGTGCTGCAGAAGTGAAAAAGTCTGTGAAAAAAGAAGACAAAAAGGAACCCTCCAGAAAAGAGAAAGAAACTACAGTCGATGGAAATCCAGCAATCACAGATTCATCCACTTCTGACAATTTGCCGGTGGTCAATGATCGCTTGTCCCAGTTTGTGCGAGAACGAGGTCGGCCCAAACCTATCGTGATGGAAGAGGATGACGACATCACATTCTCTGACTTTGACAAGCTCTATAAGCATGTATCAGCGAAAAGATCCATGGAGAGTGAAAAAGATGGGAAGGTTAACAACCAGGAGAAAGCAGTGGAGGTCAAAACGAAAGAGAAAGTAGGCAACAGTGAAAAGGCAAGTCAAGAAGATTTAGACTTCAAAACTCCGAGCGTGCCCAGCAGGAAGAGTATGAAGTCAGCGGCCAAGTCCAGGTCCAAGAAAAGCAGTAAAAAGAAATCGAAAGATGAAGAACAGAAATCGGGAGAAGTGCAGGGCTCAGAGAAGGAGAATTCTGTAGAGCAGGTGAGTCACTGATTGGTTGGTTTGGAGAGTGGTTGAAATGTGAGTAATTTTGTAGCTGTGTGGTAAAAATGTGCAGGTAACTTTTCTCTGGGCCACAGTAAAATTTGCTGCACAATCTGCCAATTACTAGGATCTACTTGTAAGTAAGGTTTGATTACTGATATTCATTTCAAAAGAGTATCAGATTAAATATAAATATTGATAAAAACAAATATAAATATTGATAAAAACAAATATAAATATTGATAAAAACAAATATGAATATTGATAAAAACAGAAATTTCTATTGATATATCCAAAAACGAGCCTTGGGCCCATGTGAAATTTGAAATAATGAAGCACCGGTCTCAGCCATTGAAGCATCTATATGTATGTACAGTGTGTTATATAACCTACAGTGTATTATATAACCTATTCAATTTTCATTAAATATCTTGTAGAATGTAAGTCAAAGTAAGAAGAAGTTGGAGCTGCTGAAGAAAAGGCTTACAGAGTTTGATGCCAGGAAACCCTCCCTAGACCCCCTGTCTGACGTCACAGTGACAAAGTCCCTCCCCTCATCCCCAAACCACTCAGAGTAAGTCCCTGTGTTATATCTTCTTTACTATTCCCCACTCCCTGATGTCCTCTCAGGCTACCCCCCACCCCCCCACAAACGCCCAATCACTCGGAGTAAGTCCCTGTGTTTTATTTTTTGCACACCTTAAACCTCCTCTCTGATGTTCTATCCCCCCCCCACCTCACCACTCAGAACAAGTCCTTGTGTAATCTTTTCTCACTTTCCCCCACTCTCTCAGAATAAGTCTCTGTGCCATGTCTGTTGATAACCCCGTACTGTGTGTTATACAGAAAGGCTAACTTATTATTCTGTGTAACAGTGTTATGAATAATAATCCCATGATAACTTCATGGTCCTTTATTTCTGACTCTCAAATTCTGCAAATGTGATAAATGCAATATTTGATAAAGAACTAAAGCTTTTATGAAATGAAAGGTGCTTATTCTTCCTTCAATCTTATTCTGGGTAACTGTGATATTTTCCCTTAATATACAATACTGAAATAACAAGATACTGTCGTCACCTTCTTGACACAAAGAGAAATAAGTAGGATGTCCTGATTTGACATGGTTAATGAATGATTTAATTTTTTTCAGGGAGCCAGACAAGAAGAGGCCGCGAAGAGGGGGCCCTATATCATACAAAGAACGGCCCCTCAACAGGTAAAACAGATGAAAAGAATTTTTGGTGTTTTAATTACAATGTATTACTTCACTGTATCAGCTGAAATAATCATCATGTATTTGTGTTAATTGTTGACTTTGATGCAAATAAATATTCATTTGAACTTGTATATATTTATTTATCTGATTGTCTTGCAGCAAAATCAGGAGGGGAGATGTGTTCTTTGAGTGAGCTGATAAAATTTCGACCAATCCTACAGGAATCTGGCAGGTTTGTAAACAGTGGTAGTGGTAGTGGTAGTAGTAGTGGTAGTGGTAGTAGTAGTGGTAGTGGAGAGTGTGGGCGTACTCTTTTAAATGATAATAAATAAATTTCACTTACTTTTTCCATGTTTTATATGTAAGATAAAACACAGTAATCTCACAAGTACATATAGGTGCATCATCTAGTACATATAGGTATATCATCTAGTACATATATCATCCAGTCTGATAAAAACCACCCCCTTCTCCTTATCCTAGTCAGGAGTTTGATGAGTGTAAGGAGAAGGGGAGGGGGGTGGTTTTAATTAGCTGATATATCACCATTATATTGAGAAACCTAATAGATTCCTATGTATATGGCGTTTTTGTTATAACGTGCATCTACATCTATTTGACGAAACCTTTAACATGTACACTGCATCTACATTTATATGTTCTCTCTCTTCTGCAGATGATAGACAAGAGCAGCAGCCTGGAGCAGAACCCACAGCTACGAGTGCTGAATGACGCGAGATTACACAATACGTGTGCCCGGCCTATCCAGTGTGTGTCATGGCTGAGTTTCAAGTGTTTTTGATTACTTACTGGAGATTTTTTTTTTATAAAAATTATCCACCTTTATTTCTTTTTTTTCCAATAATGCAAATAAACAATTTTCCTCTCTTTTATAAGTCATAGGTACAATGTAATGAATAAAATGCATGATAATGGAAGATTTTTATGTCAAGCTGTGTATGATTTGTTTATATACATATTATGTAGAATGTGTATTAATGTTTTGCATTCTGAGGAAAAATGGCTGCACTTTGTTAGCTCACTTATGTCCACTCCCAAGCACTACAGCTAAGCAATGACTGGATTGTGACAGTGGCTTGTTGAAGTGTAGATATCTGATTTTAGTGCAAGATGGAATAATCATTGAATTTTATATAAAATTGTACGTGTATATCGTATATTGGGCAGTTCAGATGTTAGTGATTTGTAGTAAGCATGAAAATAATGTCCTAATTTGTTTTAGTTCCTTCTGTTCTGCATGTTTTTTTTGTAACCATCAGAAGTGCTTAAATTTTTCTAGAAAAACACATCACTCTGTAAATGAAGATTGTACAACAAGTATATAATTGTATTTTTGCTCTCAAGAACAATTTATATTTAAAAAAAAAAAGTAATCTGCTAAAGAATTTTTAATTTACAGGTATGCAATAAATTACTATCCTTGATTTATATTTTCCAAAACTTTGATGGAAACAAAATACAATGTAATCGACAACACCCCCCCCCCCCCCCCAACCCTAGTTCAGTTTTTTGTGAAGACAAGATTCAGTACACGAATGATTATCTTTATGGTACATGTATTTTAGATGTTTGCACCGTTTTTTAGCAATCCATATTTTAGAATAAGAGACAAATATTGTTTTAATTTATTGTCCACTCTCTGGGTCAATTTTTTTTTATGTTGCAATTTTTTTTCAGCCTGTCTTTGGTATACATTGTATATTACCTGACTGTATAGTCTTAATTAGACTTTAGTCATTATCATTGCCTGTTTGGAACTATCATAATTGCCTGTTTGCTGTGAAATTTCTGATACATGACTGACTTTGCTCTATCAAACAATTTCACTTTGTCTCCTCGCTCTATCATCTCCTCCTTTTCATCATATACTTTTATGTATTACAGGGAAGTCAGCTGTAATAAAATGGAATACCATGCTAAATGTTCTTATGTTCTGTTTGCATTGTGATTTATATAGTGAGTGATTGATGAAGAGTTCTGTGTGCACAAATAGGGTTAATACACACTAAGGTTTTGATTTTAGAATACCTAAATCAACACAATGGAGAAAAATGGTATGGATACAATCATACCAATGACAGTTTAACTTGTACTTCCAATTGACAGTCATTTTACACTGATGAATAGATGTATTTTGAAAATTCCAGGTACAAATATTTTGATGCATTTACGATAAGTTAACATCTCAATGATGATAAAACTCTGCACCAACTAACCTAAACTTTATTTTGACAAGCGAAAATAAATTGAAATTGACATGAACATCATAACTAGTATTATTTCCCACCAAAAACCAGTATATATTGTCCTAATTTGTTTAAAAATTTAAATATGGATATCATGGTTTTTAGGCCAAATATGTCACTGCTAAATACTTTATCATTATCAGACACAAAATACCTGTCAAGTTAACGTTGTTCTTGATGATAGTTAGTGTAGAGTAGTTAGGACCCCGTCATGTTGTATCTTACCTAAACCTTCTGCCTAGCAAATTGGAAGAAAAAAGATGAACAATTTCGAAATTGTAGAATTTTTGGATTACGTAACTTTTGAGACTGAAGGAAGCTTCTCCCGAAAATGTGAAATTCATGGCTCCAGAGTCAGCAACTTTGGTGCAAGTCTGCTGGGGGGGGGGGGGGCTCTCTGTAGATCTTAACAGTTTAAAACTGGCCTTTAATTGAAAACCTTATTCCAACTTAAAAATGGTAACATTTTCCAAAAATATGTCACTAATGTTATTAATTATATTATTTAATAGTGCATTTATTTAAAGTTTTATGTTTTCCCTCTCGATTTCATGGGAATGAGAAATTGTATGGAGTATCAAGTGTATTACTGTACATGCAGGCTTAGCACTGCCATGTTCATACTAGCACTAGCTGAAGGATTAACCATTAGCTCATTCAGTGGAATATATAACATACACAAAATCCGGTTATTAAAATGGCGGGTGGGCGGCTGCGAAAAGGGTACCTTCATTGTACGGATAACTCCTCCTACAGTTTTCAAGATAGGAAGTTGTTCTTTTGCAGATCAATTGTACATATATCAGAGGTGTGCATATTGCTAGGATTTTGATTTCTGATAATTTATCGAAAAAAAACCAGCTTTTGAACTTGGTCATTTTTTGGCAAAATATTGCATAAAGGGTACCCTCATTGTACGGATAACTCCTCCTACAGTTTTCAAGATAGGAATTTGTTCTTTTGCAGATCAATTGTACATATATTAGAGGTGTGCATATTGCTAGGATTTTGATTTCTGATAATTTATCGAAAAAATACCAGCTTTTGAACTTAGTCATTTTTTGGCAAAATATTGCATTAAGGGTACCTTCATTGTACGGATAACTCCTCCTACAGTTCTCAAGATAGGAAGTTGTTCTTTTGCAGATCAATTGTACATATATCAGAGGTGTGCATATTGCTGGAATTTTGATTTCTGATAATTTATGAAAAAAACACCAGCTTTTGAACTTAGTCATTTTTTGGCAAAATATTGCATATAGGGTACTCCATTTCACTGGATACGGGTTGACATGGATTATGGATACAATTCACATAAAAGAAAACCCCGTTTGCTGTCACAATGACAGCTTTTCATTTGTTATCCAATGAATTGTGTTTTATATCCCCTAGCCATGGTGCCAAGGCTCGGGGATAGAAAACATACGAGTTGGATAAAAATCATACACCATCACAAATCAAGGGAGATTCTTTTTATCACATTTTACTATTTCCTCTATTTCATCTCAATCTTTTCTGTAAAAAACGAAAATTATGAGACGCACAATACATTTACTATGTCAACAACTTTTTGCATGGAAAAAAAGTTTCTTGAAGATTAACTACAGGGGCAAAAATTTATCCCACGAGTGATATATATCCACCTTATATTGAGATAAACACGTGAGAAATATATGTATGTTATTAATCACTCACTTACATATTTCATGTTATTTATTATTTTAAGTGTCAATTAATTAAGAAAAACAAAACACTTGAAAGTTTTATGCACAATTGTTTATTGCACAAACCCTATACATTTCTTCCTCAACATATCGTCTTATAACACAAAAATACTTCATAAAATATAAACTGACAAATTAAAAATAAAGATTTCCCCACTTGAAACAAAACTTTTTTTTGCAATGTTCAGTGTTTTGACCAAAAAAAATTGACTAATGGAGACAGATTCTGTGTATTATGCAAAACATTTGATCAACTGGACGTACGGAGGGGGAGGGGTGGGTAGTGTGACTAAAACTGAACAAACTGAACAGTACAAGTCATTTGAAATAGTTTGTGTACAAAACTAAATTCCCTTGACTTCTTTGATTTTTACATAAAAGTTTGTGTCTGCATAAAGAATACCTCTATTTGTCTAAAAATGAAGCAGATATTGGGACATAAATATCCTATAAAGCTTGAAAAAGCTCTCCACTTTGACTAATGCATGATAACTTGGCACAGGTTACGTACTCATGAACTCGGTTTGAGGCCCAAGACTTATTCTTGTGTTTTGTTCAATCTGAACGAGATGATGTGATGTATTTAACCATCTGTTGGCAACACTGGGATTAAAACTTTATGGTCTTTTTCTCATCAGTCACAGAAATGAAAAAGACAAACTCTTGTCATTTAAACAGATGAGTATTTTTGATTTGGTATTGTACAGTATCATGCAGCCAATTATGCCTCACTTGAATTTCTTGTGAAAAAGAGCATTTTACATTAAAAAAAATTCATATATGAATTTGCATACGAATTTCTTTTTTCAAGGCTAGACGCCATTGAACCACATCACATAAAGTAAACAAGCAATTCACTTCCTGTAAATACTTGTTACAGGCATGTCTCTCACATGAAATCCTAGCAAGTGCTCTATCCAAGTGAGTTTCAGGAAAATAAATTTTATGTTTAGAGGATGTTATGTAATTCTGTTACATCTTGCATTTAAAAAATTTACGTGAAGCACAACTGCCTATCAATAAAAGAACTTCAGTAGCAGATATAGACGTTGTCTTCTTCAAAGTACAGTTAAATAGGGGAGTTAACTCTCAATAAAATTTTACATCGCTTTTGAAAATGCAAAATGTTTATATGCAAGTGGACAGAGGGATGATGCAACCTTAAAGATGAAACTTGTACATGTGGAAAAAAATACTCTGTAAGCTAAAACCCCTTTTATCTTCACTAGAATATTGAAGCATCAAGACACGTGCATTGATCATATAGCTAGAGCCACCTACGGGATTTTATAATACTGTGTTTGATGTAAATAAATCTCAAATTTTTCTGCACCAACGTTGCAACTCATTGTCAATATTACCACCTCCAACAAACTTACCAATCAATCATTAAAAAAGATTTACAAAAGACAAAAAATTGCATAATGGCTTTAACCTGCTATAATGTCCCCGGATATGGGTACTTCTTGTATTAAATACATAGACATTTACAATGCATGTACATTACAAAAAGCTCACCAGCAAGACTTAGCATGGCGTACACGGAGAGGAAGTTGTATTACAGAACTCGCACTTAGGCAAGACAAGGAAAATGCTGGAGAAAATATTCCAGTGTTGTCATGGTAACATCTTGAGCCATCAATTATGATCAACTAAAGCAACATTCAAATCCGCACATAATGACCAGCTGCTTTGCAAAAAATGAAAATAAAGGAATATGTTGCCTTTATTTGGATTATGTTGATTTAATATACCAGTAATAATTTTCAAATTTTTCAACACTACAGTTGATTAAAAGTTTTCTATTGCCATTAAAATTCCTTTGAAAATAAACAAGTGTTTAATAATCCCCAAAATGACTAGATTGTATAGTTATTGTACTTGTATTCCTCGATCAGTTACAAGATATAAAGAAATCGCTTTCTTTCCCCTTTTTTGTTAATTCATTGTAAACTCACATGGCACTGTACACTATTTCAAAGTCTAAATAAATTAAAGCAATATAAAACAAAGGTGGAAAAATTAATTATTAGCAGTTCTCTCTTTGCCATAAAAAATGGTCACTTGATCTTAGAATTAGTTGTGCAGATTTAAAAGTTCAAGAACTCAAAATTCAAACAAGATCCCTTGTCCAAAATTAAGTAATAAAGTCAAAGCGTGTTACTCTAACTTACTGGACCAAGGATTTCAAGATAGAGGTTAATAAAAATTTATAGAATGGTTGGAACATCCAACTTGCATCAACAATTCCATATTTATTTAGCCAATGTGCAAGAAAACAAAGTTTGAGTTAGCAGAGTTTGACTGTATTATTGTAAAACAGCAGGGATTCAGGCCCTGTGTGTAGTACCGGTAAATGAAGGGGTTTGTCATATTTTTATTACAAAAAAAAACCAACAAGAAAATAATCAGATAAAGTATGTTATGTAACCGAAGCCTGCAACACGATGCGTTTTGATTGAGACATTTAGAAGTAAATAGGATACATTTGCTCTATGATACCTAGATAACGACACAACTCCCCACAACATGTAGTATATATATATACAGTACTTAAGCCATAGCACTGATCTGAGAGGACACAAGAATCTAAACAAAGAGACGGCATGGACACTTGAGATGATATACAACTGTACTTATATATGTGCGATGTTACATGTATCTTGTACATCCTGGCTAGAGTACTGAAATTCAAAAACTGGTAAAAAGAGGAACAAAAAAACCAAAAAATTTTGGATTAAACATTCCAAAAAAGCAGTGGAATTGAACCTTAATTAGATGGAGTATAAAAATACATTGAACAGACTTCTTTAATCTGATAAAATTCAACAAGAAAGTATCTATAATGGTAAAATTCATATGCAAAATAAAAAATAGAAAAAGTGTTTGTTATAAATTCCTTGGTCTTTAACAAGTATCAGTACAGAGGCATGTAGATATCCCACCACATGCAATGAAAAAATTCAATAGCTATATAAATCTAATATGACGAGAAAAAAATTAACACATTACACACAAAGCATCAATATCAATGGGTGAGATGAGTTTCTCGACTCCGTTTCGGGGGAGGGGGAGGCGGCTTGCTGCGTTTGACATTACCGTCGCTCGCTAGCCCTGCCAACAGTTCGGGGGGTGGGGGAGGAAGGTCATTAATGTCCATGATCCCATCACACTCCTGTAGATTCCCGTATAGCGGGGAGTTCTGATCGTTTGGCACAGCACTGTCTTGGTCTTTCACTTTGGATACATCCGAGGAGAGTCTCGTATTTTCACTGCGTTTCGGTGGGGGTGGGGGAACCCCCTTTTTCACGGGGGCACTGTTGGGCCTGACTATCTCAGGCTTGTGTCCGTGGGGGGTGACCCCGTTCTGGGGGGTGACCCCATTTGTGAGTGTTGTTGTAGCACTAGTAGCACCATTGAGTTTTTGCATGTCAGAATTATTATGTCCTCCGTCACTCGGTTTAGGTAGTGTCTGGGGAGGCACTTTTTTACCCCCAGTGCTGGAGCGTTTGGACAACTCTTCCAAGAATGCTAACGACTTTCCACCATCTTCTGCTCCTGGGGACATTGGCTGAGCCCCAGGATTGGGCGGAGGGGGAGGGTAGCAATGTACAGAGCCCCCTGAAGGAGTTCTAGATATATTACTTCCTGTTGACCCACGACTAGCTTGAGATCCCGGCCTGACTCTGACTTGGTCATAATGTTCGTACCCTTGGGCACTGTTTCTCATGTGTGGGGACTGAGCCAAAGGTGATGGGAGTGGACTGATAGGAGACTTCACCCCGGGACTTGAGGGCGACCGAGCGTCCACACAGGACAAGGGTGGTGGATAGGTTTTCTGAGTCTTTGATTGGCTAACAGGTGGGGAGGCCACTGGCACAGGAGATTTTGAAGGTGAAGCTGACGCAACCTCTGGTCCTGGCCTAGAGATATTTTTAACTTGGCCCAAAGCACCTGGCTGAGAGCTTATATACTGATTATGCAGGAGTGGCATAGCAGGGGGCATTGCCAGCATTCCCCTGGGGGTGGTGGGAGAAGATTCTGAGGGGCAAGGAGAGGATGAACCACTATCACATTCCTCGGTTAAACCATTGCTTTGCTTCATCAGGGTATTGGAGAGGCTTGTAAGAGGCGGGGGATGGAAAGGTAAGTTCCCAGGAGATGGGGGTTTAGCCATTGGCCCCGGGGGAGGCATAGGTGGGGGTGGGGACTGACTCAAATTTTGGGGCACCTTGGGGGAAACAGTTTTGGGCGCTGCTACAGTGTGTTTAGACAGCCTCTGTTCCTGATAAACTAGAGTCCCTGGGTGTGACAGATGGAGGTCACTACGGTACTCCCAGGGGTCAGTGGGGGCCGCAGTAGGGGACATAATTCTATGGTGTGATGGAGGGGACATGACCCTACTAAGGGGAGGGGTGGGGGATTTGAATCTTTCTTGCAGGGGTGGGGACAGGCACCGCTCTTGAGACGGATCTGAATACACCCTGGGAAGTGTTGGAGACATTGGATTTTTATGCATTGACATTTGGGCGGGGCTTTGATGTGGTGGGGGGTAGTGGTAGGTGCTAGTGGGGACAAAATTTTCATTTCTCTGCCAGATTTCCTCATCTTCTTGTATACTTTGGTAGTTTAGTGGGCACTTCAGTGGGGGAGGGGATGGCGGGGCTCGATGTGAATAGGTGTGCTGAGGGGACACATTTTTCAGGGTACGGTATTCCCTCTCTATACTTCCATCAGAACTCTTCCTTTCATGTCTTGAAGCAGGAAGTGTAGATGATCTGGGTTTCTCCTTCTCATTCATCCTTGTTAACGAGGGCTTTCTTTCGTGACCGACGCCCCGCGAGTCTGACTCACATGATGAAATCGAACTTCCCTCCATGGCCACTTGCACCATTTCTGAAATCTGGCGTGTGGTTTCCGTGGTCACAGGAATTCGAGCGCGAAATTTCCCACGAGAAGCGTTCGAATTCCCACTCTGTCTGCTCTCGCCACTTGAGGTCGAGTCCTCACTGGAATCTGTGGACGCACTCGTTATGGAATCTCGATGTCTCACCCTCATCTCGGTGTCCGAGTCTGCGTTTATCACACTGGGAGTATTACTGAAAGACACGCGCTTTGTGTGCGTCTTCTGGAGTCCACCACTAGGTGGCAGTTCTAGCGAGCTCTGGCTGCTGAGTTTTGTTTTGCGTGATTCTGGTCCCACTAAATCCTCAGCATGTTCTAACACATTGCCGCTTGTTGTAAAACTAGAGTTTTGTACGTACACTATAGAGTTTCGGGAGCTAGGGTCGGGCATAGACAAACGACTGTCTTTGACGTTGGGATTTAGTTCTATTGATTCACTTGATACTTCAGACACACTGCTGCGCATTTCACGATAGTCCCACATTTGAATTTCATGGCGAAGTTTTTCGTAGTTATCCAACAATTGGTGGCCATACTGGAAAGAAAAAAATATCAAATTATTCATAGAATCTCAAAACATTAATCACCTTTAAAAAAAAAATCATTGATTCACAAATACATTGTATAGCCATTACTAATCATGCCATTACTGCCGAAAATACTTCAAATGTGGGAAAATTTGTTATTTTCATTAGATACTGAAAACATTGAATGGAAAAATGCTAAGCAATTAGACCTGTTTTCAATCATCCTACAAGTTATTTTTTTTAATCCTCTGAAAAAATCTCCCTGAAACTAACTGAAAATTTCTGCAGTACGAGGAAAGGAAGTTTACTCCACTGGTAAACTTGTCACCATTACTCGGCAAGTTCGTTGGATCAATGACACCCACTTTGTGAAATATTTAATCCTACTACACAGGATTATATACCCATATCACTTTAAAGGCGTCATTGCATTATTAACTCTATTCATAACTATATTTCTTTTTCCAGCTTCCTCCTTTCAAAACTCCTCATTAAATTAAGCATAATTACAGAATCTTTTATAACACTCTTGCTTTACATCCCAGCTTAAACAACATTTAAGAACCTGTTGATGTTTTTAATCCTGTCGGCATTCAACAATAACAAGATAAACCTGGAAACCTCAACTCAGTCTCTTCTAATTCAAAGAAATGAAGTTAAAACAAAAAATTTGCTCTTGAAGCATTATGACTGTCTAAATAGCTGTGACAAGATTAAATGTCTTTTTCAGGAAATGGTGAGATCATGACAAGTGTTAACAATCATAGAGGACAAGCAGGATCTCGCTATATCTAGATCACCAGATGGAACGAGTATCATCCGCAGACTGGCATAGAAAGTTCAATCATGTGATTCCGAACAACATCAGTTGTCCACCATTGATTGGGCTGCGTTTTACAACAAAAATCTCTAGACTTACAACCAAATTCATATTAAATGCTGATTATTATTAATCGGCTACAAAATGTTTCAATTTACTGTTATTATGAGTAAAATATTCTAGACTTGTATCTATAGTTTGGAATTAAATGAATGAAAATTTTGCAAGTTGAGATCATACTAAGAGACTTGGAGAAATTTATGAATTTGCCGCTAGTTGTTTTGGAAAACTCCTGACCTCCTTAATAATATATCTGGCACCGATGATAACAATTTACTCAGAAGAAAGGTTAATTTAGTGATCTAAATGAGATGAATTCAGAATATACAACAAGCAAAACACAATTGACAAGCTAGTGTACAAACCTTATTGTATTCAATGCAGAACAAAAATCCCAATAGTAAAAACTAAATCCAATGAGGCATCTAAATTGTTTCCACCAATACTGAATCACACCAATGATTTCTCCTCAAAATCAATTTGCGCTGTTTATTCAAAGTTCATACAATAGGATATGCATATACTGATATATACATTACTAGGTACTAGCAAGTCACTACTCAACTCAACGTACTCTCAGGACAACGAAGCAATCCACAAACACCGAATTCTGAGGCGACATTCTGGCACCCTCCTAAACAAAAACTTCACTTGTGAAAAATAACTTTTTTGTCTGGAGTTTGTGTCTTTTTTTTTTTTTTCTTCCATCGTACAGGAAGTTAGATTATTGCACTCGGAAGTTGTTGAGTGTTTCACCCTTGGCGTACTACACAGGGAAGAGTCTGAACTTTAGTCACACATGTAAGATAAATACACAATAATACGGTGTTTGTCTCAACAACAGTCGCACTCCCTCTAAAAATTACGCATTTAAGTATGCAGCCAACTGACTACCGAATCGTCTAACATTACCACTGCAAAATGCTTGTAACAACATGTGTTCCAAAGTGCAATTGAATTACTCTTTTTTCATTTTTTTGTACACATTAAAGTTAAGACTCTATCATGGGTCCTGGGAAATTATGAGTTACGTGGTTATGTCAAACATTACACTGCAACGCAAGCTTGCTAACATTAAGTTTTTCTGTCACTTTGTGTGTGCATGGTTTTTTGGATGGTTGTTATAGAAACAATTAACTTGACTGGGTTAATTTTAATCAGCAAACATGCCTGTTGTTTGGTTTGAAACAAGGAAAAAAAGTTTTACTTTGAGCTTAAAAAGTGTCCATTATGAAAAGTAGAAAAGTTGGGGAATGCTCTTGACTATTTTTGATAATCTAGATAAATCATCTCTTCCCTGTCATTCTCTATACTTCCAATCATCAAAATATATCCAATCATCAATATATATATCCCAGCATTTAAAGAGGCTACAAAAAATCAAGAACTACACAAATCCAACAAGTTCAGTACCTTGGCTATCCTTATTCCCATAATCCACTGGTCCAGGGCATTCTTATTCTCCGTACAGAAGTACCTGATGTATTTAGAAGTCTTCTTTTGAATCTGAGGATGCTGAAATGTATAACAATGAGAAATGTCAGACATTTTGTGGGAGTTATGCCTCTTTTCATTCTGAGTTAAATATCTTCGACTATCTTCACACTGAGTTTAGACACAAACTCTCTCTCTCTCTCTCTCTCTCTCTCTCTCTCTCTCTCTCTCTCTCCAATGAACAACAAATTGTAAACATTGTGCCTTCACTTAAAAAAAAACATCTGTTAGCCATATACATGTTTTGTTCAATTAATTTATACCAAGGTTTTCAACTGTTAACGTAATAAACATTCCTTATAGCCTATCTCCCTCCAAATCTTTTACTTTCCTTACTACCCCCTTGTTGTGTACAAACAAAAATTACATAATGCATCAAAATCAGCCGAATTCCGTCACAATAAAATCCAAATCAATTGCATATGCACAACAGCTAAAAAACATCCCCCATACTTTCCCCCCTTTCAAAACATGATAATTGGCCAAATTCTGTCAAAATAATGCAATATAAATCAACTGCACAGTATAATGCAGTACAACTAAAACAATCATAGCCTCTCCCCCCCCCCCCCCTCACTCATTCCCCTTTTCTTTATACCCTCCCTCCTCCCCCCTTTACCCTAAAGCAAAGCAGTGGTCCATTGGAGCATAATCTTTCTTCTTCCAATCCAGACCTTGACAACCAAACCAATCACCCCTTCTCCCTTTTGCCTCACCCATTAATATTCTCCCTTTCCCCCTTTCTGTTCCCCCCCCCCACCCCTTTCTTTATACCCCCACCCCTTATAATTACCTTCAAAGCGAAGCAGTGATCTGTTGGAGCGTGATATTTCTTCTTCCAGCCAAGACCTCGGTACACATCCACAAAATCAAAATTCACCATGCTCACAAGATCCTTGGATGCCTGCAAAGTTAGAGATTAACAACTACATTCCCTGCTCCGATAGCTTTCCCTCCTCTATTATATTCTCATGGTCGTATCGGGCATTAAAATCATACAAATCCCTGGCATTTGATTGACAGATAATGTGTTTTATCTTGGAATCTCCGAGTTTCATTTCAACTGATTCCCAGAGCCCATACAAAGAACAGAGAAAGTGTCTGAAAGCAATTGCTTGTTGTAGGATATTGTAGATTTTTAATTAAATTTCACTACTGCCAACATCAATTAATAAACTAAATGCAGAGAATGTTAAAAAAAAAATAAATTGTACTTTTACGGTTCCTCACTACACCGAGACTTATACTTTTTAAGAAACTAAAAAACTAAACTAAAACTAAAAAAACTGTTTATCTCGTTCGATTGGGTTGTATATCGTCGTAGCTCAGTGGCTAAAGTATTGGGCTTCTGAACCGCAGATCATGAGTTTGAATCGGCCTGGAGCTTTTGTTCATGTTAACTGAATTAAACTTTTGAAAATGTAATTTTTCATCCAATATTGCACATTTTTTGCCTATTTGACTTAAATACTTCTTATCCATTATGATATTTCTCATAATCAAGTTATTTTCTGCTGATTTGAGAAACTATTTCAAGGTGTAGTGAGCCACCTTAAAGGGGCTGGGTGGTCGTGGCCATTTTTAAACCAAATCAATCTTATTGAAAAGAAGAGCTCTAAATAAAGACATACAATTTTTTTTTGTTTCTTTACAAAATAGTGTAAACAAACCTTAATTAATAACAAAATAAGTCGCCAAAACGGATTTTATCTCAGGTTTTTCGCGTAATAAAGTCTTTGCGAATAAAAGTTAGTTTACAGTACTGTAATAGTTAATGACCAAAAATATCCTCTCAAATTTTCAGGTAGAGCTGATGGGTCATTTGTTGACCATCTAGCCTCCTTAAAATATCAACCTCCAATACCTGTTACAGTAAGATCTGTATCAAGTACAAAACTGAAATGTGTGTGTTCAAAGTACATAATGACGAAGAGTTTTTTTTCTGACATTTTGTTTAACATATCAAGATTAAGAACTGTTAAGTCAGATATATAATATAGATATAGAATCTTACAAATTTACTGATAAATATCATGTGTTTAATGGTGCAGTACTGGTACATATATTAATATACTGAATTAAATTTTTTGACCTACATGATGTAAAATAAACCTCTAAATAATACAGAGCCCTTCAAAGTCCATTGATTATAAAAAAAATTCATAAAAGTTCATGTGAACGCAAGTGTGTACGTAATTCTCTAATGAATATGTTGTTGTTTCGTAATGGCTATAGACAGAGCATGATCAATAGTTTATGTGTGTCTGATCCCAGGGAAAGTTGGTCTATACAAATATCTATATCCAATATTTTGATGATCCTGTTCTTTTTTCTTTCCTTGAATGAAATATGTACAGTAGTCTCTATCTTACTGTGCAGATTCAGCTATCTTTCCATAATGTTTTACAAGTCATGTAACTTTTACCTTGTTGATTTTGTCATTTCATTGCTGATTTTGTCTTAACTTAACCTTGCTGATTTTGCCCTTACTATTTTGAATTTGCCCTCACCTTGCTGATTTTGCCCTTACTATTTTGAGTTTGCCCTCACCTTGCTGATTTTGCCCTTACTATTTTGAGTTTGCCCTCACCTTGCCGATTTTGCCCTTACTATTTTGAGTTTGCCCTCACCTTGCTGATTTTGCCCTTACTATTTTGATTTTGCCCTCACCTTGCCGATTTTGCCCTTACTATTTTGAATTTGCCCTCACCTTGCTGATTTTGCCCTTACTATTTTGAGTTTGCCCTCACCTTGCTGATTTTGCCCTTACTATTTTGAGTTTGCCCTCACCTTGCTGATTTTGCCCTTACTATTTTGAGTTTGCACTCACCTTGCAGATTTTGCCCTTACTATTTTGAGTTTGCCCTCATCTTGCCGATTTTGCCCTTACTATTTTGAGTTTGCCCTCACCTTGCCGATTTTGCCCTTACTATTGTGAGTTTGCCCTCACCTTGCTGATTTTGCCCTTACTTTTCTGAGTTTGCCCTCACCTTGCTGATTTTGCCCTTACTTTTCTGATTTTGCCCTCACCTTGCTGATTTTGCCCTTTGGGTTGTAGTAGAGACCCGAGGACCTCAGAACAAAGAAGTACTTTTTCCAGGCCTTCTTGCCCTCAGACTTAAGGTACATCACCCCCTCCACCTCTGGAACTTGTCTACCTCCTCCACCGAAGAACTCCTACAACATCAAAGAAACCTCATATATAAAACCACAAATTCTCATTATTAATGTATACTTACATGTCCAAATACTCATCATTAATATATAAAATGTCATTAAATTCCCACAAAATTAAATGGGACTCATTAAACTACCATAAGAATTGTCATAAATTTTCTCAATGAAAAATGTCCCTATAAATCTTCTACAAGACTTTATAACCTAAACACTTTATTTTCACAATAATACACATTTCTATTGATTTTTCTATGAAATTAAGCATTCAACAAATACAGATCAAGGGAGGTAACTGCTAGGTCCCTTTCAGTAATGTGACAAGCTTCGTGCTTACCATGATCAGTTTGTGTCTCCGCCCTGGGTCCAGGGAGGCACCTTTCTCCGAGGAAGAACTCATCAGGAGATATTTCTGTAATACATTGTATAGACAATTGTTTTATATCTATAGCAATATTCAACATCTAAATTATCCTTAGGTCCTATGTAAAAATAGGTCCAAAACTGTTTGCTGGCAAAAAAATGTCCAATATCCTCTAAAAAGGTCTTATGGTGATAAACTGTATAAATCGGCCCTTACTGAAAATAGATTCTTTTTTCTTCATTGTCCAAATATCAGTTTTCATAATATCTAAATGTCCAAATCAGATCTAAACCAAAATATCAACATTTATTATTAGGCCCTACATTAAAAGTCTAAGTACTAGGTCCCATACACTTCATTGACTGACTAATCAGGTTTTTTTTTATCTAAATAGTCCCCCGAGATGTTGTACCTCTGGGCGCCTGAACAGGTCGTTTTTCTCCTCCCTCTCTTCGTACAGGATGCGGTTCTTTGTATCACGCGTCCACATCACCATGTTCTCTACCAGCGTATCGTGATCCTCCAATATCCGCTCTACAAATATTTTTATAAAACATCATTTTCACTAGTTCCCTTACAAAAATTACTAATTTTATTCTGTGCAAACCAAAAACTGTTTTTTTGGTTTTTTTTATATACGGTACATCAAAGAAAGTGTGAAAAAGTTGACTGATATCAAAAGTCAATGCAATGCATATACTTCATTTTCATAAATAATCCAAAATTAATGAATTTGATATATCTATCACTGTCTATCAGATCATTTGTAATCTATAGAATACAATAGTTCAAAGAATTAGATTGTTTCCCAAAATAACATAAAAAATCTGCGATAATTTTCACAGAAGCTGCAATAATAAGGTTAACGCCTCAATATTTCTTTTGTTTTGATTTTGTATTGTTCTTGCAACCTCCAGATTAAAAAAAAAACCCTGATTAGAAAAAAATTGAGGAGTACCATGTTACCAAAGCTTAATTTCAGAACTGATGGGGTATTCCCCTTGTGTGCAGTATTTCCTTGTATCTTATTCCATTCTCTTTCTTTATACAAGCAAACAGCAATGGGTCATCTATACCCCTATCTATCATATCTGTTTTATGAGTGATGTCTTTTTCTCACACAGCAAGCAATCTTATGAGTTGGCAAGAAACTATTTCTCTAACAGCAAGTACTGTACTCATGTACATGTGTATATCACCCACCCCTAAAGTTGAGGGGAAAACGCTGAAAAAACTGTGGGTTTTATTCATGCATTAAGTATGCAACCCCCCCCCCCCCCCTAAAAAATAAAAATCTTCAATCAGGTTTTTGCAAAGTCAGATTTGCATGTGTTGGTAATGTATTCCGTAGTAGTTGGTTCATTATGTTGACAGTTCATCACACAAAAATTTGAAATAAGCTTTTCTCTTTTGCCCTTTTTATTTTTACCTGTAACACTCTTATTCAATATGCAGGTAATTTAAATGCACTCATTTTCAATTATCTGCATGAAATCATCAGTCAAGTTAGCTACTTTAACTAACTCATGAAAATTTAACGAACAGCAAGGACAAACCTAAAGCTTACTGGGATATAGCTAGGTGTTACATTGATGACAAGCATGTCTTTCTGCATTTAAAGGGGCACACTTTTTGGCCTTTTCTTGTAAATCAATTTGGCTTCCTTTCTTATTCTCGTATTTTTAAATTTTTTGCAGACTGAATTACATTTGTCAGATCTCTACGGATGACACGTTTTTCACCTGTCGTAATTTTTTCTCTGAACAAACAGAATAATTAAACACCTAATCGGCCACTACCGACAACGATGACAGCCGTAAATCAATAGTGTTCCGATGCAACAATTGTCCTTTTTTTATCTGTCACCGAAAAAGAGATGACGGCAGGAAAAAAAAAATATCTGATCAATATCGTACTTCTAAGAAGTGTGTTATATGGATCATTAGTTTGACTGAATTAAAGAGAAAGTCACATCAAACGGCCCGTTCGCCCGACAGTAGTGGGAGATAACTTAATTGTTACTGATGGGATTTTATCAAGGGATCTGTACTGACGACAAATACATCCTTAATTTCTATAGATCCAGAAATCTACCACAGTGATACAAAGAGACTTTTACGATAAACTAACTCTCATTAGCCTGTGAGAAAATCTCACGGGTTTCTCTCTTACACTTCATTGGTAGAGTGCTAGATTTGTATGTCAGAGGACCTGGGTTCAAACCCCAGCAAAGACAATAACCATCTCTGATGCAAAAAGGCTTGATGTAACATATTCATTAGTAAGTTTAATCCAATTTATAGCACACCTTTCTGGATGATAATCAATATTGTTTGAGCTACAAAATTATTAACAGAAAGTTTCGAGTTTGCTGACGTACCCATGAGCAGTTCCGGCATGTGTTCCACCACGGCGAGTTTTGAGTTGAGTCGAGTGTGATTTTTGTCGGCGAGCACGTTACACACGTCTGAGATGGACATCTTCTCGTCCACCAGTATACTCTTGCTGCTGCCATCTTTACCAAACGCCCTCACAAACAGCTAAAGATTAGTACAAATCACGATTAATTAAACAATGGAAAGTGCAATAGGTAAACAAACAAGGTGTGCATCTTCATTGTTCATACAAATCTATCGTATTTTTTTTTTTAAAAAGGAGTCAATAAAAAAACCAAGTATCTTATTTTTCAGGATGCTGGGAGGTCTGTGTCCAGCAAATTTACTCCATTTTTTACAAATAATACAATGTTAAAGAATTTTTCACTTCGGGAATTTTTGGTATACACATACTTTTCGGATTTTGGCTTCCTTTATTTTCTCCAGAGCGATTCGGATCTTCTCTGCTTGTAACCTTGCCTTCTGCTCTTCCTTTAAAATGAATTAAATCAAAAATCTTAATAAAATGTATGGCGCAACTAACAACAAACCGTTAAAAGTAAAAAACTAAAATCAATCACTGCCAGGAATTCATTTATATTTAATGAAATATTGTTTTCTTCTTTTATCACCTAGATGTGTATTTAAGATTTCACTTTTTGTTGTTGAAAATTTCACACAAATACCCAGCCATAAGCTAGAACTCAACATAATCTGGTCCATCTTATACCGTTCATGCAAATCATTATTTACAAGGTAAAAATCTATATACCAGTACATTTATTTATGTAAAGAATCCTATAAGGCCCACCTAGAGATAAAAATGTTAAGAATCTGGTAAAACCCTAAAGACCTGTGTTTAGAAAAAAATTAATTTTGTTATTATCAGGACAAAGTATCCGAAATATTTTTAATACATCAACCAGAAACATTACCAAATTTAATGTTTGCTCGAACAATTAAATTAACACACGCTACATATTTAAAATATTTGTAAAGACAAGACCCGTAATTTCTTTTCCTTTTGATTCATAACTTATGCGGCTTAGGTTACAAATGCCGAATCAGCGGTTTTCGGGATGGACGAACTTTACTGAAACCTCGTGCATGATTAAGGAGGTTCACTCACGTTACATATCCTTGAACCGTATATGGCAGTAAATATTTAAATGATCTATTAAACAACCCCTCCTCTCTGTTTATTTTGACTTTCGCCTTTTTCCTGTTTTCACCAAATGTTTCTTATCATTGAAAGAATCTTTACTCTGGTTTTTGTTAAAGAACTGTAAATATATCCACTCATAAATAATCAGGGTCAGCCTCAATAGGTTTGGACGACCAGAGATTCCCTATAATGCAGAATTCATTTCCCATTTGCTATACAGATTAAAGCGAAAACCCCTACAAAGAGGAGGAAGTCGGTTATAATGAATGAAACGGTTTGAGATACATGTATAAATAATTTCAAGATAAGATTAATGACAGCTGTTTTTATTTACTTAATGAAATGAATTTACATGAAATAAATAATTCTGAATGAAATATTTTCATCCGATTTCTTAGCATATATTTTTTAGTATCATCAAAGCAGTCTGATTAAAATAAAGGAGCTAGTGGAATGTTTGATTTTAATCAGACGGTCATTAAAGTAGCTATCTTCAGAATAATGTTTGCCACTGCATATAACATCATAAAGATGTTACATGTAAAATAAACATTGATTCTTTTGATAAGTTTATGCTACCTGAGTGTTATAACATATAATGTGGAATCACTAGAAACAGTTGGGATTTTAGATTTAAAACTACCCCGTACCAATGACATATTAACAACATGGTGTACAAATCTAGGACCACAATGTGAGACAGAGTACAATATCTGACAAAAGTTGACTGTCAATGTAAACTAATCACCGATGGGAAGCGCCCTGGGGAATTGTAAAAAAAAAAAAAGAGAGACCAAATGCACTGATTTTTTTTAACCTTAAAAAGGAATGTGTTTCACATTCTTCAGAATAAAACTTATCTGACCATGAGCAACGATATTAAATAAACTTGCCCCAGCCGTCATTACTTTTAATTTCCTTAAATGCATATGTGATCTCCTCTTTCATCGATTTGAGTTGAGAACTGAATTGAACACTGAATTGAGTAATTTCAAAATGTTGGTGATGATGGGACAAGTATACATATAACTTAAATGCTGTTCTTTGACTGCACATATCAAATTGACTTCAGGGCTTCCCCACAGGATAACTGGTAGGGGCCCAAAGAGGATCACAGGGCAATTCCCATTGGATATACAGTTTTGTTAGAGAGTACAATATTAATAGAAACCACCACACTTACGACGGAGAAGTTCTCCTTCACGAGTTCCTCCTCGTACAGACTTAGATGTGAGGTTAAAAGAGCATGCATCTACAAAAAGACAAAGAAATCAACGGGATCAACATATATCATGCAATCTGACCACCAGTTTTAACAATTCACATACTGTAAACCAACTATTAATGGCAGCAACTTTATTTCACTTTTTTTCTGTGATTAACTTGATTTAACTTGTTGCAATCAAGTCTCAAGGTGCAGTCACAAATGTAATTTTTTCTCTCTGAATTTCTATTGACTTACACAGGCAAGTCAATTATCCGGGTAACCACACGATACTTTTTTACTATTTTATTTACTTTTTTATCTACTCAATATTATTTTTGTGACGTCATGATTCTTACCAGAGAGTATATTGAAAATCCGCACAATTCAGATTTTCAATCGACCTTCAGACTTTGCTTTTGGCTTTTGACTAAGGTGGTCCCATAGTACAATTTTAGTGACTGCACCTTTAAAGGTGAGACAAAAGAAAACTGGTTCTATATAAACAAGATTCTCTGAAATACTGGCATCACAAAGATCTTGCAAACCTCATGAAGTTTTGTTGCAATTAAAAAAAAGTTGGTTCACAGTACGTTGGACATTAATATTCAACACAGCTACATCTATTTAAGAAATAAGGTATAAATTTGGATGTATATCGGGATATAAATACATGTTGGTCACGTGATCAAATCCCATAAAGCCTTGACCATAACCAGACATAAGTCATTGCCAAGACAAGATGTATACCCCAGCTATCACGTAATCAATGGTTTCCTCCATTCTTTGAGAATTATTTTTTTTCTCACGTAATCAATGGTTTCCTCCATTCTTTGAGATATATTGTTATTTCTCAACTTCTAAAAAGCCACAAAATTTCCTTGCCCGACTTGGGCTAGTCTTAAGTAAAGCCAAAAATAATCAAAATAGAGGATGTAACTTTATTAAAAAATTGCATCTCTACAAATTAATGTTGGCTTTGCATTTGGCTATCCAGTTTATGTAACATTTTGATTAGGTTTACCTTTGTGCTAATACAACAATTGTTGCTTTTTCAATTTGGTTTTCGATTATATTTTAATTATCAGATATTCTTTGAACAGGCAGATTTTATATTGGAAAAATGGTCAAAATCAGATTTTTGCGGAAACAAAAGTGGTCATAGAGAAATAAACAATACAAGCAGAGAGAGATAGGTCACATTTCCATTAAATTCATTCTTGTCCTAACCTATTCAAACCCTGGGGGAAGATATTTTGTTACATGAGTGAAACAATCAAATAAAAATATGTTCCACGGAAAAAAAACCTGGAGATTGCATAATCACATGGTAGCACTAATTACAGAGAGGGCTGCTGTTAATCGACTGAGTCATCAAACCCTTGCAGCAAACGCACAAAAATATTCCAAACGTTGTCATGGAATAGCTGTAATAAAACGAAACATAATACCAAAAAACTATTATTTCCGTTAATCGAAAAATTGAGCATTTGATCTCCTCCCTTGCCACTGTAATTGGCCTTGAGCCAGCTAGTTGGACATGTTCAGGGTTTTTTTCTAAATACCTCATTTTTGTTCTTCAAATATTTTTCGTATTGAAAAAACCTTGCTTAATTTTTTCAATATTTGTATTTCTACCTATGTAGCTGGGGGTAAATAGCAGAGAAATTTCATATTTATGATTTTGATATTTTTATTTGTTATTTCTCTGTGATCGATCTTCTCGCACATTTCATCAGGCATGCAAGCTCTCCATCATTCAATCTTTGAAATATCTAATCTACTGAATTCTGGAAAAAGTTCTAATAGAAATTCAATAAAATTGATAAAAATCTGGCAGAGTTTCTAAAGAACTTTGGTAAAAAAAAAAAAATCAGTTATTGCATCAATTAACCAATATAAAACCATCCAGCTTCAGCAACAGATGAAAAGAAAACAATGCATCCATAAAAAATCCTCCTCCATTGGGGCCTGTTACATCACGCTCCTGCTTATAGCCCCCTAAGGGCCATCAAAAATGCATGCAGGTTTATCTTCCCCCTACAAAATTCTTTCATCTCTTGTTGACAATTAAAAAACAGGAAAAATGAAAGTCAGGACCCTAGGCACAATTTGCCAAAACCCTCAGCATGGCTTCCAAAAATTGAAAGCACATGGTAAACAGAACAGCAAGAATTATTCCGTTTTTTTTCCCTACACACACTCACCCACATTGATTTTCATTTGTCAAGAGGATATAGAGCTTGTTACCAGAAAGCTTTTTTGCATGTTCTTAATCAACTTTAAATGATTAAAAGGGTCCCTATGCCTAGCAAACTCGTTTTGTGGAATGAATGAAGCATGAGAGAGAGAGAGTAACGGTTTCCATGACAACCATCGGTAGCTATGGTGATTGATGTTAACTTTTGCCCTCCCAGGCTATTTTGAATTCAGAGTTCTAACATAGGCAACTAAATAAAATGTTAGACAGAAATTTGCCAATATCGCACAGCCTGATTCTGAATACCATCAATGTTTATGTCTCTATATACTGTTTGCAAGAAGCAACAGCAATAAAACTTTTGCAATCTCCAATTGTTGAGATGTTTCATAAAATCTACATCACAATGGACCCTGATGATGTTGCCATTAATTTTATCACCTACTTCCCAATTTCTGGAGGAAACTCACAAATAACAACTATCTATACATTCAATTACAATCATATTTACTGAAACATAAATGCAAGTAAATCCTTAGGGAATGCTTTTCCTTGATTAAGATGCAAGAGAATTTACATTCTATTTTCCCCAACTACATCCACCTAGATTTGCTAATTCATTATAATACTCTCAAAACATTCACGTAAATGAACTAATAATGGTTAGATATATATTTGACTTTACGTCAATGACACACACGGGGGTGGAATGGGGCGGGGTGAGGGTGAGGCCGGCTTGTACTATTTATCTCCTTGGACTGAAGCGATATGGGTGGGGTGATATAATGGTGTGCCTGCATGAGCAAAGACCACTCATATTTTGGACTGTGTTTCTGTAATTAATAGTACAACTACACCCTAGGGCGGGGTGTGGATGGGTATGGATGAGGGGTTTACTGTTAGTATTTACCCCTAAGAACTGGATAGTGGGGTTATGGTACTCAGGAAGAGGAGGGTTGGATTTATTTACCTCTGTCGACTGCACAGACAGTGGAGTAATGGTGCTTGCATTGCTGGCCATGCTACAGGCGTCCGACTGATTGTACGCCTCGGCCGTCGACGACACCGTCACCATGGACGTAAACGACTCCGAGGACGGGAGCGAGGCATTCTCCGAGAACGCCGAGTCTGTCTCCCCGCTGTCGTTGGCGATGTCGCTGCATGACCCGTGCTTAGTCAGGAACTGGCCGTGCATGAAGTCGTGGTTGTGGTCCGAGGGTAGGCTATGACGGAAGGCCAGACTCTGGCTGATCTCAGATGCAAGGGCGTCTAACTCTGCCTGGGCAAGATCGTTGCCGCTGTCTCGGTGCTCGTCCTTGGCAAGTCCCAGGGGTGGATCCTGTGGGCGCCTGTAGAGTTCTGTCTGAGCACAACTCAGCTGTGATTCCAAAGCACATAGTTCTCCCAAAATAGCATCCAAATTTACATCCTGGTTCTCTGAAGAGAAAAAAAAATTCATTTTGATTTTAAATTCTCTGTAAAAGAATATATTTAATTGAATTCATTTCTTATATCAAAGTGCATGGAATTTTTTTTTCTTATGATAAATTTTTTTAGTTTCATTTAGTTTTATTTCACTTTATTTGATCACAATAAGATTCATCTCCCTTTTATGAATGATAGATTGTAAGTTTTCTAAGAACTTGAACCTTGCTATCATACTGATGGCTTGATTATTCCAGCCCCTCAATATATTGGTTTAGGTACCCCATCATCTCTGCCCCCCCCCCCCCCCCCACCTCAAGCAAATTTGTCCTCCATGTTTTCCAATTCTATACCCGGAACTAGTTCTCTCCTCATTTGTTAATAATTTACAGAAGTTCGTTAATAATTCAACCAGTGTGTGAAGCTCCTTCTATATTCACTCTGCGTGATAAATCCATTGATTATTGGCTTCTATTATAGTGACTCCAGAGTGAGTCATTCAGCCAATCAGCTCAAAATAATACCAGTCTCACGTAAAGTGCAGGTTACAGCATCCCTTCACACTTTGCGTTAGTGGGACTACGGACAAGAAAATTGTTTCTGCCGTCACTTTGTAATTGTTTGTTCCTCTGACAAGTGTCATAATGATAATATTGGTTAATGTTGATACAGCAATGTCAGCTTCTACCAAAAAACATGAATTACAACAGCTATGTTGACACAGAGCACAGCAATATAGGGAGATTGGAAGTGCTGATTTGTAAAGTGTGGAAGGGACTTGTTTGGAAATGTATTTTTTAAGGGGGAATTGGATGATTTCAAACATTAACATTGTTAAAAGAAGCGCATATAGTCAAGATATGAAAAACAATTAATAATGCCTAAAATTGTATTACCGGTATATTTGGCCATAAGATGTGTTAATAAATGGGTGTCCCATTCAACCTTAAATTCTTTTTTATTAATTACGGTAAACAGACAGTCATACAAACAACATGGTATATTCCGTCATCTTTACATCATACAAGACATTCGATCCATCTAGTCACACTAAGAATAACTCTCTATATCTATTTACATGCATTGATCTTGAAATACTCTAAATTCCCACAAACAACTATTTTGAGCCGTGTTATGTCAGCTAAATAAAGGCATTGTGTTCACATCTTGACATCTTTCTGGTCACCTCTTGTCAGAGGTCAGGCTTATATATACAAAAAGACATTGGCCTTACAAAGGCTTTGTTTTTCGGTCAAGATCACGTATCAATACTTGTGCTTATTTATCATCAGTGTCATAATTGAATCAGAATTAAATGATTTACTTTCCATGCTTTATGACATAGACCAAAATCAATTATTGAATGTTTCACGTGAAAGGAAATCTGTAAACCTACACTCGATTATATAAAACAGAAACATACTTTGTTATCTCAAACTAGATGGGTCTGTTTAAAAACTTTTTTTTTTTAAAATACGAGTACTCGATATATTGAGGGTAAAAAAAAAATCAAAAACTTCGACATATCCATTGTATTTGATTTATCAGTGTTGAGATTTTGAATTTCAACTGTATATGTTGTAACAGTTTATTTTTTGTCTCTCCCATTTTATGATGTCATAGATTTCCTGAACTTTTGAACCTGTCAATATTCAAGAACATTTTGAGACAGTAGAATTTCAGGATACATTACTTATATCAGACATATTTTATTGCTATTACCAAACATTTCTGAAGGAATTCAGATCTCAGAGTTCTGAAATGTCTCGGCTTGTTGCATTTTCGATATCTTGGCCTAGAAATATCAAGTTTTTTTCCATTATTGGTAGTTTTCATTGATTGAATAAGAATACGACTCGGGCTCCAAGATGTCTACTAGTCTAAGGAATTCCCACTGACCATAACATCCCCACAATTGATTTTTACTCACAATACAGACAATGATTGACTAACAAATGATCCCTCTTATTTTAAGGCTCTGTAAGACCACAGATTGTATTTCCTGCCTTATAAAACAGGATGGTTTTAAAATTCTATCCAATTTTTTTTTATTACAGGGAATTCATCAAGCTTGGGATGCATGAAAATCTTATCCTATTTAATATTGGAAAGCTTTCTGATGAAGACTCTGAAGTCAACATCTGTAGATTATTATTACTTGTCCTTAACCTGTGGGTCTGAGGGTAACTAACCCCTCCCCTCCCCCCCCCCCCCCCTTAAACTAAAACTGAATTCATACTTATTTAGTTATTATGCATTAAAAGAGCTTTTTAACTGGGAAGTGTGAATCCAACTTGGCTGATTAAATAAATATTGATATGATTATCTTTGGTTTTAACCAGCAGCCACTGGCAAAACCACTGCACCATAGGTCTCTAATATCTCCAACATACATGTAATGTACTTGCATCAATGTCTTACAGAAAGCTTTGTTAATCAAAAAGTATTTAGTACAGTCAAGTCTCATTACCACGAATTCCAAAACTTTCAGGATAATCCAACATTTTTTATGTTGAGGCCACCTGCATTACATAAAGAAACAGTGTTTGGAACTTCCAACTAACTTTGGGATATCCATGGCAATCTAGATATTGATATCACAGATATCAAAATCCTTCTACATAATACTGTGTTGCTAATGCTTGATAAATTTCCAACATTCTAAATCATCTTAATCTGAATACAAGGGTGGACAGAACACGGTGGTAAGGAAAAGAATCCTTGGTTTTTATATATATTTTTTATATATATTCATAACACTTCACACTTTTCACTTCATATCTGACAGGATTGAGGCGTAAAGTTAAATCTCAGATTTCCTCTGTCAGAGTTTTCGAGATGATTACTATGTAGTATGTTCAATTGCAAACAAAATGAAAATTCAAAGAAAAATTTTTTAATCCTCAAAAACCAATTTCCTGATAACATTTTTTCACGTCAAGATATGCATGTACATGGATTGTCTAGTAATATCTTTAATAACATACACATTGAAAAGTTTTTCTGCACCAACCCTCCATAAATTAATTTCATTGCTAAATTACAAGATAAAGTTGTTATATTGCAAACTACTCTAGATATGATATTCAGTAAATCTAGGCTTCTTTTCTTAATGTATTGTACGATGAATTTTATCTTCATCACCCAAACCTCCCCCCCCCCCCCCCCCACCCCCAAACCCACACCACCCCAACTTCACCCAATTTATCACTATACCTACTGATGAAGAAAAAGAATTTTACCGTGTCAAAGAAAAACTTAAATGTCACTTATTGGTTTTGTGACTTCATGGTTTTGTGACTTAATGGTTTTGTGACTTATTGGTTTTGTGACTTAATGGTTTTGTGAATTAATGGTTTTGCATGCAAGTTAGGGATAAAGATTTGTTATTCGACAGACAAACAAACCAACAGACAGACAATCAACCACACAAAGCACTGATTACCGTCGGTGTTGAGGAAGGAGGACCGGAAGCTCTCCATGGCCATCTTGGGGGTGACCACCGTCTTCTTCTTCCTGCGGACTGTTCCAGTGTCGTCAGAGTTCAGGTCCTGCGGGAAAAGAAAGTAAAAAAATCAGTAACAATATTCGTGATTTATTGAATATTTTCTGATATTTTAGCTCTTATAATCAAATTTTGTATTTCAATTATTTGGTTGCTTTCTTTACTAAATAAATTATGGCTAGAAGATAATCATATTCAAAATCTTTCAGTTTTGAATCTGGCAGGTAAATTGATCTCCCTAACAGCGGCCCTCATTCAATCAAAATTGTTGTTGGGAAATGTTTGGAAAAGAGATTTACATAATCTGCCTTATAAAACAGGATGCTTTTAACATTCTATCCAATTTTTTTTTAATTAAAGGGAATTCATCAAGCTTGGTCTTATCCTTTTTAATATTGGAAAGCTTTCTGATGAAGACTCTGAAGTCAACAACTATAGATTATTATTACTTGTCCTTAACCAATGGGTCTGAGGGTAAGAACTAACCCCCCCCCCCCCCCCCCCCTTAAAGGGACTTGGACACGATTTGAGATCAAAAATTTTATTTTCATTTTTTATGTATGAAATGGTTTACTGGAGCATTTTAAATAATTGACCAATATCTTGAATGTTAAAGTCAAGCGAGATACAGAGGGAAGAATTGATTGTTATGTAAACAAAGCTTGAGTCTTAGAATGTAATGTAGAGAATTACCATTTCTTAGAAAAAATGACATGTAAAAAACAATTTAAAATAAATCAATATCATCATAAATACTATTATCAACTAAAGAATTTTGAGATACATTTGACTGAAACTTACACCAATACAACACATATGTAAAAATGACAATATTCGAGCTTTGTTTACAAAACAAAGAATTATAAACTCCATATCTTGCTTATAACTTGATTTTTGACTTTAAAATTTTGACAAAGCATTATAAACTTCTATATTTATCAGTATAAACATTAAAAATGGAAAAATAAAATTTGTCAAGTCAAATCGTGTCCAAGTCCCTTTAAACTAAAACTGAATTGATACTTATTCACAGTAATTCTGCATATTAAAATTATTTAAATAGGTTTTTTTCTGGGAATTGTAAATATATCAACAAAACGAAGAGAAAAAAGTAGAAACATATTCTTACATCACATTTATATCAGAACTGCAGTCCACAAACAACTCTAAAGAGACAGTCATGCCATACTTAATTCATCATATTATTTCATCAACTTTTCCTTCATTAGCGACAGGCACTGACATTACCATTTGTTGATCCATGCACAATTTTAATTTTAAATTGCCTTTTTTTTCAGCTTCAGTAAACATATATCTCCAATTTTTAATAAAACTGTACTTTAATTAAAAAAGATTCCATCCATTCCACTTAATATATAGCGTAGAAAAAAAATAAAAACAGTTATTACTAAAAAAAGTATAATAGTTAATGATTATTGACAAATTAAGATAAAAAGTTAAAAACTTACGATCCCAGGTAAAGAAAAAATCCCACATACTAAAGTTTATTCCAATAGGTAAAGTTAATCTCAGGTAAAACGAAAGCAAAAGATTGGCCACATGTCAGAGTATGTAAATTAAGGAAGTACAAGTCACACTACTCCTCACATTAATCAAAACCACGGGGGTCAAATCACAAAGAAAGAACGGCCCCACAAACAATCCCCCAGACACAACCCTAAGTGGACCAAAGTCATACCAACGAACAGAGCTGATTGGATGTAAACAACTGTCACACACAAACCAAACAGGTCAGTGATCAGTGGCGAGAGGAGGGGGGGGGGGAGTCCAGTCAGAGATATGTCGGACAGGTGATGGATTAGTCCAGGGGTCAGGACTTGACAAGGACGACCGGTAGAGGTGGTCAGCCACGAGGGATGGCCTTCCGAGAGGTCTGCTGGTCTGCTAGTTGTAGGCCGCCACTGTCACACAGTGAGTGACCGGGCATAAAAAATGATGGGTGATGATTAAAAGACGGTAAATTTGTCAAACTAGGAAAAATAACAACACATTCCAGGAATCCTGGGTTTCTCTAAATGTACTTTACTTGAATACCATTGGTTTATAGGTGAAAGCTTGGAAATTTAACTATTTAAAGAGACCATACAATTTTAGCTTGTTATATGCATACATATACATGTATATCATTGGTGTTAAGGTGAAAGCTAGGAAATATTAACTATTCAAAAGAACCATACTTATATTGGCAATCTAAGTGAATCAAAATACATGTATTTTAATCAGTATGTGGACATATGGGAATAAACTTCACTCTGGCGGAAGTGATGGGATTAACTGAATTTATATCTAAAATTTCTGATAAAATACCAACACAATATGAACTAGTAGCTCTTATGCAAGACACCTTATGAAAAATGTGACCAACTGTTTAAAGAGCACTTGTTGAATACTTAGAATCTGGACTTTGAAACTTTCATCAGATTCCCTCCCTCCCTTGTATCAAGTGATAAAGATAAGATAGATTAAGTGTTTTAGTGCGCATCTTTGGAGAATGCAGACACACCCAAGTCCTTCGGCGTCAAGGATTTAAAAAAATAATACGCAAATTTCCTTTTAAAATCTGATCAAAATCGGCAAAACTCTCAACTTTTTTATTCAATAAATGTTAAAGATTTTAGCATTTTCTTAAAGATGCTAAAATGGTCAATGAAAGTTTCAATATGGAGTAATTCTATAAACCACATCAGAATCCTACAAAATAAAATAAGATAAGCTGCGTAATAAATCTTGACAAGGGACTTGAAAAATTAATCTTTAATCCATGTCTTACGTCACAAGACTAAATAGGACAATTAACTCAGAGTTCAATTAGATTATTTTGCCTTAATTAGATCAAGCAGAAACGTCAAGAATGATCAAATCCTCCCACTTTCTTTCCCATCAGTTTATAATAGAGATTATTTACGGCAAAAAATCAATTGAATGGAGAAATCCTTGAAACAAAACAAATCGGCAACCATTAGATTTAAAAGATCTTGACTTATCAAGCACAATACAATGTAAACTGATGTAATTTGGTCTCTATATATTCGTCAACTGTCGTTAACAATTTGTCATCAACTCTCTCTCTCTCTCTCTCTCTCTCTCTCTCTCTCTCTCTCTCTCTCTCTCTCTCTCCCAAGGAATAATTTTGTTTTGAAGTAAATGTTCTCAAAACTGTTGTAATCCCTTTATTGTATACAAATGTATTTGATTGTTCAACTTCAAATAAAAAAAAAAAAAATAAAAAATAAAAAACTTGTCATCAACTGATGGTTAATCTGTCCAATCATTGTGACCTGTGACTGTCAAGATTCTGTACTGAAATCTGTACTCCATTTTCTAATGGCCATTAAAATCTTTCACTTTGTCATCAATTTCGACCTATGATTGTCAATGGGGGGGGGGGGGGGGGGGTCAAACTATGGCAACAGATAATGGCTACCATCCTTCCATGTACTCAAAAGAAAAAGTTGTGTAATTTTTCCTCCACCCTAGAAATGATTATCAAAAACCAAAGTAATTCCAAGTCAAGTAAACCAACAACATCCCTCAATTGGGGGAACAATAAATAGGCATGCAGGCCTAAATGTGTGCCCAAAGCAGACATCTCACAACAGGGGCGGCAGGCAAAGTCTCAATCTTCCTATACATGCCTATATATACATATATGCTCTCTCTCTCTCTCTCTCTCTCTCTCTCTCTCTCTCTCTGAGTCCACGAGTGCATTCCCATGATATGAGTATGGGACTCAGTTAAGTTTATCTACAACTGACCTGACTCTGACCAATTGATGACACACAGTGTATTGGATTTATTCTTGGACTGAATTTCATTTTGTACAGTATATTTGTCACAGAAATTCTCTCTATCTCTCTTTATCTCTGGGGAGGACTCAAAGATGTCCATCTTTGAATGCCCCAACTCGACCAATTGATGACACACACAGATGCTGACTCATCAAGTGTCTTTTATCTCCTGTATCATCAAAAAGCAGCCACTACAGAATCAGTGACTCTTGGGAAAACAATCAACTGACTCTAGTGGCGAAACCAGACCGACAGACACTACCACCAATGGAAGAGAGCTTTGTAGAACCAGTCCCATTGAAACAGAAATCTGATTTTTTATCTTATCTGGCGCAGGTGCAGACATTCAGCAGCATAATTGTCATCCGACAATTCAGAGACAATTCAGATCCGCATGAGCTGCATTATTTTATCATGGTTTATTAATTAATTTTTTTTTATTCTATGAGGTCACCCTTTTTATAGGCAATTTCATTGACTGAGTCATTTATATTTCAGGGTCATAGATTTCAGATTTGTAAGATAGCTGGCACACAAAGACAGCAAAAACAATGAAATTATTCAGATTTATTATCAACTAGTTTTGATACAAATATTCTAGAGCAATATTTACATTCTAACAAAGAAAATTAGCCTTTAATTTGCTGCACACAGAAGATTTATACAATGCATTTAAATTTATTCTAAATGGTATAAATAATGCAAGATGCTAGCTTTTTTAGCACCCAAGATTGAGTTTAAGCTTGCTCTCAACATCAAGTTGCAACACCCATAGTAAAATGTACTGTAACAACTGCACTTAGGTCATAGCTAGCTCCAGGAGGAAGCATTGCCAAGTATTTCATTGACTAATTCAGTTTGCACTCTGTCAGACCAGAAGCTGAAGAGAAAACCAGAACAGAACATGAGTCTGCCAGCCAGTTAATACCATACTGTTCCAGAAGCATTCTGATTGGGGGAGACAACTTATGGAGAACAACTGAAATATCTGTGTCAGTAACCAAGATAAAGGTCCCCACTGATTGGGTAAGACAACTATAGAACTCACAAACTACTGCACTGGATGTTTCAGTAGCAGAGTCAGATACTGTGGAATCTTTATAATTCATGGTGGCTCTATTTTCATGGTATTCGTGGGTAGCCAAACCCGACAAATTTACATCCTCCACAAAAACATATTTTAAAGAATTAGTTTTCATAATTTTACACAGAAAACCCATGCATCCATGAAATTACATCCCCACAAATAAGCAAAAAACTACACTCCATGAAAAAATTGCCCCCTACGAATTAAAATGAATTCCCAGTAGAACAACCATTGTCAGAGACCATTGGTTCCAGACTTGCATAAGAGAGGTAAGACTGACCATGGGTTTCCATTGAAGATGATGGATGTAGAAAATACTGTTTTAGTCCAGATACTCTGCTTTAAAAACTAGTAATACCATACATTATGCTGACTGTATTTTTGAAGACACGTGTTAACTACCAGGTAGTCTTGCAAGTTAAACCTTGTAACTGACTTTTTTTGCAGCATAGCCTGCTGATAGCTGATAATATCTGTCAGATTGTGTCAGATTCAGCAATAACTCATCTTTGGAGAGACATCTAGACCTGCCAAATACTGCACCGACTGTTCTCTCCTCTTACAGACTCTGACACCAAACCTCGCATTCCGTACTCAAGTTCCATCTTCTACATGGCGACTAGAAAACAACATGTCGAACTATTTTGAAAAACCTGCACTAACTTCTACCTTTCTCATCTATTCCACACCAAAAAAACCTACAGACCTACATAATGTCTTAATGCATAAGCTGTCGACGGCATCTTTAACCCTTTGTTTATATTCTTTTTGTGTACTCAAAAACTAACTGTTGAGTAATCTACTTGCACTTCTCTTGCTGTGTCTAAAGAGTGTACATTATCTTCTCCTCACACCAGAGTTTTATATATAGAACAGTTTTTTGGGTTCAATACATCAACCATTAATTAAGTTAATGATCAGGAATGTTTATGTGCGCAATTCAACAAACCACCTTGCATGTCAGGTCTAGTTAAGAACCAAGAACTTGTTTTGAAATCTTAATGCATGTCTAGTACCTGTAAATAGTGCAAAATGATCCTGTGTTTTTTAGTCTCTCTTAAAATACCAATACACCAAAAATTAACAGCCAGAAACCGCACTGCATGCTTTAAACAATGACATACATATTTCTATCTACTTTAAACATAATCATGACCTTGACTTACATGACCTATCTGACCCTCAAAGTTCATAATTACAATGGAAATGAAAATGCCATGGACCAATGTCCACAAGCTAAATAATTTCTAATATATACAAAAAGAGACAACCAGTAACTGAAATTCAAGCAATAAACCACAACCAATCCCAGACCAAACAAAACCGAGATTCTAACAAACCAACTACCTATTACTTTGAGAGACATACCACAGCAAGTGTATATCTGTTTTCTTTTTTGACCCCTGAGAACACAAGTGCGCTATGAATCAGTAACACAAGGCTCTCATCAGAAAGCTGGGGCTTCCTGGTCATTCATCACCCTGTTCTTCATTAAGTTCTGCCATTTTCACATTCTTTAACAGAGATAAGACCCCCACAACTGTAAGCCACTTTGACATCCTCTCCCAGCAAAACAAGGGCTGATTTCAGCAGACATTTCTCTTGCGAGCCTCGTACATGACACTTGGTTTTACCTGGATTGACTTGCCGCCAAAATTTGTGGTCAATGTCGTGCCACGTAATAAATGACAAAGCCTAATTTAAATTGCAATTATCATGATATACTTTCCTGCTTGATCTGAAAATTTAATTTCTTAGACACACGCCCCCCCCCCCCCCTTCCCAAAATATTAAAAATACTTTTGGATAAGAGTAAATTGCAATCAAAGGGTTCATTTTGAAATCTTTGTTTATACGTATGATGATGCAATGATTACCTTCATGAAGCATAGCAATACACCCTTAAATAATTCCATAGCAATGGAACTAAAATATATTATGTTGAAACACTTACCATATCAATATTTCAATCCAAAGGAACGTTGTAAAAACTAACAGATTTCACCATTTTCAATTTCTAAACTCTTCCAATTTTCTTCCAGCAAAAACTTCAACCACATCAGTTCAGCTGACACAATGCACACATCACACTGTATTTAAAAATAGATTTTGACAACTGCGTACGTATACACCTATCAAATGCAGTGAAAATTCAAACTGAAGAAGTTTATTTCCGGGGGTTAATTGAGACCATCATTACACAGAGCCATTCAACCTCATGCTGACGTTCTCAAGGTCACTAAAGTGTTAAAAATACTTATATACATGCTCCCGAATTCTTGTAATCTAGATCATTTCAAGATTAACTCCAAGTAGGATTTCCCTTCAGCAGTATACAATTTCATCTCAGACAGGAATGAAACTTGATTGGAACAAAATAAAAAAAATCAAAGCCTCATTTCAATTCACAAAGTTTTTCCAATTCATCTTAATATTTTCTTGAAATTCTTTTTCCCAAGAGAACACAATTAAACAATTTGAATTCCTTTTTCGATAAAATAAATATTTCAATGGAGGATTTCATCGAAACTTTTCTCAGCACATCTACGGCCTTTTCTACAAAGAAAGAGAGAACTCCGATCTTCCCAGCGCACAGCTTCGGTCGACAGACAAGTGTCGGGATCATTGCATCCAGTCAGCGTGAATGAATTTTTTTTGTATATTCCGCTCACATTCCTAAAACTCATCACAAAACGTACGTAGACAGTTATTCTTTCTGTTTATCTGATGTTGACCTCTCTAGGCTCCAGTGAAATATTAACTCCAATCCCAAGATATTTTTTTACACTTCAGGTTAAAGAAAGACTTTCACCTTTCTAGATTCCTGCGTAACACCGACTTCACTAACAAGAATTGTTTACATCACAGGTTAAGAACGATTTTCACCTTTTAATACATGTTTAAAGAAATTTCTCTGTTACTCTTTATTTTCTAAAAACATTGACAAACCTGGGCACATAATTTGTCAATGAATCATTTGATAAGTAAAGGACCCGTGGTAAAAAGAGATCTTGAAAAACCATCTTCTATAAAATGGCAAAAGATTCAAATTCAGCTCTCTATTTGAAATCTGCCTGTGTAGAGTTTCATTATGCGGAAATGGAAAAAACATGTAACGAGCCTGACTTTACCACAGCAGGCTCAGACACTTAAATCATCCTAAAGCTCACACAGAGAACCCATGGACATCTCCAGGCATTCACAATGCCTTAGCAACCTCAGCAAACTCTATTCCAATACATCTATGGCTATATAGACATTCTGTAATAAAAAGCCTCCAATTCTGCAAAGTATTTCTGTCACTGAGTGATGGATTAAGAAGCAGACGCCAGTCGGGCCTACCGACTTCTGCCAAAGGTACGTGTCCATCACCGGCCCAATTACCATGTAAATGCAGGATGTGAGAACACAATCATAGAACAATGGAGGAGAGAAGTGAGGGAAAGAGGATAATGTGATGAGACAATGATAGAAACTTTAGATACAAAGGAATCGAAGATGATAGCTACAGAGCAATGGTGGTGGTGGATGGGGGGGGGGGAGGGGGATGATGTGAATACACAATGAAAGAAGTGGGGGGGGGGATATAAAGTGAAAACACAATGATAGAAACTTTAGAGATAAAGGGATTGAAGTTCTCCTTTAAGGTGGCTCTATACACCCACAGTTTATTCCAATTTTCAATAGAAGACCACAAAACATATACTTATCAAATATTAAAATGACGATAGGGATACTGTAGGTATTTTTAAAGAATTTTTTAATGTTTTTTCGTGTTTTTGTAAAATATTTTTTAAAAAGACAGCTATCAACAAATTGAGAGAAATTTTTTGGTCATATGATGGATATTTCCTTCGGACACATAAAAAAAAAATATAACACTTCTTAACATTCAAAAATGATATTATTGCATTTTTTTTTAGTATTTCCCCAAAACATATTTTTTCATATTTTCTTACTCTGTTGACAAATCATCTGAAAAAGTTGCTTGATGTTATAAGAAAATGTATTTTAATAAATGTGAAATAAAAAATTGAATGAAAACAATTGCAAATAAACACAAAAAATATTTTAAATTTTATTTGGTATGAAAGTTCCTCATGTAAGGGTTATCGTTCCTAAGTCCCAAGGCCCAAACACCTTGGGGACTTTTCATTTCTGAGTTGAAGAAAATTTCCTAAATATAATGTTGGAATGATAAATACATGCATATTTCATTATAGACTTTGCCCTGTATAAGTGAATATATTCGCTTTAGTGCAAAACTAAGTCAAATAAATAAAGGGGAACATTGACTAGGCTAATAGGATTTATGTATCCCAACCTGAGAGAAATTCAAAGCAACCCTCTCATCCCCGTTAGGTGTCGATATTAATGTGCATTAAAGTATATTATAATTGAAATATTTTCACCTGTTTAGAATTTTCTTTCACGGTATTCAACCAAAAAATACGTTTTAGAAATTTTTGGAAAGTTAAAAAATTTATTGTTCTCGATGGGAATCGAACTCATAACCTACTGATTTGTAGTGAACCCACTAACCCACTGCGCTACGGTGTAACATATCGATAATGCTAAAGAAACTCTTTAAAAATTTATACTTGATTTTATTGTTTATTTCGATAAATAATACCACACAACGTGAAGGTGTCACATACCACATTACTTGTAAGTAATGAATTTTCCAATTATCAAATTAAATCTATCCATTTAACAAATTTTTCAAAATAGCGGTTCCCATACAATTCACCTCAGTTTAAATCAGCCAGTACCGGAAATGCATGTTTCCAGATTTACTTTTTTGCGTACTGCGTCATCAAAAAGTGGTGTATAGAGCCACCTTAAATCCATTCATTACCTTCCAAATGAAAGCTGAATACTATGATACTAGTAAATAACAACACATTGTGTGGAATTAGCAACGACACGCTGCAGCTATTTAATATTTGGCATATTAAATGTACACACACATAATTATGGCATAAAGTTGGATCACATGATTTATTGATTTTAATAAAACAATTCTGAAAATTTAAACTTTCCGCTGTACGTGTCGTCCTAAACTGGTATTTAACACCTGAGCAATTCTTTATATAGCCTTGCTAATAAACCGGTTCTTAAGAACCAGGTGACACAAACAGGTATTCGAATGAAAACCTTATATATCCGGATAATTAATTCATTATTAAGGTCTTCCGTTTCCAACGGAAGACCTTTCTATTATTGTGCGGGTTAAGATTATTCTTATTTTTCTTTTTTTTTTTTTTCTTCCTAGACGCGAACTTTGAGGCTTCATATCTTGCTCATTTCTGAACGGATTTTGCTCAAATTTTCAGGGCTAATGGAATTTACAAAACACTATCTTCACCAATTCATAAAAGTTAGAATTCCCTTTCCGTTAACGAGTTATTCCCCTTTTAAAATTTTTTTAGGGCCTTTGGTTTCCAGACAAAGGCTCCGAGACTATGATAGCAGGGAATGGGAATCTAACGAATTTGAATAACAAAGACATTGAAGTTGTATACATCGGTTTTTGTTTTTGAATTACGTTCCTTATTTAGGAAAAGGTAGGGGGTCAAAAACAGGATTCCAAAAAGTGCAAAAATTTAGACATATTTTCCTTTATATCTTTTTAACGAAAAATATTTTGTTAAAACATGTAGAATAAAAGTTGTGCAGAATATCAAGGGCTTTCATTTGACACCAATAAAAAAGGGCTGGCCTCTTAAATTAAGGGCCAATAGCCCCTAAAAGTTTTTGCTTAATAACTCAAAAACGGTTTGGATTTTGATATAGATGTCGCTGGAAAAGTTGTTTGTTGGGATCTCATAAAGGTCGTAAAAATATTTTTTTGTAAGTGATTTGTGTAGTATGAGTGTAAAAAGCTTTACATGTTGACATGTACCTGTTTTCATTTGACAAGTTAACGAAAGTCTTTGTGCGTACAACTGGCATAAAGTTGCCGCAGAAAGTATGCTGGTTTATACAGGAGGCATTAATTTATAAGAATTTTTTTTTTGTTGGAGTACATGCTTTTTTTTTTTAGGAGTTTAAGTCATTGTTGTTAAGTTCTTAGTGCACAATCATTAAAAACGGCAATTGGAAAACAAAACATTCTTTTTCTTTTCTTTTTAACCACAAAATATGGAATTAAAAAACTCTATGCATTACATTTTATTTATTAACTCCATGCATTTAAAATCTACCTTGAATCAGAGCTGTGTGTGTGTGTACCATTACGTAAGCTCTCCCTCGCCCGCGGCCGAGAAAATCGGTCACCATGCTCGCGGCTGGACTACCTAGCGGTCAGCGGTTATCTAATACACGAGAGTTGCGTCTCTCATATATGAGTTTATTTAGCCGCGAACTCAAGAATTGTTTTAGTTTTGATTACACAAAATCTTTTGTGGATTAAACGATTGGATGTCAAGTAAGAAATAGTTCATTTAATTAATAAAAGCAATGTCATTCTCTATAGCAATAATAGACTAAGATCAATTGTGGGGTTTAAGTTTAAAATATATAACTTCTATTTGATAGAGTAAGGTCATTATATTGCAAACTTTTCAAATCTTCCTTGGTTGTGAGCTGTGCGTTTCTGTGCGTTGTACCTTTACGAAATATATTCTTTGCCCACGGCCGAGGAGATCAGCGACGGCTGCATTACCTAGCGGTAAGCGGGTATTTAATACACAAGATTCGCACACCGCGACTTACACTTACATGCATATGAACGTGTTTGAGTTAATATAGCCGTATATACAAGAACTGTTTTAATTTTATGTTATAAAAGTTTGTCCTACTTGTATATATTTAATTAAATATTTGAGTGTAAATGAATATTAATGAACGATATTACTCCAAATCGGAAAAATCGTTAGACATAAACTAATGGTTGGTTTGTTTATGTAAACTACTTTAAAAACTGTACAATTAATGTTTTAAATCAACCCCCCCCCCCTCAAATATTAAACATTTAAATGATGATAATCCCTCGCACATGGCTGAGGAGATCCGGCGAGAGTGGATAAGTGATCCGCGGTCGGTTCGTGTTCTTCTACATGTACCTTATGACGCGTTTATGTTTCATATTTTGCACGGACACAACTATATTTTATTATGTTTTCAACTATTATATTGGTTTAAGATGAAAAGATAAATTTATTTTACTTGTACAGTTGATTAAGCATTGATTTATACGATAGCGTATAAGGTAGTTTAAAAATCAAATCAAATTATAATCAAAGTTCCATGTTACATGTTTGCGGTAGGTGCTAGCACGATAAAGGAATGCCCTGAATTGAGGCATTCGATGATTATTTTAAAAAATATTCACATGAGTTTAAACAACTTTAGATTAGATTCTATCGGTCACATATTAATCACTACTGTAGTTTCATTGTGGAAGCGAACTCATTGCTGCCCACCCCCCCCCCCCCCCCCCCCCCCCCCCTCATCCCGCCCCGCTGACTGGTGCTCGCGCTGGATTTTTTTTTTAATTGGAGAAAAGATAGCAAGATCTGTCGAAAATCATTTTTGGTGGTTTCTTATGTGTAACATTTTGTTTCACTTTCCCACCCCTTTGTTTATTCGGCCAGTCTGTGTTAATTCAATTGCCGCATGCGACCGATAATCTTGTGTCGCTTCAGCGCACACAGCTCAGAACATTTATAGCCCCAGGTCATCAATTGTTATGTAATTGAGTAACAGTTGGAAGGGTGATTTTACTACATAAAATAATAAAATCATAATATAATCTATTTGAATTGAGTATCATGCGTATAGATTCCCATAATAATTAATTTTTTTATTACCTTTCTATGTTTACATTTAATTTTGTTCAAATAATTAATAAATTTTCTATCATTTAAATTGTGTGCTTCATCAAATACGTATTCCGATTACCTTGAAGTCATTAATTTTCCATTGGCTTTTGACAAAAGAGAGACGCCTGACCATCCAATGAAAACAAATACACAGAGTTTGATTGACAGGTTTAGCCAGGTGCAGGTCTCACCCGATGTCCAAGGTTATGTGTGCTGCTTGTACACAGCCGAATGGTCTCAGTAAGAGTTATCGATGTAAATAAATAATAAAAATACATGCTTATCAAAACATGATCGTGCAAGTTAAAGTTGATTTAGGTTTGTTCCAATAGAAATCATGTTTCACTAACTGTATTTAATATTTTTTATGTATAGCGAATTTTAATATTGTTTCAGTACTGAAACATCGCATGAAAACGTTAAATATACATGTAATTATCTGTTACTAGTCGTCTTTTAATATATATACCTTTCTTTTGTTTGTTAAAAATTCGCTCAATTTTGTTAAAGTAATGTAAAACACGGGCGCCATTTTGAAACAATTAACTTGTCAGAGAGTTCCGAATGAAATCTGATGAACGTTTCACACGGTTCTCGCACGCTTTGCTCGAAACGATTTACACGCTTTGCCCGAAACGCTAAACGGTTTACATGAAACTCTAAAAGGTTTACACGAAACGTTTCTCGCACGTAGGCCGCACGCTTTTTTGGTGTAGTAGTACGTTTTAGGGTCTGTAAATTTTGTCAGCACGCAATTCTAAACGTGCACATAGTCTTCAAAAATTAGAAATATTTAATATAGAAGTTATCTTTGAGAAAGGTTTACGTGTTTTGTAGGCGGGTTCAGTTTAAAAAAGAAATACAATTCCTGACATGAATCATGAGTACATACTGTTTATAACAATGCTTGCTACCCTTGAACATTTAACTCGCCATTAAACATCTCACTTTTTAAAGAATGTTTGAAACGATTACATAAACTCTGCTCGACAAATAGTTTTCCTAAAATATTTTCTTCCTTTCTTTGTTTCAAAACACGTTTTATATACAGGCTTTCAATCACAACACGTTTTTATAACAAAAGCAGAACTGAAAGTATAGTAATTATAATCGTTTGACACCATATAACATATATTTTCAACTCGCAGCAACAACGGAAGACCTACTCGGGGCTTTGCCACGAGCTCTGCTCTAGTTTATACCAAGTAGAAATTGATTTCTGTCTAATTCGTCCCTCAAACGAAAGAAATCATATATGATAGCTATAGAGCAATGGTGGTGGTGGTGGATGGGGGGGGGGGGGGATGATGTGAATACACAATGAAAGAACCATGGGGAGAGAGTGGGGGGGGGGGGTATAAAGTGAAAACACAATGATAGAAACTTTAGAGATAAAGGGATTGAAGATGATAGCTACAGAGCAATGGTGGTGGTGGTGGATGGGGGGGGGATGATGTGAATACACAATGAAAGAACCATGGGGAAAGAAGGGGGGGGGGGGGTATAAAGTGAAAACACAATGATAGAAACTTTAGATACAAAGGAATCGAAGATGACAGCTATAGAGTGGTGGTGGATTGGGGGGGGGGGGGGGGGGGGGGAGAGGGGGGATCATGTGAATACACAATGAAAGAACAATGGGGAATATAAAACAATGAGGAAAGAGAGAACCTGAAATCTAGAGATAAAGAGACTGAAGTTGATAGAACAATAGGGAAAAGTGGATTCAAAAGAAAAAGAGACCAGGATGTAAAAATACACTGACATGTGGGGGGGGGGACCCAAGAAATGTAGAGATAACAGGGTATCAAAGATGAGAGAACAAAGGAAAAGTTCTGACATCTGGATATGAAGGAATGAAGATGATGGAAAGGTCTTTATACCTGTCAGGAAGCTTATCAACAGGTTTCTCATAGCCACTGAAGGAGCAACAGGAATGGAGTCATACCATATCTCTGGGGTTTTTTTTTTCGATTTCATTCGTTTGCTAATGTCCCAGTTAGAGTAAAATCAAAGAGAAATACATTTAACTTTGAAAAATGTACACTTTACATTCCCTCTAAAATTATTACGAATTCATACTTAGCAAGATGTCAGAAAATTCACAGATGATATCACCTATGATATTTTCAACATGTATTGTACTAGCCTGTACTTTTACAAAATGGCTTTTATTATTGTTAAGTCTTCAGTGTGAGTTCTAGAATGGTCAGACTTTTTCTATTTACGTAATATTTCACATCAAGATTTGTACTCTAACTAGTGTTTCCATTTTCATCAAATTCAAAATTTGTATATTTAGCCTTGTAGCCGAAGCTTCTCTTTAATTCTGTTTATTGAACACTCTGAACAAAGATGCATCTGCTGCAGGGCACCTGCAAGCAATTTCATACTTGTTTACATCATCCATGCCAATCTTGATAAACAAACTCAATTTCCTCTGTATTTTCAGATGATGCAAAAGATTGTGGTAATGTCTCTATACTTTATTATATCATAGGAGCTCATCATCTTTCAAAATAGGCTACAGTCTGCACAAAGCATCAAAACAATAACATCTCCCTTTGCACGGAGTTCAAAAATCATAAACACAGAGAGACAGTACGTTCCTTATTTTACGCGAATATTTAATTCTGCCATTCCACTGTTTTGCATCAAATCACAAGAATATAACATTGCGAGCACCAAATTTTTGCTTTAATTTTATAAAGCTCGAAACTGAAAAATTACTGGGAGATTTTTAAATCCACAAGGACCGATTCTCCCGATTTTATGCGGAAATTCATTCCTCGCTTTAGAACAGCAATTAAATTTTTTACAAATCATCCCAGAGCAATTAAGAAAATGCCTCTTCCAATTAATAGCTTAGATAGACATATGGTTATAGAAGAAACCCTACCTGTATTCACTATGAAATTTCACCAACTTGTATTTGTTATACATCCAAGTTTCTCACACACCCAGACTCTAAATAAAATTGCCTGTATCAGACGAGTCAGGGCTGACAACGGGAGTACAGACCGAATTGTCCTGGGAAAACTTCAAACATGATAGCACCGTGCAGCTAGTACCATGGTGACCTATCTCAGTAGTTTTTTACGTGGAAAATGTACAAATTACATGCAGGACTCCAAACAAATAATCCCATCAATGCGGGCTTCGACAGAGGATGATAATCAAGCCCTGAACTAGATGGAGTACATATCTCTCATTACAATTACAGTCACTTTTTCTCCCCTAATTAATTGTCAAATTTTCATCTTGAATTCCCATTGGGTATAAAATCAACTGTTTTTATATCTCAACCTGAGGTCCTTATAATACTTAAGCATTAAGGAGGATTTTATGTGTGTTTAATTTATATTATCTTAATAACTGGGCTATACGAGATAACTGGGCAGTTCATTAATAACTGGCCTGTTGTCACATGGCCCAGTTATCTCATAGCCCAGTAATAATGTCACATGGCTCAGTTTTCACAAAGCCCAGTTAATATGGAATTTATGGAAAAGGTATCATAATTATGATCCACTTCAATTACACCAATTTTTTCCATAAAAAGATCAATTTGTGACTGTACATTCTGCGTGAGCCAAATCTGTATAAAATGTGGCTTAATTGTTTTATCTTTTAGAAAACGGTGTTTCATACAAAAAAATCTATATGATAAAAAAAATCCCCTAGCACAGTAGCCAAGGCTTTGATCAAATAGGCCCTATTTAGAATACAAATCAAACTCAATTAAAATTCTTGGTGGAGATCATATATCAATTAATAGATACTTATTTTTTCTTGGCAATTTCAAATATTTCGGATGCTGCTTTCTCACCAGCCCAATCTCTCCCCGTCTCAGAAATCAGTTTCAGGTAGTTAGATCTGTAACTGAAAGCGAGCCAAATCTTTGTCGAGCCGAGATAACTACATGTAAGCCGAGATAACCCGAGTGTTTGGGTGCACGACCTGCAGTGTAACTTAGCATTCCATGTCATCACCTAGTGATACAAAGAAAGCCTGGGTTGGGTCAAAATCTAGACATATGGGTACCAACATGCACTGCCAGGAAGGAATTAACCAAATCACAATTCCATTACAGCTTGGAGGGAAGTCCCTTGGAAAAGAATTTATTTTCCCCCTCTGAGGTTGCAAGGTTGTGCAATATAACATATACATATCTTATCAGGGTGTTCCGCAGAGTAGGCAAAAAATGTGGAGACGTTTAACAGAAGGTGAACAATCTCCACGCAGCGTTGCTGACTTATCAAACAGAAAGTTATCACAACAACTGAAAAAAGCCTCCCATAGATCAAGTCACCCACAAAAGACACATCTAGGCCGCTCTCGTTAGATTATTGACACAGTGCACAAAGGGAGATAATCTGAGAGATATCATAGAAAATCTAACACTGTCAAAACACTAACTTCTCGCTCTCTTACAAACACTTATCAAACGATAAAACAAATGTCTGCCAAGTTATGCTTCATCTTAAGATCACTGACCAGTCGTTGCCTCCACACACAAAGAACACTTAGTGAACAGCTTCAATATGATCATATGCTGAAACACATTTGGTTTAACCAAATCATAATGGTCTACTTGTTTTATTATTCTCTGGCAAAATTAAAAACATAGAGCTTCCAAAAAATCTACCAACTGTTTATCAAAGAGAACTGTCAATGAACAATTTCTACTTAACTACTTGACTAATGGGTTCTCCACAAGTATTAGGGTTGAAGCCCAAAACTTGTGAGACTGAGTATTAGTTGACTTTTGCTTCGAAAGTATGCAGCTGGTAAATTTGTCAGAAAACAAAACGTGGTTTTTCTGTTCAACTGTTTGTGCATATACCTAGGCTATTATATGTTCTCAAGCCTTTTTTTTCTTCAAATCTTTGCTACCTAAGGCTGCAAAAAGCCAAATGAACTTAAAGAAATCAAACAAGACAAAAATGAAATCACAAAGCCCTCCTAAAACATGCAGCTCTGCAACAGAACAAAAGACCACCACAAAAATGGTAAAAATGTTAAGAGAAATCAAACAAGATAAAAAAATCATCTAAAGCCCTCCTAGCATTTAATGGAACACTCAACAAAAGACCACCATAAAAATGGTAAAATTCTTGGAGATATAAAAACCATTCTTAGCATTGAAGCCATAATTAATATAGACATGATTATTTCTCTCCTCAGCCTCCATCTCTGTTTATTCTTCCCACTGCATCATGGCATTGCCTTCCGATATTACACTCCACAGAGCTAAGAAATCACAGGCATCAATGTCTAACACAGCTATATCGGGAGGTCACCCTCGTTTGATACGAGACATCCGGTGGCAGAAAAAGAGCAATCACCTTTTTATCAAAATCTCTTTCAGCTCTTTCTTTTTTGTTCTTAGCTATTTTACTTTTTTACTTTTTATCTTGCTTTCCCTGTTGTGTATTTACTCTCTCTCTCTCTCTCCTCTCTCTCTCTCTCTCTCTCTCTCTCTCTCTCAATATCATTATTATTTTTTATCAGATATTTGTTCTTTATTTGAATGTAACAGACAATTTCTGTAAGGCTGTTATAGATCACAGGTGCATGAATCTGGCGACCTTTTGTGCACCACATCAGAGTGTGGTAATGTTTCCCCTCACACCCTGAGATACAGAGTCTGTGCCCTGTCAACAGACCACACTCTTTCATTCATCTTTTTCCCTTATGCAGCTTCAGCAGAATTCCCTCCTCTGATAAAACCAGCACACAATCTTTTGATAGGGGACACCTCCACCTACAGTTTTCACCATCCATTGACCTTTTGTCTTATGAAACAAAGATAAGCTTCCAGCTTAAACATCCACAGCCACATATTTCTGCTCAAATTCATTAATATCTATAAAAAGCCGATTCACTGCTGCAGCACAAAGCAGAAGACAGGTTGCCAAGATGGAGAGCAGACCCCTCCTTGTCCATTGAGCTGCCGATCCCTATGGTTGTCAAGTCTAATAATATCCAAACAGGTTACAAAGCCGGCCTTCTTGTGAAACTGTCAGGCTGAATTTCTGCTCCTTGTGTGTAGGGGAGATAACTTCTGAATGAAATGCTGTTTCCCTTCCAGAGTAAATACCAACATGGCCTAATCTTGTCTCTCCATGTCACAATGGCATCCCGTCTATCATGTATTATATATAATTATGTGATTTATTTGTCAAGTGGTTCCTGCCTTATCACTAGGCTTCTGAGGTACTAATTAACATTGATTAATTGTGATGAAATTAATTAAGGAACTGACGATACAGATAATGCACAAAGCATGTTTCATCATTCATTTCTACCTTGCTATCTTGCTCAACTGTCAAGAAGATGAATTTCAAGAATGGACCAGATCCTTTCATTGGTCAAGATGGAGTGTAAGGGTTGTTTTTGATATTGTGAGGTTTGCAGCAAACTGGCAACAGATGCTAAATCAGAAAACACCGATATGCACATAGAGTATGTAACACTTGGTGCATAAAAAATCTAATCAAAAAACAAAATTAATGAGATTTACAAACACATAAAATTCTATTTCTCAAAACTAAAAACTGAATGATTATGCTTATCAGTGTGAGAGAAAACACCAATTGCACAGATTATAGAGCATTACCCCAAAACCCTGAGACAGTTTAAGTCAAGAACTTATCTCATAACGACGCATGAAAATCTTTTCATATTTAAAATTTGATGAACTTTTCTGAAGCTTGAAATTCCTTTTTACACGAAGTGGTATGCGATCTATTTCGGTCCTACCTTGCAAGTTTAGAAGACCTAGCATCCATCATACACTACTTCGAAACCCCCAGCATCCTAAGAAAGCAGGGTCATCACTGCTAAACTAGAAAGAGGAGAATTAATTGCGATTCAACCCCAGCTGTAGGGTGCTGATAGAAGCCGCCCAGAAATAGCTACTCTCTCCACACAGCCAAGCTTGTTTAGAAATAAAAAAAAAAATCTTGGAAGACAAAGAGACATTGCAGAGAGTGGTACACTAGGCTCCGAGGTTTCATGATTTCAAGCCAAATTTTGTACTTTGGTTGAAATAAATGGAGAGCTGTAATTTGCATTGTTATCTGTATTTTAATTGTTTAATGATCGACAATATCCAAACTTTTGGGCAAGGATATATCAATGGAGGATGGATAAAATAATTTACACAAAACAATCCTGACCTTAAACTTTACTTTTTTTACTCAACAAAATTGCCACACAGCAAAATATTGCATTGTATTGTTTTAATTTCACAATATTTTTGAGCTCTTATTGCTAGGAGGTAGAAAAATACTATAAACATGATAAAATGGATCCAGCCTCCTTCAACATTTTACATTTATAGCATTGCATGGTTAGTTTTGTACGAGAGAAAAGATTTTTATTGCTGACTAGTCTTTTCTCAAAGGACAATGCAAACAAATTTACATCTGGCAAAAAACTGTATGAAATTGTTTAAAATATTGATATCCTCAGATGTCAAGTTCAAAATCAATATCAAAGCTGGGTTTCTTTTCTTATAAACTTTATCTATTTAGTACATATATATTCATCACAATCTATTGACATGCCAAAATGTCTACTCTATTGAAATACAATATTATTCTTGCTTTCAGTTCTGGAAGCCAATTCAGGTCCAATATTTACAAACTATCCATTTACGATTTCTTTAAATACACACTTGCTCTATGTAAATATTGAAGCGGTGTAAAAGCCATGAGAAATATTCATGGGAATATCCCACAAACTCTATGAACTACCAGTTAACGAAGTATAAACAATCACTCTCATCAATAAAAAAGACAGCATCTCTGATCTTTAAAGACCAATAATAGCCAGGTTTGTCTGAGCATGCTCCAATGTAACTGAGTTAATAAGCCTCAGGGCCCCTCAACAAAGACAAGCCTTGCTTTCAATCTGTATTGATTTCCACTTTCTGTTTGGGGAGTTGTTATTTATAATTGTTTGATACTATTTACCATTATTGGTAAAAACTTCAAAGGAGGCAGCTTCGAGTTCAATATCAGACTCAGGAAATCTCCCAATAACATTGATTTTAGCTGGGTTCTCATAGAGCCAAGGCATCTCTTGTGAAGTCCAAGCTTCACTGGTCACAATGCCCTGACAGGGATTAATCAGAAGGACACTTGCAGCTTAAAATCTGTTGCAGTCTCCTCATGTCTAAAGATGTGTCCTTGGTACAACGTCCTTTCATATCTGCATCATCTTCTATTTAGCCTGTATTGATATGGAGAAGCATGTATTGATAATAAAGGACTCCATATTTTACAATTCCCTTTACAAATAACTGAACCCAACAACTTCCATCCTGCTAAATACAAGTTTGTTCAAATGATGCAAAACTTCTTGCAATTCTACACTGAGGTCAAATTATAGATGATGCTCTCTCTCTCTCTCTCTCTCTCTCTCTCTCTCTCTCTCTCTCTCTCTCTCTCTCTCTCTACCATGCACATCAGCACATATGAGCACAAAATGCCAAGTATCTCCCTGAAATAAGAGAATTTTTTCCTGCACTGTAACATAAACAACATTCAAAGAATGCTAGTCGGTCTTTGATGCTTCAATTCATTTTCATTTTTTGTCCGTGTTTGATAAGTTCTGCAACTGAGCCCTCTCAGGAAGCGGGGATGACTCAACACGTAGGCCTGGGGGCTAGCACGCTGAAGACATCTAAATACCTGTCAGGGTCTGACGAGAATTCAATTATTTCTGTAAATTCGCAGTCACAAAATGTTTGTTTTCTGCAGACATTTTCCTACTGGAATAGATGAGCCATCTGTGTGCGTTTTGCATAGCTTTTAACAATTCAGATACATCTTTCTATTTATCCATATGGAATTTGATCTAACCAGATTTTTTTTCTTTCATGTATTTTTTCTCATGCAACTGGCCAACGCAAGATCATAGACAAAAATTGAAATGCAATATTCAATAAATATACAAGCTTTCACATTATCATAGAATATGCTTCATTAATAAAACATCTGTACATTCGCGTCTTCATACATCATTAGTTCTGATATAAAGCAAGGCCAGAGAGAATTTGAGTCAGAGTTTCTCTCTCTCTCTCTCTCTCTCTCTCTCTCTCTCTCTCTCTCTCTCTCTCTCTCTCTCTCTCTCTCTCTCTCTCTCAGAATATTATTTAATTGACACTTATAGCTGACTGGTTCCATCAGAGACATATCGACCTGCTACCTCGACATGCTTTATCATTCTCCGCTGCAAACATTCGACAGAATCAAAATAAACAGGTCTGACATCACAAAACAAAGAACCCTGATGCAAAGGCTCGGGTTTTTTTTGTGTGTATACAAATAGAAACCTCACTGATGAGTCATGCAATCAAAATCCAACTGCACAGACAGACAGGCAGACAAGTTGCATCCCTTTATAGTAAACTATGATATATCAAAAGAATATTCCTCTTCAGTGCGAGACTTGCAAAACAAACCACAAAAATCCCAAGGACTCCATTTGCCACTTTCAGAGCAGAAATAAATCAAAAACATCTTATAAATCCTAGCTATACTATATTTTTGTTTCTATTGCACTGAAATTTCCCTATTTTTTTGTTAATAAAAAAAGACATGCATTCTTGCATACCAAAATTGCACGTTTTTAACTGAATGATAAATCTGCAGGTTTTTATACCCCCCCCCCCCCCCTTTTATTCTTATCATCCTCCAACAGAGAATCTTTATAATCCGATGTTGTCAAATGAAGCATACAGGTTTAATTAAGACACACTTCCAGTGGCTAATGATTCAGAGAAGACCATTGATGCATGAACATGGATTAATTAATACTTGTGAGCCTGGAATAATTAGTACTTGGGGAGGAGTAATTACACCTGTGCATTCTGAGTTGAGTTTGTGAAATAATTAAGTGAGTCACAATCGGCTCCATGTGTGCATGGAATCATAATGGCCATTGTAGCAACCCCCTCCCAGTATCCCTCTACCTCATGTGGAGGGTTAGGTAATACTGAAAAATTATATCTAAGACATGAGCCTGACTTTTATTGCTTTCAACAGAGAGTGAAAATCCCTTTTTCTCCAGCTTAATTTAAAGATAGGCAAGGCTTTTCCAGAAGATGGATTGCCCATGACATAGTGATTATGGTACCAGACTGTCTGCTTCCTAGTATATTTAGCAACAGCCTGTGTGGCTGACCACCAGTGACCTTGAGTGACCTCTAGTGACCCCAAGAATTAGAGCAAACACAGTGACCTTTAATAAAACAAAGATTAGGAGTGTAGATTTATGAGCACCTAGTTTTTCATTTGGTCTGAATTTCCTCCATACATATTACAGTTGGCTGATCAATACTTAGCTTGGCTGCACCAAGTGTCTGAATAAGACAGCCTTATATTTAGGGCTATTTGACTTTTTCAAAAGATTATCTGTGTAATATTTCACAGATACTGAGATTTTTTTTCTATACACTCCAGATATTATCATTTTTTTTTTTGCTTTTGCTTTTCTTGAGAGAGAGAGAGAGAGAGAGAGAGAGAGAGAGAGAGAGAGAGAGAGAGAGAGAATTTTTAAAAATAGAGAGAGACAGACAGACACAAAGATACACAAAGACAGACAGACAGACAGACAGAGAGACTATATTTACATGTATAGGCATGTCTCTTGGTATCTTGGAATAGAAACCTAATTCATATAATGAGAATAATTTTATGATATTAATAAGCAATGGAACAAATAACCTCGTGCCTAGAATATTTTTTATGCAGAACTATGCAGCAACTTAGAGTACAATTCCTGTTAAACCGCTGAGCCCACCATTTTGCGTGTGAAATATTGCACAGTTGACTTCCGACACCAGCAATCACAAGCGAACAAAAAAGTGTCCAATCAATGCTAACTTTATTAACAAGGACAGATTTGTCTGGCGCTCGGACTCCCTAGATCCTGTTTAACAAAGTGTTCTAGGTTCTACAACGAGCAAAAACATCATGATTTCTGCCGAGCGAAAGCAACGAGATTTCTGCCAACTTTTACATTTTACAAATCACAGAATTCCCCTTTGTTCTGTCTTTAAACCTTTGATATTTTCACACTTTTGGCTTAAGCTTGGGTTATTTTTACCTAATTGCTTGGAAATTTGTCTATTTTGCGGAACACACGCATTCTAAAAGAGAGGCTGATTAACTAATCTTGCATTCTCTTTTTTTAGTTTTAAGGAATAGTAAGGTTTGCCAAGTATTTCACTGGTTTTTTGGTACATTTATACATGAATTTTGTAGTAGACTCATGTCTCATAATTCAGACACCTGCAGGCTTGAATCTTAAACACTTTTTTCCTGATGTAAATCTTGTAAATTTATTGCCAGTGGATTCCAAAAAATTATTAAATTCATCAAAAACATTTAGATTCCTCTTAGCATCGATCAAAATTTTTAATGTCATCAGTTTCTGAAAATAGCATCCAACATCTCATGGTTGAGTTTTAAATGTCATTTGAAAAGCTTGAGAAACGTTTACCCATAATTCCAAGTTGCAGCCCATTAGCTCCAAAAAGGACAAAAACTATCTCCAGCCCCTGCAACTCTGAGTCTCCATAGTGGACAGTCAAGCGTCAGCTTTTTACACCAAATCAGCATATAATGCAATGGGTGGAGTTTTATTTAACCAAGACATTTTAACCAACCCCACCCTCACGGCAAATGAAAACTGTTTCTCATTTTCACAGCTTGCGCTGCATACTGACCTAATTATACTCAGCATAGATGTGGAGAATTTCCTGATCCAGTGATATAACCAAATAAAAAACACACACAAAACTCGGAATTGATTTTTGCAAGTCTGACCGGAAAGCAAAAAAACAGTTTTTTACAGTTTTCCGTCTAATGCTGCAGTAATTGTGCTCAACTGTGCTGAAATAATCAGGCACGGTAAAACCCAAATAACAAATACATCAACGGCCTAATTTTTGGACAATTTGAGTATCTTTGACCTAAAAAAAAACTTGGTCTTACTATTAAACAAGAGTACCTTAAAGAAACCTTATTAATAAAGAAAAACCTCAATATTAACCATATTACCTGAATGAACAACATCTTTTAACCATCCTGGAACGTTAAATAACATCTTTTACCATCCTGATACCAGGAACAATATTTTTCACTATCCTGAAATCATTAAGAACAATATTTAACCATCTTGGTACCATAAAGACCACATTTTAACCATCCTGGTACCATAAAGACCACATTTTAACCATCCTGGTACCATAAAGACCATATTTTAACCATCCTGGTACCATAAAGAACAACATTTAACCATCCTCAATAAGTATCTTAAAGAACAATCTTATTGACCATATCAAATATTAACCACGGTACCTCAAAAAACAATCCAATCAACAATAGTCTACCATAATTATAACAAAACCATTGTCCTTCACCTTAAATATTCCAATCATAACAAATATGATCTTTCTTGCTAATAACTGCCTGCCTCAATGCCTGTAACAAAAGCGAATGAATGTCCTTGACCTCACACAATGACCTTACCTTGTTGGGGTCGTCTGGGTGTCCCATCCAGTGTCCGTGGGAGAGGTCGTGGTCCGTGTCGTCATGGTCACTGTCTGGTTCGACCTCCGACTCCATCCGTCCCTCGTTGTCCGGTCTATAGTAATAGTCCTGCTCAAACCTGCCGCAGAAAAAAAGGTAGATTCAATGAAAACAGTTTCAATCAAGTGAACCAATGGATTAAGATATCATGCAGTGTTTACGTAACAGTGAATTACTGTATACAGGGAAATATTCGCCCCCATTTTATTTTCGCCCCTATCGCCCTTGTTGTCAGCAGGCAAATTTAAGACTGAGTGGATTCCAATGTCTTTAAATCATTTAACTTTAAACACAGCTGTGTCTTGGGTGAATTCAAGACTGGGCAAAACTGTTTGCAAGTGTAGAAGGATGAAAATTACACAAAGCGAAAATAAACCAGTATTCATTAAACAAATGTGAAAAAACTGTACATAGTAAGCCCACCTCCCAAAAAATAGTACAAACAAAATCATGAAACAATGATTGCTGCATAATAATCCATATATCAAAATGTTCTTATAAATGGGACTGAATGAAAGAAAACTGTTCCCCTTTTTCTCATGAAAATATTCTGCATCAAACAGTTATTACAAGATGATGCATCAAACAGCTAATAATTACATGACGAAGTAGCAGCAAACAACAGATGTGCCATCCAATGAAGACATCCAGCAGAGAGTGTATCTCAGGACATGTGTACTAAACTATTGACATCATATACCCTAATTGTGACGACTTTTATCAATTATAAACTACTCAAAAATACAGTTCACAATGAAAAACTGTCACACTTATCATTCTATAAACTTTAAAAATGATAAATTTTAAAATCTCAACCAAATCAAGATATGAATTAACTGGTACACTATTAACAAAAAGGTTCTCACTGCAAACCTTATAAATTTTTCTAGCACACAATAAGAGACGGACTACAGCTCTACTAGCATTGCCCAGTACCCGGTGAACTATTGTCCACTTCATTCCAAATATAGAAATGAAGCTATTTCAATGCTGGATGATAATACTGTCCATGCATTCTTACAGGAAGCTTATATAACTGAAATCAAATCCAGCCATAATTCTGGCAATCATGACTAATAATACATATTAACACCCAAGTACTGCAGACTTCTCACTGATTAATTAAAAATCTCTTTCTTCAAGTCCCCTGATTATTTCTGATTATTTCTGTTCTTCACAACCAGCTGAGCTTACAAGTCTCAAACAAAATCGTCATTAAAAGTTGGTTCCATCTAATATTGATGGGGGATTATGTAATGCGCTTCAAGATTGAGATTTCTATACATCCCCACTCTCTCTCCTCTCACAGACATCTCTACGAGTCAATTCCCCAAGCTCACCCAAATCCCATCGGAAGTGAATAATTTACTGTTGAACACAATGTTCTACAAATCTGGGGTATTTGTTGGTGCAAAGCTGATCATGATAGCCCATTGTAAATCATATTGACTGACTAGCACACAACCTTCAAGATCATAAATCGTTTTGGGTTTATTTGAGTTTCTCAGCTGGAAAGATGTTTTCTGGAGAATTCAAACTGCACCAACTGCTCATGATATCTTTAACATTTTACAGCTTTAAATAAACAGACAAATAAATCAACTGTTTCTCTAAAACCTTGACGACAAAAAATAACATCAAATTTTTTGCAACAATAAATATTAAATATCAAAAATACCTGAATTCCACTTAAATCAGTGGCTACAAAATGTCTGCAAGGACATGCAACAAAATTTAAATTTTTTGGCCAATTTTCCTAGAAAGCGCTTGCTGCTCGCTCTTGTACATTAGAATGACAACACCTGATGTCAGTGAGTGAAACAATATTAAGAGGGCTGGATGGTTGTGGCTATTTTTCAGACTTTATAAATCTCCTTACAAAGAAGAGCTCTATAAAAAGATAAAGGAAATATATTTTAAAATCATAGCCAAAATATGAAATGAATTTCTCTTTACCAAATAAATAATAGTTTATAGGTAAACAAATCATTTAAAAAAAAATTAAGGTAGATCTGATGGATACTTAAAGGGCTTGATGGTCATGGCCATTTTTAGACTGTATTGATCTCCTTTAAAAGGAAAGCTCTCTATAAGAATATAGGACAGTGCCAAACTCAAAAGGCAAGATAAATGGATTTTTTCCTTACTAAATAATATTTTATAGCTAAAAACATCATATCTAAAAATTTAAGGAAGATCTGATGGTTAATTTGATGATTGCTCATCCAGCCTCCTTAAGGTAGATCCTCCTTAACAACAGATACCGTCTATGTATGGTTCACTATCAAAATTTTTTGTACATAATCATGTAGAACTTCCTTAACTACAGATGCCATTTATATGTATGGTTCACTATCAAAATACATTGTAATCATGTAGTACCTTACTTTCTGACTTGAAGGACTGATTAGGATACTACATGTCTTTACCTATCAGGTTTATTACTGACTGTCTACAGAAATATATAGGGTTGCAAACATCCATAAAATGCGAGGCAAAACCGTACCTACTATGTAGTTTAAGAACCTAACAAATTTCCGTAGGCTGTCAGTAACAAACCTAATAAGTGTTTTGTTTTGTTGAGGACCAACACTTTTTTGTTTATTGATAAAACTAAGAAAGAAATAGAATGTAAAAAGGTGTTACTGCCATCCCGATGATCCTGTTACTGTCTATCATTTGGTACTTGTCCACTATAGATATATAGACAGCAATCAGGTGATGCATTTTTGGGGGGGTGACAATGTAATATTTTTTTTCTGGGGCAAAAGGAAGTTATATTTATGAATGGAGCATGAACATATATAAGCACCTGTTTGTTAAATCAGTATATGACAACTTTGAAAAAAAATGCATTCATATTTCATTCAAGTAAAGGTAATTTATCAGATTATCCGAAAGAAAAAACTTATTGCAAAAAAAAATTATTAAAAAATATGAGCGCTGTGCTTCATTTTTGACCTGCATACTTAAGTCGAGGTTTCATATTCATTGCAATAAACCAGATCTTGAGTGACATTTTATCAATGACTTCCATCTTAAATGTTAACCTGGGATCAGTATCAAAACACATGTTAAAAAAATAAGGCTTAGTTCATTTCCCTACTCAGCAGATAGCACACACATTGAAAAATGGATATAGGTTGGGAAAATTGGAAAGTGATACAGTATATGCTATTGATCTATAAAGCTATATACGGAGAAATTCCATTACATCAAAATAGAAAGTAGAAAGTAACATTTGTGACGATCAAGTGCTGTTTAATTGCTGACACCAGATACATAGCTCAGTTGGTAGAACACTTAACTTATGATTTCAGGGGGCCAAGGTATGAATTCTGGTCTGGTCCAGTGGTCCGTCATATTTTCTCCCATCCGGTTACAGTGAAAGTCAGACAAATTCAAATACTGGTGCCAGACAGCTCGGTTAGTAGAGCACCTGACTAGAGATTCAGGGGGCCCTGAGGTTCAAATCCCGGTCTAGTCCATCATTATTTCTCTCATCCTGTTACAAAAAGCGATTGGCTACTTCCATCCTAGTTGCCATTACTTAAAATAGACTGTAATGTACTATGTGTATATAGGCCCGAGTATAAGTTCGCCTGACTAATACTGGAGTCATAGTGAAACTGAGACACTTATTGCCTCTGTGGGGTTTTGAAACCCGGTACCTCTGGCATGCCAGTCCAGCACTCTAACTATCGAGCTAAGAATTTAACTTACTTATAGCCAGAGCTAAGTTAGAATGCCATATACCTGGCTCTATCACAATAGATCTACTCCTGGCCCAGACTGACTAGTCTTTTGTTGATTCCCCCTTTCCAATATAATACAAACACTATTGACTGGTATTAATATTCACACTATATACAGACTCAAAAGGAGTCGAGTCAAGAAGATGGACACAGATTTTGTCAAGCACTTGTTCTAATGCAAATGGAGCTTTGTCTCTTGGACTCTGCTTTCTAAATTACCCCCCCCCCCCCCTTTTCTCTTTTCCAATGATGACCCAGTAACTGAAAATTAACTGTTGTCTAGCCCAAGACTTAACCTTTTGAAATTCCCCACAGCCTGACAATATTAGTATCATATTGGGGGAATACCAGATTCCTGGCCTTAGGGCAAAATTCCCCTCAGGTCAGATAAATATGACATTGGTAGGTTCCATGACATCAGTCATGACATTAGTCTTTGGAAATAACAGACATCCACAACAATATTGTATTGTATTGATATTGTTATCATTGTGTCTGTATTCCGCAATGAGACCCAATTAACTTGATTAGTCACACATCTGTATTGCGTCCAATTCTCGGCTGGACACTCATCCAGGCAGGGTGACTCAAACTCCAATATCTATTCTAGACAACAATTCTACAGAGAGAAACAGGAAGAGGACGCGATCTTTATTAATCAGGGCATTGGTCTGGATTGTCTCTGTGTGTGACTGTGCATGCATTCAATGCCTCATTAACAATGTAAGCTGCTGATGATGATGGTGACTTAGACAACACACCTGGCCAGGTGGGGCCAGGTATGGGGACTGGAGAAATCAGCCAGGTAAAGTGACACCTTGACACTTATGTTACGTGATTATACGACAAAAGGTTTGTATATGCATATTAGACAATCGTGTCATAAAAAGTCAAGAAGAGAATAGTGAAAGTTTGGTAGGGGGGTCATAAGGTATGTAGGGGTCAGCGACACATTTTGTTTAAAAGATGACTTTTTATTGGATATACATGTAATTATTATTGTTTACTCAGTAATCATAAAACCCGTAACACAATTCATTTGTTTCTCAATTTTAACCCCCCCCCCAAAAAAAAATCATCTTTTTTTTAAGAATTCAAACTTTATACAAATTAACTTCAGTCAAGAAATATCACGAATTTTAGGTATTGGTAAACAAGGACTACAGAAAAGAAAAAGGTTGAAAGAGAGTGAAAGAGATGTTAGGCAGTGTGGTTTTGATTTATGTTTCAGTGGCAATAAAATGTGCAGCAATCTGCATCAACCTGTCTGTGGTCTGTGCACCATGTGCATAAAACTGCAGCTGCATAGTATATGCACCAGTTGCACACTAGACTTTATGTATGTTCAAGAGGTGCAGAGAAATCGCAAATCAATCCTCGAACAAAACAATAAATTGATCTTGAACTTGTAAATAATGAACTCAGTTGTCAACAGCAGGTGTTTTCAAAAATTTTAATAATAATACATGAATGTTAGGTTTGTTTAAAGCATGTCTGGAGCATCAAAAACATGACATAACATAATTTGTGTTTCTTAAGTCTTCTTTTGGTTCTCAGTGCATGTTTTTCAAATTATCAACTACACCTGCCATTTTTAATGCATGCAGACATCTGCTTTTTATAAAAGCAAAATCAATTTCTTACTCAGTATATTATACCAAAAAAATACCACAGCAACGCAATTTCTTAAAATCAAAGTTCAAGTTCTTTTATTTAATCATGAAATCACGTCTTATGATGGCCAACTTTATATCTATCTGAAAATCAACATAAAATCAAAATAATTGATCTTAGGTGTTTAACTTAATTAGATGATTATCATTAACACAATGGGATTGCACCCTTTTAACAGATCCACTTGGATTACACACTTTAAGCCGTATTTTATTACTCCAATCTCTCATTGGTATTCATTACAAATATTCGATTACAAATTACGGCAGGAAACTTCGGATCAATAGACTTCGCCAAAAAAAATAAATAAAAAATTGAAGTTTCGTGATCGTCAAAGATAAATGTCACTAGATTTATACTGAAATGAGATTGCAGCAATAAAAGCTTATGTTATACGGTAAGCTGAGCAAAGTAAATCAGTAAATCAGTGATTGGTAAAAAAAACCACAATCGTTAAAAAAAGATGTAACAAAAGCCCTGATCCGATGGCGTGTGCCTACTTAATACATGGCGTAACTTGGTCCTTTCATTGCAATGGTAAAAAAAATCACAGCTTGTACCAGTTCTTATTGATTTTTTTCTACTTGATATCATGATATCAAAACTAGGACAACGAAGCTGTAACCTTTCCTATTTGCCATTTACTCATCATATCAAACTCTTCTATATATGTATTGCCTTGTCGATAATTCCGCGTCAACAAAATATCAATAATAAAAATTATCGCTATTAATTTTCATTTTTTTAATTTATCAATTCTCCTGGGAGTAAATAGCTCTTTATAAAGAGACTAGCATTCTCGAACTCTCTATTATAGATCAATACAGGGAGAATTTATTAATTAACTGTTTTTCTGTAGTTATCTGCAGTGAAGCATTGCGTACCGACGTCTAGATTTTGTCCTGATGGAGGGTGGACTACAAAGCTTATTGTACAATATGAATACTAGTACTACGTCTTTCTTTCCATCATAAACTCTCATTAGTAAAACTGCATGACCATATGACAACCAAACTTCTGTTCACAGCTTAAGCTGTGCGCATACAGCATGCATTTTCAAATCAATTATGTCCTTTTTGTGATCATTAGAAAAATTGATATTCTTACATGTACACTTGTTAGGTGGGGGTTCTTAGGACTTTGCTTTTAATCGAGTTTTTAAACACAATTATAAACATGACTTAACTTCAATGTCACAAGCTACAATGAAATAAAGTTTATATAATTCATAACAGAAAATTAAATCCTATTTCATATCCATGTATTAGGTACCTCTGATTTAATTCAGATTCGTTAATAATCTGCAATAAATTTGCATAAGGAGTTAACTTCCTTTTTACCCCCAGATGAAGCTTTATTCAAATTGGATTGTATACTTACATTGTAAGGTTTCTTTATGCAGTAGATAGATCCTTTCTAATGGAGCTTACATTCCACCAATCAATACTTTCTCTGGTAACATTCAAAATCACCATGCCGCTAGTTTCTTTTTTATTTATCCTCGCAAGAAATCCACAAATTAGGGGAGGAATCCATTCATTAGAGAACTTTCCTTTATATTCCTTATAAGCAAGGGAGCTTCCGCAATTCACTTTTCAATACACAATATAAGCTGGTCTGTGCTAGCATCCAATACATATATCCAATAGTAATGCCATTAGCAGTTGCCTGAATTTTCACAGCTTTTCCATCACATTTCCCTGAAAGAAAATTGAAAATAATCAAAGACCATAATCAAATGGTATTATAAACACCTTTCTCAGTTTTTATATCAACATCTGATCAATAAAATAGATTTCTAGTGACCTGTCAAATAAACATACACGATAACATTAAGCATCCATGCAATTTCTTTAAAAGCATTTCAACAAAATCATCACGTCAAAATGATAAGGGAATATACCTATATAGCTCCTGTCTCAGAAAAAATTCTAAAAATAATTTACAATTTCACTTTCTCCAAGTCTACGTTTTTTTTATAAAGCATCCTCACCAAACATTAACACAATTTCTCTCCAAGCAGTAATGTAAATCCGAGTAAAAAAAACAAAAACTCAGGCGGATATTAATAATAAAAATTCTCCTCTTTCACAAAACTTTCATATTTCAGTCTCCTAGCCGTGCTAGCACGCTGCTAATGGTTTTTCCCCTCCAATACAACATGTGCTGTCTAAGCCTCTGCCAGATTTGTAACTCATTCATCTACACAGAGAGAAGGAGAGAAACCAATTCCTCTATTCAGACTCTCTCTCTCTCTCCGGTGCACGTATTACTCATGCACTGCTCACTGTGTGTGCTATACCCAACACAGCTCAAAGGCACACTGAAAAATCTACCGTACTACTACTACAAATTGATTATTTTCATCTCTCTCTCTGTCTTGACTAGTTCCCATTCTCCTCTCTGCAACATCAGAAGCATGAGGGAACCAGCTTATTACAGAGTAGGCTCAGCCCCTTGTAACATCAATAATTCCACTCTGCTGTGTTGTCCCTGATACGGTAAACGACAATCAGTGGACCAATAATAATCTAGCAGGCCTCATTATGCGAAGCATGTTAACACAACAGTTAGTCATACACTGGTCAATATGTCAATACTGCACAGCGGAGCAGAGAGTCGTGTTATCAAGTTGAAAGAGAAATAACTCTGTTTATTACAACATAAACATCAAATCTGGCTTCATTCAGAACCCCAAACTTATACAGAGAGAAGAAATTTTTACAATTTTTCAATAGACTCAAAAAACATGATGCCGTAGTGTATTTTGAAAGAGCAAAATTTTTTAGACTCAAACTTGTATATCCAACTGACACATATCCACCTTCTTTTCAAATTAAAAAAATTAGATACCGGGTACACCCCTTCCCACAGATTATACACATCAAGAAGATAACTAGTTGCTTACCAATAATAAAGTAACTGAGCCATGACCTCAAATCAAAACTGTTTCAAATTCTAAAAATTCTTAAAAGTAAGTCAACTCGACAGAACTGAGCTGAAAGTGTGCTGCCATCTGCTACTAAACAATAGAGTAAGAATAACATTATGTTGGAAAACACACCTGTGCTGTCTATAGTTTAAAATCTAAATTCTTCAGAAATATTTTTGTACAAGTTAACCACTCTGAGTTTAGTATATCCGGTAATCCTTTTTGGTACAAGTTAACTACAACGTATATCTGGTCAATCACTCACTTCCTGTCAGCCTTACTGACCAGTGCGGTCTCACTTTGTCTATCGGCTTCAATCTTGTTAGATGCGTGCCTCGAGCCACTAAGTAAGTCTTTTTTATTGAAGTTATTGCTTAAATCTGTCAGTATTTAATTGTATTTTTGAAGTATAATTACAGATGGAAATTTTATTATGCAGATAAAACATTCTCAAAAGTATGGCACGCCATTATGGTCTTTAAAGTAATTTACATATTTTTTCTATGTATGAAGTAAGGTTCTATATTTTCCTATTTAGTAATTTGTTATTTCTATTTGTTGTAGTTTTTTACCAATATTATTCACGACGGCAACGTTTTCCACACAAAATAAACTATGAAACCCGTGTGACTTTTGTTTGCGTTGTGCGTTGTGCAAGGTTAGCTATCTGCCTGCACCAGGCAGAATAGTAAAAAATTAGTGAATTCGTTTGGCATGTCTGCTGCGGATCGACGGATACGGAAACTCACACCCAGAGGCCTCGTCATGTTCAACGAGCAGTGTGAAAAACTGAAAAGAAAAACCGATGAAACCTGGGCGGAAGTGGAGGATGCTCTTGTAACATCTGGAACATGCGCAAAGGACTTCCACAAAATAAGAGAAGTAGAACGTTTAATTTCTGTGAAATTCAAAGATTTCTGTATCGCTAGTGAAGACTATAAGAAATATCTACTTTCTCAAAATACAGAGGAGGCGGTCAACTTGTTAAATGAATTAGAAGTTTCAATGAACAAATGTTTTTCAATTGTAAAAAGAACAAGTGATGAGTTAAAGGAAACCAAATTTGAACTCCTTGAAACACTAAGTCATGTGTCGTCTAATGTATCAAGTTTTCAAAGAGCTAAAGCGCAAGCTGAAAGGGCGAAACTAGAACTGATCAAGAAAGAAGGTGAGCTTTTAAAACAAAAAACTGATATCGAAGCAAAAATTAGTATCGTCAGACAGGAGAAAGAAATCATCTCAGCAGAAGCGGACTTCACAGAAGAAGAAAAGATTGATCTTCCGATCTACTCAAGGGAACAGATGACGAGTTCGTTTATCCTCAAACACGACCATAACCCATCAAATACCGAGGATGGCCACATTCAACAAAATCAACCATATTTTGAACAGAATCCACCAATCAGTGTTCAACATCCAGAGGCGGATGGCCGACATCCGGGATATCTAAATGCAGTTAATCAAGGTTGTGTTCCTTCAATTCCAATTCATCAAATGCATCAATTGTTTGCGCCTTCTAATTCAGTGAATCCAGTTTGTTCTACCTCGATTTCAGTGCCTCAAGTTTGTGCTTCTCAAAATTCAGTGTCTCAAGTGAATGTCCCTTTAAATTCAGTGTCTCAAGTGAATGTCCCTTTAAATTCAGTGTGTCAAGTGAGTGTTCCTTCAAATTCAGTGCCTCAGATGCGTGTTCCAAATTCAGTTGATCAACGGAGTGCTCCATTGAATGCAGCTTCTCAAGTGTTCGTTCCCTCGAATTCAATGCGTCAAGTTTGTGTTACTACAAATTCATTGCCTCATATGATTACCGCTCCAAATCTAGTACCACCACGGACCGACAACACTTCGACAATGGCCGACTTTTCAAAGTTTTTGTTACGCAAGGATTTTCTACTCACAAGATTCACCAACTTTGATGATCGTCCAGAAAATTTCAATTCTTGGAGTTCTTCATTCCGGAGTGTTATTCTAGAACTTGGTGTCACAGAGTTTGAGGAAATGGATCTACTTGTAAAATGGTTGGGTCCAGAGTCCTCAAAGTTTGCACGCACACTGCGCTCCGCAAACACCCACAATCCTAGCCTAGGTGTAAAGCGTATTTGGGATAGACTGAACGATAAATATGGGAGACCTGAGATGGTGGAACATGCTCTAAAACAGAAACTACACTCGTTTCCAACCCTCACAAATAAAGATCATGCCAAATTGTATGATCTCGTGGACATTCTCACCGAAATTGAATCGGCGATGACTAATCCAAAATACGAAATTTGTCTGAGATACTTCAATTCATCTACTGGAGTACTACCCATAGTTGCCAAACTACCCATATCTCTACAAGACAAGTGGACCTCTCAAGCAGCTGGATATAAAAAACGGAATGATGTAGCATTCTCTCCATTTTCCTTTTTTGTCGAGTTCATCCGTGAAATGTGTGAAATCCGTAACGATCCTGGACTTGTATGTCAACCGTCCACAAACACAAACATGGCATACAGCAAACCTAGACCTACTGGCGCAGTCACTTCTCGTAAAGTTGAAATTGTATCATCAACTCCGTCAACACGTTGTCCCATACACAATGCTGGACATTCTTTGAACGAATGCCGTGGCTTCAAAAGAAAATCACTACGTGAGCGTCAAAACATTCTACGTGATAAGAAATTATGTTTCCGATGTTGTGCCTCACAAAGTCATGTGTCCAAAAATTGTACAGCGGACATTAAATGTGATATTTGTGGTAATCCTTATCATGTCACAGCGATGCACATTGATCGTCGTCCTTCAAACCCCGAATCCCCTACACCAGTCTCAACAGCGAAAACTGCCTTAAGCAATGGCGGGGAGTATGAAGAAGGAAAACATGGGAGTCGTTCTTGCGGGAAGATCGTTTTAGTGGACGTGTTTTGTCAATCAAATCCTGCGAACGTTATCCGTGTTTATGCGACAATCGATGACCAGAGCAACCGGACGTTGGTGTCCCCTTATTTGATAGATCGACTCGGAGTTACAGGAGAATGTAAACCCTACACTCTTACGTCATGCTCCGGTGTAACGACAGTCGCTGGACGCCGTGTGAACGGATTATGTGTCAAAGCCTTGGATGGTACAACTACATTCAACTTACCGGAAGTCATTGAATGTGATTCTATTCCTAGTGAGCATCTTGAAATACCTACTCCCAAAGTCGCTCAATCACAACCGCATCTACAATGCATTGCACCTTTCATACCACCCCTAGATCGCAATGTGAATGTTGAACTGCTCATAGGACGTGACTTACCCGATGTACATCATGTGCACGACCAAATTACTGGCAGCCAAGGTCAACCCTTTGCTCAACGTCTTCCACTAGGATGGGTCGTCATTGATTCAATCTTACTGGATTCTAAGCACACAAGAATTACCCATGAAGTCCTTAGCACGTTTATGGCTGAAGCGACAGCGATAGTCAACGCCCGTCCACTGGTACCTGTATCCACCGACCCTGAGGCACCTTGCGTTTTGTCTCCAGCTGTTTTACTTACTCAAAAAACCGTTGATTCAAACGAGGATTTTAAAAATCTCAGTGTCAGCGAAGTTTATAACATTCAATGGAAATTTGTTCAGTCTCTAGCGGAGAAATTTTGGTGTCGTTGGAAAAATGAATACCTGCAGAGTCTACAAGTGCGACGAAAATGGAAAGACACTCGAGATAACATCCAAGTTGGTGATGTCGTTCTTTTGAAGGACCGTGATGCACATCGCAACCATTGGCCGACAGGACTTGTTGAAAGAGTGTTTCCTAGCAAAGATGGACTTGTGCGCAAACTTGAAGTTCGTGTTATCAAAGATGGACAGTCGCGTATATATGTGCGTCCAATTTCTGAAATTATATTTTTGTGTCATTCCATTTAATGCTTATTGTGTTGTGACAATTTACAAAAACAGTTTCATGAACAACTTTTTGTGAACAGAGTACGGTTTATGCATTTAAGTGATATTTTCATATCAGACGGGGAGTGTGCTGTCTATAGTTTAAAATCTAAATTCTTCAGAAATATTTTTGTACAAGTTAACCACTCTGAGTTTAGTATATCCGGTAATCCTTTTTGGTACAAGTTAACTACAACGTATATCTGGTCAATCACTCACTTCCTGTCAGCCTTACTGACCAGTGCGGTCTCACTTTGTCTATCGGCTTCAATCTTGTTAGATGCGTGCCTCGAGCCACTAAGTAAGTCTTTTTTATTGAAGTTATTGCTTAAATCTGTCAGTATTTAATTGTATTTTTGAAGTATAATTACAGATGGAAATTTTATTATGCAGATAAAACATTCTCAAAAGTATGGCACGCCATTATGGTCTTTAAAGTAATTTACATATTTTTTCTATGTATGAAGTAAGGTTCTATATTTTCCTATTTAGTAATTTGTTATTTCTATTTGTTGTAGTTTTTTACCAATATTATTCACGACGGCAACGTTTTCCACACAAAATAAACTATGAAACCGGTGTGACTTTTGTTTGCGTTGTGCGTTGTGCAAGGTTAGCTATCTGCCTGCACCAGGCAGAATATCATTAAACCCTACACTCTTACGTCATGCTCCGGTGTAACGACAGTCGCTGGACGCCGTGTGAACGGATTATGTGTCAAAGCCTTGGATGGTACAACTACATTCAACTTACCGGAAGTCATTGAATGTGATTCTATTCCTAGTGAGCATCTTGAAATACCTACTCCCAAAGTCGCTCAATCACAACCGCATCTACAATGCATTGCACCTTTCATACCACCCCTAGATCGCAATGTGAATGTTGAACTGCTCATAGGACGTGACTTACCCGATGTACATCATGTGCGCGACCAAATTACTGGCAGCCAAGGTCAACCCTTCGCTCAACGTCTTCCACTAGGATGGGTCGTCATCGGTGAAATTTGTATTGGTAAAGTTCATCCTCCAAAGGAAGTGAATGTAAACAAAACGCATATTCTTAATGACGGAAGGTGCACCACCTTTCCAGTGTGTCACAACAATATCAATGTCAAGGACAATGATGATGACATATTCATACGAACACCATTTGACAACAAGATTGGACCTTCTGTTGAGGACCGCAAGTTTGTAGCTCTTATGGACGCAGAGTTCCACAAAGACACTCATGGTTTTTGGTCCGCACCATTACCTTTCAAGGAGTCAAAACCAGTGATGCCTAACAATTATTCACAGGCCTGGAAACGTGCTTTGATCCTCAACACAAGTTTAAAGAAAGATCATCACAAACGTCAACACTTCTTAGCATTCATGTCAAAAGTCTTAGCTAGTGGGGCAGCAGAAGTTGCTCCTTCCGACATACCTGGGGAATGCTGGTATTTACCCCTCTTTGGGGTGTACAATTCGAAAAAACCGGATCAAATCCGAGGAGTATTCGACTCGTCGGCTGTGTTTCAAGACGTTTCATTGAACAGTGTGTTAATGTCTGGACCAGACTTAACAAACAACCTTGTTGGAATCCTCATGCGTTTCCGTGAAAATGCAATTGCTATCAGTGGTGACATTCAGCAAATGTTTTATGCATTTCGTGTTCATGAGGATCATCGTGATTACCTCAGATTCTTTTGGTACGAGGATAACAACTTTGAAAAACCTTTAATACAATACCGAATGAAAGCTCACGTTTTCGGTAATACACCATCTCCAGCTGTTGCCACCTATGGACTTCGAAAAGCATCATCTGTTGGTGACGATGATGTTCGTAAATTTGTTTACAACAACTTATACGTCGATGATGGACTGCCGTCGCTTGCTACAGAATCAGAAGCAATCAACCTGATGAGAAAAACACAAGCAACACTGAAAAACAACGGAAACATTCGATGTTCAATCTTACTGGATTCTAAGCACACAAGAATTACCCATGAAGTCCTTAGCACGTTTATGGCTGAAGCGACAGCGATAGTCAACGCCCGTCCACTGGTACCTGTATCCACCGACCCTGAAGCACCTTGCGTTTTGTCTCCAGCTGTTTTACTTACTCAAAAAACCGTTGATTCAAACGAGGATTTTAAAAATCTCAGTGTCAGCGAAGTTTATAACATTCAATGGAAATTTGTTCAGTCCCTAGCGGAGAAATTTTGGTGTCGTTGGAAAAATGAATACCTGCAGAGTCTACAAGTGCGACGAAAATGGAAAGACACTCGAGATAACATCCAAGTTGGTGATGTCGTTCTTTTGAAGGACCGTGATGCACATCGCAACCATTGGCCGACAGGACTTGTTGAAAGAGTGTTTCCTAGCAAAGATGGACTTGTACGCAAACTTGAAGTTCGTGTTATCAAAGATGGACAGTCGCGTATATATGTGCGTCCAATTTCTGAAATTATATTTTTGTGTCATTCCATTTAATGCTTATTGTGTTGTGACAATTTACAAAAACAGCTCCATGAACAACTTTTTGTGAACAGAGTACGGTTTATGCATTTAAGTGATATTTTCATATCAGACGGGGAGTGTGCTGTCTATAGTTTAGAATTTAAATTCTTCAGAAATATTTTGTAGTAACACAAACTTGACGCATTGAATTCGAGGGAACGAACACTCGAGAAGCTGCATCCAATGGAGCACTCCGTTGATCAACTGAATTTGGAACACGCATCTGAGGCACTGAATTTGAAGGAACACTCACTTGAGACACTGAATTTAAAGGGACATTCACTTGAGACACTGAATTTTGAGAAGCACAAACTTGAGGCACTGAAATCGAGGTAGAACAAACTGGATTCACTGAATTAGAAGGCGCAAACAATTGATGCATTTGATGAATTGGAATTGAAGGAACACAACCTTGATTAACTGCAGTTAGATATCCCGGATGTCGGCCATCCGCCTCTGGATGTTGAACACTGATTGGTGGATTCTGTTCAAAATATGGTTGATTTTGTTGAATGTGGCCATCCTCGGTATTTGATGGGTTATGGTCGTGTTTGAGGATAAACGAACTCGTCATCTGTTCCCTTGAGTAGATCGGAAGATCAATCTTTTCTTCTTCTGTGAAGTCCGCTTCTGCTGAGATGATTTCTTTCTCCTGTCTGACGATACTAATTTTTGCTTCGATATCAGTTTTTTGTTTTAAAAGCTCACCTTCTTTCTTGATCAGTTCTAGTTTCGCCCTTTCAGCTTGCGCTTTAGCTCTTTGAAAACTTGATACATTGGACGACACATGACTTAGTGTTTCAAGGAGTTCAAATTTGGTTTCCTTCAAATCATCACTTGTTCTTTTTACAATTGAAAAACATTTGTTCATTGAAACTTCTAATTCATTTAACAAGTTGACCGCCTCCTCTGTATTTTGAGAAAGTAGATATTTCTTATAGTCTTCACTAGATATACAGAAATCTTTGAATTTCACAGAAATTAAACGTTCTACTTCTCTTATTTTGTGGAAGTCCTTTGCGCATGTTCCAGATGTTACAAGAGCATCCTCCACTTCCGCCCAGGTTTCATCGGTTTTTCTTTTCAGTTTTTCACACTGTTCGTTGAACATGACGAGGCCTTTGGGTGTGAGTTTACGTATCCGTCGATCCTCAGCAGACATGCCAAACGAATTCACTAATTTTTTACTATTCTGCCTGGTGCAGGCAGATAGCTAACCTTGCACAACGCACAACGCAAACAAAAGTCACACGGGTTTCATAGTTTATTTTGTGTGGAAAACGTTGCCGTCGTGAATAATATTGGTAAAAAACTACAACAAATAGAAATAACAAATTACTAAATAGGAAAATATAGAACCTTACTTCATACATAGAAAAAATATGTAAATTACTTTAAAGACCATAATGGCGTGCCATACTTTTGAGAATGTTTTATCTGCATAATGAAATTGTCATCTGTAACTAAACTTCAAAAATACAATTAAATACTGACAGATTTAAGCAATAACTTCAATAAAAAAGACTTACTTAGTGGCTCGAGGCACGCATCTAACAAGATTGAAGCCGATAGACAAAGTGAGACCGGACTGGTCAGTAAGTCTGACAGGAAGTGAGTGATTGACCAGATATACGTTGTAGTTAACTTGTACCAAAAAGGATTACCGGATATACTAAACTCAGAGTGGTTAACTTGTACAAAATATTTCTGAAGAATTTAAATTCTAAACTATAGACAGCACACTCCCCGTCTGATATGAAAATATCACTTAAATGCATAAACCGTACTCTGTTCACAAAAAGCCGACATCCGGGATATCTAACTGCAGTTAATCAAGGTTGTGTTCCTTCAATTCCAATTCATCAAATGCATCAATTGTTTGCGCCTTCTAATTCAGTGAATCCAGTTTGTTCTACCTCGATTTCAGTGCCTCAAGTTTGTGCTTCTCAAAATTCAGTGTCTCAAGTGAATGTCCCTTTAAATTCAGTGTCTCAAGTGAGTGTTCCTTCAAATTCAGTGCCTCAGATGCGTGTTCCAAATTCAGTTGATCAACGGAGTGCTCCATTGGATGCAGCTTCTCGAGTGTTCGTTCCCTCGAATTCAATGCGTCAAGTTTGTGTTACTACAAAATATTTCTGAAGAATTTAAATTCTAAACTATAGACAGCACACTCCCCGTCTGATATGAAAATATCACTTAAATGCATAAACCGTACTCTGTTCACAAAAAGTTGTTCATGGAGCTGTTTTTGTAAATTGTCACAACACAATAAGCATTAAATGGAATGACACAAAAATATAATTTCTTATCACGTAGAATGTTTTGACGCTCACGTAGTGATTTTCTATTGAAGCCACGGCATTCGTTCAAAGAATGTCCAGCATTGTGTATGGGACAACGTGTTGACGGAGTTGATGATACAATTTCAACTTTACGAGAAGTGACTGCGCCAGTAGGTCTAGGTTTGCTGTATGCCATGTTTGTGTTTGTGGACGGTTGACATACAAGTCCAGGATCGTTACGGATTTCACACATTTCACGGATGAACTCGACAAAAAAGGAAAATGGAGGGAATGCTACATCATTCCGTTTTTTATATCCAGCTGCTTGAGAGGTCCACTTGTCTTGTAGAGATATGGGTAGTTTGGCAACTATGGGTAGTACTCCAGTAGATGAATTGAAGTAGCTCAGACAAATTTCGTATTTTGGATTAGTCATCGCCGATTCAATTTCGGTGAGAATGTCCACGAGATCATACAATTTGGCATGGTCTTTATTTGTGAGGGTTGGGAACGAGTGTAGTTTCTGTTTTAGAGCATGTTCCACCATCTCAGGTCTCCCATATTTATCGTTCAGTCTATCCCAAATACGCTTTACACCTAGGCTAGGATTGTGGGTGTTTGCGGAGCGCAGTGTGCGTGCAAACTTTGACGACTCTGGACCCAACCATTTCACAAGTAGATCCATTTCCTCAAACTCTGTGACACCAAGTTCTAGAATAACACTCCGGAATGAAGAACTCCAAGAATTGAAATTTTCTGGACGATCATCAAAGTTGGTGAATCTTGTGAGTAGAAAATCTTTGCGTAGCAAAAACTTTGAAAAGTCGGCCATTGTCGAAGTGTTGTCGGTCCGTGGTGGTACTAGATTTGGAGCGGTAATTACATGAGGCAATGAATTTACTGCTCCAAATCTAGTACCACCACGGACCGACAACACTTCGACAATGGCCGACTTTTCAAAGTTTTTGCTACGCAAAGATTTTCTACTCACGACGAAAATGGAAAGACACTCGAGATAACATCCAAGTTGGTGATGTCGTTCTTTTGAAGGACCGTGATGCACATCGCAACCATTGGCCGACAGGACTTGTTGAAAGAGTGTTTCCTAGCAAAGATGGACTTGTGCGCAAACTTGAAGTTCGTGTTATCAAAGATGGACAGTCGCGTATATATGTGCGTCCGATTTCTGAAATTATATTTTTGTGTCATTCCATTTAATGCTTATTGTGTTGTGACAATTTACAAAAACAGTTTCATGAACAACTTTTTGTGAACAGAGTACGGTTTATGCATTTAAGTGATATTTTCATATCAGACGTCCTTACTGCTTCTATGTTAACATCTCTATACAGTTTACATTAGTCGAGCACCGCTACATGGCTGCTGTGTTGGTTTTGGATGGACCAGACTGTTGTTGTGTCTGCTAAATGCCCCATGGATTACTTCTCTCGAGTGTTATTACTGAAAATATTCCCTCCTCTCTCATAACAATGCATCTCATATCTGGACATCACAGTTTTTTTTCTCTTTCACCTGAGCTATATTCTTTGTTTCAGTTTATCAATTATTTGCAGAGCTGAAACAACACAACCTTTTGACTTTTGCCCTTTGACATTATAAGGGCCAGCTGTCAGAAATGACGAGGCCTCACAAATGATACAGCAAGGAAGAATCAGTTCTTGACCATCATTATAGAGGTTCCCTCACATAAATCTTACTGAATTCTTCAGGCAAAAGTTGCTTGCAAAAACCACTTTCTGAACTAATTTTTTATTCCTGCATGTTCAATAATTCATTGATTAGTTAACTAAATTCCAAAATCACCTTTTCTCACTTTTTCATAATTTCACACCTAGTATTGGAAACAAAATAAATCTAATATCAAAAATTATTTATAGATATTGTATAAAATTTCTTTTAAAAACAACCTTACTTACTTGTTGTATATAGCAATAAAAAATCCTTCAATATATTAAATTTTGGGATTTTTTTGGAATGTTTTTTCCCCCAGATATTAAGAAAGAATTTCATTTACTACAACATTATGATACCAATTTTCTTTGACTACATTTTAGCAAACACACAGGAGTTTGATCTGTTATGACTGATTATATACCTCGTCATAACATACATTGAATTAATGTGTTTTAACGACTCAGATTATGCGTGGATTACGTATGCATACCCTTAAGGGGTGAAACACATAAATATTGTCTCATAGGTACTTCCTTGATCCAGTTAAACTAAACTTAAAAGTTGTTATTTTCAACAAACAAAAAATGATTTTGTATAATTCCTTTTACAAGTTTTAAAGAAATATTGTGAAAAAAAAATTACTCAAAATTAAAATATAAATAATTACATGTATTGATTAATCAAATCAATCAAATTATCAAAAAATACTGCCTTCAATCTTCATTAAGGAAAATAATTATCTTGTAATTAAAAAATATCTTGTGTAAATTTTGTGAAGAAAAAAAATTTCAATTTTTCAAAAAGTGAAATAAATAAATATCAAAATAGAATTGAATATCAAATACCCTCAATGTTCATTTAACAAAACGAATATTGTATATAATAATACATCTTATTGGAACGAATCGTACGAAATGCTATATTTTAAAACCTTTGACATGTTTGGCCTTGCACTAATAGAGAAATCATTTCAACTGCACGACATTAAATGGCAAAGATTTCATTGATGGAAAGGCGACAACTTGTAAATTGTCGTTAAATTCGTCTCAAGGATACTTCAGAGCTGACACATTGAGACAGGATTAGAGCTAAATACCAGAAAAATCTATCAACCTTATTGTGCTCTACCGCAAATATTTAATTTGACCCATGTACAATGTCAGAATAGGTGTTTTAACGTTTGCATCCAATGTTTATTCAAATACACAGTTCCTTCCTTCTAAATCCTCTCCTTGCATTTAACATGAGTGGGAAAACTATTTAAAGTAATTTGTACCACTCCGACAAAGTCTGATTTTTTGCATTTAATACCTATGTCCACACAGGTATTTAAAATATATACAAAAACACAGTAGCTTATGTTTATTTAGAATAAAAATTCTCACACTTAAAAAACATCTTGAGGTTGTCCTTGACTCAACAACAAATACGTGGGATATCCAAATAGACTGGGTGCATTTCGGAAACCGTCATTATACTGAGGTACAAATTAAAACGCTTCCTCAAAGTATATGTCCCTCAAATTCTGCAAACGCATAATTTGGGAGAAAAAGATGATGAATTCAACTCAATACTTCCCAATTTTTTTTAATTGCAACAATAGTCTCAGACCATCAAACATTTTTACCGGTAGTCATTAATAGTTACAACCGCTCCTTCATAACAATATTTAATTCTTTTTCTTTTGGGGGGGGGGGGGGGGGGTGGAGGTCAAAAATTGGTTTTGGAAGTGTGGTGTAGATATACATTGCACTAAGTCCTATTTAACCAATGCATAATTAGTGCATACATTTACAGTAAATGCAATAGAAGATTAGGTTGTTCCTACGTAATTCAGTAATGCTAATTCAAGGCCATTGCAGTTTCCCCTGACTTCCATTTAATTCATTCATAATTTGGCCCCTTTAACTACGTGATAAACGGTTTCACAATAAGATGGTTATTCTGGACTCACTTTGGAGTTAAATGACAATATGAGTCACCCGTGGGGGTTATTTTTCTGCAGGGTTAGATGTGTTGTTTAAAATGAAGGAATAAAGCCCATCTAAGGAAACCACTTCCGATTTTTCGTCCCACTTTGACAAGAAGAAAGACGTATATGATTGCAGAAACGTGTCTTTTGGGCTCTTTTTCTACTACAAAGCGATCTTGTCTTGATTACAATGATAACAATATCATATCGTGGTGAAAATTAATGTTAAAAAAATTTCCTTTCTTCGACACAGACTTAATGTGCTGTGGAGATCAAAAGATTAGATTAAAACAGTTACAAAGTGGGGGCTCATATAGAGCTTTAATGGCTATCCTTATTTTCTGGAGGAATTAATCATTTTTCCTACAGATTGACTCAATAATGTACCTCTTAGACCTTTCCCAGGCAACTTTACGACAATCGGATAAATCAGATGATAAAACAATAAGAAAACTGGCTGTCCAATTCTGTCTTATTCGTAAATTCTTAGTTTCTTACACACAGTAGCTTTAAATTTCATAGCAGCAACAAGATTTGAATAGCAGCATAAAGAAATTTAACCCATTCATGTTTGTTACAATTACTGATATCTTGAACTTCCAATTATATCTTCATTTTAAAAAATGAATTTTTAATAACTGATTTTTAAATGATATCAAATTAAAATTAAAACCTCCGATAAGCCAATAATTTAAATCATTGTGAAAAATAGGGTTAAATTTCCATTTAATTAGCAAATAGGTCCAATTACATACCTGCACTTTTACTATAATCCCTACTGTCAGAGATAAATTTCTGCAGTGAATTCAAAAATTAGCCTCTATTTGGTGTTTACTGGGACTACCCCCCTGTTAATTGCATCGTGTTAATAATAAACTGCCTTCAGATCCTAGGGACGAATTCTTATAGAAACCTGTGTTAGCCCGACCAAGATAAGAATGTGATAAGTACCTCATATATCTATGCATCAATTAAATTTAATCAGATTATCTGCTGGAATTATCTGTCAGACAAGAGGTTTGGTTTATAATCACGGGGAGTTCTGTATTGCAACCATCTGACTTCACACAGAGCTGGGGGTCATCCCGACCAATTAGAAGTTCATTGTCTCCTTTTAATACAGTACTATTTAAATGACACGGTACCGTATCAAATGAAAAACTCAGACAAAATTTCGCATGCAGATGTTTGAATTTTAAACATTGCAAGGCTTTGCTGAATATAGCTGTATGACCATCTAATTGTGCAAATCAAAGGTTAAAAAAAATTAAACAAGTAAAATCTCCCTTCAATATATCATATATTATAAAGTCATAAATTTTTCACAAAGTCAATGAAAAATATAAGACTTTTTTGCTTTTACTGCAAGATAAACAGATGATAAATTATAATAAAATGTGTTAATATTACATGAGTATTTAAAGAAAATTTACAGCATTGTGAAAATCACTGCACAGTGCAGCAATAAATATTTCTGAACCAAAGGTTTTATGGGCCTGGCCACACACAGAACTGCTTCAGCTGAGATAAGCAACAAATAACAAAAGGGGGTTGCATGGGTCCTAGTTATACAAAAAAAACCCATCTTTTCTCCTTCAAAAAAAATTCCTCTCCATGCAAATCTTACATTGACTTGAGACTCAACAATAGAGTATTATAATCAATCATTTCATATTTCATAACACAGATTAATTCACCATGCCCCTGCTGAGCAATATTTTACAAAAGATGACAATCGAATCAAAACTAATATAATGCCAGAAAAAGAACGCCTACCAATATAAAATCACAACTGTTACAATACAAAACCATCTTGAAAGTATGGGGACCACTTATTGAAAACTAATTGCCCCTCTAATGGGCCTAGTGCTCGATCAAAGATCAAATATTACTGGTACTTTACGTAACAAAATACAGGTGAAGAAGAAAAAATCAGAGCACGGCGACTGGCGACTCCTCAAAGACAGAATTACGCGGGGACATCGATACTACTGCACACTTGCACAATGTGTAAACTACCAGATTACAAAGACAAGGTATACCTGGGTAATACCTGGGTCGTCTAATCCAAGTTACCTGCCAGGTGTGAACAGATCTTCTCTGGACCGCCCCACCTGTGCATCGCAGCAATGGGACTACCAGAAATATAGTGTTCAAATCAGACATATACTCTCTTATAATGGATGCCTATACTCCCTACCCCTTCTCTCCCCCCACAAAATTTATTTGGTAAAAAACTCATCTTAAAACTTCAACAAACTTCAACATACATCTTGTCAGATGAATTAACAACTCTTTTTTCACTTATGATCCAGAAGCCTTGTTTTAGATCAAAGAGTTTTAACAGGTATGTGAAAGTTTGAAAGCTAAAACTTTAATTGAAAGCTCAGCAGATTTTAGCACGAAGTATTCCTGATCCACTGTGGACTTGCCAGAGTTTGGGCTCTAGCTGGCTTATTATTTCGAGGAATTCTTGGGCACCCCCGGTATTGTACCCCTCACCCTTAATTAATTATATATCTTCAACGAATTAAGAAAAGTTAAGTCTATCATTCTTAAAAATTCAGTAATCCACCAAAATGAAAATGAAATTCCACATTAAGGTGTTGAAATCAATTAGCATCTTGTTTGTGATGTTTATTATGAGGAAATTAATTAGCACCAGGTTTGATGCAAATACCTTGAGCACAAATATCCCTGATAAAAAACATGCACAGCATTTACCACCATACATGATAGTGTTATATACAGTTATTATACCTTTTTCAAAAATTTTGAAAAATTAACTTTTTCATAATAAAGATAAGATCCCATCAAATTAAGGTAGCAAGGTAAAAAATACAAAACCATTGGGCAAAGTCCTTCTGATCAAAAGAAACACATCTTTAGTTAAATAATGTAGCACTATAAAACCTACTTTTCTAAGAAAGAATTAGGTACACACTAAGTTTCATATAGCATGGCATGGCCATGTATTCACAGGTACAAAAATATAATATGCCAATAAAAAAGTTCCCATTAATGTCTAATCTAGAAAGTAAAAATATCTTGAGAATTGAGTCTTACCTATATACACATGCAGTTGGCTGAAAACTAAATCTACCTCCCAAAAACCTGGCAATGTGTATAAAGAAATTCCTATCTCTGTTCGTTCCTTAACAGCATGTATAAAAGCAATCAATGAAAATTCCAAAACTTAAACCGCAATCGCTGTAAATAGTCATGCAACAGGCCCGCGCGTACTTTAAACATGCACAAGGATCGAGGGTTTTAATTTTCATTGGCGACATCTGCCGTTAAAAATGCATCCGTTGAATACTATACGGAGAGAAGTGACCCTTTAAATCAGTGACGGCAAATGATCTCCATGAGGAGGTGTTTACAGAGTATCTGTGTTTTTTTATTTTAAAAATAAAAAAAAAATCCCTGAAGACTTGTTTGAGTGCTCAGGTACGAGATCGTAATTCTACCTGGTAAAACTTAAAGGTGTTGCTATTTTATGACTGCAATCAAAGATCAATGTCTACTGTACGACATGCAGCATAATGTCTTCTCAGATTTTATTTCAATGCTTTTTTCTTTATGTTAATAGCTAGTGAACATGAGTGATAAAATCTGCGAGAAAATACATTTGTTATGAGGAACATTCTCCCTGTCTTTCATTACCGAGTCATAATTTTCTAAAAGAATATCAAGTTTCTACCCAATTAAACAGAATCTTATTAATAAATTCAAAAATTTTTCAAAAGAAAGTAACTTTTTAAAATCAATGTATCTATACATACAACTAAAGAAATAATGTCATGCATTATTATTTTTTAGTTTGTAGAATCATGAAAATTTCTTTATACCATAATTACCAGTTTAATCAATGCCTTTGAATCAAACTTTTTTTGACAAACAGTTCTAGTAGCTGCACATGCATCAAAACACACAAAATGATTTGATATTTTGTTCAAAAAATAAGAATAACCTACCTATACATTCACATACACAAGCTACCACTAATTTTTCCTAGCTAATTTTCACTTGTCCCCAACTTTTTACCAACGTTTAGAAGCCACAAAACACTTCGATACTGACATAGAACAGCAGGAGTTCTTCCCCTTAGATTGTGATATTCTTAATCCCAGGAAGCGACTGTGTACTTGCAGAGATAACTAAAATACAGCAGTACATACAGAAGTGACAGTATGTAAACAAACCAAAGAGGGCTGTTCTGGAGGGGTGTGGGAAACGAGGCACCCTCCAGATATGGATTCTGTCAAAATTCTCAGGAAGTCTGTCATTTAAAACATCTGTTCCCAGCATGCTTTAGTATACTTGATGGAGAGAATTAGCTTTTAATGCTTTACATACATGTATAAGCTTGTGAGAGATGTGAAGTGAGATTATGTTTGTAGGGTACTAGCTCTGGACAGGAGAACTTGGAACAGAGAGTTAAAACAACATATTGAAAGATTTCAAGCTACAATCACAACTCTTTATAGAGAGAGAGAGAGAGAGAAAGAGAGAGAGAGAGAGAGAGAGAGAGAAAGTCTTGGACACAAAGAGATGCACAGAAAGACAGAGGCAAAGGAGAGATAGACACAGAGAGAATTGGACAGAAACAGATTAAATCTAAAATCCAATCTCAGAGAGAGAGAGAGAGAGAGAGAGAATAAGATGGACAGACAGAATAAGAGATGAACACAGAGACATATTTAACGAGGCCGAGTACAGAACGAGTACGCACGCTTTCGCGCAGCGTTTCATTTGTATTGTGACGTCATCTTTTTGCTTGTTTGACGCCATGGCGTGATGGTTTTATCTGCAGATATTCAGCGAAATTTATTGAAAATGGCTCGTTTAATGCGTAAAATTAATGTTATATTGTGGAATAAACATAACTGTTTCGAAGTATAAGCTATATTTGGGCTCGGGTCGAAAACGTGAAGAGGGTTCAGCAGGCCAAACCCTCTGTCACGTTTTCTTAACCCGCCTAAATATAGCTTAATTCATATATTTCAAGACAGTAACCATGTATTTTATATTAATGACCCTTAATATGTGATGTTATATATTTTTTTATTACTTAAATATGTCTGAAGGCTTTAATAATACTATAAAGATCACCTTTTCCGCCTTTGTGAAATAAAAAATAGCCATTATCTGACAAATCTGGGAAATTGGGCATACAAAAATCAACTTTGATAAGACCCCTGGAACAAACCAGGAGGTAAAAGTTTTTTTTTATTTGACCATTTGATGCCTTTTAGCAATAACTTTAATATGTAGAACAGAAAAAGAAATCCCTAGGGCAGAAGTTTAAAAAAATGTGCAAAATTGATACATTTCAAGCGAAATCCCATAGGGTCCTATGTTAAAGATTAACAAACTTTGAGATGACCCCCTACACAAACGGTGTGGTAAATGTCTTATTTTTTAATCTTAAAACAATAATTATATCAGTAGAAATTCAGGTAAAAAATTTCATTAAAAAATCTAGGGCAGAACTAATTAGACCCGGCCTCGTTAATTTGATCATCATCAGAAAGAGAGTGAAAGACAGATGTACCGATAATTTGATCTCCATCCTAATTGTACCTGGTAGGCCTTTAAATATTTCCATGATCTAATTTCCCATTTTTATCTTTATATGAGGAAAAAATAATAGAATGACAAAATTTGACCAAAGAGATGGACACAGTGATAGAGAGATGGTCACAGATATGGACAGACACTTAATTTAACCCATGTCAGAGAGAGAGAGAGAGAGAGAGAGAGAGAGAGAGAGAGAGACTCTGACTGAAATTCTCTCTGGCCTTCCTTTAAATCGGAACTAATGAAGTATGAAGACATAAATGTACAGTATTTTACTATTGTTATACTTTCATGTTAAATACTGAAATCTGATTGATTTAGACGCAGTTCATAATTTTTTCTATTACCCTCAGCGTTAGCAACGCACTTAGCAACGGGTAACATTAAAAATTGTTACATGCGCGAAAATTATGCGCGTACGGTTCGCCGTAGAATTCAAGTTACGAGGGTCAATCAAAAAATACGAAGACTTTTGTCATAGCTATGTAACTTAACGTCATATCATTACTAAATTTGGAAGACATAATTTAGCAATAGTTTCAAACAATATGCAAGAAAAAAAGTTAATAAATTCCTTTATTTCTAAGAATTATTTAGAATCAAATCCTGCAAAAATGAGGTCACGGCGCACGGTCAACATTTGTGTTATGTCAACAATAAACCATATAATGTTGAAAGTATTATCTCTATAAATTGGGCTTAAAACCAAATAATATTGAAACCTCACATTAAGTATAGTCATGGAATTCCATGTTCCAAATAATGACAGGATATTTTGTTTTGTTGAACAGATATTTGTAACTAAAGACAGGTAGTCCTCTTTAGAATTGACCAAAAACATCGACGTCGCCGGACGTCACGGCGCAACTGAAAGTACAAACAAAATGGATTTAACCCAGGAAAAAGCCGATACAAGTTGTGAAAATGCTCAATGGTGCAAAAAATAAGTCAACAATTATTTGCAGGTTTGTGTTTAACTGTAATAAATTTTGTGGGGATGGTGGTAATTGTATTTTGAATATAAAACAGTCCGAGAGAGAGTAGAATATCTGTAAATATTTGGTCAAAAAATAAGTATCGTTAACCGACGTTCAGGGATATCCTCACTGTAAACTAAAAGATACACGGTTAGAAAATGAAAACTTCGAAGAACTAACTTATGATTCTCGAACAAATGTGTGAAAATAAGATGTTAAAGGGTTCAGTGCCATTCTAAATTGTAAGGAGAAAGGCACAAGAGACTAAACGTGATATAAAGATGAGGTATATCTATAAACTGTGCGTGTTTAATCTTGACGTCATGTTTTGAACGTTACCGTGTGCCGTGGTGACAAAACATGTTATTTTTAAAAAGGAGTAACAAAAATACCGTTTCATCAAATGGACTAAAACTTCGCATATCAATGACATAAGTGTTGATGCACAGATTAATCTGTTTAAGTATGACTATCATGAAAAAAATATGATACACAGCCACATTGTCTTCATATTTTTTGATTGACCCTCGTATTCCTATGTAAAAGCAGTTAAGTTTTCTTTAAAATTAAGACATTCAGTATAACAAAATAAATAGTGCCTGTTTGGGAGGATAACAGTTGAAATTGACACCCCGAGAAAACCATTGTCAACCGACGCTTCGCGTCGGTTGACAATGGTTTTCTCGGGGTGTCAATTTCAACTGTTACCCTCCCAAACAGGCACTATTTATATAATAAAGCATATTCTACGATATTGTGAAAGCCTGTATATTTATTGAGGGAAGGGGAGGGAGGGAGAGAGAAAGAGAGAGAAAAAGAGAAATTAATGTAATTTGATCCCCAACCAAAAGTCCCAGGTAGGCCCGGCCTTTAAATATTGGCAAGATCTGATTACCATTTTTTATCTGTGGACCCAGGGTGAGAATAGACTGACAAAATTTAAGCAGATGGTCAGTGGCCTGGAAGTACTTGACCTTGGGTGTCCATGACCTTATCTTTCGATAAACTGATCTTTCTTTTGTCAGAATGACTTGTCTGTGGTGCTGTACAATTGATGGACAAAGGGGGACCAGCGGATTTAAAAGTAACCCAGGAGATCAATATTGACTTAATGGATAAACAGACTGATAGCAAAACAAACTGTTGTTGGATAATTTGACAGCATTATCAATGATCGACTCCTCTGTATATAGCTTCTTACAAGTTCAGTGTTATCTGGTCAGAATGGTAAATTGATTAATATATTTTCTAAATTTATATAATTATAATAGTTAATTGAAATTGAAATGAAAGTTGAAATTTTTTTTTAGTTTATTGTTTTGTGTTTATTTTAATTAAATTTTGAAAAGCCCCCCCCCCCTCCCCTTTTCAAAATTAAAATAAAATAAACCCAAAACAATAAACTAAATAAAAATTTCAACTTCTTTCATATCAATTTGCATGATTTGCATGGAGCCGATAAAATAAGCCTGCAGGAGTTAGTGCGCTTTGTTTACGACGTACAGTCATGCTGTGTGTGCATGAAGACAGCGCGATTCCATAGCAAAGACTTCTTAATAATGGTGCTGTGACATTCGCTGAAGACTGTAAAATAACAAAGTAACGTGTACATGAATGCAAGTTTAAATTCACACCAAGATCTGGTGAAGATGCTGTTCAAAGGAGTAACATGATCGCGTCACTTACATAGTTTTGCAGGCTTATCTTGCATCTTGATCATAAAGTTTTTTAAGACACTTTGGCATTTCCTAGACCTGGTTAGATGTACTAAATCATGTTACCAGCGGCATGTGGGTTTTGGGTCTTCAGGGTATACCCCTTGCTTTTCTGAATCCCGTGCAGCATGCTGCATCTAAACCGGAAGTTATAACTCTTGACCCAGAATAAAATTAGCATTTTTAATATGATGCATTGAGGTCCACGTAGGGATATTGCCCCTTTTTTAATTTACTAGTAAGGGCCTGCACTGGCGTCGGAAGCAAATTGAAAGTGGGGGGGGGGGGGGGCTAGACTAATCCTCAGAAATATTGAGGAAAAATATATTTCCCAAAATCATGAAACTCCCAATCCGGAGGGGGGGGGGGGGGTAAACCTTTACTTTCCATACCCAAAATTTTCCCCCCAAACATTAAATTCCTAATCCGTGGGGGGGGGGGGGGGGGGGCTAGTATGCCTATTTCTCCAACTTCTCAATCTTTCAATTCAAGGTGAATTTAGGAACAATTACATTACCGGCTAGAAAAAGTGGGGGGGGGGGGGGGGCTAAACCCCCTATGATGCTATATGCCTAATGGTTAAGTCTAACTTTGCAAAAAAGGTGGGGTGGGGGGGGGGGCTAAGCCCCCCTTAGCCGCCCCCCCCCCCCCGGTTCCGACGCCTATGGCCTGGAGAAAAAAACTTCAAAATATAACAATTTTGGTCATCTGTAAAAGTTATGTTGAGATTAAGTTAAAGAGGCATTGTCACGATTTTGGTCAAAAGTTATTTTTCCGATTTTAAAGTTTATAATACTTCTGTAAGGCATCTTTAATAGGCAACTGAAATGTAAGTGTCCTTCGTTGAGTTATAAGCGAATTACAGATCCTACAATTCTTTGCTATGAAATAAGCCAATTTAATGTTGGTACATGTAGAACTGAAGTACAAACAGCTTCTTTTTCAGTGGTACAGTTTTTTGTGTGCACAGATACTGCATTTTTGCGCTTCATGTTATGTTTTTTCCAAAATAATCTCATTAATTTTATGATTCACATTTGATGTACTAGTATATGAAAGTGAATAAAATACATCTTACTATGTAGTTGTATCTTTTTTACTAGACTCTGTGCAGTTTACAAAAGAACAAGAAAACAATAATGGATCAAAATATTTTTCAGAGCATTGTGAAATCTTCCTCAATATGATGACTCATCATCTATAAAAAGCAGAATATGTATTTTATAAACAAAATGTTTTGATTTTAAAAGGGGCATAACTCCTCCAAAATCTGTCATCTCTAATTTTCCTGCAAGCATGCACGTTTATACTTATTAACAACAATAAAAAATAGAATTATTGAAATGTGCAAGAACTCGCAAAAAATTATGGAATTAGTAATAACTGGTATTATGCACATTTACACGTTATGTCAAACCTACAAGGCTTTATTTAATTCCGTTTAGAGGTTTGCGAGGAGTTGCGCTTAGAAACTGTTCATTACTATATTAAATTAGTGAAGTCGAATGTTTGTGGTAATGTGAAAGATCGAAAAAAAATTGAAAAAAGGAATTGGTTTTTAATGTGAATATTTTTTTCACGTAATTAGAAGTTTATAATTGAATCAAAATAGGAACAAGTGATATTGCAGATAACTTAAATCAATAAGCATTCTGAGAGTAGAACCTTTGTTCACTTTTTTGAACGCTGAATTGAAAATTCCAATTTTAGACCTAAAATTAACGTGCACGTGTTTAACGTTAGAAACTGTTTCTGTATGGTCTAATATGAATAAGAAGATAGACAAATCAGCTTGAAAATGGTTGTTTAGTAGTATATCAAACATATCTAAACAAATACAGGGCACGAGACTTGTTTACGCACCAAAACTTTTGAGCCCTTTATCGTGCTTATAACTTTACGACCGACTCTCAAATTTCATTTGATCAATAGAAATGCAATCTTAAGGAAGGAGTCTTCTCATTATCAAACATACTTCTTATAATAAGAAATTCATGAAATTTTGACACAGTCAAACAGATCATATTACCAAATGATTCAATCAGTTTAATTAAATTTGACCTTTATATTTTCGCATAAAGGTCAGGTCAAGGTCACTACCTTTTTCCTCAACTTAAAGGATGATAAAAAATAAGTGTAGCTCTTTGTAGTTCTGTAGACATTTGTTTAAGATTTGAAGATTTTATTCTTCATTGAAATCATGATAGAATATCAGAATGTCTATCAGCTTATACTACTAAATTGGAATAAATAATTATACTAAAATTGATACTGGTTAGCCCGCATTTCCTCTAATTTTCTTAAATTTTGAAGAAATTTTGATTATTTTTTTATGCTTCCTATAATAAAATATTTCTGTTTTTTCTGTATAATGAAGACATTATATAAAGATATAAAATGACAGGAAAGCTAATATATTGACCATTTAATAAGAGAGAAAAACTGATTTTAGTGATTTTTTCACAAAAATCAATATATGGAGTGGGAGCTACAAAAAGCCTATAAAAATGTAATTTGATAGGCAAATCATATTTTAAAAATATATTCTGAAACCCAAGTATCATATCATTAGTTCACATTAGTGAAAAAATCCAACATTAATGTTATTGTTTTTAAAATGCTAAAACAGACTCATCAATTTGCAGCAATTCTGAATTGCGAAACGTGATATTTTCCTACGCCAATATTACGCAAAAAATATAGTCCTTGTTAGATTCTTAACATTGATTACTTTTTCTATGCCAAGTTGTATGATAATAAAAAAGAAAGAAAAATATACTATTTTAATTTCCTTTCATCTTGATTTAATGCACAATTAATCATATTTACGTTTAACAAGTCGAAAACCAGAAAATACTCCTTATTAAAGCATTGTAACTGATAAAATCAGAAAAATAGTATTTTACCAAAATCGTGACCATGCCATTTTAAGTTTGATTAATTCGATAAAATATATGCGACAAAATTTAAGTGCCCCATCATAAAAAATCTGTTTATAGCGGTGTTATAGTTTGTCATCCTCTTTTGTCTTAATCTATCTTTTCTTCAAAATGTCCCTATCAAAATGATAAGAAAAAAGATAATTGTACTGGGACACGATACATGTAATCCAAATAAAATCATAGGATGGGGGTGTATTTACATGAACCTATATAAAATGTAAGAATAGCTAATAACATTATCCATATTCTACACACGTTTCGTAATATTCTACACAAGTATGCATGCCTGTGCATAGGACAAAATTATACGAATATAAAATAAACCAGAAATTACCATATACATGTAATTGTTTCAAAATGAGACAGGAATTTACTTTCTGTAGTACGTATACATTTTATGTATGAATTGAAATAAAGTTGATTCAGATTTATGTATACTCAGGAGTTCTTACTCATTAATGTAAAACAGAGAGAGAGAGAGAGAGAGAGAGAGAGAGAGAGAGAGAGAGAGAGAGAGAGAGAGTCGAAAAAATGTTTTTAAAAAAATGAAATATATAAGTTCAGGTGTTCGTCAATGCTTACATAAAACGTTATAATTTTTGCCGCCCATGTCAATAAAAACAAAACAAAAACCAACACAATAGTTTTCTTCACTTTACTATGATTTTTTATCCTTAACAAATTCTGCATCAATACTGGCGTCATACTCCAAGCCATGGTCTCCCTTAGAGTCATATACATAAATGTGAGGAAGGTCACGCACAGAATCACGGTCGTTATAAAAATAGCACCAACACTCGGAGCGGGTGTTCGGTTGGTGTTCTTTGGATTTCGGCGCGCTCGACTGGGAATCTGGATCGCTACACTGTGCATCTTTTGAGTTTGTGTACTCCGCCAATATCACGGTGCGTGTGTACATTTCAGGGTGATCTTCAAAGTAATCCAGGAACTTCATTTTCTCATCATCCACGTCATAGATTTCACCCTTTACATGCTAAAAAGGGAAAGTTTTAAAACTAGATATTCCCGCTAATCAATTAAGCTAAAACCAATGGAAACAGAAATTAAGATATTGTATATCTATTTGTAGCTCGCGTGTGTTTGCATCAAAATTGACATCATTCTACTTTAAAGGCAAATTAATAAAATTCAGGGTTTTGTATTAATACGCTCAGAATACTAGTACTCAGCAATTATAATTAGAGGGAAAACTATGTACAATGACGCATTTCTTACCCATCCAGTTCCTGGCTCGTGTAAGAGACAAGGCATATTCCAGGATCTCTCAATCACCAGCGGGTACTTCTCAACGGTCTGTCCGACACCGACGAATAAAGTGGTGCCTGTACCAGGATCCATCAAACGGAAGTGATTTGGCTGACCATTTTTCAATGTTCCGTAAACAAATATTCTGTTCATCAAGGTGGGTTTCTCAGGACTTAAAATTATGTATAAAAAAAAAAGAAAAAAAAAGCTTTTAAGATTTTTATTTCAGACGTTTCTTGCAAAAATAAGCTTCCATAACAAAACACTTAAGTTAGGTCACTATATGGAAATCATATATATTTAAAACGCAAACCATAAAACAATACGTTCGTATATCGTATACACTAAATGTCATAAAGGGGAAACTATGTATAAAAATCAGTTTTGAAAATAAAATGATTAAATTTTTCAGGACAGATTACATGTAGTTACATACCTGTACCACATAGCTAATGATATAATATATATATGCCACTGGGTCAGTTAGACAGATACAGTTTTATAAGTAAAATATGCGTGTCTAATGATAATTAGATAATTGTTAATAACTATCATATCAGAATCTAGGGAAGAATAGTTTTATGAATTTACTCAATAAACGTTCATATAAAATCAATCGATATTCATACCTTATGACTGATATCGCCCCCAATCCTCTGGCTTAGTACGGCGAAGTGTGTGTGCCAAAACAACGAATTATATACTTAGTACTTCACAGTCATTAGTACCTTGGTACATGTTTGTACACACTTACCTTGAATTTAATTCAGCTTTCTGTTAAAGTAGTGGATTCGGCAGAGGTAAAAATTAGATAAAGGTATCGCAACTCTCTTCAAACGATATCATGACACAAAAAAACCCCGTGGTATTTGACTTTTTTGATAGAAATTCCGTAAATTCATTTACACAAAATGTTCCATTTTCAGTATCTAATCAAAGTACTGAAGTACTGACGGGAGTTGATTTTATCGATTATCATATATTTTAAAATCAACTTATCTTGCGTGGCAATTAGTTTCTAGTCTGTATTTAAATTACGCACTTTTTTATAATATGAATTTTAATTAGACTTTTCAGACAAGAATTTAGAGAAACCCCATATGAATCATGTTGTGTAATATTCAAAGATTTTGAAGATTTCAAACTTTGTATTAGTAATCGAAACAATTCTAAAAATTGTATGGATCCAAGCACTATTGATATTGAACTCCAGTCTGGTTCAACCAGACGCTCGGCTGTCTCCGTTAAACTCCGACAAGCAAGAGAGCCTCTCTGTTTGTCGGAGATTTACGGAGACAGCCGAGCGTCTGGTTGAACGAGACTGTTTTAAACTCTGGCGCAGGAATACACGAGACTACATAAATATCTAAATTGTTCGTATTATATAACATCTTACTATTTTCAAAGTGTTTATAGATAAGTTTCCTTGAAAAAAAAATGCTTCAGCAAAAATTACGTCGAATTTTTCTATTATATTAAAGAACTAAGACATGTCAGCGGTGATGATTTGTGCTTAGGTCCAAACACTGTTTCACTTTCGGTTTGCCAGAGTGACTGCATAGGAGAGTTGATTAAAATCAACTCCCAAAAATTAACGGAAAATGGGGGGGGGGGGGGGTAGTGGTCCTGTCCTCAAGCACCTGTACAAACATCATGAATAAGTTTGAGTTAAGCTATAAACACACGGTCCGTTACATCACTGAATAGGTTTGTGTAGAGCTATAAACACACGGTCCGTTACATCACTGAATAAGTTTGTGTAGAGCTATAAACAAACGGTCCGTTACATCACTGAATAAGTTTGTGTAGAGCTATAAACACACGGTCCGTTACATCACTGAATAGGTTTGTGTAGAGTTATAAACACACGGTCCGTTACATCATAGAATAAGTTTGTGTAGAGCTATAAACACACGGTCCATTACATCACTGAATAAGTTTGTGTAGAGCTATAAACACACGGTCCGTTACATCACTGAATAAGTATGCGTAGAGCTATAAACACACGGTCCGTTACATCACTGAATAAGTTTGTGTAGAGCTATAAACACACGGTCCGTAACATCACTGAATAGGTTTGTGTAGAGCTATAAACATATGGTCCGTTACATCACTGAATAAGTATGCGTAGAGCTATAAACACACGGTCCGTTACATCACTGAATAAGTTTGTGTAGAGCTATAAACACACGGTCCGTTACATCACTGAATAAGTTTGTGTAGAGCTATAAACACACGGTCCGTTACATCACTTAATACGATGCCGCTATATGTCTCTTTATGAATATTTTGTCTGATTCCACTATAAACTGTGTTAGATACTTAAAATGGAAAACCATGGCCAGGTATCCACAATGTTTGTATTTAATAGCATTCCTAATATCTAATAGTGAAAAAAAATATAAATATAAACACGAAGTATTATTAATCAATTTTTTATTTATTATTATTTCATTTGTATCTGCTTTCCATATTACATTTAATTCTACATACAGCAACAGACAGCCATGTTTGGATGATCACAAAGTGTGAAATAAACAGGAGTCAGTATTACAGTCCATGCGAATTATACACAGGACATTTTCAGCTGCAGATGTTGAACAAAGTGACAAACAACATGTGTGGTTTTGAGAGCAGACTAGATTTGTACACAAACACTTACAACCTGTCAATATCGAAGCTATCTCCATTCTACAGCTGGTATTCATCAGGACATGGTCTGTGTTCATCTACAACAAGGCATTAATTAGCTGTTCATTAATAGCGTACAGTATATGCAAGACAGAACTACATCTACAAATAAATTTAAACTACTCACATTGACACATGCTTGAATAGTTATCTAAGTGATTAAATCAATTCAATCTCTATACTTGTAACACGACAAATTACAAAGACCTGTGTCACTATAAATATATATGCTTAATTAATATCAATGACATGTATTTTAATTAACTAAATACATTGGCATGTGACTGTACCTCCAATTAATGAAAAAGTGCACTTTAATTTTATTTATTTTAGATAAACAATTAATTCAAATGACTGGTAGATACAGCTAACCCTGTAACAATGAGCTCTTCATATTGATAAACAACCACACAGATAAACAAGTCTTACATGTATCTTATTGATTGATAATTAACATGGACTCTGTGTCTTAGTTATCTATATCTAATTAATGTGAATGATAATGACTCAGACATACCTGTCAGAGTGTCCTGTCTGGTGATATACCTGTAGACACACACCTTGTTGTTGTCACTTGATCCGACCCAGAGACGGTGAGTGTTGACATCATAACTCAGGCTCCGTGGTTCACCCATCTCTTGTGATTTTGTCAGTAGATGTGACAGGAACTGACCGTCCTTATCTAACATCTGTACTGTGTTGGTTTTCCAATCACACACCAGGATGTGTGACAGCGCGTCAGTACAGATTCCACGTGGCCATAGTCCTGATCCTGATGGATGTCCTGTGTAGGAGAAACGACGTCTTCCTCCTCGCTCTGTCACCACAACAGCACCGTACGAGTCAGACACCACGACATCTCCATTGTTGTTCTCTGATATATACATGTAGATAGGTTCTCTATACAGTCCCCGTCCTGTGTTGTCGTGCTGTATGGTTTGTGTGAGTTGTCCGCTCTGGTTGTTCCTGGTTACCTTGCCTGTTACTGTCTGTCTATGTATATAACAAATCCCGTCCAGTAGATCCCAAGTGGAAGGGGACCAGTACACACACTGTGGTTCCCAAGTTACCTTGCCTTTTTTTGCATTTTTATAACACATCCCGATCAGTAGATCCCCAGTGGACGGGGACCAGTACACACACTGTGGTCTCCATGTGAAGTCTGTTGTCTCTATATATGTGGTGGTTGTTTTCATATCCTTTGACAGTTAGTTGATGTTGTAATTCCTATCTATATGAATCAGTTCACTCTCACTGTTCATTGTGTGTGGTCCACAACATAAATCACTCCATAAATCCTCTACACGATGTAGAGGAACACCTGTTGTGTCTGTCAAGATGAGATTGTCCCAATCACTGACCCAGACCCGGTCTGATGTCACACAGGAAATGTGATAACAACGATTAATACCTGTCACTGTGAGAGATAGAAGTAACTTGGGAGGAGAGATCAGTTTCAGCAGACACTGGTTTCCTTGCTGTGGTTTTTCTGTCCCTGGGGTTGGAATTCCACTCAGTGACTCCATCACACTACTTTGATCTACAAACATCAAACAGAGTTTTAATTATGTATTGTTACAAGGAGTAGATTAAGTTAATCAAATACTCTGATTAAAGTAATTATCAAACTTGTTTAAATACTTTAAATGAATTTCTCTGGTATATTTTAATTTCATAACCATGATAATGTTTGCATCTTCTTATCTAAATAAGTTTGAGTAACTGTAATAAACTACATATGGTAACATGTACATACAGGCAATATTGAATAACAATTACACGGATATGTAACTAAAGTATGAATTACAACCACAATGAAATAGATATAAATTGAATTCACAATTTAATATGACTTCTGTGATATAACAAAAATAATTAAGGTATACTTAGATTTCATTGAAACCTGTATGATACCTAACACATATATACTACATCAATGAAAATGACTCAGACTCACCTGTCAGATCGTCCTGTCTAGTGATATACCTGTAGACACATACCTTGTTTTTGTACAGTGATCCGACCCAGAGACGGTGAGTGTTGACATCATAACTCAGGCCCCATGATTCACCCATCTCTTGTGATTTTTTCAGTAGATGGGACAGGAAATGACCGTCCTGATCCAACATCTGTACTGTGTTGGTTGTACCATCACACACCAGGATGTGTGACAGCGCGTCAGTACAGATTCCACGTGGCCATAGTCCTAATCCTGGTGGATGTCCTGTGTAGGAGAAACGATGTCTTCCTCCACGCTCTGTCACCTCTACAGCTCTATAGTCAGACACCACGACATCCCCATTGTTGTTCTCTGTTATATGGTTAGGTTTACTATACAGTTCCCGTCCTGTGTTGTCGTGTTGTATGGTTTGTGTGAGTTGTCCACTCTGGTTGTACCTGGTTACCTTGTCTGTTACTGTCCGTGTATGTATATAACACATCCCGACCAGTAGATCCCAAGTGGACGGGGACCAGTACACACACTGTGGTTCCCATGTAGAGTCTGTTGTCACTATAAATGTGGTGGTTGTTTTCATATCCTTTGACAGTTTGTTGATGTTATAATCCTCATCTATATAAATCAGTTCACTCTCACTGTTCACTATGTGTGATCCTTTACAATCACTACATGAATGCTCCACACGATGTAGAGTGACACCTGTTGTGTCTGTCAAGATAAGATTGTTTTCATCATCACTGACCCAGACCCGGTCTGATGTCACACAGGAAATGTGTGAACAACAACCAACACCTGTCACTGTGAGAGATTGATGGAACTCAGCACCAGACGTCAGTTTCAGCAGACACTGGTTTCCTACGCGTCGGTTTCCTCTCTCTGTGATTTGGATTGCACTCAGTGATTCCATCACATCCTCCTTGTTGAGTGACTCAGTCATGGAGAGCTGGCTGGTGTGGAGTGTAGGATGTATCTGGGGGAGGGCTGTCTTTATGGAGGAGAGGAATTGTAGCGGTCTGATTACTCTCCTCTGTTCATATATGTATATATATCTCTGTAGGCTGACAATATGTATGATCATTTCTTTCTTCTGTTTTAAACATCTGTGTTTGAAATTAAAGTCACAGAACACATTACACATGAAATCAGTTTGTATATAGTCAATGAGATCCTTCAGTGTCTGGACCTTTGTTAACATCTCTGAGTGATAGAGGGAGAATTCTGTGTGACAGGTTTTGAAATCAGTTTTGATTCGTGGCAGGAGAACAGGTCTGTAAAAGAGAGCCTCACTTCTGATGGTGTGAATGGTTCCTCTGTGTTTTTGTCGCTTTGTTTTATAGGCTGTTCTAACATCTGTCTTCTGGTGTTTTTTATGTTTTTAGCAGTAATTACAGGCAGGAACATGACAAGCTTCACAGTACTGTGTATAAACATGGCTAGGATGTCTCACACATATCTCTTGTGATTGGATGTATTTGATTTTATCACGGTGTGACACAACATAATGGCCTATTGTTTGGAGATCTTTTACATGGTTCTCTTTACACTGGGGACACAGATCACATGGACATGATACACAATAGTACTCTGTGTCCCCCGGACACTTAGAACACTGATGTACTTTACATGGAGTGCTTGCTGTTACCATTGTGTGGAGGGACTAGGTCTCAATTTCACAACCTGTTTAATAAAAAAAAATAGTGTTATAAATGAAGTCAACCATTTTTTCCATATATCAATATCAAATTTTATTAGGAATGTTTTCATTTAAAATATGTTTCTTTAATGTTATAATATATCATTCCTACAAAGATAATAATGATTCATATAAATAGTGATTCATCAATATACCTGTTACAGAAACATTCAACTTGTTAAAGAAATGGCCCAAAATATGACTCACTTAGACATTCTGTTAAACATGCACTCTTGCTTTTCTTTCTCTGTTTTAATCTAATGATCTCATTAGAATATTTTTCTGCTCATTCTCTAACTCTCTCCTTCTTCTGTGACTGTTTGTACTTAATATTTACTCCATCTCTCTCTGAACAACAGCACATATCTAAAAAAAGAGTAAAGGGTTACCGTTAGCAGAGAAAGTCTGAGAGAGAGAGAGAGAGAGAGAGAGAGCATGCATGCTAGCTGAGAACTAATAGGAGAAGGAGTGAAAGACTGTTGAACATGTACTCTCTCTCTCTCTCTCTCTCTGAGACTTTCTATGCTATACATATACTATTCCTTTTCTCTCTTTCTTCTAAAAATGTATTCTCTCTCTCTCTCTCTCTCTCTCTCTCTCTCTCTCTCTGAGACAAACATACATGTCTACTTGTATTTTTATTTCTCTCTGATATTTTTCTGCCAATCTCCAGACTTTCTCTGCTCAACAAGAGAGAGAGAGATAGAGAGAGAGAGAGAGAGAGAAGACAGAAACAGAGAGAGAGAAAAGGCATACATGTTGAACTGAAAAATTATGGAAGAGGGAATGAGATACATTCTCTGTGAAACAAGCGTCTTTCTCTCTCACACATATCTTTTCACTCTCTAACATTTAATCTCTTTCTCAGACCTATACTCCTGTTGTCTCTCTTTATTTCTTTCTCAGTATAATAATTTCCTCTGCTACATGTCACCCTATCCCTCTTTTTGACCCTCTGATATACATGCACATGTACCCTTACTCTTTCATTCCTTTTCTCCCTCTATCTATATTTCCCATTTCCTTTGCTTAACAAGAATTTGTTCTTTCTGAATTTTCACTCATGCTTTCATTGCAAAACTTGATCTCTCTCTCTCTCTCTCTCTCTCTCTCTCTCTCTCTCTAACATTCTCTGTTACACATGTAGTCTCTTATTTAATCTCTATCTTTCTCTCATTCTCCAGAACATTTTCCAGACAAGTATTCTTCCTCTCTCTTTCCTCTCTCTCTCCCTCTCTCTCTCTCTCTCTCTCTCTCTCTCTGCTTAACATCTGCCCTTGTCTCTCTTTTTTTTGAATCTCTCTCTCCCTCTCTCTGTATATCTCTGACTTTTCCTGCTTAGCTTGAACTCATGCTTTCTCATTCCTTCTTTCAGTCTCTATCCCAGAAGCATTGTCTCTGTAAGTACTCAAAGTAGCCCCCCACCCCACCTAAAATAACTACCTGGCTATTATTGCATTTCAAACACAATCTAGCTATAAGCTAGACCCTCAGTCCCCCTTTTACTTTTTTTATTTCTTACTTCTACTTCCATTTTTTGAGACAACACTGTTATCCCTCTTTCTCAAAATTTCTTTGCTTTTCATACATGCTTGCTTTCTCTGAGAGAGAGAGAGAGAGAGAGAGAGAGAGAGAGAGAGAGAGACAGAGAGAGAGACAGACAGAAAGAGAGTGTTTCATTGCTAAACTTAATCTCTCTCTTGTTCTCTCTTCCTCTTTCTCTGATTTTCTCTGTTTAACATGTAATCTTGTTTCTCTCTTTATTTCTTTATCTATCTCCTTCTCACTCTCTAGAACACTTTCAGACAAGTGTTTTTTCTCTCTCCTCTCCCACTCTCTCTGACAACATATATCATTGTCTTTTTTTTCTTTCATTCTCTCTCTCTCTGTATACCTCTCAGATCGTTTTTGCTTAGCTTGTTTCTTATTCCTTCTTTCATTCTATACCCCTTTCTCCAAGTTTCAGAGAAACACAAATGGGAAAAAAGGGATTAAGAAACTTCTCTGATAAACTTGTACCCACTTTCTTTCTATGATACCGTGTTTTTCTTATCACTCATTCTCAATGACTTTCTCTGATAAACATATACTGGTTCTACTGGCTGAGGATTTGACTGTGGCCTACGACTGGCTTTCCCCCTTACCCGGGCTGAGTATTTGACTGTGGCCTACGAATGGTTTTCCCTATTACCCTTGCTGAGTATTTGAATGTGGCCTATGACCGGCTTTTCCTCTTACCCTAGCCGAGTATTTGACTGTGGCCTATGACTGGTTTTCCCTATTACCCTGGCTGATTATTTGACTGTGGCCTACAACTTGCATTCCCCCTTACCCTGGCTGAGTATTTGACTGTGGCTGTGACTGGTTTTCCCTCTTTCCCTTGCTAAGTATTTGACTGTGGCCTATGACTGGATTTCCTCCTTACCCTGGCTGAGTATTTGACTGTGGCCTATGACTGGCTTTCCCCCTTACCCTGGCTGAGCATTTGACTGTGGTCTATGACTTGCTTTCCCCCTTACCCTGTCTGAGTATTTGACTGTGGCCTATGAATGGCTTTCCCCCTTACCCTGGCTAAGTATTTGACTGTGGCCTATGACTGACTTTCCCCTTTACCCTGGCTGAGTATTTGACTGTGGCCTATGACTGGTTTTCCCTATTACACTGGCTGAGTATTTGACTGTGGTCTATGACTTGCTTTCCCCCTTACCCTGTCTGAGTATTTGACTGTGGCCTACGGCTGGCTTTCCCCCTTACCCGGGCTGAGTATTTGACTGTGGCCTACGAATGGTTTTCCCTATCACCCTTGCTGAGTATTTGACTGTGGCCTACGACTTGCTTTCCCCCTTACCCTGTCTTAGTATTTGAATGTGGCCTATGACCGGCTTTTCCTCTTACCCTGGCCGAGTATTTGACTGTGGCCTATGACTGGCTTTCCCCCTTACCCTGGCTGAGTATTTGACTGTGGCCTATGACTGGCTTTCCCTATTACCCTGGCTGAGTATTTAATTGTGGCCTACGACTTGCATTCTCCCTTACCCTGGCTGAGTATTTGACTGCGGCTGTGACTGGTTTTCCCTCTTTCCCTTGCTAAGTTTTGACTGTGGATTATGACTGGCTTTCCCCTTACCCTGGCTGAGCATTTGACTGTGGCCTATGACTGGCTTTCCCCCTTACCCTGGCTGAGTATTTGACTGTGGTCTATGACTTGCTTTCCCCCTTACCCTGTCTGAATATTTGAATGTGGCCTATGACCGGCTTTTCCTCTTACCCTGGCCGAGTATTTGACTGTGGCCTATGACTGGCTTTCCCCCTTACCCTGGCTGAGTATTTGACTGTGGCGTATGACTGGTTTTCCCTATTACCCTGGCTGAGTATTTGATTGTGGCCTACGACTTGCATTCCCCCTTACCCTGGCTGAGTATTTGACTGTGGCTGTGACTGGTTTTCCCTCTTTCCCTTGCTAAGTTTTGACTGTGGATTATGACTGGCTTTCCCCCTTACCCTGGCTGAGTATTTGACTGTGACCTATGACTGGCTTTCCCCCTTACCCTGGCTGAGTATTTGACTGTGGCCTATGACTTGCTTTCCCCCTTACCCTGTCTGAGTATTTGACTGTGGCCTATGACTGGCTTTCCCCCTTACCCTGGCTAAGTATTTGACTGTGGCCTATGACTGGCTTTCCCCCGTACCCTGGCTGAGTATTTGACTGTGGCCTATGACTGGTTTTCCCTATTACCCTGTCTGAGTATTTGACTGTGGTCTATGACTGGCTTCCCCCCTTATCCTGTCTGAGTATTTGACTGTGGCCTATGACTGGCTTTCCCCCTTACCCTGGCTGAGTATTTGACTGTGGTCTATGACTTGCTTTCCCCCTTACCCTGTCTGAGTATTTGACTGTGGCCTATGACTGGCTTTCCCCCTTACCCTGGCTAAGTATTTGACTGTGGCCTATGACTGGCTTTCCCTATTACCCTGGCTGAGTATTTGACTGTGGCCTATGACTGGTTTTCCCTATTACCCTGGCTGAGTATTTGACTGTGGTCTATGACTGGCTTCCCCCTTTATCCTGTCTGAGTATTTGACTGTGGCCTATGACTGGCTTTCCCCCTTACCTTGGCTGAGTATTCGACTGTGGCCTATGACTGGCTTTCCCCCTTACCCTGTTTGAGTATTTGACTGTGGTCTATGACTTGCTTTCCCCTTTACCCTGTCTGATTATTTGACTGTGGCCTATGACTTGCTTTCCCCCTTACCCTGGCTAAGTATTTGACTGTGGCCTATGACTGGCTTTCCCCCTTACCCTGTCTGAGTATTTGACTGTGGCCTATGACTGGCTTTCCCCTTACCCTGGCTGGGGATTTGAAGTTGGTCTATGACTTGCTTTCCCCCTTACCCTGTCTGAGTATTTGACTGTGGCCTATGACTGGCTTTCCCCCTTATCCTGTCTGAGTATTTGACTGTGGCCTATGACTGGCTTTCCCCCTTACCCTGTCTGAGTATTTGACTGTGGCCTATGACTGGCTTTCCCCCTTACCCTGGTTGAGTATTTGACTGTGGCCTACGACTTGCTTTCCCCCTTACCCTGGCTGAGTATTTGACTGTGGTCTATGACTGGTTTTTCCTCTTTCCCTGGCTAAGTATTTGACTGTGGCCTATGACTGGCTTTCCCCCTTACCCTGGCTGAGTATTTGACTGTGGCCTATGACTGGTTTTCCCTATTACCCTGGCTGAGTATTTGACTGTGGTCTATGACTTGCTTTCCTCCTTACCCTGTCTGAGTATTTGACTGTGGCCTATGACTGGCTTTCCCCCTTATCCTGTCTGAGTATTTGACTGTGGCCTATGACTGGCTTTCCCCCTTACCCTGTCTGAGTATTTGACTGTGGCCTATGACTGGCTTTCCCCCGTACCCTGGCTGAGTATTTGACTGTGGCCTATGACTGGTTTTCCCTATTACCCTGTCTGAGTATTTGACTGTGGTCTATGACTGGCTTCCCCCCTTATCCTGTCTGAGTATTTGACTGTGGCCTATGACTGGCTTTCCCCCTTACCCTGGCTGAGTATTTGACTGTGGTCTATGACTTGCTTTCCCCCTTACCCTGTCTGAGTATTTGACTGTGGCCTATGACTGGCTTTCCCCCTTACCCTGGCTAAGTATTTGACTGTGGCCTATGACTGGCTTTCCCTATTACCCTGGCTGAGTATTTGACTGTGGCCTATGACTGGTTTTCCCTATTACCCTGGCTGAGTATTTGACTGTGGTCTATGACTGGCTTCCCCCTTTATCCTGTCTGAGTATTTGACTGTGGCCTATGACTGGCTTTCCCCCTTACCTTGGCTGAGTATTCGACTGTGGCCTATGACTGGCTTTCCCCCTTACCCTGTTTGAGTATTTGACTGTGGTCTATGACTTGCTTTCCCCTTTACCCTGTCTGATTATTTGACTGTGGCCTATGACTTGCTTTCCCCCTTACCCTGGCTAAGTATTTGACTGTGGCCTATGACTGGCTTTCCCCCTTACCCTGTCTGAGTATTTGACTGTGGCCTATGACTGGCTTTCCCCTTACCCTGGCTGGGGATTTGAAGTTGGTCTATGACTTGCTTTCCCCCTTACCCTGTCTGAGTATTTGACTGTGGCCTATGACTGGCTTTCCCCCTTATCCTGTCTGAGTATTTGACTGTGGCCTATGACTGGCTTTCCCCCTTACCCTGTCTGAGTATTTGACTGTGGCCTATGACTGGCTTTCCCCCTTACCCTGGTTGAGTATTTGACTGTGGCCTACGACTTGCTTTCCCCCTTACCCTGGCTGAGTATTTGACTGTGGTCTATGACTGGTTTTTCCTCTTTCCCTGGCTAAGTATTTGACTGTGGCCTATGACTGGCTTTCCCCCTTACCCTGGCTGAGTATTTGACTGTGGCCTATGACTGGTTTTCCCTATTACCCTGGCTGAGTATTTGACTGTGGTCTATGACTTGCTTTCCTCCTTACCCTGTCTGAGTATTTGACTGTGGCCTATGACTGGCTTTCCCCCTTATCCTGTCTGAGTATTTGACTGTGGCCTATGACTGGCTTTCCCCCTTACCCTGTCTGAGTATTTGACTGTGGCCTATGACTGGCTTTCCCCCTTACCCTGGTTGAGTATTTGACTGTGGCCTACGACTGGCTTTCCCCCTTACCCTGTCTGAGTATTTGACTGTGGCCTATGACCGGCTTTTCCTCTTACCCTGTCTGAGTATATGACCGTGGTTAGAATTGAATTTCCCCCCTACCCCGGCTGAGCCTATGACTGGCTTTCCCCTTACCCTGTCTGAGAATTTGACTGTGGTTACAATTGAATTTCCCCCTACCCTGTTTGAGTATTTGACTGTCCCTGGGGAAGATAATTTGACAATATCCCAGCCCTGACATTACCACAAGGATATATTTTTCCTTTGTTTTACAAAACAGACCTTAAATATGTATGAAGGCATTAGTTATTTTGTCAATACATTGGTAAGAAATTGATGGTGCCTTTGCCTACGGTCTCGGGACAACAGTTCTTACCCCAGGGCTAACACAATGACTACTGCCCTCATACCCATTTAAAAGCTGTATACCATGACATCAATGAATGACACACAACGACAGACGAGTGATTGCAATAGGTCTCCTGAGTGACCAAAAAACAAAAAGATTAGCTGACTAATAAAAATTCATATTTATGAAAAATTCATTAATACTATACCGCATATGTATTTTGTTTTTCTTGACCTTCATCCACTGTATCTCTGTGTATCATACACTTAAAACATATAAAGGGACCACACAATTCTACACACCAGTACATGTATATCATAGTAATATTATACAGCAAATATTTTGGAAGGTAAATGATTTTACAATTAAAACATATATGTAAGTCATATTTATTAAAATGTCATCACCGAGAGTGAGAGAGAGAGAAAGAGTGAATTACCAACAAATTAATCTTTATCTAACGTGTGTGTTTGGAACTGTTTTGTACGAAAGCCGAATAGGGCCACATAAAAAAATATTTTTATCTCGCAATTACGAGAAAAGATCTCGTTATTACGAGAAAATATCTCGTAATTACGAGAAAAGATCTCGTTATTACGAGTTATTTATCTCGTTATTACGAGAAAATATCTCGTTATTACGAGTTAATTATCTCGTTATTACGAGAAAAGATCTCGTTATTTCGAGTTAATTATCTCGTTATTACGAGGAAAGATCTCGTAATTACGAGTTAATATCTCGTTATTACGAGAAAAGACCTCGTAATTACGAGTTAATATCTCGTTATTACGAGTTAATTATCTCGTTATAACGAGTTAATATTTCGTTATTACGAGAAAAGATCTCGTAATTACGAGAAAAGATCTCGTAATTACGAGTTAATATCTCGTTATTACGAGAAAAGATCTCGTTATTACGAGAAAAGATCTCGTTATTACGAGTTAATTTTCTCGTTATTACGAGAAAAGATCTCGTTATTACGAGTTAATTATCTCGTTATTACGAGAAAAGATCTCGAGATAACGAGATGATTATGTATATATATATAGTATATACAAAGCAGAAGACAAATCATAGAGACACTGGTGATGACTAGGGGTACGCCGGGGACAGTATCAAAATTATGTCATGGAACATTCAAGGTCTGACACAACAAAAAATGGAAAAAAAAGAATTTAGTGAATTTTTGGTATCAAATAATATTGACATACTATGTCTACAGGAAACCTGGACAAATAATGACAGCAAAATTGAAATGAACAATTACGTAATGTACCATTAACCCAGACCGTTTAAACATAAAAAGACCAAACGGAATAGTGGTGGAATAGTTGTATTCATAAAAGATGCACTCCATAAATAAAGGCATTCAATTAGTGTTATCAGACTCTGACGGAATTATGTGGTTCAAGCTTGACAAGGAGTTCTTCTCATTCGAAGACGACCTATACTTATGCTGTGCGTACTCACCCCCTGAGAAATCCCAAGTCTACAACGTAATTTCAAACAATGAACACATTTTTGATAAATTAACTCAAAATATAACAACATTCCAAATACTAGGGAAAGTTATTATAATGGGTGACCTAAATGCCCGAACAGCTGTAGCACCGGACTACATTATGGACGATTTCATAGCACCAGAGAACGACAATAAACTTTATATATGTGATAAAGAATTAAAGCGTTATTCCGAGGATAAAGTTAAAAATTCATTCGGAACAATGCTGTTGGATATGTGCAAGTCACTGAAACTTAGAATCGTAAATGGACGACTCCACTCAGACGCGAAGATTGGCAAATTCACATGTGAAACGGAGTTGGGAAGCAGCGTAATTGACTACATGTTAACAGGCGAGGAATATTTTCAAAACGTGTCGGACTTTTGTGTTGGAAAACATACACCATTTTCAGACCATAACCCACTTATATGTATCATTAAATCTGGATATAACATAAATCACAGAGAAGAAGGGAAATATGTAAGCACAAAAAAGTGGAAGTGAAATGAAGCGACCCGCAATGAATACATTCAGAACTTAAGAACCAACATTCACAGGTTCGAAAACATAGTAAATAACAGGAACCACACAACCCAAGAAGCTATAAACGATGTAATACACCAATTCTCAGATACATTGCTAAATATTGCGGAACCTTTCTGCAAATCAGTAACAGGTATACGACAGGGAGGAACCGGATTCAGATGCAAACGACGCAAAGACGCACCGTGGTTTGATACAGAGTGCAAAACGGCGAAAAGGATGTGGACCAATGCTATCTACCGGTACAATAATGAAAGGTCAATAAACAACCGAATTGAAATGTTTACGGCCAAGAAGTGTTACAAATCTATTATCCGAAAGAAAATTGCAAGCTACAAACTAAACCAAAGAGGTAAATTAAAGCAACTAAAGACCAAGAATCCCAAAGAATTCTGGAAAATATTGAGTCCAAAGGAGAAGGCGCAGCAAGTGAAAATACCACCTGACGATTTCTTCAGCTATTTTCAGGATTTGTGTTCGCGAAATGAAAGGGATGAATATGTCACCACGCAGGAAACCCAAGAAACGGACCCGATCGCAATCGCCTTCCCAGAGCTAGACGAAACAATAACCAGCAAAGAGATCGTCGATGCGGTCAAATCTCTAAAAAATGAAAAATCGAGCGGCTATGACAACATTATCAACGAGATGCTCAGTGCAGATGTGTCAACCCTTGAACCAGTGTTAAATGTGTTATTTAATTCGATATTTGATAGTGGTTATTATCCTTCAAGTTGGAAATTGGGTATTATTGTGCCGATTTTCAAAAAAGGAGATAAAATGGATCCACAGAACTACCGGGGCATAACCCTACTAAGCTGCTTGGCGAAGCTTTTCTCTCGTATCCTAAATAATAGATTACAAAGATGGGCAGAAGAAAATAGTGTGATATCTGATGCGCAATATGGGTTTAAGAAAGGCTGTAGTACTATTGATGCATTATATGTTTTAAAAAGTATCGGTGACTTTAAAATTGCAAATGGCAGTAAGCTTTTTTGTACATTTGTAGATTTTAGGAGAGCGTTTGACACGGTTGATAGAAATGCATTGTATTATAAAATGTTTAAGTTAGGTAAAGAAGGTAAAATGTTACGCATAATCAAATCTATGTATGATGATGTGAAAAGTTGTGTACGAGTTAATGGTAATCTTACAGATTTTTTTGAAAACAAAATAGGTGTGTTACAGGGGGACATATTGTCACCTATGCTTTTTTCTCTATTCCTGGAAGACCTGGAAACACACTTGCACGAGAACTTGTCAGCGGGCATAGACATTGATCAAATAAACATTTTTCTGCTTCTATTTGCAGACGATTTAGCAATAATAAGCGAAACGCCAAATGGTCTACAAAAACACCTAAACACGCTTCATACATATTGTGAAAGATGGGGCCTCACAGTCAATATCGATAAAACTAAGGTGATGATTTTCCAAAAGGGTCGAACAAGAAAGGGATACAAATTTTGTTATAATAACAAAAATTTGGAAATTGTGGACAGTTTTGCATACCTTGGAACGGTTCTATCCCCAAATGGCCTCTTCAATAAACATGTGAAAATAACTGCGGAAAAACACTACAATTATATAATACGTTTATGTACAAAACTCAAAAATTGTCTCTTGATTGCAAGACAATGATGGAACTATTTGACGTGGCCTGTTCCTCGAAAATGAACTACGGAGCAGAAGTGTGGGGATATACAAATGCGAAAGACCTTGAACGTGTTCATTTAAAATTCTGTAAAAGACTGCTCGGGATGAAAACTTCTACATGTACCCCTGCAGTATATTGTGAACTAGGAAGAAAACCATTGATATTAACTAGAACATTACGCATAATTAAGTATTGGTTTAAAGTTTTACGCTCCCAAAATTGTCTTATGAAATCAATTTATGATTATGATCTGAAAAACATGTTATCAAGCTGGGTTATTTTTGTCAAGAACACCCTATTGTCAAATGGTTTCGGTGATGTGTGGTATTACCCTGAGTCGGTAAATGAAAAAATGTTTTATGTATATTTTGAGCAAAGATTGTCAGATTGTTTTTACCAAAATTTAAGGGTAGAAATTGAAAATGCTCACCCTTTACGTCTATATAAATATCTAAACTTGCCTGTACACCAGGCAGAGTATCTAAATCACATATTATATGATAAACATAGGAAAGCCTTAAGTAGACTTAGATTATCTTCACATCGTCTACGAATCGAATCTGGTAGATATGATAAAAAATGTCCTATTAATGTAAGGAAATGTATATATTGTAAATCAAACGATGTCGAAGATGAGTACCATTTTGTTTTGGTGTGTGATTTTTACTCGGAGTTAAGGAAATTATATATTAAGAAATACTTCTATGTACGACCAAGTATGGCAAAATTTATTGATTTACTCAATTCTGATTCTATATTTATGTTAAAAAAACTGGGTAAATATGTGTACGAATCTTTTAATAAGAGGGACAACTTTACCATCAGACGTGAATGAGCGTAAATCAAGTTTATATATAACTACTGCTTTGTTGATCTTTTTGATATTTTTTCATCCACTTTATACCTTTTATATATATTTATATAACCTGCCTTCCACCTGTACCAACAATTATTGTACAGTACTGTTAAATTGTATGCTATGCCAATGTATGTAATGTTTACGCCAATAAACTACTACTACTACTATATATGCTGCATATCTTGGAAATTTTTCTTAAACAAAATGTGTGAAGAGGACGAAATAATTAAATTGTGCTTCGATCTAGGCTTAAGTAACAATGAGATCCTGCAATGTTTATTAGGCTGTAAAGGCATATCAAAAAGTGTCAGGACATTAAAGAGAAAAATGAAACGTCTAGGATTATTTCGACGGAAAAATTACAGTGAACTTATACAAGCCGCTAGTTTCATATCAGAGCAGCAGGAGACATCGGGAGCATTACATGGTTATCGATGGATGCATTTGAAGTGTATACAGAAGGGCTTAAAAATTCCACGAGACACAGTTTATGGGCTTATGAAAGTGCTGGATCCAATTGGTATGAATTTAAGACTGCGACGCAGATTAACAAGGCGTAAGTACAGAAGTCGTGGTCCAAACTTTGTGTGGCATATAGATGGCTACGATAAACATAAACCTTACGGTATCGCAATTCATGGCTGTATCGATGGGTATTCGCGGTTAATTCTGTGGTTAGAGGCAGCTTCAACAAATAATGACCCCAAGGTTGTGGCAAACTATTTTATAAATGCTGTTAAAGAAAGAGGTGGATGTCCCTCGAGAGTTAGAGCAGACCTTGGAACGGAAAATGTATACATAGCGAACATCCAGCATTTCTTACGCAGGAACCAAAACGATGAATTTTCCGGGGAACGGAGTTTTTTAACCGGAAAAAGTACACAAAATCAAAGAATTGAATGGTTTTGGGGCCTTTTACGCAAAGAAATGGCACAATTCTATATTGACTTATTTAAGAACTTAGAAAGAGATGGTAATGACTTTTTCTGTGGAGATATGATTAACAAAAGCATTCTTCAATTCTGCTTTATGAATATTATTTAGGTATGTGTTCATCAATGTTTTTTGTTTAAGGTCCGACGACAGGTTGCTCAATTTTATAGAACTTTTCCCAAGAATTTGTTATTGATTTACCTTACCAGGCCCTTGTGCAAGATACTAGAATGTTCAATTTCCTATATAATTCTATAAAAAATACACTTGAATTGCTGATATAATTTTTTTGGCATATACCGTATATCAGGTTTTTTCCGCGTCATGTTTTTTCCGCGAATCAGAGCCTAGAAGGGTATATAAAATTTACGCGAATCTAATTTTCACTATTTCAAAGTCACATTGTAAATATAATTTACGATTGTCTAAACCTTGGAGGAAAGTGGCGAAAAGTATCTAAATTGTCGCTCTTTGTAATGAAAAATCGGACAATGAATCCATTTACACGTTTTCTTTCATGTGAAATAATTACCGACAATTATTTTCGGAGACGCAAACAGTCATAAATAAATAGATCATGTACCGTTACATATACCAGTAGCTCAGGTATAATTAGACATCGGTTTATGCAAGGAAAGCGAACTTTTTAATTAGCTTGTCAATGGATTATCAAATAAACAACGAGGCATACAAATCTATTATCGGGCGCTTGTCCTCCGATCCCGCAATTTGTACCTCTAAGTAAACTAACTGAACACAGTTCACCGTACTTTAATTTACCTGTACACTTCATCAGGAAAGAGAGAACTCTATTACAAAAAGGAAACTTTGTATCAAATTTACGCTGATTTATTTTCCGCGATTCGGAAATCGTCGCGAACAAAGCGGAAATTGGATACACGCGGAAAAAACCTGATATACGGTATATATAATTTTTTTTATCAATTTTTCGAAGAACGTGTGGTCTAGATCTGACCTCATTCTATATTTTATGCTATATATGTATATATTAACATGTTTTCATAAAATTCGATAAAAACAGCCACCAACCAAAAAAGAAATTTTTTTTACACTGGGCAGTCTATTTTTAAAATTCTTATCTGCATGTGTAGGGCGTGTTTAAGAAATTTTTACCGTTGTCACAAAAAATCTTGTTACATTTACGGCAAATTCACTAACTGTAGATACATGTAATAACTGTTTGGTATTATTCTATGTTTAAACCTTTGTATCAAAATTATAATTAAGGTAAACCGAAGAAATGGGTGGAAATTTTAACAGTTTTACTATACAGATAATTACTGTTTTGCAATATGTTGTAGATAAATTTAGATGACGTGCGCAACGTTTGGAATACTCATAGACTGCAATCACACGACAAAAATGATGGTGGAGGGCAACGACCAATGATGCTATATAATCTTCCACATTTGTATGGAACAACTGACCATCTTTGTCGAGTAGAAGATGATGAAGTTCAGATTTGTGAAGAGGAAACTACACCTAAAGTCTCTTGTGGAGATGAAACAGTATCAGAACTGTGCTCATTATTCATGGAAGAAAACCACATCAGTACACAAAGTATTGTGATAGAGGCTAATGAACTTTACAAACGATTAAGAGAAATGATTCGGTTTGAATTAGAATGAACTTGAACAGGCATAAAATGGAGTTAGAGAAATAATGCTTATGATAAAATGAACTGTAGTTGTTATTTGATTTATTATTGTGAAAGAATACATATAAGCGTTCCTCTTTTATCAGATCGAAGTCGATTGGTTCACCTTTTATTCTTTCTTTCGAGGAACGTGTTCAATTTTGATACGTTTTTAAATATCAACGATAATTATTTATTACCGAGCGTAAGGGTTAATGGTAACACGCATAAATAAGAAAATCAGTGAAAAAAATTAGTTGAATAAGGGGTACTAAGAGCTGAAAAAATTTCTTCCAGCTCAGGGACGTCGCCATATTGGCCACCAGTTTGTTTGAAAAGTTAACTCATTCATTAATTGAATGGCGTTGTTCTATGGGTATTGTCTATTAGCATTATTAAAAACTTTCCTAGTTTTCAATGGAAAGTAATTTTGATCAAAATAATTTACTAAGCAAACCAGATAAGTTTCAACAGTGCTTTTATCAGTAGATAAGACTAGTTTCAGATATGTCTTATTGAATTATTAGATGGAAAATAAAAACATTAACATTGATGAAGCAATCTTATAGATACTGAATAAGGAATAAATAGAAAATTTATCAATGATAAAATTGAAAAGCATTGAAAGAAGAAAGACGTTCACTAAGATTATGATTTGAAAAGTCAGGCGGATCCTACTGTCTGCCTTTCAAACAATAAAAATCTGCGCTCGACCCAACGGTCACTACTTTTACACACTAATTTATACATAATAAAATAATCGGATTTGACGTTCTATCTTATATGGATAAGTAAAAAGAACTTCATGTTGCTTTTCAACGTACGTGTATTTTTAATTACAATCCTACTCAGAAGAAATTACCGGGTAGACCTACTCGTAAAAACCCAGTACCATAAGTTACAGATTACTATATAGTTTCAATCAGGGATACACGGGATTTACCCCAGATTGTGTTCTATACCGAGCGCAGCGACGGAGGCTTAATGGTAACACGTATACATGTATATAAGAAAATCAGTGAAAAATAAGAGTTGAAGCAGGGATACTAAGGGCCAAGGTATTTTTTCCAGCCCTGGGCGCCGCCATATTGGCCGTCATTTTGCTTTGAAAAAGATAGCTCGATCATCAAATGACTTACACTTATTGATGTTTATTGCCTCCAATCGCAACTTCTCGGGCCTTTTTGGCAGGCTCGGAAAAACACCTCGAATGTATTAACATCACTGGATGTTAGAATTTTATACAAAATGGAGTCGCTTCCCATTAAAGTAAATATCGGCTAGACAGCATTGTATGTCGTTTCTGTGGTATATTTTAGGGTATATCATTGACTTTAATGACGTCTAACTCACATTTCAACAGATCTTACAATGTGTTGAATTTATATCAAGTTTTACAAAAAGGGGGGTTGGCATGGGCGCCTAGGTAATACATTCGAGGTATTTTTCCGAGCTTGCCGGAAAGGCCAGAGAAGTTGCGATTGTTATTGCCCCTAAAGACAATAAAAACTTTCTAAGGTTTCATTTGCAAGTAATTTGATATAAAATAAATGACTAAGCAAACCAGATAAGCACCAACAATGCTTAAATCAAGATATACAACAAATTTTACGTAATTTACGTATACAAATTATTTTATGGAAAATAAACATTAACACGAAGGTTAAGATCTATTAAACAACAAACTAAGTAACAACATTTTTAGTTCATCAACATATTGAATTGAAAAGCACTGAAAGAAGACAGAGGAATTTTTTTGGAAATATCAAGTACATTTCATCGGCTATAGACCCCTTCACGGTAACTCCGGTAGGCCTACTGCTCTTTTGCAGGGCAAAGGACATAGTATGGTGAAATATGACGTCCATTGTTTCATTTACGTCATAAATTATATAATTACCAAAACTTCGGTAAATTACATCAATTTGCCCTGCAAGAGAGCAGTATCTAAAACATGTTTTACGCGGAAACACGACGCTAAATGTGTGACGTTAAAGCTGCTTGGTCCGATTTTTTTGTAATCACAGTATCAAATTTTTTTTTCATACAAATCATTATCTTAGAAAGTTATGGACTTTCTCCTATTTACACCAGCAGAATCAGTCTCCTTTCAAAGTTAAAAATATTCAAAGTAAATAAGAATAATTTCTCTTTGGGCAAACGAAAAAACAAACCAAAATGCATCACGGGAATGTTTAGAAAAGGAAACCGCATGGTTTCGTCCCCCGAATGATCGGGGTTATTCAATACGCATGCTATGCATCGATTGTAAAGAGAGCAGACTTTAGAAATATTGGCTAATAAAACGTACACATGTTTTTTTGTAGTTTGTTTGATTATTTCGACCTTTATTTAAAGCGATGTCAAATTCGTAATACAACCATACCCGTCTCGTCGTCAGGGGTGAAATTTAACATGAGGCGAAATAACGCGGTACCTTTTAATGTCGTTTGTTTTGTTAGCAAATTTTGTACGTATTTTTCTTCACTGAAATTTAGCATAATTGATGGGTAAAACTACTGCAATGTCTATTATTATACATATACTAAGCATAGCCATCGTATAAAAGCGTGCATAAAATTTGATATAAAATCGGACCAAGCAGCTTTAATAATATACGAGTATAATCTGGGTTGGGGCAGTTTACGCTTTATAATCAGCGGATTATAAATAAGCGGAACTATGGCAGACATTAAGTTCAAATTTAGTTGTATGATGATTCCATTAAGCTGATTTTATCATACCTATGTTCCTCAGGTGAGCAATGTGGCCCATGTGCCTCTTGTTCCTATTGGATCGGGATCGAAGTAATTTAAAACGGGATCGGATAAGCATTTTCTCTTTTATTTTTCGTGATTTTCTCTTATATTTAATTATGTATTCAAAGCATTTATTATACTCGATATTATATATTGTAAATATATATAAATTAAAATTATCCATATGTTAAAAAATATTTATAAAAGAAACCTTTAAATTTAATTTAAAATATTTCGTCTTTTTTACTTATCAATATTGAACACTCACGTCGGAACCGGGGGGGGGGGGGGCGCTAGGGGGGCTTAGCCCCCCCCCCCCCCCCCCACTTTTTTTGCAAAGTTATACCTAACCATTAGAAACATAGCATGATAGAGGGTTCAGTCCCCCCCCCCCCCCCACACAGTTTTTCTCGCAGGAAAGATTATTGTTCCTAAATTTATCTTGAAAGATTGAGAAGTTGGATTCAGAAGCATACTAGCCCCCCCCCCCCCCCTGGATTAGGGATTTCATGATTTTGGAAAAAAAATAATTTGGTAAGTTTTTTTTTTGGAAGTATAGGAATACTCCCCCCCCCCCCAACGGATAAGGATTTCCATGATTTTAGGAATTACTTTTTTCTCAATATTCCTGAGGATTAGTCTAGCCCCCCCCCCCCCCACTTTCAATTTGCTTCCGACGCCAGTGACAGTTTTTAAAAGCGATTTTAAAATTCTACAACATCTCATTTGCAATCAAAAGATTTTTTAATGTTTTCTGAAAATAAAATATGTATCAAAACTTTTGTAACATAAATGAAAGCAAGGGTCCGTTTTTGGCACTAAAATAATACTATAACAACTCATGAAGCAAACTTTTTACCTCTCAATCTTTGATCGAGACTAAATATATTGATTACTTTTTCGTATATAAGTTCTTTTAAAAAAAACACAGTCCAAAGTCGTACAAATATACCGTTGTTTTACACTTTTTATTTGACTTCAAACAAAGATCAGATTGATGTCTTCAATATTTACTCGAAATGAATCATTTACTGATACAAATGCACGTACTGTAAACAATGTAATAAGCAAAGCAAATAGCTTATCAACAATAATAAACAAAAACAATAAGATTAGGGGTTAACAATAGAAAAGTGCGTGCATTATTTTAACATCGTCCTTCCCAAGGATACGATAAAGCAAAAAATACCCCAGTCAAAATAACAAAACATAGGCCATTTATAATAATATCTCCGACTACATTACCTCAAAAAAACAACTCAACATAGATTGGTCATCTCCTTAAAGTAAGAAAACATTTCTTTGCAGCAAGCAAGCAAACCAACGAACAAAAATAACCAAGACATGGCTACATCGCGCAAAAAATTTCAATTATCTGTTAGATTTAGATAAAATCCATCTCCCAATAGTTTGATTCCAAGACAGCGTTGAATTCCGACCGAAATTGAGGAAAACTATCGAACAGTTTTGGAAGCTCTAGTAAAGAACTGCATGTGTGTGCCACTGGGCGTTTTGCAAGCCCAGTGACATTTACAAAACTTACAGTGATTTTTTCAGTGACCAAAAGGTCGGATCCTGTACAAAATCGTAAGAAACGTCCCAATTTTTCAGACGAAAGTTCTTTGACATAACGTTTAAGATGATTTGAAGTGTTAGTTTCCTTGACATTCAATGCTTCTTGAAATGACAATATGTTCATTATGCTCTTTCCCGATGGAACGAGCTTTTTGTACACTTTGTTAAGCTCTGGAACGTCCATCATGTTCTTCAATACTGGTTGGAGGCAATCGCAGACAAACATTAGGGCCTGGATAAGTTCCTTATGGGCCATTTCTTCGATCATCTGAGGTAATGTATGCTTCGTTGGAAGCTTTCGAGAATCATGGAGAACCATAACATCCAAAAGCTCTTCAAAATCAGTTTCATCAAATTCTTGCAAGGCAGACTTCAGGGTTGCGGCTTCTGATTCGGACACGTGCAAAAGGAAATGCTCTTGCAGAGAGGAATGGACCCTTCAATATAGACACTGTTCTATAAACGGCTGAGCAAAACGAATCGGGAAATATTTTTGTGCCTGCCATCTAAACAGCAAAATTTTCCCAACTGCGTTCCATTCCTTTTCTCCGAAGTCATGTCGAAGACAAGATACTTTTGCCATCGTTGCCAACGTGCACTGATCGTAAAACGTATTTCAAAACTCTGACAGTGTATCTCTAGTGACGCCTCCGTTGTCTTCAGCAATTTCTACATTTCCGTTCGGCATGACCACTTCAAAAGAAATAATAGCGTTTGTAATGTCCAATCCAGTAAAGGCGTCGATCAAAACCTTTAGGACTTGTCCCCTGTGGACATTGACTTTTAATTCTTTGACACTGACTGGAATGGTTCCGGTGTTCAAGATGTCAGGTATTTCTCCGAGATCCAGAAACGGATAGGCATTTGGTAATGTATGGTAATGTAGGTAAGGTATGGCCTCGTCGTTTGATTCTTTATTACTTTCAGGGTTACCGGATACCGTTGCAGTTTCAGAATTTTCATCCAACTTTTCCGCTGAGTTATGATCATCATCTCCTTCCGCATTGGACACCATTGCTCGATTTTCAAATCTGATGTTTATTTCGGGAAGATCGTCATTATCCGTCACGTCACTTAATTTCATTGCTTTAGCGACTATATCGTTTTCTGTGTCGCTTATGTCATGGTCATCATTGTTTTTTGGTTTTGATGAAAGGTAGAACCGCAACATCGGCATTTTTGTGCTTTCGTACATTTGTTGAAGAGTCACCGAATTTTCGACAATTCTCTCTGAAAAATCCCATAAATCAATGTCAAACTCGCTTACTTTGCCTTTAGGACTTTCTCAATTGGGAAAGAATAGCTTTATCGCCTCCTGCAGAATATCTTGCTTTGTTGAGTCTTTTTTGATGCATACTTTTCGGGTACCGCCTCCTGTCCTTGATCGGACCTGCTTTGCCCGGAGATGTGTTTTGTGAATCCAACCGAGTTCAATATAGCGTCTATCCTTAAAAGCATTTTTGTTTCCATACTGTCGACGCATTTCTTCTTCCTCTAAAATTTCTCTCTTACTTTTCGATTTAGCTTTATCTAATTTCTCCTGAAGAATTTGCAATAGTTTTTTCTTTTTAACCCCGTGTTCGCTTTTTAACAGTTGTCTCAAACGAAGTCTGTCTCCGTGAATGGGTAAGTACGTGGACAGTTCGGTGTCAGTCATCAGATGGACAAGGTCTGGTGTAATCTAAATCACAAGAAAGCAAACGAAATCAGTTTATTAAATGAAAAATAGGTCCAACTATAAAACTTATTTTGCACGTTGCGCATTTGATAACAAATAACGTTTTTTCAAATGAAATTTTGGTTTTTAAAATGTAGAAATTGTTTTAAATATTACAAGAGTCTTTATTTCGTTTTTTTTTTATCTTGGAAGGGAAGGGGTGATAAAGTTAGATGCATAATCCCTCTGATAATTTCAATTTAAATAAAATAACAAACATTCTAAATCTTTTTACCGAAATTCTTTAGAATTGAAATTAAGCGAAAATATAGACAAAATCAGCTCATGAATAAAATAATCTGCCAGACTGGTATTCTTTCCTTTCTCAAAAAAAAATATCAAATTGTGAAACGAAGTAACCATTTTACACAAGCCTATAATTATTATCTATTTATTTATTTAATGGTTGACACAAGACATTTCTTCAAAACGCTGATTTTTTTTGTATCAGTTGTTTGAGACAATAGGTTTTATTTCATATAATGTAAATGTTCAATATTGAATTTATTATCTTACATATGTTTCTGATTTTTGTTTGCGTGCTTGTTTTTTGGGGGGAGTTTGTGCAATTATTATCGATTTTCAACTAAGTATTTTGTTAACTATTCAGGAGTAAAATTATATACAGTGTCAGGTACAATATTACTCTTTCCACGTCGTTTTGTAGACTTGCTTTAAAATACATTTTTAAAATTCTGCTCAAAAATGATGATGTTTGTCTGTAGTGCAAGGAACATATCTTGTGTAAAAATATTGCCGTCATATAGCAAACATTATATGCGACTAAAAATCGACTGACTGTAAAATTGAAAAAAAAAATCACAGTTTAACTACACGACTAGGTTAAATAATGTGATTAAAAGAACCTCTCATAGGTTGCAAAGGCTCAGGGATAGAAAAACCACACATTATATAAAACTCATATTCCATCGCAAACTTTAAGAGTTTATTTATTGCTTAGCATTAAAAAAAACCACAAGGGTATCGAAAATTAACATTTCATACTATTGTAGGTTCGATGGAGTTACGGTTAATGCATTGAAGAATTAATAAACAACACTCACCTTTTCATTTTCCATCTGCCTTGCTCCTTCTTCAGAAATTTTCTTAAGGCTGTTTAAAATTAATTCTACGTTTAACGTCACATGAAAATTTAAAACCTACGAGGGAGGGAGGAAAAAAATAATCAAACAAAAATTTCAAACAAGGGTGTATTTATTGAAAGTCATCCATTCAGTTATCAATACATCAACATTGTCATATAATACATATGGTAGGATTCAGTCCATAATCCGAGTCCATGTTAATTTTTCATTTTCAAAGCATATACTTTTGTGTAATTTATGTTTATATCCTTTCTGTGGGTACATCATGTATACTAGACGAGAAGTGGAGTGACTTGCAAGCACATCAAGTGGTACATCTAATGGATTTACATCAACAAAGCAACCGAAGGGAAAACTTTTTCTTTTCTGGGAAAATGTTGCACAACACATGTGATTCACAGATTATCTACAATCAAAATAATGACATTATTTCATACATTTTCATAATGACGCATTTTAAAATTTAACATATCAGAGTTTTGTTGTAAGATTCACTGTACCTACTTCTAAGAACTCAAGACAGGGTTCTTGAAATAACTTCCAACCTACAAGTGTATTCCACTTCTCTCCGTTTTTCCACTTAAGCTGGGCCACCTGATAGTTTCTTCCTATTATATTTTATGAATGAATGAATTATTTTTCCTGAACATGTTATTAAAAATGTAGATACATTTCAAATGAAAGGGATTTGCATTCATTATTGTGTCAAAACTCTTATCTAAATCAGTAAATTATGCTGACTTAATGCATAGCTTCACTTCAAGGTATTACATCCATAATTATTATATTTAAAACCAAATTTTAGTAGTTCGAACACTGAAATCTAAGTATGATTTGATAGGGTCATTCACCTTTGAAATTGAACAAAATTTAAAAAGGAACAAATTTATCACATCTTGAAGCTAGCATTGAAGTCTATGGAAAAAGGTATAATTTTTTAAGTCTTTTTATATCTTTTCAGTACAGTGGTGGTAAAAAAAATTGCTTAAGCTTTCCCCTTCTTAAAAAATTGCAAAAATAACTTAACCGTACACATTTTGAGTTTTTGTTAAATAAGATGGGTAGTCATTTCAGTTGTTGATGGACCACTTAAATTTTTTTTTGCCTTTTTGAGCGGAAGTTGGTTCAGCATGGTTCAGCTAGGCTCTGTGACTTGACAACCGACATTAAACAATTTCAATATAAGATTTTTACTGCCAACTTCAATCATGTGTTTGTCTGATCCATTATTGTGGTTTTTATTTACTTTGATAGTGGCGTAGACTCTCATTTTCTTCGTATTGTGAAAACTGAATACCTCAATCATGTTTTTCTCTCATAAAGGCTGTAGAATTCAGCCGCTAAATGAAAACCCAAACCGGAACGACTTTTTCAAATCCGGATTTGTTTGTTTTTTCAAAACGACAATTTCGCCGAAACCTACGCGCGCGGGTTACGTTAAACGTAAAATTAATTTTAAACAGCCTAAAGAATGGAACGATAAAAACGCACCATTTTATATAGATCTATTTTCTCGTAATAACGAGATCTTTTCTCGTAATAACAAGATAATTAACTCGTAATTACGAGATCTTTTCTCGTAAAAACGAGAAAATTAACTCGTAAAAACGAGATCTTTTTTCGTTATAACGAGATCTTTTCTCGTTATTACGAGATAATTAACTCGTAATAACGAGATCTTTTCTCGTAATAACGAGATAATTAACTCGTAATAACGAGATAATTAACTCGTAATAACGAGATCTTTTCTCGTAATAACGAGATAATTAACTCGTAATAACGAGATCTTTTCTCGTTATTACGAGAAAATTAACTCGTAATAACGAGAAAATTAACTCGTAATAACGAGATAATTAACTCGTAATAACGAGAACTTTTCTCGTTATTACGAGATCTTTTCTAGTAATAACGAGAAAATTAACTTGTTATAACGAGAAAATTAACTCGTAATAACGAGATCTTTTCTCGTAATTACGAAATCTTTTCTCGTAATAACGAGATCTTTTCTCGTTATAATGAGATAATTAACTCATAATAACGAGATCTTATCTCATAATAACGAGATCTTTTCTCGTAATAACGAGATAAAAAAAAATTATGTGTCCCTATTTGTCTTTTGTAGTTTTGTAATAATCCAGATAATTAATTCCTCAGTGCATTTCTAGCTTTATTAAACATGTTAAATTGAATAATTTAAGGTGGCCGATTTGGATTTTTTGCAGAAAAACTAAAATAGCAAAACTCCTTAACTTTTAACCATATGTCATTTAAACCAACTCTAGTTTATTTGCGAAGTTTCAAGAAAATTAATCATAGCTTCTTTTCTCCTCAAATTCTCAATATTAATTCCTACCTCATATGTAAAAAATACTAAATCCTACCTTCTGGTTTTCAGTGGGGGCCATCTCAAAATATTAAAATGCACCGAACTTTGCTATATATTTGGAGCATTACGAATGAAGATTGGTATAATGGATTCATTCAAAAAATAAGGAAATGTCCTCGAGGATAGCATCCTTCTGCATATAAAATTTCAACGGCGTACAATTTTAACTTTTTCTTTTATGTTATTTCTTATAACGCACTCCTATAAAGCTTCATTTTATCACAACGTCATAAAAGCGCAATGGCAATGCTTCCCTTCTGCACAATGAAAAAATCATTTTAAAAAATAAAAATTTCCTTTAAAAATCAGAATATTTTTATCTGTATATTGCGTATTGTGTTCAATTTTATAATTAATATCGAACAAATTTCATCAGAAGTATAAATCTACTGTCTTATACTAGAATGCGCAAAAACATGCGCAATGAAAACTAAATTCAGCCTCCTTAATAACAGAAATATGCATTGTCAGGGCTCTACATTAATTTTTCACTTTTACTTGTCCGAACTTCAACTTCACTTGTCTGAAAAAAATTTAAATACTAAAGATCAAATATTGTCTACTTGAAAACTACAGTTCCATATTACTAAAATAAAGTCCCTTTTTATGGATTTTTCTTGCTGTAATTCTAATTTTAAAATAGAAACTTCAAGTGTCTTTCCTAAATGTGTTTATTCTATATACCGGTATGGGTAACATTAAAACAAGATTTGTCATGGCAAATTTTACATGACAATTTAAATTTAGCATCAGGTTTCAAAATAACTGTTTGTCATCTGATATTGCATTCTCAGCTGTTTTTTAAGCTAAACAAGGAAAGTCATCATAGTCTTTCAATAATGAATGAACCTAAAATAAATTCCATTTCTTTCCATAATCCTTTATCTTTACTACCTTTTGTTCCTTTGTCTTTCTTAACATGAGTGTTTGGTCTGGTGAATCAAAACTGTAAGAACTAAGATCCACAACTAGTTCAATATTGAAATTTGTTTGAAATTAGTGAACTTCAATCCCAATCAAGAGTAACTCAATAGCATTGCAATTTGATGTCGGAATCGAAATTCAAAATAACTAATCAATAAACGTATATCGAGACTTCTGATAAACTTATTACCAAACCACCGGCACATGAAGCCTGTGACCAAACTTTCTATTTTGGAGACTTCTTTACATAAAATGCTTTTGTCCAATCAAACAAGTGGCCAGCAATATTAACTTGTCTGTATTTTTTTTTTAACTCGTACCGAACAAGTGGACAAGCCTTAATGTCAAGCCCTGATTGTGTATTTATTCAAAACTTTGGTTATTTTAAGTATATGTGAAAAGGGGAACAACTCCTTTCATGTTAAAACTGGAAAATTGAGTTATTCCCATCCGTTTTACTCTTTTTGATCAATGAGACTGTGTTTAATTAAAAGCGGTAGTGTTCCAGAACTTAGCTCAATCAACCTTCAGATTTGTATGTAAACAGATAATTCATGATCAATTCATCAACTTATACTATTAATGAGAGAATAGCAAGGACGAAGCTGAATAAAATGCATTTTAAATGTGATCAACATTAGGCCATAAAGAATTAATCTCTTGGTTCTCGGGCCAATATTTTCAAAAACAGATGTGGTCTGGCGGTAATAATTTTTTTTCTTTTTTATTAATAAATAGGATTCGGAATTTTCTTTTATTTTAACAATGTGCAAATCTTATTCAAATCCAGAAAAAAACGATGTTTTTAAGCTAATAAAAAATTATCTTGTGATGAATGTATTTATTAGCTAAATAAAATGAATCATATTCTTCAAGAAACACCACAACAGCTAGGCTTGAGAAAGCCATGCGTTTAAGCATAATGGGATATTTAGTATGGTGCAAGCTGCAGGAACTCTCCTCCTACATGCATTTCAGGTTAAATGACATTATTATTTATATACCAAAGCTAAAATTATTGCCGTCGCGATCATAACTAAACTCAGCGTCTCGTAACTAGATTCCGCGGCCATTTGCAATTGCTATAATTAATCTGAATCACCGCGATGCATGCAATTATGTTCTATATTAAGTCAAGCGTTTTACTGACTTGAGTATCTAAACTGTGGTCCTAAATCAGGAATTTTTTTTTCCGGAATAAGCAACCAGACTATCAAAATTTAAAAAAAAAAAAAATTCATTCTCTTTATGATAAAAATGGGCAATGCGCAATGTGAAATTAGATGCACGCTGGACTGACAATCAAGGAAATAATTTTTGATGGCCTTACCCCGCTTAACCCGATTCAGTAGTATCGGAGTAGGTTACCTTCTATCTAAATTAAAGTTTAAATGTCAATCAATTCACCCAACTTATACCATTGTTGATAATCAGAGCCCTAGGTTAGCTGAATAAATTAATTATATATATATATATATATATATATATATATATATATATATATATATATATACATGTCAAAAACATAAATGCATTGTTTGCTTAATATTTGTTATAAGTTCAAATTAGTGTTAACTATATGTAAACTTCTGAAACTTGTTTACAGATATATGTCATGGTGTGTCATTTTGTGTAAATTAAAATGTTTGAGAGTTTACTCATGCCAAATGATAAATAATTAGTTGGGGTCAGTCTGCTCTGCTAGTTATCCCCAATTAGTCTACGGTTTATAATTGTTCTGAGTTGTCCTTAAGCTTTTTGAGTTAATATCATGCGTACTGTAGCTCACTAAATTTCTCGAAAATTTTCATAAATTCCTAATTATCTCCCATTGCAAAAGGCCGTGGTCCTTAATTTTCACAACTTTGAATCCCTTTAGGCTAAAAATACTTTGTGCCAAGATTGGTTGAAATTGGCCCAGTGGTTCTAGAAAAAATGTTGAAAATGTGAAAAGTTTACAGACAGACAGACGGACAGATGGACGGACAGACGGACGGACGACAGACAAAATGTAATCAGAATAGCTCACTTGAGCTTTCAGCTCAGGTGGGCTAAAAATGTGATGTCTATGGGAATTTTGTATTGCAGCAAGCCCGGATGATAACGTTGAAAATTTGTGCGATATATTCCGAGTGTATTTCGAAAGGAGAAAAGATGTCAACATTCCCCATTATAAATCTCCATAAGGAATCTGTTTTCGTTGTTTTGTTAAACAAACATTGACCATGCGCAGAGTCAACAGGTTGCTGGTTACGTAATGGCGTATACACTGGCGATGGTCAGAGTGGATGATTATATTAAGGGAATAAAATATTTCTGACAAGGTAAGTTTAGTTTACTCTCATACAACTTGCATAACAATATTTGCGATATCGGGAATTGTTTACAATGCAAGCGAGTTTATAGATGTTACCAGTATTTGAAAATATGATGCATAAGTATTTAGCGTAATTGTTTAAATGCCAATCATTAATAATAATTGGTAGCAATATCGGGGACATCGTGGCATCACGCACTGATAATGTTACTGCAGTTTAATACGCCAATTTGAAGTGATAAGATCGACGTATCGTCTGAATCGACGTATTGTAGGAATTTGTTAAAATTTTGGCTAAAAATGAGCAATTCGACTACCGTAATCCGGTGAATATAATACGCACTTTTTTTCCAGGATTTTTTACCGTGAGAAAGGGGTGCGTATTATACATCCCTATAGGATTCTGACATATTTTTTCCCTAGATGAAGCACGGGGTATCATACTACCGTATTACCTATGCTGTTCACTGACCACAGGGGCTTGTGTAGATAAAGAAACGTCGTTATAAACGTGGGTACCTCGGAGGAAAAAAAAACAAGGGAGGACGCCATCTTGGATACCGCCTCGCTTCATCAGCTAAGTTCTCATTTAAATTGTTAAACTAGACACATGCGCCGATTCGTATCCCTTAATAAATGATCGATTCTTCTTTAAGATCTCACTTCCATTTAATTCTACACTTATAAATGTATAAAATATGTTGTGTTTTATATACCTTTTTATCATGAAAGTTTAATTTGAAACCTTCAAGCTACGAATTGAAAATGTAAATAAAACAAATAAATGTCCGAGAGGTAAGCTTCAAGTTTTTAAATCAAAATGATTTACGAAGTTCTATCAAAAAATACGAAGACAAAGTAGCTGTCTATCATACATTTATCATGATAGTCATAACTAACATATTAATTTATGCAGCACCACTTATTTTTCTAGTATACAAAATTTCAGTCCATTTGATGAAAATATGTTTTTGTAACCCGATTTTAAAATCACTATGTTTCGTCACCACGGCGCACGGTAACTTTGAAAACATGACGTCAAAAGGACGCACGCACAGTTTATAGAAATACCCAATCTTTATAATACCCTGAAACTTTGTGCTTTTCATCAGGTAATTGAAATATATCACTTGACATCTAATCGTTTACATTTATTCGAGAATCATAAGTTATTTCCTCGAAGTTTTCATTTTTTTACTGCATGTTTCTTGGTTTGCTGTAAGAAAAACCCTGTACATCAGATGACGTTGTTTATTCTTGACCAAATATTTACAGATATTCTACCTTCTTTTGTACTTTGATGTTTAAAATACAAATATCGTTATGTCCCAAAATGTAATAGTTAAACACAAACGTGGATATATTTTTTACTTATTTTTTTCACCATTGAGCATTATCACAGTTTGTATCCGCTTTTTCCCCGAGTTAAATCCTTCTCTTTATACTTTCCGAAGGCCGTGACGTCCGGCGACGTCAATGTTTTTAGTCAATTTTTAAAAAGGACAATTCTTAATTCGAGCTGTCAATATTATTTGGTTTTAAGCCCAATTTATAAAGATATTACTTTCAACATAACATGGTTAATTGTTGACATAACACATATTTTGACCGTGCGCCCTGACCTCTTTTTTTAAGGATTAGATTCTAAATAATTCTTAGAAATAAAGGAGTGTATTAATATTTAGGATTCTTAATTGTCTGAAACAATTGCTAAATTATATCTACTAAATTTAATAATAATCTGACATTAAGTAACATAGCTATGTTAAAAGTATTCGTATTTTTTATTGACCCTCGTATTACATTGCGGAAAGCTTTTTATTATTTTGAAGAATTAAATTATTGTTTTTGCTTATTCGTCATTAAACCTTTTCAGTAAAAACAACGACTCAGAAACGCTAATGCTTGTTCCAGCTCATATGTTACATCCGTCAATTTTATTATTTCTTGACACTATTTGTTTTTTTTTATCAAAACTGTTTTTCTCTTGCTTACACCGAGTATAATATAATCTCCCTATATAATTTGTGAAGGGGAAAACGCATAAATCATTAGTGCGTGGACACTGAATGGACCCATGGAATAAAAAGCCATGCCTTTTGACATTGTGTTCAAATAGGACAATGCTTGTCCGCAAAGTATTTTGCCCTTTCGGTAAGTCTTATCATCTCACATTCGTGTGCCCTCTCAACGTACAAATTTAGTGTTTACGAACAAATTCATCATAAGCAAAGAAATTTTAACGGATTTATGGTGTATGTTGAAAAAAAATTAGAATTTGTTGATCTAATGTGACTGTTTACTTAATACACTGTAATCAGTCATATCCTAATATGTTGTCATGTCGTGATATTAGAATGGTTATCAGTTCTTAGCTATTGCATTACACCAGACATGAAAGTATTCGTTAATAACACTTTTACTAATGTACATGTATTTCTATTTATCCATAATTGATAATGTTTGAAATAGACCATTACTGCATATAGCATTATTCCACGCATATTCATGAAATAATTAACCTCTATCTGCTCGAAATTGAACCTCTGAACCCTTCATCTTTGTGCAGTAAAACACATAACAAATTGGTATGTTGCACTCTGCCACAGTTGCCATCCCATTAAAATTACTCAAGAAATCAAACCAGACACTTAAATCTTCCTTAACTTGTTTCGTCATCCTAACTCTATAATACTGCCTGTTTACTCCAATGGTCAGATCTATTGGGTTAGGGTTAGGGTTAGGGTTGTGTTAGGGTTAGGGTTAGGGTTAGGGTTGTGTTAGGGTTAGGGTTAGGGTTGTGTTAGGGTTAGGGTTAGGGTATAGGCACTTTGACGTGATGCGTGTGCGGGAATGCGGGACTCTGCCTTTTAACCCACGTGACTGTCAATCATTTCTTTCTATAAATATCTGATGATTTGGTTTCTTACTTGTTATAACTTGAGAAAGATTATTTTATGTAAACATTTCTTGTGAGCAAATTGTGCAGAATTTACATGTAGTGCATTATTATAATTACACTAAAACATTATTCATATGTAAGTGTGTCTGTCTATGGATCATTTATTATATATATTTTAATTACTACATCAATATCTGAACAGGTAATTTATTCAATGGATCAGAAAATCGTTTTGATATTAAAATTAAGGTGTAATATCCCTCTGCTATTAATTTTACCATATATCTTTTTAAAAAATCGTATTAATTTTCATCGAAGTCAATACCAAGAGATTCAATTGAAATAAAGTTGAATTGATGAAACGCTGCTAGATTTCTCAAAAAATGATTATGTGTGTAATCATGATATGAAGAAAATTAGACATAGTGTTTATAAAAACCAATCCATCACAGCATAGAATAAAAAAATATGAAATGTATATAAAAATAATATATAGTTATATACAATGTCAACTCATGTTACAAAATATAATGATGCGCTGCTTTTTAGTTCAGAATAGCACTTTGTTGTTTAGGTTTGTAACAAAAACTGCTTCAATCAGCAAGAGTAATCTTTCTTTTTCATAGCCTATTGAAGGTTTTACATACAGGTTTTACATAGAGTACATGATAAATTGCCATATTTTCTAATTTTTCAGAAAAGGTTTTTGTATAAGATAACAGTAAATGGACCCATATGTTTTAGAAATGCTAAAATTGTAAGCCAGAGCATTTTGTTATAACACAAAAAGGAGATAAAATGAATGATCTTCCAGTAATTGGTATAATCTCAATATAGGGATATATTATCTTCAATAAAATGTGATATTGTTCTTTTCTTTTTTGTTTTCCAATGTGTGCTCTCTCAGAATAGAAAACCCTTATTTAAATTTTGACAATTGAAATGTTTTAAGTTTCAAATGATGATGATCAATCTAGAGTTGTTTGCAATTGCAATTGTCACGCGGTTATCCCAATTATAACTCAATTACCTTTGTGAACGAGCTATTAAGAGAAATATAAAAATTTTCCATCTAAATATTCTTTGGCCTGAAACAACACCTGAATCTGTACTAGTTCATGTACATATTAAATAGTTACATGTATATTTGAAAAAAAAAATGATTAAAGCAATATGGGAGGGGAGAGGGGAAGAAGGGGTATAGATTACCTCATAGAAATTTAATCAATATGATTAGTTTCTTGTAATTTTTTGTAAAAGTTTTTTTTAACTTTTTTGCCCTTTGCTAAAATTTAGGGTCCATTCCGTTCCGTGCAAATTTCCTTTCTATATATTTGAATTGATATAAATGTCGCCTTCCAGCATTAAATGGGGCCCAGCAACCCCCTTATTTGTTGCTACATGCCTTAATAATTGTGAGTTAACAGAAACAAAGTGAACATTTTTTCTGCAGAACTGAAGTTATCTCTCTTATCAGAGGGACATTCCACCTTAAAAAGCTATTCGGGAGAGCTAATGGTGTTTTTATAGAATTGATCAACAGTGCATATTATACTCATCACCTGTGACATGGTTCAAAGATTCACTAGGGAAACCAACAATACATACTTCGTCATTGATCTCTCGGGTACTTGCAACTAATTTTTAAAACCAAGCAAAATTATAACGCCACTGTACGATCCACTTCAGTGTATCGTTTGCACATGTGCGATGATGTAAAAGTACGACATAAAGTTCTACAATAATCGATGATTTTTGAAATATGTGTGCCTGTTTTTGTTTTTGTTTCGTCTTCAAAATGACATTAATGTGTGCTACATTTATATGTATTAAAACGAATTGATAGTTTTTCAAGCAAATCATTTCAGAAAGACAAGGTTTTGCAATGAAACACTCTTTAAGCAAATGGAATGACCTACAACAAACTAGATTACGGTTTTGCATCAATTTTCATTGAATCTATTAACATAATTAAATTAAATCGTGCGTTATAAAAAAGGTTTACTAAATGTAATAAATTGAAGTTTACCTCTCGGACATCTATTTCTTTTATTTACATTTTCAACTCGTAACCTGGCAGTTTCAAATTAAACCTTCATAATAAATAAGATATGTAAAACACAACAGATTTATTCTCTGTAGATTAGACTAGCTCAAGGGAATCAATAACAACATAGAGAGGTACATTCTGACGTCATTTTTCGTATGTAATTTTATGTGTTGCTAAAATGACTTCACAATGTACTGGCGAGAAATGGTTCTCGGCGAGAATTGGTCTCACGCCAGTATATTTCAAGTTTCCAAAGCATTTTCTCGGAAAGAAAAATCTTTTCGCCATTTTTTTGGTTAACTTTGGGGGTTGCGTATTATACATGAGTGCGTAGGGGTACATATAATACATCAGTGCGTATTATAAACAATATCTTACAGTATTTGCTGTTGATATTACTTTCTTTAGTTTATGCATGTACTGGTGTGTAGAATTGTGTTGTATCTTTATAGGTTTCAAGAGTATGATACACAGAGATTTATTGGATGAAGTCAAGAAAAACAAAAGACATATGTGGTTAAGTATTTAAGAATTTTTCATGATATATATTTTTTAAGGCGGCTTATTTTTTTGTTTCTTGGTCACTCAGGGGACCTTTTGCAATAAGTCTTCTGTAGTTGTGAGTCATTCATAGACATCATAGTATACAGCTCTTAAATAAGTATGAGGGCAGTAGTCATTGTGTTAGCTCTGGGGTAGGAACTGTTGTCCCGAAACCATAGGCAAAGGTCAACATCAATTTTTTTACCAAGGTATTGACAAAATGACTCTTGCCCTTATCCTTATTTAAGGTCTGTTTTGTAAAACAAAGGAAAAATGTATCCTTGTGGTAATATCAGGGCTGGGATATTGTCAAATTATCTTCCCAGGGGACAGTCAAATACTCAGTCAGGGGAAGGGGGAAAGCCAGCCAGAGGCCAAAGTCAAATACTCAGCCAGGGTAGGGGGAAATTCAGTTGTAACTAAAGTCAAATACTCAGCCAGGATAATGGGGAAAGCCAGTCATAGGCCACAGTCAAATACTCAGCCAGGGGAAGGGGGAAAGCCAGTCATAGACCACAGTCAAATACTCAGCCAGGGTAAGGGGGAAAGTCAGTCATAGACCACAGTCAAATACTCAGCCAGGGTAATAGGGAAAGCCAGCCATAGGCCACAGTCAAATACTCAGCCAGGGTAGGGGGGAAATTCAGTTGTAACTAAAGTCAAATACTCAGCCATGGTAAAGGGGAAAGACAGTCATAGGTCACAGTCAAATACTCAGCCAGGGTAAGGGGAAAAGCCATTCATAGACCACAGTCAAATACTCAGCCAGGGTAAGGGGGAAAGTCAGTCATAGACCACAGTCAAATACTCAGCCAGGGTAATAGGGAAAGCCAGCCATAGGCCACAGTCAAATACTCAGCCAGGGTAGGGGGGAAATTCAGTTGTAACTAAAGTCAAATACTCAGCCAGGGTAAAGGGGAAAGACAGTCATAGGTCACAGTCAAATACTCAGCCATGGTAAGGGGGAAAGCCAGTCATAGACCACAGTCAAATACTCAGCCAGGGTAAGGGGGAACGTTAGTCATAGACCACAGTCAAATACTCATCCAGGGTAATAGGGAAAGCCAATTCTTGGCCACAGTCAAATACTCAGCCAGGGTAAGGGGGAAGTCAGTCATAGACCACAGTCAAATACTCAGCCAGGGCAATAGGGAAAGCCAGTCTTAGGCCACACTCAAATACTCAGTCAGGGTAAGGGGGAAAGCCAGTCATAGACCACAGTCAAATACTCAGCCAGGGTAAGGAGAAAAGCCAGTCATAGGCCACAGTCAAATACTCAGCCAGGGTAAGGGGGAAAGCCAGTCATAGACCAATAGTCAAATGACCTCATATATCATTTAAAGTGTTTCTATTTTTGAACACATTTGATAATTACCGTATTTTTCGGACGATTTGTCGATGTGGACGACTACCGTAATCCGGTGAATATAATACGCAGTAGTGTACAATACACACCCCCACTTTGGGCCTGAAAATGGTGAAAAAAAGCTCGTTGGGATGTAAAATACGCATCAAAAAAATTACCAAACGGTAATCTTGCAGTTATACTTTGTATGCACGCTCAACTTCATCGCAAGAATACGCTACCGGAAATAAAAAAAAACACAATATTTTCTTAGATACGGATTTATTGTAACTAACACATCGCGGTAATATCTTTACCTCATAATCAATGTTTTAAATAGACCTAGTATTAAATATTCTACCGTAAAGAAAATCAACTACTTTTAAAAAGCTTTATATAATTGTTTAGTCATTACAACCCCTGTGATAGTGAAAAACGGGCGGAGTACAGGCATAGAGATAACGGACATAATTAAATTCTTGTATGATGCCGATCAAAGTGATCAATTAGAGGCCTGAACATAATAAAAATATGTGCACAAATAGTTGTGTTGTGTATAGTACACATAGCCTAAGGGGTGTCTGAGATACCCAAGGTGTCAAGCGTTAACGGTGGGGGAACACAACAATGGTTTCAATTAACGGAATAGGTTATAGAATTATTTATATTCATAATTATTTGCAACAAATCAATTAGTATTACATGAAATTGGTTAAAAATGAGCAAAATGATGTGTAAGCTGTTTTCAAAGATCGGTTACAAATAGCACGTGGACATCCAAGCCCCCATTCTATTAATAACAGCTGTAATGGCCGCGTACTCGGAGATAAAGAATAGACAGTTCAAATTAATTTTTAAAGGCCATTTTGAAACAGTTTATTTATTAACAGACTTTAAGTATACATTTTCTTTAATTACACGCTATGACAATCATTTCCCAAGGGTACAATAATAATATGAATGTGATAATGAAGTAATATGTTACAATGTATAGCGGGGTATCGGTCCTGTCAGTGCACAGGGGCTTGTGTAGAAAAAAAAAACATCGTTAAAAATGTGGTTACCTCGGAGGAAAAATAACAAGGGAGGACGCCATTTTGGATACCGCCTCACTTCATCAGCTAATTTCTCATTTAAATTGTTAAACTAGACATATGCGCACATTTGTATTCCTTCGTAAATGATTTTTCTTTAAGATATAACCTTCACTTTAGTTTTTTTTTTACACCAACATTGACAAACTTGTTGATTTCTCGCGTAAACATTCAAAATCGACAACTCCCTGGCTTCTGCAAAAGCAAAGTATGGCACGTGAGATCTCTGTCATACGATTGGTTATGGAAAAAGCCAGGGAGTTGTTGATTTCGGATGTTTACGCAAGAAAAAGATAAAACATTTTGATTAAGACATAAATACGCTTGCCCGAGGCGTTCACTCAACCATCCAGGTAAGGTCCACGCGGAGCTCTAATTATACGCTTGATCGGCCGAGTGTGTACATGGCAACCACTTCGAGTTATCAAGAGTAAAAAAACAATGAAATATGTATAACGGGACCAAGGTTTTACTTCGAGAGATCAAGAGCTTCGAGAGATCGAAGTTCGAGAGATCAAGAGTAAATTTGCTTAGTTATATAGAGAAAAAAATCGGGACCGTGAGTTCACTTCGAGATATAAAGAACTTCGAGAGATCGAAGTTCGAGCCATCGAGTGTCACCTGTATTTCATTCTCTGTAGATTAGACTAGCTCAAAGGAATCAATAACAACATAAAGATATATAAATAAAATTTAGTGATTTTACATTGAAACTGAAAGCAGTGTTAACTCATATTTTGACGTGAAAACAAATATTAAATAACCCTGACAAAACGTAATCAAAAAGTCAGTACTGTGTTTATAATATTTACTACTTTGAACAAACAACACAAACGAGTTCTCTCCCGTCCACATAAGGTGGGAACTTCAAGGAACCACATCGAGCCTCTACGGAGTAAAACAGTCTACCGTTTTGCATTCCACGACCACCGTGTAAAGTATCTGGATGCTCGTCAACACAGGTGTACATTGCACCAGCTGGATGGGTAGGATATCCCGCCTTTAAATTCCCATGATACTCTAACTTCCATCCTTTGTAACAGGTTTTTCTGGCTATAAAGATAATGAATTTCAATGCACATAAGATTGTATATCTATGCAATAATAAAACAAAGCAAAAAACTTTCATCTACAAACAAAAATCAGTTACAAGTGTATCAATATGAAAAATTATTACAAATATTTAAAATCCATCTATAAAAAAAAGATAAGAAATGATATTTAAATTTCCTTTCTAAAATTCTAAATTACCTGGAAACATTTTGACAACGGATTTATTTCAAACAAGACAAACAGCACACGGTACATTATGATCAAGAAGAGTTTTCAAGTTGCCGGGAGAATTGTGTGTTTTGTATTCCACACCATAAACATAAGCTTTGGCTCCATCAACTCCATCAATGTATTTTCCCCACTCTGGATCTCTTGGTAAACACAAAAGATCAACCGCTGCTCCTTTGTGATCGAACCATGAACCTCCAGTGAAGCCTTAAGAAATCAGATAAACTTTATAATTATATTATGTGTTTAAATGTCATATTTTTAACTCAAATTTTACTTAATCGTAAAGCTGAGTTTTTGTTGGTGTTAATTTTGAAAGACCACAATTTCTGGACTTAACTTTATTATATAGTGGTGAAAAAAAAATAAGTGTCAGAAATAACAAAAGTGAATTCAAAAATGAATTTACCTGATAGAACTAACTCGGCATTTGAAGGACATGTTTTCTTTCCCCATCTTGTGTAAACAACGCTCCTGTCTTTGGTGTTTTGAAATAATAAATTAAGTGAGAAAACGAACTTGTTAAATTAGGGTATTTACAGATTTTTAAAGACATTTCATATATGTATTATATCAACTTTTTGCATACACGGCCTATATGAAAATACTTGTAAAAAATCTGATTTACATATATCTAATCAAAGATACGCGGTTTTTTTTATAGGTATGTGTGCTGTCTATGAGTGAGCTTACATGCAGTGCGACTCATAAATAAACCGACCTTAACAAACACACCAAAGATAGCATCGATATTTGTGCGTTATTTTTATTGTAAAAAAGAGGTTAATAGATAAAGAAACGAAAAACATCTTTGAAAAAAACCGACACTTTTTGAATATTTTTGAAGATGAGTTCAGTAATGTCTTTTTCACTTAAAATAAAACATAAAATTCATTCGATTCTAATAAAATGATGAGGAAATATAATAAAACACTTGTAAATTGTCAAAATCAACTTACCTTTACGAATTCTAAAACTATCACCTATCATCTATGTCAGCATGTGTTTATATTTATTACAACAAAGAAGCCACAACAGCTGATGCCTTTGTCCAACCTACGCAAATTAAATTGAAATTGTATTCCATACATCTATAATTACACAATTGAACATCCTGTGCGTGCGAAACACGTTTGAAAAAGAACTATCCTTGCTATTCTGCGACACATTTTTCCACTTATTTGTGCAATTTTTTTGTTGTTGTTACTATACAATTACACAATTACTTGTTTGTTCAGCTGACGTTTAAATATTGTCGCATTTTATTCTTAGAGACATGTGTGTATTGGATGAAACTTAATTATCCACTAGACTTTGACCCGTGCGCGCACGGGTTGACATTGCCTATGAAATAGGACATTTACGAAATAGATACATCAACACACTGTATTGTTGACATTTACATAACCAAGCTTTAAGCCTACAATAATGCTCTTAATTTCACTACACTCTGCTTAGTATGAATAATCTAACTGTGTCTCGGGACGAGCCATCGCCACGGTTAAAATGCCTTACATAGACCCGTAATGTAACAAACAATTTCTGAATAGCTCCAAAACGATGTAGGAGATAATTAATAAAGCTGCATTGAAAATTACAGTTAAATTCATTACAAACCATTTTGAGGCTGTAAATATCTTTCATCTAAAAATAAAATTCATATAAATGAGAATTTAATACTTTTTCATCACGTTTTTTACTTGCTTCGAATTTACACACCATGTTGACATTCGAAACTCTCGGTATTTTTCATATTAATGCAATGAGTTAAAGTTCCAGTATTTCATTTGATGAACAGAATATATGACAAATTTTCATTAAAAGTTTACACGCATTTGTAATATCGTTTCTGAGTTTATCCATGCAAATGTGATATTGTGGAAACATAAAATAAAGAGCCCCCGTGATTTAGCGTAAATGTAATGTGCATGTGCAGGATTGTAAAATCCAAAAATTCCAGATAATTACCGGATTTTTTAAAGGAATTTTCGTTGATTATTAATTAGCGAAGCTTGTTTGAAAAAAATAAAAACAAATTGGTATTATTCAAGCACCAATGATGTTTAAAATGTATAAAACAAAAGACAGTACTCTTCCGATTTTTCGGTATTGAAGCCCCAAAATTAGGGCTATTACTTAAATATAGTAGTATAGAAATTAAATAGATATATTTAAAACTAAAGCCGAGCTCGTTGCAAGCAACGAAGAGGTCTTCCGTTATAGCTTCAAGCCAAGATAACCACTCCTTCTCCTTACACCTGTTAGGATCTGACAGGTATTGTTAGGAGGTCATCTTACATAGAAGGCCATCTTCACACGACTATAACTGCCCAATCAGGGCTTTAGAAATGAATTGGAACACTTCAGGTGGCAGGGGACAGTTTTTTTTATCCAATTCATTGTAGCCAAGGGATGCATGTCTTCGGAACTCTGTAACTAGAGTTTCCTCAGTTCCCATTCAGCACAAATACCTTTAATTCACTCTTTATAAGGCCAATCACCAATTTCTGAAGAAAATTGCTAATTAAAACCTGTAAAATTCTCTTCATACTGGTTTTTATGAGATTTAATCCCTTTCATATTTTGCTAATTTTTCATGATTTTTCAGCTTTTTAGACCCCCCCCCCCCGCTAATTCCCTGCAGAGGGTTGACCTTCCGTACCGTGTGCATGCTGCACTATCACATGTCAGAAACTTACCGGTGTATAGTTTACAATGTCCCATCCACCTACTTTTCGTGTTATTTTACCTCCCGTCTGTAACTTGCAATTTCACTGTGTAAAGTCAGCACAACAGTCAAAGCCGCAGGTTTCGCATTTTACCTCTGATTCTCATGTACCTAACATAAGGGGCCTACATATTGCATATCAATTTCAACAAGAGACACCCCTCTAACTAATGATATTCATTAAAAATCATTTCATGAATTTTAGCAACACTCATAAGCCTTCAAGTACAGCAACTCTCAATTTTACAAAAATATTGACGGGTACTTTATTCGAAACTGTCCCTTGCTACCTTTAACATACACTCACATTCTCTGAAAAGTCATCTTGTCTTAAAATTACAAAGCTTATGCTATTCTGAAAAAAAGTACAACACATTGTGCCAATTCCATTGAGTTTTAAGAAAAATATGGCCATTTAAGTGAACCCACCATTTCCACTTTCCTCTATTTAACACAGATTTACAGGGCTCTCCATAAATAAAGCATCTTTACCTAATCTTTTAGAGGTCAACTGTTGTTCAACCTCCTTAAATAAGAAACCTTATTGAATACTTCATGCATCTGCTTGATATTATTATGATTAAAGCATCACATCACTTAGAAATCCCTTTACATGTATACCCTCCCCCTATCATTTGATTTTCACAAGAAGCATTAGTTTGAACACTTTAACCTAATATTATTAAACTTGTGGCAAATTCCTTGAGTCATTTCTTACACATATTTGAAAACAACCATCACTGATATTTAAAATTGATCTTTTTTGGTAAATGGATGATTTGTAGCATTTTTATTCACAAAAAGTCATGTCGCCCTACATGTGATTTCTTGTTTTCATGAAAAAACTAAGCCTATAATCATATTTAGTGGATATCTTATATATTCTGGTTTCTAGTCTCCTTTTAACTTTGCTAAATTAGTAAGACCTACAAGTGTGATATGTGCGTTTAATTAAAATGAAATTCAAACACACCCGGGTACCTGGGGACGGATGAGAATTCCATGAAAAAGGTTCAAATTTTACATGTTTCTCTAAATTTTTGATGCATATATACAATAAAAGGGTAAACATATGTTGTTTTTTGTTCATTTCAAGAGTAATTATCATAGCAGATGTTATTTCAAGGTCAAATGTACAGTTACATATCCTACATGTAATGGTAATGGAGTCCATTGGAAAGAGGGGGTGGCTTTTTCAATTCTGTAAATACATCTAAAATACCATTTTTGATAGGAAGGAGCAAAAACTTGAGTTTTTTGACATATGGTATACTTTGATAACTGCATTTGTCCACATGTAAAGTTCATTTGAAATAAAAATGTGCTGTTTTAAAAAAATTGGGTGATATAAGTCAAGTGGACTAATGTTATTTCATAAAATCAGACAGCAAAATGGCTGCAAATTCATGAATTTAATGATTTAATTGATAAAAACTGTTTTAAAGTATTTATTCTTATCTCAATAATTAGCTTAAGCCTATTAATTGTCATCAGGATAGGAAATTCCTACTCTCTAAGCCAATTTACTCTAGTGGTGGTCATTCTACACATTTAAGAGGGAGTTACTCCCCTTGAATATTTTAGCTAATAAATGATGTCATGACATCTATAGCCAAGAAAATCATCCATTTTCACAAAATGTATTACTTATGGTACAAAATCCACTCAAAATTACTCTTATGAGAGAAATATGAAAATACCATGTAGTCTTGAAGGTGGCAGGGGACAGTTTTTTTGATCCAATTCATTGTAGCCAAGGGATGCATGTCTCGGAACTCTGTAACTAGAGTTTCCTCAGTTCCCATTCAGCACAAATACCTTTAATTCACTCTTTATAAGGCCAATCACCAATTTCTGAAGAAAATTGCTAATTAAAACCTGTAAAATTCTCTACATACTGGTTTTTATGAGATTTTGACCCTTTCATATTTTGCTAATTTTTCATGATTTTTCAGCTTTTTAGACCCCCCCCCCCCCCAGGCTAATTCCCTGCAGAGGGTTGACCTTCCGTACCGTGTGCATGCTGCACTATCACATGTCAGAAACTTACCGGTGTATAGTTTACAATGTCCCATCCACCTACTTTTCGTGTTATTTTACCTCCCGTCTGTAACTTGCACTGTGTAAAGTCAGCACAACAGTCAAAGCCGCAGGTTTCGCATTTTACCTCTGATTCTCATGTACCTAACAAAAGGGGCCTACATATTGCATATCAATTTCAACAAGAGACACCCCTCTAACTAATGAAATTCATTAAAAATCATTTCATGAATTTTAGCAACACTCATAAGCCTTCAAGTACAGCAACTCTCAATTTTACAAAAATATTGACGGGTACTTTATTCGAAACTGTCCTTTGTTACCTCTTAAGTTGATAGACAAGTTAATTCATGCCTGTTTTTATGTAACCTCCAACTGCCGATTATTGTAAATTTAACACTCTCATAAAACAGATAAAAGCATGTATGTGATAAATTGGTGGTAAATAGATGATGACTGTATGCATAAAAGGGGGAATTTGAATCGGGACGGGTAAGGATACAGTCTTTTATCTGATTATTTTTGGGACAGTGACACTAGTACTAGTGAATGTTAGCTAAAAGACCTAATAACAAAATTAAGAAAAGAGAAACGACGCACTGTACAGCACCTGTTTGGGTTTTTTTTAGTCATACAGCTGCAACAATAAGAATAGAGACCATATACATGAAGCATTGTAACATATATTTTAAAATGTTTTAAGTGTTAATTCCCAATTATCTAGTTTATGATAACTTAAAAACACACATCGTAAATGTATGTGTATTTAATTATTCCGACCAGAAAATCAAAGAGATTAATACTTTAATGTACAACCGATGACAGGATACAAACTAAGCCTTTATCATAGTGTGATGAACACAAAATCCACTTCGCTGATTCATGAAAAACAGTGTTTTTATGTTTCCCTGTACTCATACTTACACCTCTACCGTTTAGACATTGAATAGTTTATGTAAAGTGTAGTGTTTAAATTAAAAGATTGAAACGAACACAAACTGTAAATAAACGAGGACGCCCTCCCTCACCCGAGGATCGTTTAACGAGAGGTACTCAATGGGAGGGATAACTATCCGTATAATGTTTGGCCACTTAGCGTTATTTTTGAAAGGATGAGCATAATTTATCGGAAATCTCAACAACCAAATAAAAGGATAGGTTCTTAAATCATCAAAATCATAATCTGTGAGGGAGGTAATGTCCTTGTAGGGGTTGTGAAACAACTCTAACTTCTATTTATCTTAATACAATTTCGTTTTAAATATGCCAATACTTTTTTAGCCTTCCTCTAAAAAGTGTGTGTGGAGAAGGGGTGTATCAATGTCCCAAAATTCAAATTTTCGAAGTGTAAATTTTGGGGAAATTTGATTGCAAGGAAAAGTCGGCGGGGTGGAGGGAGGAGGGCAGAGCTCCCACTGGATCAAAACTCCTTTTTGCCACTTAGTGCAGCACGAAGATCAACCTATGTTTTACAATTATTTCTATCATATCACATATACATGTTACTAACTTGTTTTTCGTGTACATGTATATATATATATATATGCACTCTCCTCATTGACATGTGTCTATTTGTATCACTAAATGATTTCTAGGTAAAGATACTGAAATTTTGCAGATCTTAGAGAGAACAAAAGCACTTTTTATATAATGAAACAAAATTTTATGGATTCATACACATAAATAAGAATATGGAGTGAAAGTCACAAAGAGATTATTTTTTCTGTTCTTTACTATTTCAGATTAGCTACAATTTTACTATCTCCCATTTTTAAAAAAATGTGCTGGGTTTTAAGTTGATTATGTGTAACTTTGAGAAGTGCATTTATTTTAGGGATACAAATGTGTTGCTATTCTGTTGAATCAAGTGAATTATGTTCTAAGGTGTTTCAAAGAAATAAGGAACCCGTCGACATTTGCAGTACTCTGATGATTTCTATGGCGACCGACCGTATTGCATAACGTATTTCATTAGTTTTTAAACATGAGAACAAGTACATGTGTGATTATTATAAATTTTAGATCTTTGATGTAAAATGTTTAACAGCAATGAGTTTGTTTTTACAGTGAAGCAAACCATCATACAGGAGAACCACAAAAGTGATCAAGTGCCAGCTATAGAATCAAAACAAAACTTGTATAAAAATTCATGTGAATATTTTTTGAAATGATCACGGAATCCCTCAATTCCGTATGATTCTTTTTTGGTGCCAACACATACCGCATACATGTAATAAATAAATGTAACACGGAACGTTGATTTAAACTTGATTTGACTTGAACGTTGAACACTAAGAGAATGTTTGATTTTTTAAATTCACTTTTACTTTGTACACACTGCTAAATTTTGTACAACTCTTAAGAAAAATTTTTTAAATGTACTTTCTTCACGATTTTGTGTTCGTTGAATGTTAACTCCGGAGTTCCAATGCTAAATCAACCGTACAAGTAAGATACATTTATCGTTTCGTCTTAAACTAAGGTAGCTGAATTAAAAATAAAACAAACAATTTAATGGTTGTGTTTGTACAAACTATCAATAAACATGCACGTGTGAAAAGGTAGAAGCACAAGAAACTACAGCGGATCACTTGTCCACTCGCGCGGGATCTCCTCGGCGATGTGCAAGGGATGATCATCATTTAAAGGTTTCATTTTTGTGGAGATTTTGTGTTGATCTTAAACAGTATTTGTACAAATTAAGAATATTTAAGACTTACAAACCCACCTTAATCTATGTATGACGATGCTTCTGATTTGGAATAATATCACCTTTACTATTTTTAAGAACACTTATTTTATTTACACTCTATCGTTTAATTTAATTAATTGAAGATGAAAAAAAAAACTTTAATAGCATAAAATTAAAACTTCTTGTGTTTGCGGCTTAAAAAAAATTATGTAAGACGCGAATCGCGCTGACCGCTAGGTAGTCCAGACCCGATCGATCTTCTCGGCCGCGGGCGAGGGATTGATTACGCACAAAACTTAAAAGGATTTGAAATGCTTGCAGTATATGGACTAAAGCATATTAAATAGAAGTTAATTTTTTCACTAAAAAATCCTAATTTGTTCTATGTCTTATTATGCTTAAGATTGGGAAAGACGTTGCTTTCATTAATCAACACAACAATTTATTAATATTAAAACATATTACCGGTTTATTCAATTTAAGAAGAATAAACTTTAACATGCGTATATATTCAAAATTAAAAACATTTCTATGTGTTTACGGCTTAATAAACCCATATATGTAAGACGCGGATACTGTGTAGTACATGTGTAGATACCGCTGACCGCAAAGTAGTCCAGCCGCGATCATATCCTCGGCAGCAGGCAAGAGCTAGGTCACGTAATGGTACACACATGCAGCTCAGATCCCAGATAGATTTCAAATGCATGCAGTAAAATGATCCGTAATTTGAGTTTTACTGGAATGGAAAAAGAATGTTTATATTTTCTGTTTCTCGTTTTTAAAGGATTGTTCACTATAAGAACTTAACAAAATATGACCTATAGTCCTCACATAAAAGCATGAATACTTAAAAAAAAAAATGTTTTCTTATGAATTAAGGAATCCCTTATATATACCGGTATACTTTCTGGGATAATTTTATGTCATTTGTACGCACAGACTTTCGTTAACTTGGCCAAATTGCCGCGAGTACTGGTCAACACGTATTACTTTTCACCCTCATATTATGCAATACCCGAACACAAAAACAGTTCTACGAGCTTAATAAAGTCACAAACAAAATTTTTTGCAGCGACGCCCATATCGAAAAATTTCCCGTTTTAGAGTTATAAAGCAAAGACTTTTAAGGTATATAGACCCCTCATTTTAGAGGCTAGCCCCCTTTTTATGGTGCCAAATGAAAGCTCCTAATATTCTGCACAACTTTTGCTCTATATGTGTTTTGAGAAAAATTCACAACTAAAAAGTTATTGAGCAAAGATATAAGCAAAATTTAACATTTTTTGAAACATGAATTTCAATGTAATTTTTTAAGAAGTATAGGTGGGTTAATCAAACATGTAAAACTAGGAGGACAACGTTCAAGATGTCTACATTAAAGAATTGTAAACTAAAACTACTTCCTATGGATCAACTGGGAGCCTTTGCAGGTACACGAAACCCATTAAAAATATTTTAAGGGAAATAACTCATAACTGGAAGTAGCGATTTCAAAATATTTTGTACTCTAGTGAGCTTTTGTCATTTCTAATAGACCCTGAAAATTTGAATACAATCTAATGACAAACAAGCGAGATATTAAAGTTTAAAGAAACGTCTAGAAGAAAAAGAAGAAAAGTAATAATGAAGAATTTCAAACAGAATCAGTACAAGGCCTTCTTGGAAACGGGAGACCTTAATAATCAGTCAAAATTTTGCTGTGTGCTACTTATGATGTTCAAGATATAAATAATTGGTGCGATATATAATAAATGGTTTTATAATATGTAATCAAAATTCTGTTTTTAAAACGTTTTTTCATATCTTATTATTTAATTGAGTTTTTTCTTTAGTTGATATTGATGGGTACGTTACTAAGGACGGAATTTAATACAATGTTCAAAATATAAATAATTGGTGCGATATATAATAAATGGTTTTAAAACATGGAATCAAAATTCTGCTATTAAAACGTTTTTTCATTACTTATTATTTAATTCACTTTTTTCTTTTGTTGATATTGATGGGTACGTTACTTAGGACGGAATTTAATACAAGACTATCCCTTGACTCAAGACAAAATTCGTATACCTCAATCTTTGAATAATAAAGGCATCCCTGCATTCATTTCACACGTATAGAAATAATGATTAATAATTAGATTGTGTTTTTAGTAATAATTTTAAAAGTTTGAGGCTGTTTCATTGAAACCTGTTCGCTCTTTAATCTTAGACAGGACATACCTGGTATTTACCTAGTGCGGGTGTTTGAAAATGACCCTCGTTAGGATTAATCCGTTAACTTAAAGACACCAATTCAATAGTCGTTGTTTGATGTTCAACATTACGTTTTATTGAAGTCAATGATAATGAATACATAGTGTTTTATTAGTATTTCTATTGTTTACGTATTTGTTCATTATCTTTTGGACCAAACGCACATACTAGTATCTTTCCCTCAGCATACGGTGGACGTTTTTAGGAACTACATGTTGACGTATATTTTAATCTATTCATTACGGATGATATAGTTTCATCCCATACACACATGCCTTTGAAAATAAAAATCTCCTTAAAATATATTAATCCCAAATGGTACCACTCCGTATATAAATGAATAAATGTGTGAGAGGCTAGCAAGGATAGTTCTTTTTCAAAAGAACAGGATGTTTAGTTGTGTAATTTTAGATGTATGGTATACAATTTTAATTTAATATCGATCTATTTAGCTTTTTCAAAATGCGAAGGTTAAACAAAAGCACCTGCTGTTGTAGCTTTGTTGTAATATATATAAATACTTGCTGATTTAGACGCTAGGAGATAGTTTAAGAATTCCTAAAGGTAAGTAGATTTTGACGACTGACAAATGTATCATTATATTTTTTCATCTGTTTATTCAAATCGAATGAATTTCATGTTTTATTTTAAGTGAAAAAGATATAACTGAATTCATCTTTTAAAAAAAAGATGTTCTTTATTCTTTATCTATGAAACCTCTTTTGTATAAAGAAATAACACACAAATATCCATGCTATCTTTAATTTGTGGGGTTATGGTAAGTGTATTTATGAGTCGCACACGCATGTAAGCGCACTCATAAACAGCACACATACCCATAGACAACGCACGTATCTTTGTTAAGATATATATAAATCAGATTAATTACAAGTGTTTTTATCTAGGCCGTGCATGCAAAAAGTTAATTATCAGTAATTATCAATATTAATGCATGCATCACGGATGATTTAAATTTACCAGAAGTCTCACAAAATGAATATACAGTGTACCTCAAAATTCCAACATTCCAAAAAACTATTTTTTCAATATTTGACCAAAAACAGAACTAAGGTAACATTAAGTTGATTTGACCTTAAGTGATTACAAAACTAATATTGTATTTTAATTGTACTGCAGATGATTGTGGCTCTTATTCTTGTGGTTTTTGTGATGGAAGTACGGGCTGAAACAAACGATGGCAGTTGTAAGGAAATGCTGCAGGAATACAAAACTTTCATCGAACAAATCGAAAAGTCAGTGAAAGCTGTTAAAAAAAACCCAAAAGTTTATGCACGAAAGACGCAAGGTATAATACATATATGAAATGTCTTTAAAAATCTGTAAATACCCTAATTTTACAAGTTCGTTTTCTCACTTAATTTATTATTTCAAAAAACCAAAGACAGGAGCGTTGTTTACACAAGATGGGGAAAGAAAACATGTCCTTCAAATGCCGAGTTAGTTCTATCAGGTAAATTCATTTTTGAATTCACTTTTGTTATTTCTGACACTTAATTTTTTTTCACCACTATATTATAAAGTTAAGTCCAGAAATTGTGGTCTTTCAAAATTAACACCAACAAAAACTCAGCTTTACGATTAAATAAAATTTGAGTTAAAAAATATGACATTTAAACACATAATATAATTATAAAGTTTATCTGATTTCTTAAGGCTTCACTGGAGGTTCATGGTTCGATCACAAAGGAGCAGCGGTTGATCTTTTGTGTTTACCAAGAGATCCAGAGTGGGGAAAATACATTGATGGAGTTGATGGAGCCAAAGCTTATGTTTATGGTGCGGAATACAAAACACACCATTCTCCCGGCAACTTGAAAACTCTTCTTGATCAAAATGTACCGTGTGCTGTTTGTCTTGTTCGAAATAAATCCGTTGTCAAAATGTTTCCAGGTAATTTAGAATTTTAGAAAGGAAATTTAAATATCATTTTTTATCTGTTTTGTTTATAGATGGGTTATAAATATTTGTAATAGTTTTTCATATTGATACACTTGTGACTGATTTTTGTTTGTAGATGAAAGTTTTTTGCTTTGTTTTTATTATTGCATAGATATACAATCTTATGTGCATTGAAATTCATTATTTTTTAATGGCCAGAAAAACCTGTTACAAAGGATGGAAGTTAGAGTATCATGGGAACTTAATGGCGGGATATCCTAACAGTCCAGCTGGTACAATGTACACCTGTGTTGACGAGCATCCAGATACTTTACACGGTGGTCGTGGAATGCAAAACGGTAGACATTTTTACTCCGTAGAGGCTCGATGTGGTTCCTTGAATTGCCCACCTTATGTGGAGGGGAGAGAACTCGTTTGTGTTGTTTGTTCTAAGTAGTAAATATTACAAACACAGTACTGACTTTTTGATTACATTTTGTCAGGGTTATTTAATATTTGTTTTCACGTCAAAATATGAGTTAACACTGCTTTCAGTTTCAATGTAAAATCACTAAAATTTTATATATATAATTCTTTATGTTGTTATTGATTCCTTTGAGATAGTCTAATCTACAGAGAATGAAATACAGGTGACACTCGATGGCTCGAACTTCGATCTCTCGAAGTTCTTTTTATCTCGAAGTGAACTCACGGTCCCGATTTTTTTCTCTATATAACTAAGCAAATTTATTCTTGATCTCTCGTACTTCGATCTCTCGAAGCTCTTGATCTCTCGAAGTAAAACCTTGGTCCCGTTATACACATTTCATTGTTTTTTACTCTTGATAACTCGAAGTGGTTACCATGTACACACTCGGCCGATCAAGCGTATAATTAGAGCTCCGCGTGGACCTTACCTGGATGGTTGAGTGAACGCCTTGGGCAAGCGTATTTATGTCTAAATCAAAATGTTTTATCTTTTTCTCGCGTAAACATCCGAAATCGACAACTCCCTGGCTTTTTCCATAACCAATCGTATGACAGAGATCTCACGTGCCATACTTTGCTTTTGCAGAAGCCAGGGAGTTGTCGATTTTGAATGTTTACGCGAGAAATCAACAAGTTTGTCAATGTTGGTGTAAAAAAAAACTAAAGTGAAGGTTATATCTCAAAGAAAAATCATTTATGAAGGAATACAAATGTGCGCATATGTCTAGTTTAACAATTTAAATGAGAAATTAGCTGATGAAGTGAGGCGGTATCCAAAATGGCGTCCTCCCTTGTTATTTTTCCTCCGAGGTAACCACATTTTTAACGATGTTTGTTTTTCTACACAAGCCCCTGTGCACTGACAGGACCGATACCCCGCTATACATTGTAACATATTACTTCATTATCACATTCATATTATTATTGTACCCTTGGGAAATGATTGTCATAGCGTGTAATTAAAGAAAATGTATACTTAAAGTCTGTTAATAAATAAACTGTTTCAAAATGGCCTTTAAAAATTAATTTGAACTGTCTATTCTTTATCTCCGAGTAAGCGGCCATTACAGCTGTTATTAATAGAATGGGGGCTTGGATGTCCACGTGCTATTTGTAACTGATCTTTGAAAACAGCTTACACATCATTTTGCTCATTTTTAACCAATTTCATGTAATACTAATTGATTTATTGCAAATAATTATGAATATAAATAATTCTATAACCTATTCCGTTAATTGAAACCATTGTTGTGTTCCCCCACCGTTAACGCTTGACACCTTGGGTATCTCAGACACCCCTTAGGCTATGTGTACTATACACAACACAACTATTTGTGCACATATTTTATTATGTTCAGGCCTCTATTTGATCACTTTAATCGGCATCATTTAAGAATTTAATTATGTCCGTTATCTCTATGCCTGTACTCCGCCCGTTTTTCACTATCACAGGGGTTGTAATGACTAAACAATTATATAAAGCTTTTTAAAAGTAGTTGATTTTCTCTACGGTAGAATATTTAATACTAGGTCTATTTAAAACATTGATTATGAGGTAAATATATTACCGCGATGTGTTAGTTACAATAAATCCGTATCTAAGAAAATAATGTGTTTTTTTTATTTCCGGTAGCGTATTCCTGCGATGAAGTTGAGCGTGCATACAAAGTATAACTGGAAGATTACCGTTTGGTAATTTTTTTGATGCGTATTATACATCCCAACAAGCTTTTTTTCACCACTTTCAGGCCCAAAGTGGGGGTGTGTATTGTACACTATTGCGTATTATATTCACCGGATTACGGTAGTCGTCAACATCGACAATTCGTCCAAAAAATACGGTAATTATCAAATGTGTTCAAAAATAGAAACACTTAAAATGATATATGAGGTCATTTGACTATTGGTCTATGACTGGCTTTCCCCCTTACCCTGGCTGAGTATTTGACTGTGGCCTATGACTGGCTTTCCCCTTTACCCTGACTGAGTATTTGAGTGTGGCCTATGACTGGCTTTCCCTATTGCCCTGGCTGAGTATTTGACTGTGGTCTATGACTGACTTCCCCCCTTACCCTGGCTGAGTATTTGACTGTGGCCAAGAATTGGCTTTCCCTATTACCCTGGCTGAGTATTTGACTGTGGTCTATGACTAACTTTCCCCCTTACCCTGGCTGAGTATTTGACTGTGGTCTATGACTGGCTTTCCCCCTTACCCTGGCTGAGTATTTGACTGTGGCCTGTGACTGGCTTTCCCCTTTACCCTGGCTGAGTATTTGACTTTAGTTACAACTGAATTTCCCCCCTACCCTGGCTGAGTATTTGACTGTGGCCTATGGCTGGCTTCCCCCCCCCCCTACCCTGGCTGAGTATTTGACTTTGGCCTTTGGCTGGCTTTCCCCCTTTCCCTGACTGAGTATTTGACTGTCCCCTGGGAAGATAATTTGACAATATCCCAGCCCTGACATTACCACAAGGATACATTTTTCCTTTGTTTTACAAAACAGACCTTAAATAAGGATAAGGGCAAGAGTTATTTTGTCAATACCTTGGTAAAAAATTGATGTTGACCTTTGCCTATGGTTTCGGGACAACAGTTCCTACCCCAGGGCTAACACAATGACTACTGCCCTCATACTTATTTAAGAGCTGTATACTATTATGTCTATGAATGACTCACAACTACAGAAGACTGATTGCAAAAGGTCCCCTGAGTGACCAAGAAACAAAAAAATAAGCCGCCTTAAAAAATATATATCATGAAAAACTCTTAAATACTTAACCACATATGTCTTTTGTTTTGTTTTTCTTGACTTCATCCAATAAATCTCTGTGTATCATACTCTTGAAACCTATAAAGATACAACACAATTCTACACACCAGTACATGCATAAACTAAAGAAAGTAATATCAACAGCAAACACTGTAAGATATTGTTTATAATACGCACTGATGTATTATATGTACCCCTACGCACTCATGTATAATACGCAACCCCCAAAGTTAACCAAAAAATGGCGAAAAGATTTTTCTTTCCGAGAAAATGCTTTGGAAACTTGAAATATACTGGCGTGCGACCAATTCTCGCCGAGTACCATTTCTCGCCAGTACATTGTGAAGTCATTTTAGCAACACATAAAATTACATACGAAAAATGACGTCACAATGTACTGGCGAGAAATGGTACTCGGCGATAACTGGTCGCACGCCGGTACAGGGTGATTAATATAGGGTGGTTTACCCCTCTGGTTTTGAAATTGAAGTGCAGTAATTATACTTAAGTGAAAAGTGTAGTAAGTTGTTAAGGTCAAGATCTAGTAAATGAAAGGTGCCTACAGGTTTATAAAATTTAAGATATAAATTCTTTCAATGATGCTTTATAACAATAGCTTTGTTTGATAGGGTGTACCGCGGCTAATTTTTTTTAGTAAAGACAATGAAAAATCATGTTTTAAACAGTTATTTTCAACGAAATATGAAGGAAATAATTAACACATTTCGGAGTTTTGTCCATTTTTGGCTAATAAAATGTATCTAGAATGCCTACAGTCTCCCCAGAAAACGGAATTAAACAAGCTTTTGAACTCTTTAAAATGATGTCAAATTGAATATAGGTATCGGGATTACTTTTCCCATGATTTAACATAGAATGTCAAGAAATTGTTTAATTTTCTACACAATTCCCTTAAAGCCGTAAAGTATTGGAAAAAGATTCTTCAAATCAATTATGAGGTCATAATGGTTCTAACTCCAAAAGGACAGTCTGGAACCGTTTACTAGATCTTTACCTTAAGATATTTAACTTGTTTCAGTACTTTGTAATATAATTTATGGTATGTTCTTAAATTGTAATATTCTGCAATAGTTGATTATAACTAACAACTTGTTATTTATCCTCAAAGCTAGCGTCCTCACAACGACAAGGGTCCTTAAGTTGTGGCAAAGCTACACAAAAATTATACGATACTCTAATTGATAAACAATACAGTTCACACTTTGCCCTCCAATGAAGTGATGAATGCAGGTCGTCATTTCCAATGCTAATCTGTCTCTCTCTCTCACCCCAGTGGGCACGCAACTTTGTTTCAACGTTGACTAATGGTTGAAATCAAGTTGCAACGTTGATCAACCATTATTCAACGTTGAATCAACGTTGAGGTTTAAACGTTGAAAACCAAACCATAACTCAACGTTGATTCCACGTTGAAGACCCAACTTATTTTCAACGTTGAAGACATCAACCACCTTTAAACGTTGAAACAACGTTTTAATATATTAATGAAACTGAACACATATTTTCAAATTTAAACTTCCTTATCATTGTTAAATCTAGATTTTACTTATATTTTGTAAAGTGGAAGCATTAAATGACGTGTTTTTACAAATATTAAATGTTAATTTGAATACAATTTTATCTTATATATATATTCCAATAAAATTAATGTATTATTGTCTAATGCAATTAAAATATCAATTTTCTTTTAAATGAAAAGTTAAATTAATATTTTACATTAGATTAAAAAAAAAAGAATTCATACAAGAAATTTGAGATTGAGCTGTGCGTACAGCAAGTGGCTAATTGCATTTTAACTTGGTCAGTGAGAAGGGGATGCCCAGGACCCATCACTACTGCAAGCACTGCTGATCAAGGGAGTTTTGCAATTGACCAGGCTGTTCTATGTCAGCTTGACCGCTAAAGACGCTATTGGTGAACAAAGAAAGTCAGTTCTTAGGTACACCTCGTGCAGTCACTACACAGATTTTATGTACAGTAAAATGCCGGGATTTTAGCTTTTGGACGATTAATTTGTGACTATTTCATATTTTACACTGGAGTATATCTTGGGAGTTATTTTTTAAAACAGTCTGCAGAATGCAAATGATGAACTGACTATTGTGGATTCAACTTTTTTGTGTTGACATCCTTTGTTTCATGTCATGGAAAACAAGCATGGCTACCATTTGGCGGAATGTACGTGGTTTCTTTGTGATCGTATTCCTACAGCCTTATTTAAAACATTTTGAAATGCCAAGTTCAACTTTTTAACGAGGACTTAATACACAACTTGTTTAGCAAAGGGTATACTCAAATACTACTAGGATTTAAATTAAGGCCGACTTTCTACATTTGGATTTTTTTAATAAAGTGGCAAAACACATAAAACAGCACAACGTAATAAAAGACGATATGTTTATAAACAATATTTTACAAAAATCACTTAATTTTAACTTTTTTTTCATTGTCATATCTATATATTTTAAACCAGATTTCAACACAATTTCTACGTTGAATCAACGTTGAATTTTGACGTAGAAACAATGTTACATTTTCAACGTTGCCTCAACTTTCTTATGCAATCTTATTTCAACGTTGAATCAACGTTGATGCCTGACGTTGAAACAACGTTATTTCAACGTTGAAATGCCCGCTGGGACCTGCATTTCTTAGTAGGGACAGACCACATTTAAACTTCTTACTAGAAACTTGTGGGTCCCGGTTTCATTACTGGTCAGATATTTCTTCCATTAGATATTTGCTCTAACGTTGTGGGTCCCGGGTTCATTCCTGGTCAGATATTTTCTCCATTGAATATTTGCTCTAATGCTGTGAGTCCCGGGTTTCATTCCTGGTCAGATATTTCCTCCATTAGATATTTGCTCTAGATCTCTCTTCCTTCTCACCAACGTCGTCCTGTAAAATATGTTAATAAAAATGTTCATTGATTTAAACTTTTTATAGAGGAAATTCGAGACTCTGCTCTCCGTGGTCATTGACATACAGTGTAATGAATTGGTAAAATGCACTGCATTGTACAATATAATAGAATTTGTAACCCTAAACAATTCTATAACATTTCATTTCTCACACGACGAACAATGAGCCATCCAAATGAACATCTTTCAGATTCTATCGTCTGTTCACACGTCATGATGACGTTTCGTCGTTTCGACATCCAACAATTTCGTTCCCGAGTCATTTCGGTCCAGATATATTACTTGTTTAATCAATTTCATCTTAATTAGGGTCTTCCGTTTCGAACGGAAGACCCTTTTGTTTTTCTTCGGTTTCTTTTTAATATTATTTTATTTATTTTTTTTTTCTGACTCCTTCTCGGCTTTATATCTCAAAAAGTTTTCATCCGATTTCAATGAAATTTTCAGAGCTTTTGTAAAGTTACCGTGCCTCAAAGATGTTAAAGTTTCAGCATTTACGTCACTTCAGTTCAAATTTGGCGGCCATTTTTAAATTTAAAAAAAGTGATTTTGTCCGGAAGAAATCTCCGTAAACTTTAAAGATAACGCTTTGAAATTTTTACGGATGATAGATGTATCAATTCTATAATGTACTGGGGGGTTTAAAATTTTGTTCATTAATTTTGCTCAAAACTGGAAGAAGTTCCAATTTTTGGAAATTTTCATTTTTTTTTAACAAAATAAGACAATACTACAGTCTTATAGAACTGGCCATGGTGAATTCAAATATGAAATCCGTTTGAAAATCGGACGATGCATTACAGAGATATCGGGGTTTAAAAATTGATTTTTCCGGAAATTTTGTTTCCACGTCCTCGGCTTAGAAAATAGCGTAATGTTCAAAGTAAAATTAATTCGTACCAAAAATAATTGTAAAGTCGTGCTTGAACACATTCGGATTTTTTTTTGTCAAGTCGTTCTTGAAATTAGAAAGGTTTTTGTTAATTCGTACTTAAAATCATTCGGATTTTGTTAAGTCGTACCAGGAATAATTCGATTTTTTCATCTTTTTATTTAAGTTACTCTTGTTGTTGGTTAAAGAGCTCTGCTTCTTCCAGGAACTTCCGGCTTTTCTTCCGACATTAACCGAAGACCCACTCGTTGCTTTGCAACGAGCTTTGCTCTAGTTTCATATATCATTATGTTCGAACATTTGTAGCAGTGGTCTCTTGTAGTAAAGACACACTCCTGCGTATTGGATATTTTTAAACCCTGATTATGAATCAGGATTCATAAAATTGGTCAGGCCCCAATTAAATAGACCAATCCACACTTTACAAAAGTTATGTCCCTTGGCCGCCATCTTTGAGGAAAAACCCATATATTTCCCACAGTAGCCTTTGTAGTTTAGAGGGTTGTAACTTTGTCATTTGACATTAAAAAAAAAACGTTTCCCTGTGAATTTTAAGTGCCCCAAGTTGGGGCAACCCACACATCGAAGGAATAAATCAAATTCCAAGAGATTTCTTCAGAGGACGCCCAAATATTTGGTTGCTTAAAGAAGGGAAAAGTTGCTTTTTCCCCTTTGACCTTTGGGTTGACCCCGCAAAGGGGAACAACTTTTGCAAAGTGTGGATTGGACTATTGCAAGCGGGCATGCATATACAATGTAGACAGTCGATATTGTCGAAATACTCATCAGTATTGTCAAACTATCGTCAGGCAGTTTGAAGTATATGTACAAAAAATGTAAATGACTATAAGAGACCACAATTGTCGACACCGTCCCTCTTAACTATATGAATTGATCTACCCGCCTAAACATAACACAAAGACCAACATACCGCAAGAAATCTTTAACCAATAAAAAGCCAAGACCATAGAACACAACTGACCAATTTACATATTAATTGCCTTAGAACATAAGATATAAGTAAAATATAAAATCGAATGTTTATCACTTAAACGGATATTCAAAACAGTCGCGGAAATTCAAATACGCGAAATATAGAAAGCCAAAATAAATAGTTAACTTATATTTGATATTTAATTATTTCAATAAACAGCACTTTCCAGCGGCTACTTCTAGTCACAATTCCTGCCCAGTATGCCTAGATGTATTTAGTGACTTAATTAGAGCTCCAGATAATCAACAGGATGCCTGATCCCACATCACGTCTGACTGACATCGGAAATCGTGCATGTTTGATTTATCTCAACAGCTGAAACATCGCACTTGTTGAACTGACAGAATTTCATTGATCAGTAAATTCGATACGTGCAAAAAATTGTAATCAGTGAAATCAAATTAAACGGTTAAATTCAATGACTTTATAACTGCCACATGATTGAATATTTTTATTTCATATTGAGCGAATACATATTCATATATTTGTGTGCATTTATTTTTGCATATTTTGTGCATCAAGATAACGCAACTCGCATTTACATGTAATTAAAGACGTTAATACGCATGTGCATGTATAAGCAACAATTTTGATTCAATTCTACTGCAGTACATTCTCTGTTGCACACCAAAAACGTCCAAAATGGTTAGCTGAGAGTCCCGCGCTGACACTAATTGGTTTGCAAAAAGGTTTAAAGCAGTTGTGTTTACGTATCTTTTGGTGAAAGTGCAGGATCAGAAAATGTTCAACATTTCATGTTTTTATTTTCCACCGTTTTATTCACACTATGATTCATGTGTTCGTTCATAGTAAAATAAAATTCAACAGAGGATTTTTTCTCCGTAAGGGGGGGGGGGGAGAGGTAGAGGCAAGTGTTTGATTGTTGTTACCAGTGGGGTCTGCAGATCAATTACGGTAACTTTACAATGCCTTATTTAATTCATTAAATAACTTTAAAATTTTCTACAGGAGAAGGGTGATGGTTCCGGACCCCCTGACCCCTTGATCTCATCCACCTATAGATCTGCGCATAAAATACATTAAACTACCGAGGAGTCACTGGGAAATGGTAGCACATATAGTGCAAACAGTGATTCTCCATTAAATTTAAATTAAAAAAAGAAAATAAGGGGAGCCTTCAAATATAGCTGTTTAGGTAGCAGTGTCTCAATCCTGATATAGGTGTTGTGGTAGTAGAGTATCAGCCCTGATATAGCTGTTGTGGAAGAAGTGTATCAGCCCTGATATAGGTGTTGTGGTAGTAGTGTATCAGCCTTGATATAGATGTTGTGGTAGTAGTGTATCAGCCCTGATATGGATGTTGTGGTAGTAGTGTATCAGCCCTGATATAGGTGTTGTGGTAGTAGTGTATCAGCCTTGATATAGATGTTGTGGTAGTAGTGTATCAGCCCTGATATGGATGTTGTGGTAGTAGTGTATCAACCCTGATATAGGCGTTGTGGTAGTAGTGTATCAACCCTGATATAGATGTTGTGGTAGTAGTGTATCAGCCTTGATATAGGTGCTGTGGTAGTAGTGTATCAACCCTGATATAGGTGTTGTGGTAGTAGTGTATCAGCCTTGATATAGGTGCTGTGGTAGCAGTGTATCAGCCCTGATATACATGTAGGTGTTGTGGTAGCAGTGTATCAGCCCTGATATATGTGTTGTGGTAGCAGTGTATCAGCCCTGATATAGGTGTTGTGGTAGGGTAGCATTGTATCAGCCCTGATATAGGCGTTGTGGTAGTAGTGAATCAGCCCTGATATAGGCGTTGTGGTAGCAGTGTATCAGCCCTGATATAGGTGTTGTGGTAGCAGTGTATCAGCCCTGATATAGGTGTTGTGGTAGTAGTGTTTCAGCCTTGATATAGGTGTTGTGGTAGCAGTGTATCAGCCCTGATCTAGATGTTGTGGTAGCAGTGTATCAGCCCTGATATAGGTGTTGTGGTAGTAGTGTATCAGCCCTGATGTAGGTGTTGTGGTAGCAATGTATCAGCCCTGAATTAGGTGTTGTGGTATTAGTGTATCAGCCCTGATATAGATGTTGTGGTAGTAGTGTATCAACCCTGATATAGGTGTTGTGGTAGTAGTGTATCAGCCTTGATATAGGTGCTGTGGTAGCAGTGTATCAGCCCTGATATACATGTAGGTGTTGTGGTAGCAGTGTATCAGCCCTGATATATGTGTTGTGGTAGCAGTGTATCAGCCCTGATATAGGTGTTGTGGTATTAGTGTATCAGCCCTGATATAGATGTTGTGGTAGTAGTGTATCAACCCTGATATAGGTGTTGTGGTAGCAATGTATCAGCCTTGATATAGGTGCTGTGGTAGCAGTGTATCAGCCCTGATATACATGTAGGTGTTGTGGTAGCAGTGTATCAGCCCTGATATATGTGTTGTGGTAGCAGTGTATCAGCCCTGATATAGGTGTTGTGGTAGTAGTGTATCAGCCCTGATATAGGCGTTGTGGTAGTAATGCATCAGCCCTGATATAGGTGTTGTGGTAGTAGTGTATCAGCCCTGATATAGCTGTTGTGGTAGCAGTGTATCAGCCCTGATATAGGTGTTGTGGTAGTAGTGTTTCAGCCTTGATATAGGTGTTGTGGTAGCAGTGTATCAGCCCTGATCTAGATGTTGTGGTAGCAGTGTATCAGCCCTGATATAGGTGTTGTGGTAGTAGTGTATCAGCCCTGATGTAGGTGTTGTGGTAGCAATGTATCAGCCCTGATGTAGGTGTTGTGGTAGGGTAGCAGTGTATCATCCCTGATATAGGTGTTGTGGTAGCAGTGTATCAGCCCTGATATAGGTGTTGTGGTAGGGTAGCATTGTATCAGCCCTGATATAGGTGTTGTGGTAGGGTAGCATTGTATCAGCCCTGATATAGGTGTTGTGGTAGTAGTGAATCAGCCCTGATATAGGCGTTGTGGTAGCAGTGTATCAGCCCTGATATAGGTGTTGTGGTAGTAGTGTATCAGCCCTGATATAGGTGTTGTGGTAGCAATGTATCAGCCCTGATATAGCTGTTGTGGTAGTAGTGAATCAGCCCTGGTACAGCTATTGTGGCAGTAGTGCATCATGCAGCCCTGATACAGCTGCTTTGGACTACATGTAGGTTGTTTTTGCTCGTCGTTAAGGGACCTAAAAATCTTCCTCTTAAGGCCGAGTTTTCTCTGTCTTTGCCCTCGGTTAAAGAACTGTCTTGCCCTCAATAAATATTTCCCATTTAATTTAGTTTAATCTTTTAACATTAATTTGGTAAAGGAATAAATGATATTCAGTTAATCATCTATGATCTAATTAAAACTATTGTATAATTAAATTTCAATGTCAATTTTCACTCCATGATATATTTGAAATAAAACAAGCATTGTAAGAGTATTGCATAATTAAGCAAAACATGCCATCCACGGCACATGCGTCATTCGAGGATTCAGAATTTTTTTTCAGGGTGGGGTCCGAGGAATCATATTGTGTTTCTAGGGGAGGGTCTTTTTCTTGAATTCTACTATGATATTTAAGAAGTTTGAATCTTCCATGGAATATCCCCCTGGGTCCCCTCCTTTTAGATCCACGCATGTCGACACCCGATTAGTAGTGAAAAATGAGTAGTTTAGAATTGTTTTTCCATAATCTTTTGGTCCATTTTGGGTCAGTTTGGGTCCATTCGGGTAACTAGAAACACCCAGCGTAGCGCTAGCAACCCGATCATGAATGCGAGAAGTTTTCAAATATTATTACAAGTAATAACTTTAAGGTGGTATGTAACACTTGTTGATATTTATATGGTTATATACGTACATTATAATCAAAATACTTTAACCGTTTTAAACTTTTCAAATTTTATAGTATTTGACAAAGAAATATGTTTAAATTTTTTGGGGAAAGGTCAAAATTATAAAAGCCCCAGCGAATCGAAAGCATCCTTGTGGAGATGAGATTATAAGTTGTTGAAATGAAGTGCTTAACCCTGATAAAAAATGAGATGATTGAAAACTGTGAAATTTTGGTGTGTGTCAAATATAAAAAATCTTCTGACAAAGATTCTAAATCTAAATATGTAGTACATACACGTGTTGTTCGTGTGAATTGTATTTAGTGCAAGTATTGTTCGTGTAAATTGTAGTACACACAAGTGTTGTTCATGTAAATTGTGGTATATACACGTGCTGTTAATGTAAATTGTAGTACATACACGTGTTGTTCATGTGAATTGTAGTACATAGACGTGTTGTTCATGTAAATTGTAGTACATACTGTACAATTTATAACTTAACGGTTTTTATCAGCACCCTTACACAATTATACTTTGAAGTGATAATAATACCACACTTATAACACTCAACAATTTAAACATCACACACACTTCACATGCACTGGTTTACACGCAGGTATTGTTAAAATTCAGATCAAGGTAAATGATTCTAGAGCAGGTGTAACCTGATGTTGTTTTCTTCATTACAATGCTTTGTGTCTGACCTTGGTGGGCAAGTAGACCGATACCGTAAAGGAATTTAAAATCTCTCTCTCTCTCTCTCTCTCTCTCTCTCTCTCACGTATAACTTGGTATCTGTTTGACATTAGACACTTTAAACATGCTCTAGTAAACACGCTGGTATTGTTGAAATATGTGTATTTGTTTCTCCTGTCTAACCAAGGTAGCTGTCTCTGTATCAGGTGAAACCTGATGTTGGTTTTTGTACAAAATAAATGCTTTGTATCTGACCTCGGACTGCAGGTAGTCTGATGGCGTATAAAGAACTTACCTCACCTTCTCTCTATTCTTATCTCTCTTTCTTTCTCTCTCTCTCTTTCTGTCTTTCTCTCCGTCTCCTTCGCCCTCTTTCCACCTCTCTCCCTTTTTCTGTCTTTCTTTCTTTCTTTCTTTCTTATTTTCTTTCTTTTTCTCTCACTCTTTAAGTCTCTTTCTCTTTCTTTTAAATTGAAAATGTATACTGTATTATATTGCAACATATCGCATGTTGGTTTTTTTTTTTTGCTGGATCATTTATTTTTAACAAGTAAAGAGACAAGCACAACTTTAACTATATTTTGAAAAAGAAAAAAATAAGAAACAAAATTTAAACTTTCATAACAAGTCATTATCATCCTTGAAGAATTGTTTTTAGTTTTTTTTTTTGTAACAACTAAGGAGGGTGGCATCATGTGTCCTTGTATCTCGATTTTGTGGGTTTTCCCAAGGTATTACTTTACAAGGTTTTCGTCTTAACCTGTTACATCACAATGCGTAGTAGAAGTTGACCCGACCAATGCGTTTCCTTATTTAACTATCAGGTATAGATTATGTGAAGATAAAACGACATCCTCAATGCTGTTGTAACTTATTAGTGGAAATATGAAGAGTATCATTTTATATTATAGAGTTAAAACATAAAATTGATCACATAATTTGGACAGTTACTTTTCATGGATATTTTTTGGAAAAGTTTGATACAAATCTAGTCACTATAAACCTTTTAAAGAATATATTATCGATGTAGTATAAAGGAAAGAATGATTCTAAACATAATAGAATATACTTGTAATACTGATGTTATTGAAATATCAAACTGTTGAAATTACCTTTAGAAAAAAAATATATCAACCGGTCCTTTCATCAAACTCCCTATCTTTGTAAGATTCTTCAAATATTTCAAATCAAATAGTATACAAATCACAAAATCAACATAAGCAGATGAATTGTAATTAACTGTGTGGTAAGTGCCAAGTGATTTTATAATACTATTTTTAACTATAAAAAATGCGTTATTACGCGGGTAGGTTAGGGCAACTCCGAGTTTATTAACCATCAATATATATTAATTTTTTTTTTAAAAACTGTTCATTTTTATGAAATCAATGCTGAATATTATCATGAAGTGAGTGTATTCAGTGAGATATATTTCTTCTTCGGAATCGAGTCGACCTTTGAAATTTTCACATCGCTCAACTGAGGAACAATTGCCTTAACTCTGATCAAATTAGTATTACAGTATCAAAATCAAAATATCTTGACAACTATGTACAGTAGATCTTGCTAAAAAAATTGAAAATCTGCAAATTTTTATCCACATCTTATTTTGGTAAATACCAAGCCCCTTTTGTTGTTGTACCTCTAAGAAGATTTTCCTTTTTTCCTATATTCCTGTTGTGGTTTTTCAACATTACTTAATGTGTGAAGTCTCCGTTATAAACTTGATTTATAAACATTTGCTTCTGAACAATGGATTTCAAAACAACAAACGCATCAATGTATAAACTTGTTCTTAAAAGCAAAAAAAAATAATTTTTAAAAAGTATGAATCGGTGATCTCATGATCTAGCAATAGGTAGATGAAAATATGTACGTCCCACCTTTCATCTTGATTAGACGTTAATTTAGATGCTATCGAAACATGCGGTATGATTATAATTCAACTCGGTTTTAAGAACCATATTTATTTACGTGACTCCAAAGAATGATATCTTAAACACGCTGGACACTAGAAATCAAAATTGATATATGTTAACATCAAAATACAGAACATATGGTCATCTTCTTTACTGTATTTATGAAAATCAAATGGTGGTTGCCGTATTCGAAAGAAATGCGCGTAAAATGTGTACTTAAACTACACAGTCGCTACGTAAATATAATTGACTACGTAATATGTCTATATTTAGATATGACTCTTCCAGCATTACTTAAAGGTCCTTTCCACGTTAGGGAATAATCCCGCTTTTCTGCAACACCCTCTTTATCACTGTTTATAACCCAGTCTGGTATTTGTCTAACAAGGGAATACGTGTACAGTTGTGGTTTTAATGTTACCATCTGAAGCAAATTTATTTATTGCCTGTTTTGAAATTTCAAAATACTGTGGCAATTTACCTAACTGTGCTCTAAAACTCGGAGTCTCTTTTATTTAAATGACCGACGCTCTCTAAATTGGACGATTCGATTGTAATTAAATGCGTAAATCGTAAAATGGTTCAGTGAATCTAAATCTTAAACTTACACCTCAGTTAATATTTTGCAAAGTGTACAGCTATAACTTAAGCCTGTTTGGGATACTTCAGGAAAAGTTCTGACACAAGCGCAATAACTTGTCGGGTTTTGTTATGAAACAAAAACTCAAACATGCTAGTAATTGAAATTTTTTAAAAAAAAACCTTGAAAGCACGTGCTGCAATGTAGCTATGCCTCTGAACTTCAATTCTTACGGTATTAACTTAAAATCTATAGCCTTTGGGGACAAATTTGGTAATAAATTTCATCTCCATAATCCTAGCCTTTTCTGCAAAAATAAGTCAAGATTGGACAGGTTTTTTTTCCTAGGAGAGCTTAATACATATAAAAATAATACATGGCAAAATCAATATCACACAACATAATCAGCCCGAAACTCCAATATCAGCCCACAGGTAGGGCTGATATTGGTCGAGGGTTAATTTGAGTGTGATACAGATTTTGATATGTATTGTTGTTTTCATCATATTTTTGATGGATAACTCGTATATATTTTCATATAAAAAAACGTTATCCAGCTTTATTCTAATTTAACAATCTCCAAACTGCATATTTTGACGTTCAAATATATTGTGACGTTTTCTATAAAATGTCAATTTCTTAACGTCCGAGTCCACACTGCAGATATGCAGCGATTAAAAGAAAAAGAAAAAAAAAAGACAAGAAAAAATGCAAAGTATTCCGAAATCCGAATAATTAGGTGCAGAGGTTTTCAAAAAAGATGAAACAAAGGGTTAAATAAAGTGTAATGATGGCGCGTGCCTTTATTCATATCAAAGGTGAGAAAACATGCATTTTATATTATGTTTTAATGAATGCATTCATTGCCCTTTATTATGTAATTAATTTCATATCAGTAATTGCACAAGAAAAGTAGGCTTTCAGTTGGGGTAATCTGGCTATAAATGGAAAACTGCTATATAACCCTTTTTCTTTGGGGGGGGGGGGGGCTGCTATATAGCCATTTTCCGGAGGGACAGATTGCTAGGGCGGAAAGGCACTCTATATCAGAGGTATCACATATGAGATTTTAGAAATCTATAAAAAAAAATCCCTTTTACGAAATGTGGAACAAAGCTCTTATCTTTTAAATATAATGTACTTTTCTGATTTTATGATCATCATGCTTAATTTTTGTAGGGAGTATTTTTTCCAACAGTTGGAGAGAATGATATTAAGCACTTTACCACTGCGTTTCGTCTAAAAGCGAAAATGACTTCACCTCCCGGAAGGGGAGAGGGTACTCAACGGAATTCGAAATTCAAAGTTAGATACCTTGTATTATAATTTAACTATAGTGAACTGTAGTGAAGTATATCACATAAACAAGCGCATGTGGAAAAAGTTTCGGCACAAACGCAATTTGTGCTTTGCAATGAAATATAATGTTTTAAAATAATGAAATTCAGAAATAAAATGTGTAAGCACGTGTTTACAGTGCTTCAATGCCACTGCATAATATACATGTAAAAGTTTAAAGTACGTCAATATAGATTTATTTTTCTGTAGTACGTATACACTGTATGCATGAATTCAATAAAAATCAATTAAGATTTATCCACTTTGGAATTTTTATTCCATAGATAATATAAAAAGAGAGGGTCGAAAAACGTTCTCATTGACAAACACCTACATGTATATTACATGTAAATAAGTAATGTAATATATAAGTGTTCGTCAATGCTAACATATAAACGTTACAATTTTTCACGCTCAAGTCAATAAAAACAATGAACATATATATATTTTCTTCTCTTTTACTATGGTTTATTGTCCTCATCAAATTCTGCATCGATACTGGCATCATACTCCAAGCCATGGTCTCCCTTAGAGTCATATACATCAATGTGAGGAAGGTCACGCACAGAATCGCGGTCGTTATAGAAATAGCACCAACACTCGGAGCGGTGTTTAGTTGGTTTTCTTTGGATTTTGGCGCGTTCGACTGAGAATCTGAATCGCTACACTGTGTATCTTTTGAGTTTGTGTATTCCGCCGATATCACGGTGCGTGTTTACATTTCAGGGTGATCTTCAAAGTAATCCAGGAACTTCATTTTCTCATCATCCACGTCATAGATTTCACCCTTCACATGCTAAAAAAGGAAAGTTTTAAAACTAGATATTTCCACTAATCAATTCAGCTTAAGCAAATGGAAACAGAAATTGAATCATATGTATATTCATATGTAGTTTGCTTGTGTTTGTATCAAAATTGACATCATTCTGCTTTTAAGGCAAATTAGTAAAATTCAGGTTTTATTAATACGCTCAGAATAATAGTACTCAGCAATTATAATTAGAGGGAAAACTATGTCCAATGACTCATTTCTTACCCATCCAGTTCCCGGCACGTGTAAGAGACAAGGCATACTCCAGGATCTCTCAATCACCAGCGGGTACTTCTCCACGGTCTGTCCGACACTGACGAATAAAGTGGTGCCTGTACCAGGATCCATCAAACGAAAGTGATTTGGCTGACCATTTTTCAATGTTCCGTAAACAAATATTCTGTTCAAGGTGGGTTTCTCAGGACTTAAAATTATGTATAAAAAAGAAAAGAAAAAAAAACCTTTTAAGATTTTTATTTCAGACGTTTCTTGCAAAAATAAGCTTCCATAACAAAACACTTAAGTTAGGTCACTATATGGGAATCATATATATTTAAAACGCAAACCATAAAACAATACGTTCGTATATCGTATAAACTAAATGTCAAAAGGGGAAGTTATGTATAAAAATCAGCTTCGAAAATAAAATGATTAAATTTTTCCGGACAGATCACATGTAGTTACATACCTGTACCACATAGCTAATGATACAATATATATATGCCACTCGTGGGTCAGTTTGACAGATACGGTTTTATAAGTAAAATATGCGTATGTAATGATAATTAGATAACTAATAATATCTATTACATCAGAATCAAGGGTAGAATAGTTTATGAATGCATGCGCGGATCTAGAGGGGGGGTCGGGGGGGGGGGGGTCCCGACCCCCCTCCTGGAAAATGAAAATTTATTAAATTTACATAGTAAAATTATCGCGAAAATATGCCTCGGACCCCCCCTGGCAAACACAATTATCCTTCGGACCCCCCCTGGAAAAATTTTCTGGATCCGCGCATGGAATGTACTCAATAAACGTTCATATAAAATCAATTGATATCCATACCTTATGACTGATATCGTCCCCAATCCTCTGGCTTAGTACGGCGGAGCGTGTGTGCTCAAACAACGAATTATATACTTAGTACTTCACAGTCATTAGTACCTTGGTATGTATACACTTACCTTGAATTTAATTTAGCTTTCTGTTAAAGCAGTGGATTCGGCAGAGGTATAAATTAGATAAAGGTATCTTAACTCTCTTCAAACGATATCATGACAAGATTTAAACCCCCGTGGTATTTGACTTTTTTTATAGAAATTCCTTAGAGTCATTTACACAATATGTTCCATTTTCAGTATCTAAAAATTAACGGAAAATGGGGGGGGGGTTGGGGGTTCTGTCCTCAAGCACCTGTACAAACATCATGCAACCTATCATAACCCTAGAATGGGATACGTTATGGTACATGTAAAATAAATTGTGAAGGACATCATACGGTTGGCTTCAAAACTGATTTTTCTCTTTATGTGAAATTTGAAAAATAAAGGGGTTGCAATGAATGTCTGCTGTTGGTTTAATCCACAGAATTGACGAAGCAAAAGCCGGGAGGTAGGTGGGGTGGTGGTGTTTCATCCTTACTTGTTGGAAGGGGTGACGGGTGACTTACAGAAAGGTACCCCGACACACATTGGTAAGCAAAGACAGTGGCGTAGCTAGGGACAAAAAAAATAAGCAGTAAGAATGAACCATATGGAGGAACTTGAACTGTGGATCATTGTTTGCCACTCAGCCATGACTCTTTGAAAAAATCAAGATTTGTCTGGCTTTTGAACTAAGACTACGCAATTTGTGTCATTGAAACCAGCGTCATTTTAAACGTGTTATGGTGCAAGAAAAAGATAGTCCCCCCCCCCTACCGAAAATCAAAGATCTGGTATCAATGGTTCTACTCTCAGGATGCTTATTGATTTATAAGTTATCACTCGTTCTTATTTTGATTCAGTTCTAATTACGTAAAAAAAATATTCACATTAAAAACCAATTCCTTTTTTCAATTTTTTTTTCGATCTTTCACATTACCACAAACATTCGACTTCACTTATTCAATATAGTAATGAACAGTTTCTAAGAGCAACTCCTCGCAAACCGCTGCACGGAATTACGCAATCTAATTAGAATTAGACGTTCTGAATCCGCTACCGCTTCTCTACCGTTTGAGAAGAGGTAGCAGATTCAGAATGTCTAATTTTAATTAGATTGGGAATTACGTAAAGCCTTGTAGGTTAGACATAATGCGTAAATGTGCATAATACCAGTTATTACTAATTCCATCATTTTTTGCTAGTTCTTGCATGCACATTTCAATTTATAATTTTATTGTCGTTAAAAAAAGTATAGAAGTGCATTCTTGCAGGAAAATTTGATATGACAGATTTTGGAGGAGTTATGCCCCTTTTAAAATAAAATCATGCATATCGTGCTTTTTATACAATGTACACGATGAGTCATCATATTGAGGGAGATTTCACGATGCTCAGAAAATTATTTTGATCCATTATTGTTCTTTGGTAAACTGCACAGGGTCTAATAAAAAGATACAACTATATGGATAATTAGATGCATTTTATTCACTTTCATATACGTCATATATGAGTCATAAAGGAGATTATTTGGAAAAAAAAAACATAACATGAACCGCAAAAATGCAGTATCTGTGCACACCAAAAACTGTGTAACGTACCAAGCTACTTACTGCACCAATAAAAAAGAAGCTGAATTAACTTTCAGTTCAGAGATGACATTAAAATCAATATTAACATTGAAATGTATTCTCATTTCAAGAAATGTCACTTGATAAACTGTTGTTGTACTAGAGCCACAGGAACAGTTTGTACTTCAGTTCGAACAACATTAAATTTACTTATTTCAATTTCTAATATATATTTTGGATAAATTTAAATAAATTGAACAAGCTGTGCCCAAGATGGATAAGATTAAAATAACAATGCGCCATTAAACTTACTAAATTAAGGTGTAATTCTCTATATATGTACACATACAAGAGTCATATCTATATTTAATGCTTACTCATGAATTCAATGACCAATATCATATCTATCAGCTACAATTATTAACTTTAAATTATTTAAACAGTGATCAAACATTCCTACATTTGCAATGGTTGTATGTATTTGACAACTTCTCAAAAAAAATTCAAAACAAGTTATCAGACAAAAAGATAAAGGGAAAAAGATTAACCTAAAATAGCAGGTCATGTAGAGCTATAAACACATCGTCTGTTACATCATTACAAGGTTTGCGTAGAGCTATATACACTGAATAAGTTTGTGTATAGCTATAAACACACGGTCCGTTATATCACTGAATAAGTCTGTGTAGAACTATAAACACACGGTCCGTTATATCACTGAATTAGTCTGTGTAGAACTATAAACACACGATCCGTAACATCACTGAATGAGTTTGCGTGGAGCTATAAACACACGGTCCGTTATATCACTGAATAGCTTTATATACACACGGTCCGATATATCACTGAATAAGTTTGTGTAGAGCTATATACACATGGTCCGTTACATCACTGAATAAGTTTGCGAAAAGCTATAAACACACGGTCCGTAATATCACTGAATAAGGTTGCGAAAAGCTTTATCATGACACACTATCCGTAACATCACTGAATGAGTTTGCGTAGAGCTATAAACACACGGTCCGTTAATCGGGCGTTGTATCACTGAATAAGTTTGTGTGGAGTTATAAACACACGGTCCATTACATCACTGAATAAGTTTGCGTAGAGCTAAAAACACATGGCCTGTTAATGTTATATCACTAAATAAGTTTGTGTGGAGCTATAAACACACGGTCCGTTGCATCACTGAATAAGATACCAGTATCCATTTCTTTTTCTATAAACTGTGTTAGATACTTTAAATGGAAAACTATGGTCAGGAATCCACAATGATTGTTTTCAATAGCATTTTACATATCTAATGGTGAAAAAAATAAAATAAAGATAAATCTAAGCATTAAGTATTATTGATTAATTATTTATTTTTTTATTATTCAATTTGTATCGGCAGTCCATTTCAATTACATTTAAAGGGACTTGGACACAATTTGAGATCAAAAATTTTATTTTTATTTGTTCTGTATAAAATGGTTTACTGGTGTATTTTTAAATAATTGACCAAAATATTGAAAGTTAAAGTCAAGTTACAAGCGAGATACAGAGGTAAGATTTGATTTTAATTGTAAACAAAGCTCGAGTCTTATAGTTGTTTACAAAAAATGTAATGTAGAGAATTACCATTTCTTAGACAAACTTACATGTAAAAAACAATTTAAATTAATTCAATATCTTCATAAATACTATTATCAACAAAAGAAAGATACATTTGATTGAAACTTACACAAATACAACACATATGTAAAAATGACAATTGTTTACAAAACAAAGAATTGTGAACTCTGTATCTGGCTTATAACTTGATATTTGACTTTCAAATTTTGACAAGCATTTTAAACTTCTATATTTATCAGTATAAACATTGAAAATGGAAAAATAAAATTTTAAAATGTTAAGTTAAATCGTGTCCAAGTCCCTTTAATTCTACACTCAGCAACAGACAGCCATGTTTGGATGATCATAAAGTGTGAAATAAACAGGAGTCAGTATTACAGTCCATGTGAATTATACACAGGTCAATTTCAGCTGCAGATGTTGAACAAAGGGACAAACAACAAGTGTGGTTTTGAGAGCAGACTAGATTTGTACAGAAACTTTTACAACCTGTCAATATCCAAGCTATCTCCATTCTACAGCTGATGAGCTGAACATGGCATCCCCATCAGGACGGGGTCTGTGTTCATCTACAACAAGGCATTAATCAGCTGTTAATTAATATCATACAGTATATGCAAGACAGGACTACATCTACAAATAAATTTAAACTATTTACATAGACAATAGTTATGATGTATTGTAATTGATTAAATCAATTCAATCTCTATGTACTCGTAACACAACAAATTACAAATACATGTGTCACTATACATATATATGATTAACTAGATACGATCTCGTAACGAGTAACGAGTAGGTCTTCCGTTCAATTTTTAAACGATACGATTAAAATATCAATGAAATTTCAGAATCCCCCCCTCAACTCCTCCCTTTCAGATAATGTATTCGATTGTCAATATTGTTTAAAATGCTTAATAAAATGATTTGCTTTTTCACATACAGCACATTAAAGATTTAAAATTATAGTCCCTTAAAATCCCTAATTACGTAATCACTGGGTGTTGCAATGAGTTTTACAAACTGATATTGTTACGATCAACAACTTTGTTTCTATAATGCAGTAAAAAATCTTGAACGTTTTTAAGGTACATGTGTATGTGTAAAAGACTTTACGAGTATATTGGCCCTAACTTAAGGGGCCATTTCCTTTTTCTCGAGTTCATTCAAAAGGTCTTACGAATACTAACATTTTTTGTTCTTACAAGTATCTATAATTGTTGTTTATTTTTGAGATACAGATGCTTGAATATTTTAGGGGCCAGCCCTCTAGATCCTTCATGGGGACAGACACTGATGTTTTGATTAGAGGAATCGATTAAAATCATCAAAACAGATATTTTCTCTTCTACAATGCTTAACAAAATATGTCTCCTTCTCTAGATATATTGCGTCAAAGTTCAAGTACTTTGGCCTCTAAAAATCCACAATTGCGTAATAAATGGGCTTCGCGATGATTTTACCTGATAGATATTGCTACAATCAACAATTTTACTTCAGTCTATAATGAATTACAAAATCTTTATCATTTTTAAGTTATCTGTAATAGAGTTTACGAGTATTTTGGCCCCAAATCAAAGGGGTCAGTCCCTTTTTCTTGATTTCTTTGAAAATGTCTTAAGAATACAAACATTTTTTGTTCTTACGTGTATCTAAATTTTGAGATACAAATGATTGAATATTTCAGGGGCCAGCCCTCTAGATCCTTAATGGGGATAACCATTGGTCTTTTGATTAGTGGAATCGATTAGAATCATCAATGCAAACATTTATTTTTCTAAATTTGCCTAACAAAATATGTCTCCTTCTTTGGATATATTGCTTTAAAGTTTAAGTACTTTGGCCCCTAAAAATTCCTAATCACGTAATAAATAGGCGTGGTAATGATTTATCTGATAGATATTGTACGGATCAACAACTTTGCTTCTATAATGCATTACAAAATCTTTATCATGTTCAAGTTATTCGTAATAGAAATTACGAGTGCCTTGGCCCCTAAATAAAGGGGCCAGCCCCTTTTTCTTGATTTTATTGGAAAGAACTTTCGATTCTCTACCACCTTTGTTAATATGTCGTAACAAAATATCAACTGATAAAAAGATACAGATCAAAATGTATGAAAATTTTGAATGAAAATTATTACCAAATTTTCGTGCCTAGGCGAGCTCAAAGAAAGGGCGCCACTGGTGTAAAACAACATAATAGTACACAACTTCAAACTATAGACTACCTATCCTAAAAATTTCGTATTCATATCTCTAATAGTTTTTGAGATCAGCTCTGCACAAAATAAGTCGTACAAAAAATAGAAAATCGGCCAAAACTCGGTATCGGAAGTGACGATTTCAAAATTTCAAAAAAAATCTAGAACTAGATACGATCTCGTTACGAGTAACGAGGAGGTCTTCCGTTCAAATTTTAAACGATGCGATTAAAATATTGAAGAATTTTCAGGATTCCCCCTCAACTACTTCATATTAGATAATGTATACGATTGTCAATATCCTTTAAAATGCTTAACAAAGTGTTTTGCTTTATCACATGCAGCACATTAAAGATTTAAGATTCTAGTCCCCGAAAATTCATAATTACGTCATCAATAGATGTGGCAATGCGTTTTACAAACTGATATTGTTACGACCAACAACTTTGTTTCTATAATGCATTACAAATTCTTTATTGTTTCTAAGGTATGTGTTAAAGCCTTTACAAGATTCTTGGCCCCATAATTTAAGGGGCCAGCTCCCTTTTTCTTGAATTCAATCGAAAGGTCTCACAAATACTAACATTTTTTGTTCTGACACTCATCAAAAATTGCTGAGCAGTTTTGAGATACAAATGATTGAATATTTTAGGGGCCAGCCCTCTAGATCCTTAATGGGGACAGATATTGGTGTTTTGATTAGTGGAATCGATTAGAATCATCAATGCAAACATTTTCTCTTCTACGATGCTTAACAAATATATGTCTCCTTATCTAGATTTATTGCGTCAAAGTTTAAGTACTTTGGCCCCCAAAAATCCCAAATTATGTAATAAATGGGCGTGGCAACAATTTTTCCTGATAGATATTGTTACGATCAACAACTTTGCTTCTATAATGCATTACAAAATCTTTATCATTTTTAAGTTATCTATAATAGAGTTTACGAGTGTCTTGGCCCCTAACTTAAGGGGCCAGCCCCTTTTTCTTAAATTAAATCGAAAGGTCTCACAAATTCTAACATTTTTTGTTCTTACACCTATTTAAAATTGTTTATCATTTTTGAGATACAAATGTTAGAATATTTTAGGGGCCAGCCCTCTAGATCCTTAATGGGGACAGACATTGGTATTTTGATTGATGGAATCAGTTTAAATCATCAATGCAAACATTTTCTCTTCTACAATGTTTAAAAAAATATGTCTCCTTCTCTCGATATATTGCGTCAAGGTTTAAGTACTTTGGCCCCCAAAAATCCCTAATTACGTAACGAATGGGCGTGGCAATGATTTTTCCTGATAGATATTGTTATGATCAACAACTTTGCTTCTATAATGCATTACACTTTCTTTATTTTTTTAAGTTATTTGAATAGAGTTTACAAGTGTCTTGGCCCCTAAAAAAAGGGGCCAGCCCCTTTTTCTTGATTTTGTTGGAAGGAACGTTTGATTATCTACTACTTTTGTTATATATGTCTTATCAAAATATCAACTGATAAAAAGATTCAGATCAAAATGTATGAAAATTTTGAATAAAAATTCGTACCCAATTTTTGAGAAATCTCGTGCACAAAATTTGGAGAGAAAAAATAATAAGAAACAGTACGAAAACTATAAGGTCTTCCGTTGGAAACGGAAGACCTTAATTATGACCTCTGGCAATCATCTGTGAAAAAATTGTCAAAATCAGCCGATTTGTTTCTGAGAAATCGCGTGCACCAATATTTGTGGGGAAAAAAAAGAAGAAACGTTACGAAAACATTCCAACGGAAGACCTTAATTAATTACAATGACATGTATTTTAATTAACTAAATACATCGGCACGTGACTGTACCGCTAATTAATGAAAAAGTGCACTTAGATTTTATTTATTTTGGATTCATAAACAATTAATTCAAATGACTGGTAGATACAGCTAACCCTGTAACAATGAGCTGTTTATATTGACAAACAATCACACAGATAAACATGTCTTACATGTAACTTATTGGCTGATAATTACCACAGACTGTGTGTCTTAGTTATCTATATCTAATTAATGTGAATGATAATGACTCAGACTTACCTGTCAGATCGTCCTGTCTAGTGATATACCTGTAGACACATACCTTGTTTTTGTACTGTGATCCAACCCAGAGGCGGTGAGTGTTGACATCATAACTCAGGCTGTATGGATCTCCCATCTCTTGTGATTTTGTCAGTAGATGTGACAGGAACTGACCGTCCTTGTCCAAAATCTGTACGGTGTTGGTTGTATCATCACACGCCAGGATGTGTGACAACGCGTCAGTACAGATTCCTAGTGGCTGTAGTTCTGATCCTGATGGAGGTCCTGTGTAGGAGAAACGATGTCTTCCTCCACGCTCTGTCACCACTACAGCACCAGAATTAGAGATAAAGTTAAAGTCAGACACCACGACATCCCCATTGTTGTTCTCTGTTATATAGTTAGGTTGTCTATACAGTCCCCGTCCTGTGTTGTCATGTTGTATGGTGTGTGTCAGTTGTCCACTCTGGTTGTACCGGGTTACCTTGCCTGTCTCTATATGTGTACAACACATCCCGACCAGTAGATTCTCAGTGGACGGAGACCAGTACACACACCATGGTTCCCATGTAGAGTCTGTTCTCTCTATAAATGTGGTGGTTGTTTTCATATCCTTTGACAGTTCCTTGATATTATAATCCTCATCTATATAAATCAGTTCACTATCACTGTTCACTGTGTGTAATCCATTACCAAATATATCATCATGAGATAAAACCTCACTACATGAATCCTCCACACGATGTAGAGTGACACCTGTTGTGTCTGTCAAGATGAGATTGTTTTCATCATCACTGACCCAGACCCGGTCTGATGTCACACAGGAAATGTGTAAACAACAATCAACACCTGTCACTGTGAAAGATTGGTGGAACTCAGGACCAGACACCAGTTTCAGCAGACACTGGTTCCCTTGCTGTGGTTTTTCTGTCCCTGGGGTTGGGATTCCACTCAGTGACTCCATCACACGACTTTGATCTACAAACATTAAACATAGAGTTCTCATCCTGTAATGTTACAAGGAGTAGATTAAGTTAATCAAATAATCTGATTAAAGTAATCATTAAGGGTGCAACGATAAACCGTGAGACGGTATATCACGGTATAAATATGCTACGGTTCAATGTAACGATACTATAGGCTATACCGCGGCTCACTATTTCGATCCGGAATATTTTTATCTGTCCGAATTGGTTTGAAAATTATATTTTCAAAATGGCTTCCGGTGTTGAAACGTGCTTTGCATTATTTTTGCCCCCTGCTACAGTGCATCCCATAAATCTTCGATATGGTAACATTTTGGGTTTTATAGGATAAACGAAATTGGTTAACAAATTTCCCATACTGAGTGTTTCTTCATGTAAGTACTACTTTGCAGACGTTTTCCTAAAAACAAACGACATGCGTGTTGTACTTCGTATGAAACAGCATTATCCATCCATTTGTTTGTTATCGCAAGAAATTAATCCCACATTCCTACATGCGCAAAAATGCAATTAAATTCAAATGTCATCCTAGTTATTAAATAATTTGCTTTCAGAAAATTCATTACATCTATAATAAGAGCATAAATAATTTAATTGTTGTCAGTGTTGAAATAATGATATTGATGTCAACATTAGAATTTTACCTTGTGCAGATCATGTTGACATTCTGATATTTATACAGCTGATTAGGAAAAATTATGTGGGGAAAAAAGATGTAACTAAAAGTTGGAGATTAAACAATACCAACGTATGCGTAATTGTTTATTTGTTATTTTTTAAAAGCACATCAAAAGTATCACGATACGTATCGTATTGTCTTTATCGCGATACGTATCGTATCGTGAGGCAAGCGTATCGTTGCACCCTTAGTAATTATCGAACTCATTTAACTACCGGTACTTAAAATTACTTCCTCTTGAATAACTTATTTTTTTAGCCATGATATCGGTTGCATCTTCTTATTCACATAAGTTTGAGCAATAAAATACATATGGTAACATGTACATACATGTAATAATGAATAACAAATACATAGATATATAACTAATGTATGAATTATAATCACATGAAATAGATGTAAACTGAATTAATAATTTAATATGACTTTTGTGATATAACAAAATTAACTAAGGTATACTTAAATCTCATTGAAACCTGTATGATACCTAACACATATATACTACATCAATGATGATGATTCAGACTTACCTGTCAGAGCGTCCTGTCTGGTGATATACCTATAGACACACACCTTGATGTTGTCCTGTGATCCAACCCAGAGACGGTGAGTGTTGACATCATAACTCAGGCTCCATGGTTCATCCAACTCTTGTGATTCTGTCAATAGATGTGACAGGAACTGACCGTCCTGATCCAACATCTGTACTGTGTTGGTCCATTCATCACACACCAGGATGTGTGACAGCGCGTCAGTACAGATTCCTAGTGGCTTTAGTCCTGATCCTGTTGGATGTCCTGTGTAGGAGAAACGATGTCTTCCTCCACGCTCTGTCACCACTACAGCACTATAGTCAGACACCACGACATCCCCATTGTAGTTCTCTGTTATATAGTTAGGTTGTCTATACAGTATCCGTCCTGTGTTGTCAAGTTGTATGGTGTGTGTCAGTTCTCCACTCTGGTTGTACCTGGTTACCTTGCCTGTCTCTGTATGTATATGTTTATAACGCATCCCAATCAGTAAATCCCCAGTGGACGGGGACCAGTACACACACCATGGGTCCCATGTAGAGTCTGTTCTCTCTATAAATGTGGTGGTTGTTTTCATATCCTTTGACAGTTCCTTGATGTTATAATCCTCATCTATATAAATCAGTTCACTCTCACTGTTCACTGTGTGTGATCCTCTACAATTACTACATGAATCCTCCACACGATGTAGAGGGACACCTGTTGAGTCTGTCAAGATGAAATTGTTTTCATAATCACTGACCCAGACCCGGTCTGATGTCACACAGAAAATGTGTAAACAACAATAAACACTTGTCACTGTGAAAGATTGATGGAACTCAGGGCCAGACGTCAGTTTCAGCAGACACTGGTTTCCTACGCGTCGGTTTCCTCTCTCTGTGATTTGGATTGCACTCAGTGACTCCATCACATCCTCCTTGTTAAGTGACTTAGTCATGGAGAGCTGGCTGGTGTGGAGTGTAGGATGTATCTGGGGGATGGCTTTCTTTATGGAGGAGAGAAATTGTAGCGGTCTGATTACTCTCCTCTGTTCATTTATGTGTACATATCTCTGTAGGCTGACAATATGTATGATCATTTCTTTCTTCTGTTTTAAACATCTGTGTTTGAAATTAAAGTCACAAAACACATTACACATGAAATCGTTTTGTATATAGTCAATGAGATCATTCAGTGTTTGGGCTTTTGTTAACATCTCTGATTGATAGAGGGAAAATTCTGTGCGACAGGTTTTGAAATCAGTTTTGATTCCTGGCAGGAGAACAGGTCTGTAAAAGAGAGCCTCACTACTGATGGTGTTAATGGTTCCTCTGTGTTGTTGTCGCTTTGTTTCATAAGATGTTCCAACATCTAGTTGTCGGTGATTTCTATGCTTTCTGCAGTGGTAACAGGTAGGAACTTGACAAGGTTCACAGTACTTTGTATAAACTTTGCTAGGATGTCTCACACAGATCTCTTGTGTTGGGATGTAGTTGATTTTATCACGGTGTGACACAACATCATGGTCTATTGTTTGGAGATCTTTTACATGGTTCTCTTTACACTGGGGACACAGATCACATGGACACGATACACAATAGTACTCTGTGTCCCCCGGACACTTAGAACACTGATGTACTTTACATGGAGTGCTTGCTGTTTCCATTGTGTGGAGGGACTAGGTCTCAATTTCACAACCTGTTTAATGAAAAAAAAGTGCTATAAATGAAGTCCACCATTTTTTCCATATATCAATATCAAATTTTATTAGGAATGTTTTCATTTAAAATATGTTTTTAATGGAATAATATATTATTCCTACAAAGATAATAATGATTCATATAAATAGTGATTCATCAATATACCTGTTACAGAAATATTCAACTTGTTTAACAAATGGCCCAAAATATGACTCTCTCTCTCTCTTTCTTTCTCTCTCTCTTTCTTTCTTTCTCTCTCTCTCATTCTCTCTCTCATTCTCTCTCTCTCTCTCTCTCTCTCTCTCTCTCTCTCTCTTAGACATTCTGTTAAACATGCACTTTTGCTTTTCTTTCTCTGTTTTAATCTATCTATCTCATTAGAATATTTATCTGCTCATTCTCTAACTCTCTCCTTCTTTCTGTGACTGTTTGTACTTAATATTTACTCCATCTCTATTGCTCTCTCTCTCTCTTTCTCTCTCTCTCTCTCTCTCTCTCTCTCTCTCTCTCTCTCTCTCTCTCTCTCTCTCTCTCTCTCTCTCTCTCTCTCTCTCTCTCTCTGTTAAACAGAGAGCAACAGCACATGTCTAAAAAGAGTAAAGGGTTAGCAGAGAAAGTCTGAGAGAGAGAGGGAGAAAAAAAGCATGCATGCTAGCTGAGAACTAATAGGAGAGGAAGTGAAAGACTGTTGAACATGTACTCTCTCTCTCTCTCTCTCTCTCTCTCTCTCTCTCTCTCTCTCTCTCTCTCTCTCTCTCTCTGAGACTTTCTATGCTATACATATACTCTTCCTTTTCTCTCTTTCTTCTAAAAATGTATTCTCTCTTCAATATTTTCTCTCTCTCTCTCTCTCTCTCTCTCTCTCTCTCTCTCTCTCTCTCTGAGAAAAACATACATGTAAACTTGTTCTTTTATTTCTCTCTTATATTTTTCTGCCAATCTCTCTCCAGACTTTCTCTGCTCGACTTTCCCTTGATATATGAGAGAGAGAGAGAGAGAGAGAGAGAGAAAGAGAGAGAGAGAGAGAATAAGACAGAAACACAGAGAGAGAAAAGGCATACATGTTAAACTGAAAAATTATGGAAGAGGGAATGAGATACATTCTCTGTGAAACATGTAACCAGCATATTTCTCACACATATCTTTTCACTCTCTAACATTTAATCTCTTTCTCAGACCTATACTCTTGCTGTCTCTCTTTATTTCTTTCTCAGTATATAGAATGTCACCCTATCATTCTTTTTGACCTTCTGATATGTACATGTACCCATGCTCTCTGATTCCTTTTCTCCTGGGCCCTCTATATTTCCCATTTCCTCTGCTTAAGGTAGTCCTATACTCGGGACTAAATGGGCCCAATCATTAAAAGCTTAGCTCTGAATGATAAATATACATTCTAGCAATACATATACAAAAGAAAATATGTATGTTTACATGCTAGTTTGCTTGTTATCATCTCTCAGACGGGTGTACCCTCTTGCAAAAATTATTGACAATTATGAAATTTACCAGACGTCCGTTTTTCCTAAATATCATTACTAATTTTGGGAAAATTAGAACTGAACATACAAAATAGAGTATAAATATTTATTTAATCCATATCTCAATAATAATTTTGCGCAAATTTTTGTAAGTAAGTACGCTTTATGGACCTGATGTATCAAAATAGAATACAAAAATGCAATGCTAGTATCGCGTTTGGTAATTTTTTTTTACTATTTCATGGACTTAAACTTAAATTCATGGTGTTTATTCTATCGATTGACATCTTAGAAAAACGATTTGGAAAATAAATTATATGATGACGGATTACTTTTCACGCTATAAGTTCTAAACCAAGTAGACCCTGACGAAAAAATCCGTATAAATCACATTTTGCTACAGTTTTCTCCCTAGATCTGTCTACAATGTTAGATATCATTTAAACATTAATTAATTGACGATTGTTTACAACAGCGATGTAGAGAAAAATCAATACCAGGTATCTAAAACGTTCTCTGTTACACATGTAGTCTCTTTTTTAATCTTTATCTATCTTTCTCTCATTCTCCAGAACATTTTCCAGACAAGTATTCTTCATCTCTCTTTTCTCTTTCCCTCTCTGCTTAACATCTGCCCTTGTCTCTCTTTTCTTTTAATCTCTCTCTCTCTCTCTCTCTCTATTTCTCTCTCTCTCTCTAACTTTTCTTGCTTAGTTTGAACTCATGCTTTCTCATTCCTTCTTTCAATCTCTATCCCAGCAGCATTGTCTCTGTAAGTACTCAAGGTAACCCCCCCCCCCACCTAAAAAAAACTACCTGGCTATAATTGCATTTCAAGAGACAGAGAGAGACAGAGAGAGAGTGTTTCATTACTTAATCTCTCTCTTGTTTTCTCTCTTTCTCTGATTTTCTCTGTTTAACATGTAATCTTGTTTTCTCTCTTTATTTCTTTATCTATCTCCTTCTCACTCTCTAGAACACTTTTCAGACAAGTGTTTTCTCTCTCTTCTCCCACTCTCTCTGACAACATATATCCTTGTCTCTCTTTTCTTTCATTCTCTCTCTCTCTCAGTGTACATCACTCAGATTTTTTTTGCTTAGCTTGTTTTTTATTCCTTCTTTCATTCTATATCCCTTTCTCAAAATTTCAGAGAAACACAAATGGGAAAAAGGGATTTAGAAACTTTCTCTGATAAACATGTACCCACCACTTTCTTTCTATGAAACCGAGTTTTTCTTATCCCTCATTCTCTTTGACTTCCTCTGATAAACATGTACTGGTTCTACTGGCTGAGTATTTGACTGTGTCCTACGACTGGCTTTCCATCTACCCTGGCTGAGTATTTGACTGTGGTCTATGACCGGCTCTCCCTCTTACCCTGTTTGAGTATTTGACTGTGGCCTATAACTGGCTTTCCCCCTTGCCCTGGCTGAGTATTTGACTTTGGTCTATGACTGGCTTTCCACCTTACCCATGCTGAGTATTTGACTGTTGCCTACGACTGGCTTTCCCCCTTACCCATGCTGAGTATTTGACTGTGGCCTACGACTGGCTTTCCCCCTTACCCTATCTGAGTATTTGACTGTGGCCTACGACTCGCTTTCCCCCTTACCGTACCCTGGCTGGGTATTTGACAGTGGCCTACGACTGGCTTCACCCTTACCCTATCTGAGTATTTGACTGTGGCCTATGACTGGCTTTCCCCCTTACCCTGGCTGAGTATTTGACTGTGGCCTAAGACGGGCTTACCCCCTTAAACTGGCTGAGTATTTGACAGTGGCCTACGACTGGCTTTCACCCTTACCCTATCTGAGTATTTGACTGTGGCCTATGACTGGCTTTCCCCCTTACCCTGGCTGAGTATTTGACTGTGGCCTAAGACTGGGTTTCCCTCTTACCCTGGCTGAGTATTTGACTGTGGTCTAAGACTAGCTTTCCCCCTTATCCTGTTTGAGTATTTGAATGTTGCCTAAAACTGGCTTTCCCTCTTACCCTGGCCGAATATTTGACTGTGGTCTAAGACTGGCTTTCCCCCTTACCCTGGCTGAGTATTTGACTGTGGCCTAAGACTGGCTTTCCCTCTTACCCTGGCTGAGTATTTGACTGTGGCCTACGACTGGCTTTCCCCCTTACCCTGGCTGAGTATTTGACTGTGGTCTAAGACTAGCTTTCCCCCTTATCCTGTTTGAGTATTTGAATGTTGCCTAAAACTGGCTTTCCCTCTTACCCTGGCCGAATATTTGACTGTGGTCTAAGACTGGCTTTCCCCCTTACCCTGGCTGAGTATTTGACTGTGGCCTAAGACTGGCTTTCCCTCTTACCCTGGCTGAGTATTTGACTGTGGCCTACGACTGGCTTTCCCCCTTACCCTGGCTGAGTATTTGACTGTGGTCTAAGACTAGCTTTCCCCCTTATCCTGTTTGAGTATTTGAATGTTGCCTAAAACTGGCTTTCCCTCTTACCCTGGCCGAATATTTGACTGTGGTCTAAGACTGGCTTTCCCCCTTACCCTGGCTGAGTATTTGACTGTGGCCTAAGACTGGCTTTCCCTCTTACCCTGGCTGAGTATTTGACTGTGGCCTACGACTGGCTTTCCCCCTTACCCTGGCTGAGTATTTAACTGTGGCCTACAACTGGCTTTCCCCCTACCTTGGCTGAGTATTTGACTATGGCCTATGACTGGTTTTCTCTTTACACTGACTGAGTATTTGACTGTGGCCTATGACTGGCTTTCCCCCTTACCCTGGCTGAGTATTTGACCATGGCCAATGACCGTTTTTCCCTTTACCCTGGCTGAGTATGGCCTATGACTGGCTTTCTCTTTACACTGACTGAGTATTTGACTGTGGTCTATGACTGGTTTTCCCCTTACTCTGGCTGAGTATTTGACTGTGGTCTATGACTGGCTTTCTCTTTACACTGGGTGAGTATTTGACTGTGGTCTATGACCCCCTTACCCTGGCTGAGTATTTGACTGTGCCCTATGACTGGCTTTCTTCTTTGCCCAGGCTGAGTATTTGACTGTGGCCTATGACTGGCTTTCCCCTTACTCTGGCTGAGTATTTGACTGTGGTCTATGACTGGCTTTCTCTTTACACTGGCTGAGTATTTGACTTTGGCATCTGTCTGGCTTTCCCCCTTACCCTGGCTGAGTATCTGACTGTGGCCTATGACCGGCTTTCCTTCTACCCTGGCTAAGTATTTGACTATGGCCTATGACTGGCTTTCTCTTTACACTGACTGAGTATTTGACTGTGGTCTATGACCCCCTTTACCCTGGCAGAGTATTTGACTGTGGCCTATGACTGGCTTTCCCCCTTTACCCTAGCTGGGTATTTGACTGTGGCCTATTACTGGCTTTCCCCCTTACCCTGGCTGAGTATTTGACTGTCCACTGGGAAGATAATTTGACAATATCCCAGCCCTGACTTAACTACAAAAATATATCATTTTTTTTGCTTAAGAAAACAAATCTTAAATAGAGATGAGGACAATAGTTTTTTGTCAATACCTTGGTAAGAAATTGATGTTGCCCTCTGACTATGCTCTCGGGCAACAGTTCTTATCACAGGGCTAACACAATGACTACTGCCCTCATTCTTTTTTAAGAGCTGAACACTATTATGTCTATGAATAACACACAATGACAGATACTGATTGAAATAGGTCTCCCAAGTGACCATGAAAGAAAAAGATTAGCTGCCTTATAAAATTTTATATATATATATGATAAATTCATAAATACTTCACCACAAATGTCTTTTGTTTTTCTTGACTTCATTCACTATATCTCTGTGTATCATACACTTGAAACCTATAAAAAGACGACACGATGCTACACACCAGTACATGTATAACCTAAATAAAGTAATATTATACAGAAAATACCATACAGTATCGTGCATAATAAGCACTCGTGTATAATGATCATCCTTCAAAGTTGACCAAAAATGGGGAAAAAATACCATGTCCTATGTATAATACGCATCTAAAAAATGTCAAAATCAACGACCGCCATTCCCCCCAAAACTATCGATGCTTCATAATAATTTTATAATCCAAGCATGATTTCTGTAATTTTGTGATCGGAACATATCTCAGACGATGAAAATCGAAGGCCATGTAGTGTATTTGGAGGTTAACTTCTGGTTTATATTTATCAGGGATGGCGTCTTTTTAGCGGGATTCTGTCTTTTTCTCTCCCGTGTCCTCACCAGGGAAGCCTCATGAAGGTGTGCTCTTCATTGTCTTGTCATTTGTGATCGTTATATACATAATATATTTAAAGTTTTTGCTTTTTTTTTATATACAAATGATTTGTTATCAATTTATTTGAACCTGGAAATCTCTTCAGCCACCATTTTTCCAAATAACTATCGATGGTAAATGATAATTTTATAACCCAAGCGCAATTTTTGTATTTCTTGATCAGAACGTGGTCCAAGCGATATTAAAATCAAGGTTTCGCCAAAAAAAACCAAAAACCACAGGTCGTTTTTATCATAATGAAATCAAATTAATAATTGATCATCGATTAATTGATGAAAAGCTTAAAATGTGAAAACACAGGAGTCGGCAATCGTGAGCGAAGCTCATGGCTGGGTTTTTACTTATTTTGACTCCAGTTATATTTATTGATAAGATTGCCAACTCCTCTGGTGAAAATGAAAATTGAATGGGCGTTGTTAAAAAACTCTATTGTTTTTTCGTTCTTATAATTTTACATAAAAAGGACGGTATGATTTACATGGACTGTATCAAATAACATTTGACACTTTGTAAAGAAAGTCATACAAATGATCGAGGTATTTTAAACAGTGTCTATGTAAAGCAATAACGTTTAACTGCATAAATGGACACAAAGTAATCAAATTAAATAAAATCATAATTACTAATCTTCATTCACTTGAGAACACACCGTGAAGTCCGACAAGTGCATACTTCTGACACCGCAAATTGTTAAACAAACATTGATCACGCACCACGTCAACAGGTGGCTGCTTATGAAGGGTAATCGTGTTTAAAAATCAAGACATGTAAACTTGTAAATCCGAATATGCAATCGTGTTGATGTGTGAGCCTGAGTATGAATATGTGTAATTCTGATCGTGTAACCTTTAAAACTCGGGCATAAACACGTGTAAGATTTGACTCAGTTCCTTCGCATGATGCACATTTTGCAACCTTATTGTTTACATTAGTTAATTAAACCTTCAACTTTTCACACTTTCAATCCGTAGTTTCTGCATTTGTAACTTCAGGCTCGGCAATAGCACATCTGACATGATACAAATTGACAAATGTAAAGTCTACAAGTTTGTCGAATTTTGACATGACCTTATATGGAAAAAGTGACGTCACTGATAGAAAAAGGCTAGCTGCAGGTAAAGGCATGCCGTAATCGCCGGAATAGGGACGGAATAAATAAAAAAAAAATATTAGGTAGGCCTATAATCATATTATCTCTGGATAACAACATTTCATAGAGTATTATTTTTCGGAAAATTAAATTATGAGATTGGTGTACATTTTATCAAGAGAATGTATAAAAGATGCGAGTAAAGAATTCGATCGGCTTCAGATATCCTCTTAGAACTGAAAAAAATTACATTTAATGACTTTGTTTGAATACACGTGTATAAAGATATATAAAGGGGGGGGGGGGACTTAGCCCCCCCCCCCCCCACTTTTTTGCCAAGTTAGACCTAACCATTAGGAACATAGCAACAGGGAGGATTCACCCCCCCCCCCCTACTTTTCCCTCGCAACAAACAGAATTGTTCCTTAAAAGACCTTAAAAAGAATGAAATATTAATAGTGATATTGAAAATTAGAGTCATAGTAGCTATACTAGCACCCCCCCCAACCACTACGGATTAGGAATTTCATGATTTGGGGGGGGGGGGGGGGATTGGGCAGGTAAAATTGGAGTTATTGATATACCCTCCCCCACGGATTAGAATTTTCATGAATATGGGAATTCTTGTCAATATTTTTTATGATTAGTTTAGGCCCACCACCTTTCAATTTGCTTCCGACGCCACTGTTATTAGAGTACATGCAACAAATTGTTAAAGTATAGGCCTCGACTGAATTAAGAAAATATCTCCAAATGCATCCTTATCGGTACCACAAAGTTGTGACAAGACATCCCTCCCCCCACTCCCCCGCGAAAAATTGCACGGGGTCGGCCAGCTGAGTTGCAAAGTTATCGATAAGAAAAACAAACTATTTAAAGACATTGGTTTTGAGATTGTGATTAATATTAGACATAAGAAGCGACACCCTCTTTAAAAAAATGAATAAAAATTCTAAAGATAAGGTTAACTGTCGTGAAATTAAAATATGTATCAATATTATTTCAAGAAATGTTTCTTTGCATTGTCGGCAATATATAGTGAAAAAAGCATTTCATACAGGTAAAAATTGACTTTTTAAAAAAAATTATTTCAAGCAATTATTTCGGGATATGAGTATGACGTCCTGAATGTCGGTTCAATACAGACTCACTTTGTGAAGTTGGTTGATAAAAAATTTCTGGAGAGCTATTATAATACAGCTTTACAGCCACTTGTGAACTAGCTGCAGGTCTGTAGCTCCCTGTCTAAAAATACAGATGGACGATCTGGGAGCTACAGTGCCTCTAAAACTTCAATTTACGGCGCACAAAAAATACGCGCTAGTTTTATATTATTATTGAAGATTGTGTTATTATTATTCTTTCACTTACACAACAACAAAAAGTATAAATACATGTAAAGTAACATAAATTTTTCCGCGAAAAATAACCAAATCCTTGCAGATCGTTTATTCTAACTTTTTCAGAAAAATAACAAGAGTAAAAATGGGGTACTCTATATGCAATGTTCTTGCCCAAAAATGACTAAGTTCAACAGCTGATATTTTTTCATAAATTATCAGAAATCAAAATCCTAGCAATTTGCATACCTCTGATATATATGTATAAATGATCTGCAAAAGAACAACTTCCTATCTAGATCTTGAAAACTGTTCCAGGAGTTATCGGTACTATAAGGGTACCTTTTTGACAGCCACTCGTCCGCTTGCAATTTTTACTATTTCAATAATCGGAAACCCGGTTAAAAATTCTCTCTCAAAATTCTTAAAATTCAGAAGCAATGGAGTTACATGGGACCTCACGGCGGTCTTTGAACCCCATGCCGCTCAAAATATATTTACCCCCTTAGGAAATTTCTTGATCCGTCTCATTTCTAGAAAAGAGTACGCATTTACTTATATTCCAGTTTAAATTACATGTCGATTTTTTTTAAGAAATAAGATATTAGGCATTTCCTTTTATAATACATGTACGATGAGATTTATATCTATACGGGCGCATTCGTCACATCGGCAACGATTTTTTTTTCTACATGAACCTCTTTCTGTTTGGTCTAGCTTCAATCATACCTCAATTTTTTTCTCTAAAAATAATACCGGTGTTTTCGATAGAAAAGGTGTCGTTCATTAAAAGCTTATTGCAACAGTTTAGCTGAATATTATGTTTATTTTTCGTTCATTCCGGGGGTTACGGCATGCCTTTTCCCGCAACAAGGCAGTTGCCATATAAGGTCATGTCAAAATTCGACAAACTTGTAGACTTTAAATTTGTCAATTTGTATCATGTCAGATGTGCTATTGCCGAACCTGGAGTTACAAATGCAGAAACTACGGATTGAAGGTGTGAAAAGTTGAAGGTTTAATTAACTAATGTAAACAATAAGGTTGCAAAATGTGCATCATGCGAAGGAACTGAGTCAAATCTTACACGTGTTTATGCCCGAGTTTTATGGGTTACACGATCAGAATTACACATATTCATACTCAGGCTCACACATCAACACGATTGCATATTTGGATTTACAAGTTTACATGTCTGGATTTTTGAACACGATTACCCTCCATAGCTGCTTACATGATGACAAATACACTGACGATAACTTGTTTATTGCAAGGAATAGAGGTGAGAGAGGAAAACTATTTCAATGGAAATAAGAATAAGAATACGGTATTCTTGACACAGTGAATTTAGTATACACTCTTACAACTTGCATAACATGCTATATCGGCAGTCACTTCTTCCGTGGTATTCACAATCACGGTCTCAAAAATGGGGTAAAATTTTGGTCCTTTGTACAACACACACTCCCCACTTTTGATTAAATTTTGGCTGGGATACACGGGACTTAACGGTAGTTTAAGTCATTTAAAACAAGCTACAACAATAAATTAGAGATATTTACATCGGTATAGACAGATGGTTGAGAGAGAGAGAGAGAGAGAGAGAGAGAGAGGATTTATAACACACTAATCTTTATCTAACTTGCGTGTTTTGAACTGTTCTCTATAATAATCGACTTGTTTGAGTACATTTATTAAAAACTTGTATTAGTGAAAAGGGGAATAACTCCTAAAATGTTAAAACTGCAAAAATGTTTGTTCCCCTGTTCACTTTGCTTCAAAGTGGTAGTGTCCTAGAGAATTATTTCAATCAACCTTCAGATTTGTATGTAAACAGATTGTCAATGATTAATTTATTAATTCAGACTATTATTGAATAATAGAGAGGATAAACTGAATAGAATGTGATTAAAATGATCCACATTACTGTGTTTAAGGAAATAATCAAAAAAATTAACAGTTCATTATTTGATTATGAAAGATATAATGATATATAAACTCTTAATATGTCAAAAAGCGAAAGATTTGCAGTTTGGGAAAAAAAAAATAAAGAATGAATATTTTAAGTATTCAATTCAGTAAGTAACAAGAAAAGCCCCTGTGGGATTCAAACTCTGGATGCACGAATCACACGTCCGACACTTCATCCACTCGGCTATGGAGTAAGCTACACGTTTTTGTCCTTTATAAGAAGAGCTTTATATTAACTTATAGTAAATGATAACATTTAAAAGGTAACGTTAAATTCTATGTACTAAATTTATTTAATTTATTGCTTAACAAATCATATTTTAAATTTCAGATAGTCATGATAGACAATTTGTTGACCTCCCATCCTCTTTAAAAGCATGCATCTCTCTCTCTCTCTCTCATTTATGTTTTTCATTTTACATTAAAAAATGGAAGATGACATCTAACAAACAAACAATTTCTTTTTTATGAAATAAGTAGTCCATTTCGTAATTTGACGTTAGGATTAAAATACAGTGTATCAAATGACATGTACATCTCATAGACTTCTTCCTAATTTTTTGAAAATCTAAATAGACACACATACATGTAGTTTAACTTGACTTACCTGGTCCCATTTGTTTCAAGACGCAGTCATTGTACTAGATTTTTGAAGCTTTGTATACTGTTTATTTCCCTTTGTCACGCCTGGTTCTCCATGTTACAAGCAAATATCTTCAGTCTAAATTGAACAAACAGGATCGCAATACGGAAACATCAACAGCTTTTGTCTACAAATTACAAGCTAAGTTTAAAGCTGACATGAAGTCATAAAAGCATTTGGTCGCCATATTAGTTTCGATCTGTCCTCCACTGCTACAGAAGTATATATACCGGTTGCGAAAGTTACGGTCGACGGTTGCTTTCCGATCGAGGCATTCAGGTTGCACGGACTTCTAAATGCATGAACTACGCATTGAAGTAAAATATTTGTAATAAAGAATAAAAAGGTGTTTGAAATACCTGAATGCGGTGAAACATGAATAGTGTCCTTATAGCCTATAGGGGGTGTGCAGTGATGAGCAGAACAATAGAAATCGACAACTAATATGGCGGTAGTCAGAGATAAAAGGGAAATAATGCGTATGAAGTGATTTCCGCGGTCAATAAACAAGCCAACAAATCACTTTAAAAAAAGTATATTAATGAGATAGCAACTATAAAAGGCAATTTAACCCCCCCCCCAACCCCCCCAAATACACTACATTCCCCTTTTTTGTGGAGGAATGTTCCAAATCCGACTGGCCACGGAAGTTACAAAAATAAACATCACACAATTTACACATTCAAAAAAACAATATACAAGAACATTAAAACATTCTATAAGAAAAGTCTAGGATGGCCCCTCCAAGTCTCCTCTGGTCTCGGTTCTTATGATGGTCCCCGATGTTGACGTTCCTCTGGGTGGACTGCCTGATCCTGCAAGTCTGCCAGCTACAGGACCCGTGGGCGTTAAGCTTCCCTCGGGCAATGGAACCGACCGTAGTTGGTGGCCAAATAACCTCCCGCTTATTGAGCTGGAGCTCGTAAACACCTATCAACTGGCTGTACTTTTAACCTCAAAGGTACCATCGTGACCCCTAATCCAACCCCTCTAACCCCCGGACCTACTCGACCACCAGGGTGCAGTCAGGGCAGTAATATGTTGACAATTCCCAGACCTCCTCATCTCCCCTACCCACACAACTGGGGTGAAACCAATTTTTACACTGGTCACATTGTACCATAAGACCCACGGGAGTTCTTGTTTTTGTAAGAATTCTACCGCAGAAAGTCTTCCCGTCTGTACTTGTTATTGACAACGTCAAAAGTCCGGTAAAAAGCTTCACAAGTTTCTTTGGATCGTATAGTGGTATCAAAGCTGGTCTAATTCCGTTCTGTTCTAATTCAGTTCTGATTTACTAACAATTTGACATGCATATATATACCCTTTCGGCTGGGACAGACAGCTTCGGTTACTCATTACCACCTGCACTGGTAATGAGTGTAGATTTAGTGATCAAACTCCTAAACAATATTTTAATTCTAAATACAGTATCAAAACTGTCAAACTGTCCATCACAGCGTCGGGGGATACGGGCTTACAATCTCCCTCATCAGTACAAAACATGAGTATAGGTTAAAAGGTTAACAGAAAACATGTACTTTGTGACAATCATACAAAATCAGATCTCCACAGAGACTGTTAATATGACTAATATAGCATTACTGTCCTACACCTGGACATGTGATATCACGCTGCTGCGCAGTTAATTTCCAAAATATAATTTCCCAAGGACTTTCCAACATAGTTATTGACATTTTAATAATTGCGCAGTTTGCATAAACAGCTTACATGTTTATTTCATAGTACTTAACAAGGTCATCTGTTTACATTTTACACACACAATACTCATATCGTTTGCGTTTCCCCCTGTCTCTTTCGCCCATGGCTCTTCGACGCCTGAAGATGTTGTGATGTTTCCGGGGCAACCCGAGTCCGGCTCCGAGTCCCCATGAACGGCGCATTTATCGGATTATTGGTCTTTGGCAATACGGATTCTTCGCCACGTTTGTCGCTTTTCACTGATGGTGACTGTTTCGATTCCTCCCCTCTTGGTTCTGTGATGACACGCGTACGGGCCTGATAGTCGCGTATCCACATGGGCAGTTAGCGTGCCTGACATATCTTTAGCTTGTCGTGATGCAGAATTAGCATATCTCGGCGAGTTCGCACCTCATAGATAGTGTCAGACTTCACGGCTATCACAACCCCGGGACCCAGCTAGACCGATTCTACTTTCTTTCCAGCGTTACGGCGCCAGTAAACTAAATCCCCTACTTTATACTGCCGTTCGCGAGTGTGAAGATCGTTGTCTCTCTTCATTGGTTTTTGAGCGGTACACAATTTTGCTCTGGTCAACTCGTGGGACTCCCTGAGCATTTTTTTTATAAATTCGCCACATAGGTGTCCACCTCTCCCTCCCCCATTTTGATCTGATTCCCCCGGGGAAGGCCAAAACTGCAGAGTTGCTGACTATTCACTTCGCGCCCTAGCATTAGGCAATTTGGGGTATATCTGGTGTGTCTATCTACCGCAGACCGTAATGCATCCGCTAAGATACCCAGATGTTTGTCCCAATACTTTGTCAGATTGTCTAAGTAACAACGGACTGCGTCCATCAGGGTGCGGTTTTACCGCTCGACTTGACCGTTGCCGGAGGGTCTAAACGGGGTTGTACGCTACTTATGAATCTGCAGAAGACTAGAGACCTTTCGGAACAATTCACTTTCAAAATGTTGCCCCTGATCCGTAAATATTTCGAAAGGGTACCCAAACCGGACGAAGAATTCCATGATTGCAGCCCGAGCAGTTACTCGGAACCAAGAGTCTATCAGGATCAATAGAATTAACTCTCCAAATAACTCCCTCCTTATCATCCTAAACTGCCCACGCTCCAAATATTAGCACTTTTCTTCTGGCCCAGACAGAATAAGCTCACTATCCTGGTGCACAATCCCTGACTCCAGGGACCCTACCAGCCAGCGAAAAGCAGGTTCATCCCTCTGTTGCCGGAGGGTTTATACGGGGTCGTACGCGGCTTATGAATCTGCGGAAGGCATAAACATCTTTCGGAGCAACTCACTTTCAAAATTTCGCCCCTGATCCGTAAAAATTTTAAAAAGGGTACCCAAACCGGCCAAAGAATTTTACGATTGCAGCCCGAGCTTTTACTCCAGTCGTTTGTGAGGGGAGTGGCACACAGTCAACCCACTTCGTGCAACTGTCCCCCATCATTGAGATGTACTCATTCCACGCCTCAGTGCGGGAAAGGGGTCACAGAAAATTCAAGTCTACCTTTTTCATGGAACTGATCGCCTCGTAAATCATAAGGCCAGTGCGTGACGGCAGGGGACCGTGCTTATTCCGACAGCAGGCGTCCCAAGTAAATACATAATTTTTAATGTCCGTCCCCATCTTCCACTAATAAAATATTTCTCTGGCATTTGCCTTTTTGTGCTGTACCCCTTGGTAACCAGAACTAGGGATATGATGAATCACACCTCTTGCCGAAAACTACTCGGAACCAAAAGCCTATTAGGGTCAAGAGAACAAACTCTCAAAATAACACCCTCCTTATTCATTCTAAACTGCCCCAACTGCAGATAGTTGCACTTTTCTTCTTTCCCCGACACGATAAGCTCACTGTCCTGAGGCACAATTCCCAATTCCAGGAATTCTACCAGTCAGCGAAAAGCAGGGTTATCTCTCTGTTTCCTCGCTAGTTCCTCTTGACTATACGAGGAAAAAGATATATCGTCTTTGTCCGATACCCCTTCCGATTAGTCAGGGCCATTCCAGACAACTGCCTTACTGTTTGCCCTGATGGGCCTCATCAATCACAAACTGTGACTCGGTACACGCCTCAGAAACAAAACTACCATGCACACCCTAGGAACTTAGCTTTTCTAAAGCGGACACCCTCATATGACTGCTCTAATGGCCCCTCACTAAAGAACTCCCTGCAAGCTGGAGGCAATCCATCCAGCGAGGGTTGAACTTCAGGAAACACCGTCTGGGTGTTCTCTTCTGAGAACTGGGATGCAAAAGGTATCACATTGTCTACCTCACTTGAGAAATCCTGCCATCGCTCATGCGCACGCTGGCAATAATGACAACCACCACAAGGCAAATCCTTAACCGCAACTGTCAGGCCCAAGGGCCAACACGGTTGAATCACATCTCGAGAGAGAGAGAGAGAGAGAGAGAGAGAGAGAGAGAGAGAGAGAGAGAGAGAGAGAGAGAGAGCGTTCGCATTTATATGCTTTTCGCCCTGCCGTTGAATGATTTTCATGTCATACTGACTGACTTCCTCAAGCCAACGTTCTATTTGTCCTTCTGGGTGACGAAAGTTAATTAACCCGGTCAAGCTATGATGATCTGTGCGCACGGTGAACTTCCGACCAAGGAGGTAATGTCGGAACTGACGGGTAAACCTTACTACCGCAAGCAACTCTTTACGAGTATTACAATACCGACGCTGCTCTGCAGATAACACGGAACTTGCATACCCGATTGGTCGCTCGCACCCATCCTGAACTTGACACAATTCCCCACCAATGGCGAGGTCTGAGGCGTCAGTATCCAGAAAGAGTGCCCCTTCTGGGTCGGGATAGCCAATACTGGGGGCTAGTCAGACGCGATATTAGGTCTCGAAAGGCTTATTCCTGTTCACTTTCCCACCGGAAGGCAGCTTTGCCTGTGAAGGCATATAGCGGGGCTGCAACTTCTGAAACATGAGGGATAAAGTTCCGGTGATAGATCGCGAACCCTAAGAATCTCTCAACTGCTTTGGTATTTAAGGGTCTTGGCCAATCTCGAACTGCTTCAATATATTGGTCACCCATTTCAACCCCTCCCGAGCTCACTGAGCGACCTAGAAACTCAACTTTTTGCCGTAAGAACTTGCATTTCCTTGGCCTGAACTTAAGGCCATATTGGCGGAAACTCTCGAATACTTGACGCAAGTTTTCCAGATGTGCAGGAGTGGACTCCCCGAGAATGAGAACGTCATCCAGGAAGGCCAGGGCTATCTTCCAATTTAACCGGTGAAGGACGAGATTAATAGCTCGGGCAAACGTAGCTGGAGCATTGCAGAGGCCAAACCCCATCCTCGTGAACTCGAAAAGCCCATACTTAGTTATGAACGTAGTCTTTTCCGATCCTCGGGCTGACCTTAATCTGCCAATACGCCGCGTTGGCATCAAGTTTTGAAAACCAGAGGTTACCCGCAAGCGTGTTGAGGCACTCCTCGATGAGTGGGAACGGGTAGGTGTATATAACGGTCACCTTGTTAAGTGCTCTATAACCAATGCACCACCGCACAGAACCGTCTGTGGATGGTGGTATTAACCCTGCAGCCAGCATACGGTCTAGGTGTCCCTTTTCCTCCCCTTGGAAGACCACTGGGGTCCTGCGCATGCGTTGCTTAACAGGCCGTGCCTCTCCAGTTTCGATGTGATGCTCGATAGCTGCGAACTCGCCCAGATCTAAGTCACAAACGGCGAATACATCTGAGTACTGTGTTATAAGCCCCACCGCCTCATCGCCAGGTAGAGCATTTATCCGAATGTCATCGAGTATCCCTTCGATGTGACTGGGTACTTTGGAAGAACTTTCCGTTCTGATTTGCCTTACTGACGCCTCTGGAATCCCTACTTCGGTCGCAAGTGCTGCAGTGGCAAAGGGCTGACCCTGCCGAAAAATGTGCGCCCTCGGCGTGAGGTTCATGAGCCACAACTCGCCCCTTGTTTCGGACTTGTTAAATGACCTCGACGAAATTACCCAAACCGAAAATTTATCTAAGGGCTCAAGAATAAATTCTAAGATTTCATCGGTTATCCCGCAATCAATCACCACCACTGACAATGGGGGTAGACGCACGCGACGCACCGAGACAGCTTGCATGGAGGGAGAGTTTGGGTTTGCCTTACACATGGGCTGTATCGTCAGACTTGCCCCGACGCGGAATTCCCCTGTGCTGCAGTGCAATTGAACTCCATGCTCCTGCATAAAATCTATGCCCAGGAGCATTTCATCTTGAAGTGGGGCAACATACACAAGATGTCTTAACTGGTTCCCCCATTTCTATAAGAGCATTCCCTAGAGAACCTACCACCATGGGGCCCCGCCCCCAGCGAGGTTGACATCGATGCTAGTGGATTCCCAGGACGCGAAAACATCTTATCATAAACCTGCTGTGCTATAATTGTAATCTCAGCTGCAGTATCGAACACCGCGCTCACCTGGACACCATTGACCTTGATCGATATGCGCTACGCACTTTCCCCATAGCCAAGGCCTCCCGACCTAACTGATGAGACAACTCGAGTGGCCGCCCCTACTGTTGAAGTATCTGAGAAATGTACCTGCCCACCATCAGCTTGTTTACTGGTTCGCGGGCCCTGATGGTGTGATGAATCAAGCCGCTGTCGATTTAGGCACTCTCTCCGAAAATGCCCCTGTTGGTTGCATGCATAGCACAACCCAGACCCCCGGCGACGGCTGTGAGGATTAAGTGGAGAACCCCCCTGAACCCCCACGGGTGTCGTGTTCCTTCTGTTACTGGCCAAACTAGAGTGTGCAACAGACTCTTGTCTTGGTGAAACATCACGACTTACTGAGTTGTAGGAATCGCTACGCGGTGCGGCGAGGGAGATCTCGACTGCTACCGACCGGACAACTGACTATCTCGCGACACAGAATGTACTCCCCTGCGTCGTTGCGCAAAAGCTTGTCAGCTCAGTTGGTATGTCTTGACCCTTCGTACTGCTTCGTCTAGAGTGATTGTAGGATTATCGATGAGTTTCTGTCCGGCTCGAGGATCCTGTGAGCCAATCGGGAACCGTAGGACGGCCTGCTTTTGGAGCACTTGTCCCGGAACTCTTGCCCCTAGAGCACGCTGCGCGACTTCCATAACCCGGTCCCCCCATTGCTCTAAACTCTCCTTGGACCCCTGGGTCATGGCGATAAACTCTACTTCAGAGGCAGCTTGAAGCGTGCCCTTCCCAAACCGCTGTTAAAAGCGCAAAGCTGATTCACCAAATCTCATTTCTCTCCCCCCCCCCCCCCCGAGGAGAGGATATAAAAGTACTTTAAAGCATGGCCTTCAACTGACACACTTAGGGCTAACAAACTGTCGTCATTTGTCTACCCGTAGTACATTGCTAAGGTTCGGAACTTGGCGTAAAACAACCTCCACTCTAAACTACCATTGTACTGTAGACTTTTGGTCTCAGCTCCCCCAGGGCACGGCCCCCTTACTCTGACGGGCATGGGCCCCGACATGGCTGTCCGAGGCATGGTTCCCCCCACTGCCTCCAGCACTCCCCGTTCCCGACACTACAATCCCGTGGTGTACACCATACCCACTTGTTTTAACATCTGGCCGCTGCCCCTCAACCTGCCCCTGCCCAGGAGAACCACCCCCATGAGGACCACTCTCCCCCATGCTACCTGGTGTCACCCGAGCAGTGCTCACAGTGCTTTCAACCCTGGAAACGCTACCATCAACTGGGGGTGCCCAGTGTCTACATTCCCTTGACCTACAGAACGCGAGCTCACTCCTGCCTCTGGCGGCAGGTTTTCTTGTGCTTTATCCCTGGGGCTTGATTCCTGAGAGTGAATTCTTTCCCCAAGGACCTTGACATTCCCACCAACAGTTGCATAATCTGGGCTAGCTTAGATTCTATAGAGTTGTAACAACGTTATTGTTGACAAGCCAATCGTGTAAAATAGTTCGTGTAACGTGGGTGATCGTTCGTGTAACGTGCGGGATCGTGCGTTAACATATGTATCAGGAAAATTAGTTTGCGTTATCGTGCGTGATCGTGCGTTGTTTTTGTTTTGTTTTGTTTTTTGTTTTTGTAGTTTTCTTTACGGAATTTCAGGATTAATTCTTAAAACAACAACAGGTAGTTTTTGTAAAACAATGTGAATGTTAAACTTTTAATAGAAGAACATTGACAGTTGTTAACATTCATTCTCTCTTTCGTTGTTAAATACATTTAGCAAGTATTTCCACAGTTCATTCAATCCTGTGTACGGTCGAGTTAGTTTTGCATAATCTTATAATCAGCCTATATCAAGCATCTATTGTGTCTTGACACATAATTTTAATCATATAAGCAAGAGCGAACACGTTGAATGAAAGCTGCCAAGCTTACCCATTCCTCGTTTTAAACTAAACGATTATTCCCAAATTTTTTCTTTCATGAAAATACGATCCGCATTCCTATCTGGTACATTGTGTAAACATTTGTTTGCAATAAAATTTATTTAGACGCTTTAAAATTTAGAAAAAATATAAATAAATCAATTATATACTGTTAATAATGAAAATGTTGGATGTGTAAAATCGAAATTCTATGTAACAAGGTAACAAATTTACCTCTATTTCGCTCAATCAAATCGTACGTAATGGAAATATATTGCATAAATAGTCAACTCGTACATATATGTAAATAGTTTCGTGTAGTTTATGCATTATCTTCATTTTATTTACACCTAAGTTATTATTCGTTACGGAGACAAAAAAAAATAATTTGTGTATGAATCTTATATTTGTTTGTATGGATGTGTAAAATCGTTTACTCGTAAAATAATAAACAGTGCATGGCTACTGTACATGCCGCTTTTCAATAAAACACAAACATAAAGCAATACAAATTAAAGCAATACGTTTCCTTAATTCTAATCTTAAAATTTAATTTTAATTTTGCCTGTTTAATGGTGTAGAATCGTTTGGTTGCGTGTCATATCGTTTTTGTTCGTGTATGGTGAAAATTCAGTAAGTTAGTGATCGTCCGTGTAACGTGCATGATCGTTCGTGTAGCGTGCGTGATCGTTCGTGTATCAGAATCGTGCGTGTCGTTTGTCAACAATAACGTTGCTACTACTGCAGTGCACCAGGTTTGATGCAAATACCTTGAGCACAAATATCCCTGATAAAAACATGTACAGCATTTACCACCATACAGAGTATTATATACAGTTAGTCATTTATTATACTTTTTTAAAAATTTTGAAAAATGTAATTTTTCATAGTAAAGATAAGATCCCATCAAATTAAGGTAGCAAGGTAAAAAATACAAAACTATTGGGCAAAGTCCTTCTAATTAAAAGAAACACACCTTTAGTTGAATAATGTAGCACCATAAAACCTACTTTTCTAAGAAAGAAATAGGTTCACACTAAATTCCATATAGCATGGCATGGCCATGGATTCACAGGTACAAAAATATAATATGCCGATAACAAAGTTCCCATTAATGTCCAATCTAGAAAGTAAAAATATTTTCAGAATTAAGTCTTACCTATATGCACATGCAATTGGCTGAAAACTAAAACTTCCTCACAAAAATCTGACAATGTGTATAAAGAAATTCCTATCTCTGTTCTTTCCTTATCAGCATGTATAAAAGCAATCAATGAAAATTCCAAAATTGTCATGCAACAGGCCAGCGCATACTTTAAACATGCACAAGGATCGAGGGTTTTGATTTTCATTGGCGACATCTGCCGTTAAAAATGGTATTGCTATTTTATGACTGCAATCAAAGATCAATATCTACTGTACGACATGCAGCATAACGTCTTCTCAGACTTTATTTTAATGCTTTTTTTCTTTATGTTAATAGCTAGTGAAAATGAGTGATAAAATCTGAGAGAAAATACATTTGTTATAAGGAACATTCTCTCTTTTCTTTACCGAGTCATAATTTTCTAAAAGAATATCAAGTTTCTACCCAATAAAACAGAATCTTATTGATAAATTCAAAAAATTTACAAAATAAAGTAACTTTTTTAAATCAATGTATCTATACATACAACCACAGAAATAATGTCATGTATTATTATTTTTTAGTTTGTAGAATCATGAAAATTTCTTTATACCATAATTACCAGTTTAATCAATGCCTTTGAAGCAAACTTTTTTCTACAAACAGTTCTAATAGCTGCACATGCATCAGAAAACACAAAATGATTTGATATTTTGTTCAAAAAATAAGAATGACCTACCTATATATTCACATACACAAACTTGCATCAACTTTTTTTAGCCAATTTCACTTGTCCCCAACTTTTTACCAACTTTTAGAAGCACAAAACACTTCGATACTGACATTGAACAGCAGGAGTTATTACCCTTAGATTGTGATATTCTTAATCCCAGGAAGCGACTGTGTACTTGCAGAGATAACTAAAATACAGCCGTACACACAGAAGTGACAGTATGTAAACAAACCAAAGAGGGCTGTTCTGGAGGGGTGTGGGAAATGAGACACCCTCCAGATATGGATTCTGTCAAAATTCTCAGAAAATCTGTCATTAAAAACATCTGTTCCCAGCATGCTTCAGTATACTTGATGGAGAATTAGCTTTTAATGCTTTACATACACGTTTAAGCTTGTGAGAGATGTGAAGTGAGTTTATGCTTGTAGGGTACTAGCTAAAAAGAAAGACACAGAAACTCTGGACACACCAAGAGATGCACAGAAAGACAGAGGCAAGGGAGAGATGGACACAGAGAGAATTGAACATAAACAGAACATCTGAAATATAATCTCTGAGAGAGAGAGAGAGAGAGAGAGAGAGAGAGAGAGAGAGACAGACAGATTTAATTTGAACATCATGCATCAGAAAGAGTGAAAGAGAGATGTACTGATAAATTGATCTCCATCCTTATTGTACCTGGTAGGCCTTTAAATATTGCCATGATCTGATTCCCATTTTTATCTTTATATGAGGAGAAATATAAAAGAAGGACAAAAGAACTATATATGACATGGGCCTAAAATGATCACCTAAAATGAACATTATTGTTTTACTGTAATTCTTTGTTTGCTTGGTAAAGGTATATATGTTTTTTAAAAATTTTCATCTTGATTTAAGTGCCCACAATTTAGAAATATGACATCATAAAGATATTAACCTTTTCCCGCCATTTTTGCATTTTTAGGATAAAACGGCTTGTTTTCAAAGTTTTCCTTTCAAAAACATAGAGCGCATGCTTAAACAAACAAAATAATATTATTTCAATCAGAGATGTACCTAACCAAGACTAATAAATGACAAAATTCTCCTCGTTCAATATTCGCTCTATATTTCCCATTCATAAAAAGATAAGATAAATGTCAATTTTTGACTAGTTCTGATTGAATTATAAAAACAGCGCAACTCCTGACATCATATTCTATTGTAGTGCAGATAAATCAAATAAATAGGTGAAAAATATATTTTAATAATTTAATTCTGGTTGTAACGCGCTGATTCGCTAAAAAAATTATTTTATATCGTATAAAGAATGTTGCATACGTCATAGTAAGACTAACGTCAAACAAGTATCAATACGCCTGACGTTACGTTTGAATTTTGTACAATGTTACGTCATTTTAAAGGTCAAATGACCGTTTTTATCTACAATGAAGAGTAAAAAAAATAAATTATAAGCAATGAATTCAATATTTATTAGTTTGTAGGGGGCCTGTATAAGGCCCCATTCCCAACGGTAAAAAGTTATTCCCAATTTCATCACAGAAAATTCCCAAAAGATAAAAACAAATATCGTTTAAGAAAAAAAAAATGTGTCCCGAATTTCGTGAAAAGTAAATCGGGATCGGGGTTTTAAAAATCTAAACCGCATGCTCCAAATAAGGGCCGCGATATTGTGACTGGGAACCATGTCGCACAATTCATTGTATTACAGAAAAAAAATGAAACTGGATGATGCAATACTGGTTAAACCTATTAAAACATACTTTTCTAAAAATATGGTTACCGAAAGTGAAACTTAATGATGTCTTATTTGAAATTATTTAGAGAAATGTAACGTATGACATTTTTCCCAATGTCATCCAAATGTCGCTATTTTTCCCAAATGGAAAGGCCCAGGCCCTTGTTTTTGGGAGCTAAAAAAAACCCTTATACGATATAAAATGGTTTGAAACAGTTTACGCTTTTTTAAAAACCGCGAACCGCTTCGCGTAAACTGCCCCAAACCATTTTATATCGTATAAAACAAATAAATATTGAATTCATTCCTTAATAACAACTCTTCTAAAAAATAAAATAACAATTTTTAGCATAGGAAACTGGTGAATTATGGGGGACAAATTTGACTCAATCATATATAGTTCTTTGAGCAGAAAGATGGTCAGAGATAGAGAGATGATCAGAGAGATGGACAGACACTGAATTTATTCCATATGAGAGAGAGAGAGAAAGAGAGAGAGAGAGAACACGGGGAGAGAGAGAGAAAGAGAAATTAATGTAATTTGATCCCCATCCCAAAAGTCCCAGGTAGTCCTTTAAATATTGACAGGATCTGATTCCAATTTTTATCTGTGGACCCAGGGTGAGAATAGAGTGACAAAATTTAAGCAGATGGTCAGCAGCCAGTAAAGTACTTGACCTTGGGTGTCCATAACCTTTTCTTTCGATAAAACTGATCTTTCTTTTGTCAGAATGACTTGTCTGTGGTGCTATACAAATGATGGACAAAGGGGGACCAGCGGATTTAAAAATAACCCAGGAGATCAATATTGACTTAATGGATAAACACTGATAGCAAAACAAACTGTTGTTGGTTAATTTGACAGCATTATCAGTGATCGACTACTCTGTATATAGCTTCTTACAAGTTCAGTGTTATGTGATCAGAATGGTAAATTGATAAATATATATTCTAAATTTAAATAATTATAATAGTTAATTGAAATTGATATCAAAGAAGTTGAAATTTTTGTTTATTTTATTATTTTGTGCTTTTTTTAAATTTTAATTTTGAAAAAAAAGGGGGGGGGATTTGCATATGGAGCCGACAAAATAAGCCTGCAGGAGTTAGTGCGCTTTGTTTACGACGTACAGCCATGCTGTGTGTGCATGAAGACAGCGCAATTCCATAACAAAGACTTCTTAATAATAATGCTGTGACATTTGCTGAAGACTGTAAAAAAAGTAACGTGTACATGAATGTAAGTTTAAATTCGCACAAAGAACGGCCTTTGTTTCGTGATTTATGAAAATCTGGTGAAGATGCTGTTCAAAGTAACATGATTGCGTCACTTACACAGTTTTGCAGGCTTATCTCGCATCTTGATCATAAAGTTTTAAGACACTCTGGCATTTCCTAGACCTGGTTAGATGTACTTAATCATGTTACCAGCGGCATGTGGGTTTTGGGTCTTCAGGCTACATACCCCTTGCTTTTCTGAATCCTGTGCAGCATGCTGCATCTAAACCGGAAGTTATAACTCTTGACCCAGAATAAAATTAGCATTTTTAATATGATGCATTGAGGTCCACGTAGGGATATTGCCCCTTCTTTAATTTACTAGTAAGGGCCTGCACTGGCGTCGGAAGCAAATTGAAAGTGGGGGGGGGGGGGCTAGACTAATCCTCAGAAATATTGAGGAAAAATATATTTCCCAAAATCTTGAAACTCCCAATCCGGGGGGAGGGGGGGGGAGTAAACCTTTACTTCCCATACCCAAAATTTCCCCCCCAAACATTAAATTCCTAATCCGTGGGGGGGGGGGGGAGGGGGGGGGCTAGTATGCCTATTTCTCCAACTTCTCAATCTTTGAATTCAAGGTGAATTTAGGAACAATTACATTACCGGCTAGAAAAAGTGGGGGGGGGGGAGGCTAAACCCCCTATGATGCTATATGCCTAATGGTTAAGTCTAACTTTGCAGAAAAGGTGGGGTGGGGGGGCTAAGCCCCCCTTAGTCGCCCCCCCCCCCCCGGTTCCGACGCCTATGGCCTGGAGAAAAAAACTTCAAAATATAACAATTTTGGTCATCTGTAAAAGTTATGTTGAGATTAAGTTAAAGAGGCATTGTCACGATTTTGGTCAAAAGTTATTTTCCCGATTTTAAAGTTTATAATACTTCAGTAAGGCATCTTTAATAGGCAACTGAAATGTAAGTGTCCTTCGTTGAGTTATAAGCGAATTACAGATCCTACAATTCTTTGTTATGAAATAAGCCAATTTAATGTTGGTACATGTAGAACTGAAGTACAAACAGCTTCTTTTTCAGTGGTACAGTTTTTTGTGTGCACAGATACTGCATTTTTGCGCTTCATGTTATGTTTTTTCCTAAATAATCTCATTAATTTTATGATTCACATTTGATGTACTAGTATATGAAAGTGAATAAAAAAATCTTACTATGTAGTTGTATCTTTTTTACTAGACTCTGTGCAGTTTACAAAAGAACAAGAAAACAATAATGGATTAAAATATTTTTCAGAGCATTGTGAAATCTCCCTCAATATGATGACTCATCATGTATAAAAAGCAGAATATGTATTTTATAAACAAATTGATTTGCTTTTAAAAGGGGCAGTACTCCTCCAAAAGCTGTCATCTCTAATTTTCCTGCAAGCATGCACGTTTATACTTATTAACAACAATAAAAAATAGAATTATAAATTGAAATGTGCAAGAACTCGCAAAAAATGATGGAATTAGTAATAACTGGCATTATGCACATTTACAGATTATGTTCTAAAAACCTACAAGGTTTTATTTAATTCCGTTTAGCGGTTTGCGAGGAGTTGCGCTTAGAAACTGTTTATTACTATATTAAATTAGTGAAGTTGAATGTTTGTGGTAATGTGAAAGATCGAAAAAGAAATTGAAAAAAGGAATTGGTTTTTAATGTGAATATTTTTTTTTTTTTACGTAATTAGAAGTTTATAACTGAATCAAAATAGGAACAAGTGATATTGCAGATAACTTAAATCAATAAGCATTCTGAGAGTAGAACCTTTGTTCACTTTTTGAACGCTGAATTGAACATTCCAGTTTTAGACCTAAAATTAATTATAACGTGTTCAACGTTAGAAACTGTTTCTGTATGCCTAAGATGAATAAGAAGATAGACAAATCAGCTTGAAAATGATTGTTTAGTAGTATAATAAACATATAAACAAAAATAGGGCACGAGACTTGTTTACGTACCATAATTTTTTAGCCCTTTATCGTGCTTATAACTCTACGACCGACTCTCAAATTTCATTTGATCAATAGAAATGCAATCTTAAAGCATGGTAACTGATAAAAATTGAAAAATAGTATTTGACCAAAATCGTGACCATGCCATTTTTAAGTTTGATAAATTCGATTAAAATATATGCGACAAAATTGAAGTGCCCCATCATAAAAAAATTGTTTATAGCGGTGTTATAGTTTATCATCATCTTTTATCTTAATCTATCTTTTCTTCAAAATATCACTATCAAAATGATAAGAAAAAAGATACTTGTACTGGGACATGATACATATAATCCAAATAAAATCATTGGACGGGGGTGTATTTACATTAACCTATATAAAAGTAAGAATAGCTAACGAAATTATTCAAATTGTACACACGTTTCGTAATATTCAACACAAGTATGCATGCCTGTGCATAAAACAAATTTATACGCGACTTCCCAAAATTGATGATTTTTTCCCTGTAGGTAGAGTTAGTGGTAATATGTTTATATATACATAATTTGTCTTGTTAATATGACCTTTAAGGACATTTCAAGGTCACCAATTGTGTTAATGTAAAATTTGTACTTAAACGCGATTTTTTTCATCGAATCAAAAAACCAAATTATCTGACAGCTAGTTTGCTATGTTACATATTTATATTCTTTAAGATTCAAAATTTGTCAGTTGTCATGTACAAATTTTGATTAATATAACAATATACATGTAATAGTTTTAATTAAAATAAGACAGGAATTTACTTTCTGTAGTACGTATGCATTTTATGTATGAATTGAATTAAAGTTGATTCAGATTTATGTATACTCAGGAGTTCTAACCATTAATGTAAGAGAGAGAGAGAGAGAGAGAGAGAGAGAGAGAGAGAGAGAGAGAGAGAGAGAAAGAGAGAGAGAGGAGAGAGAGAGAGAGAGAGAGAGAGAGAGAGAGAGAGCGAGAGTCGAAAAAACATATAAGTACAAGTGTTCGTCAATGCTAACATAAAAACGTAATAATTTTTGCCGCCCATGTCAATAAAAACAAAACCAACACATTAATTTTCTTCTCGTTTACTATGATTTTTTTGTCCTTTTCAAAGTCATATACATCAATGTGAGGAAGGTCACGCACAGAATCACGGTCGTTATAAAAATTGCACCAACACTTGGAGCGGGTGTTCGCTTGGCTTTCTTTGGATTTCGGCGCGCTCGACTGGGAATCTGGATCGCTACACTGTGTATCTTTTGAGTTTGTGTACTCCGCCAATATCACGGTGCGTGTGTACATTTCAGGGTGATCTTCAAAGTAATCCAGGAACTTCATTTTCTCATCATCCACGTCATAGATTTCACCCTTCACATGCTAAAAAAGGAAAGTTTTAAAACTAGATATTCCCGCTAATCAATTAAGCTAAAACCAATGGAAACAGAAATTAAGATATTTTATATCTATTTGTAGCTCGCGTGTGTTTGTATCAAAATAGACATCATTCTACTTTAAAGGCAAATTAATAAAATTCAGGGTTTTGTTTTAATACGCTCAGAATACTAGTACTCAGCAATTATAATTAGAGGGAAAACTATGTACAATGACGCATTTCTTACCCATCCAGTTCCTGGCTCGTGTAAGAGACAAGGCATATTCCAGGATCTCTCAATCACCAGCGGGTACTTCTCCACGGTCTGTCCGACACCGACGAATAAAGTGGTGCCTGTACCAGGATCCCATCAAACGGAAGTGATTTGGCTGACCATTTTTCAATGTTCCGTAAACAAATATTCTGTTCATCAAGGTGGGTTTCTCAGGACTTAAAATTATGTATAAAAAAGAAAAGAAAAAAAAAGCTTTTAAGATTTTTATTTCAGACGTTTCTTGCAAAAATAAGCTTCCATAACAAAACACTTAAGTTAGGTCACTATATGGAAATCATATATATTTAAAACGCAAACCATAAAACAATACGTTCGTATATCGTATAAACTAAATGTCATAAAGGGAAAATTATGTATAAAAATCAGTTTTGAAATTAAAATGATTAAATTTTTCAGGACAGATCACATGTAGCTACATACCTGTACCACATAGCTAATGATATAATATATTCCACTGGGTCAGTTAGACAGATACGGTTTTATAAGTAAAATATGCGTATGTAATGATAATTAGATAACTAATAATATCTATTACATCAGAATCAAGGGTAGAATAGTTTTATGAATTTACTCAATAAACGTTCAAATAAAATCAATTGATATTCATAGCTTATGACTGCCTCTGGCTTAGTACGGCGGAGCGTGTGTGCCAAAACAACGAATTAGATACTTAGTACTTCACAGTCATTAATACCTTGGTTTGAGTACACGTACCTTGAATTTAATTCAGCTTTCTGTTAAAGTAGTGGATTTGGCATAGGTATAAATTAGTTAAAGGTATCGCAACTCTCTTTAAAATATCATGACAAGAAAAAAAACAACCCAGAGCAAAATCAAAAAAAACATCCACAGGTGCTTGCGGACTCAGCCCCCCCCCCCCCCCTCCCCGATTTGAAACCCCCTTGGTAGTTGACTTTTTTGATAGAAAATCCTTTAAAGTCATTTACACAACATGTTCCATTTTCAATATCAAAAAATTAACGGAAAATGAGGAGGGGGGGGGGGGGGTGGTCCTGTCCTTAAACACCTGTACAAACATCATGAAACCTATCATAGCCCTAGAATGAGATACGTTATGGTACATGTAAAATAAATTGGGAAGGACAGCATACAGTTGGCTTCAAAACTGATTATTCTTTTTACGGGAAATTTGAATTGATAAGAATAAAGCGATTGCAATGAATGTCTGCTGGTGGTTTAATCCACATAATTGACGAAGCAACAGCCGGGAGGTAGGTGGGGTGGTGGTGTTTCATCCCCTTACTTGTGGGAAGGGGTGACGGGGTGACTTACAGAAAGATACCCCGACACACAGCAAAGACAGTGGCGTAGCTAGGGACAAAAATGTTAGCAGTGAAAATGAACCATTTATGGTGGAGCTTGAACTGTTGATTACGATGAGATGAAGGCCTGTCTATTTCATTGCTAGCCATTCAGCCATGACTATTTCAAGTCATCAAGATTTGTCAGGCTTTTGAGCTAAGACTACGCAATTTGTGTAATTAAAACCAACGTCATTTTAAACTTGTTATGATGCAAGAAAAAGATAGTCACACCCTAGCGAGAGTCCAAGATCTGGTAACAATGGTTCTACTCTCTGAATGCTTATTGGTTTATATAAGTTATCACTCTTTCTTATTTAGATTCAGTGTTCTAATTACGTAAAATTATATTTAAATTAAAAACCAATTCCTTTTTTCAAAATTTTCTCGACTTTCAAAACATCAGTTTAATTAGGTATTCACCAACTTTTGTGTATTTTACCCCCCCCCCCCTTTCCAAATCCGATAAAACTCCTTATCTTATTGGGGGGGGGGGGGGGATTGTTACACGGAAAAGGTAAAAAGTTGTGTGGAATCATTTATATATATTTATATACATTTGTTTATTACATGTACACCAAACACCAGACCACCAGTGCCTGGATATCATGTATACATAATAATTTTAACACAACAGGAATGAATGACACTCCAATTGTCACATCACATTGTTTTTTTTGCGTTAAATAGATATAAGTGCTTCCATAAATAAATGACTTAAAGAATAGAACAGTGATATCAACATCTCTAGTAGTAAAAAGTCTCACTTATAGATATTTTAAAACAAACTGCGATTGAATGCACTACCAGATTTCAAGAAAATTTCGAATAATTGCGAAATCAATAAGATGCAACAACAGTCTCCCAACGACGAGGAGGTTGGTCGTTTAAACAGTTTACAACGATACTTAAGAGTTTGAAATTTATCTAATATAAAAGTGATCAAATTGAGGGCCTTTGAAATGTAACATATATCTTTGACTCGAAAATCTTAGCACGAAAAACCATCAATCAAATACTATAAAGTTCTTTAATCTGTTGTCGAATCACAATTCTGTATTTCTTTCTAAAAATCTATATATCCATAACATAAGTTTTTGAAATTGTCTGTTCCTCACGAACATATTGATCTAGCTTAGCTCATCCATACGGTTTGTATACCGTTATATGTAAATATGCTTATATGACTTGTACCTCTTGTACTAATGCAAAAAGTAGGAGGATATTTATGTAGAAACCAACGAGTGTAGCGGGCACCAGGACCCCCCACCCAGAGCAACTGTGACGCATGGTAAAGGACCGTGGGGAACTAAAGCACGACGAGATTGGAGAATCCTCGTCAGATCATTCTCTTTTTTAAGCAAACTCTTCTAGATCTTAAACCGCTGCATTGAATTTTGGGAACTTTGAAGGTGTGTAGAAGACAATGTGAAGATGTTCACATTATAATTACCACAAACATTCGACTTCATTTTAATATAGTAATGAACATTTTCTGAGCGCAATTCCTCGCAAACCGCTGCACGGAATTACGTAGGGACTTGTAGGTTTAACATAATGTGTAAATGTGCATAATACCAGTAATTACCAATTCCATCATTTTTGCGAGTCCTTGCACATTTCAATTTATAATTCTAATTTTTATTGTCGTTAATAAGTAAAGACGTGTATGCTTGCAGGAAAATTTGATATGATAGATTTTGGAGGAGATATATGCCCCTTTTAAAAATCAAATCATTTTGTTTATAAAATACATATTCTGCTTTTCATACAGGATGAGTCATCATATTGAGGGATATGCACAATGCTCAGTTAATTATTTTGATCCATTATTATTTTCTTCTTCTTTTGTAAACTGCACAGCGTCTAATAAAAAGATACAACTACATAGTAAGATGTATTTTATTCACTTTCATATATTCGTACATCAAATTTGAATCATAAAATTAATGAGATTATTTAGAAAAAAACATACCATTATGCCCAAAAATGCAGTATCTGTGCATACAAAAAAATGCACCAATGAAAAAGAAGCTGAATTGACTTTCAGTTCAGAGATGACGTTAAAATCAATAGTATTCTCATATCAAGAAATGAAAAACAGTTGTTGTACTGGGGCACAATGTACTTCAGTTCTACATGTGACAACATTAAATTGACTTACAGGTGTATTTCAATTTGTCATATAGATTTAGGATAAATTGAAATAAATTGAACAAGCCCGAGATGGATTTAATTTTAGCAATGTGTCATTTAACTTCCTAAATTAAAATTCTATATATATGAACACATATCAGAGTCATCTCTATATTTAATGCTTACTCTTTATGAATTCAATGACCAATATCATATCTATCAGCTACAATTATTAAATTTAAATTATTAAAACATTGATCAGACATTCCCACATTTACAATGGTTGTATGTATTTGTCAACTTCACAAACAATATTTTCAAATACTTCAAGATGACAGACAAAAAGATAAAGGGAAAAAAATAACCTAAAATAGCAGGTCATATAGACCTGTAAACACACGGTCTGTTACATCACTGAATAAGTTTGCGTAGAGCTATAAACACACGGTACAATGCATCACTATTGACTAAATAAGTTTGCATAGAGCTATACACATCACTAAGTAAGTTTGTGTAGAGCTATAAACACACAGTCCGTTACATCACTGAATATGTTTGCATAGAGCTGTAAACACACGGTCCGTTACATCACTGAATAAGTCTGTGTGGAGCTATAAACACACAGTCCGTTACATCACTGAAGAAGTTTGCTTATAACTATAAACACACAGTTCGTTACATCACTGAATAAGTTTGTGTAGAGCTTTAAACACATGGCCTGTTAATGTTATATCATTAAATAAGTTTGTGTAGAGCTATAAACACACGGTCCGTTACATCACTGAATAAGATACCGGTATCCGTTTCCTTTTCTATAAGCTGTGTTAGATACCCATGGTCAGGAATCCACAATGTTTGTTTTCAATAGCATTCTTCATATCTAATGGTGAAAAAAAAGAAATAAAGATAAATCTAAACACTAAGTATTATTGATTAATTATTTATTTTTTATTATTAAATTTGTATCGGCAGTCCATTCCCATTACATATAATTCTACATACAGCAACCTGAGGTGACGGTTGACAAAATAAAACCCGTTAAACACATCTTCAATCAATTGTCTATCGTTCATAAAAGTTCGTGTCTCAATCACCTACAGTGACTAAAATCTCGCAGGTATCGAATTTGTAAAAAGGATAGGTACCTAAGATAGTTTATATAACTCACCGGAAGTAGAATATGTTTGCTTATTTAACAAATATAAGATTGTGTAATGATATACCGGTATTCATAACAAGAAAAAAAATAGGGAAAACAATATTTTTAAGTGCTTCCGGTGACGACTGGAAGTGACCACGATTCAAACAAAATAATGTAAACACGGATACATACTTAGGGCTATCATCCTACAAAGTTTGGTTTTTCAAGTCATCACCGCTTTTGAGATCTGGGGGAGTCATTGTGGGTTTTTTTGTCTCTTGACAGGAGACGAACAAACGGAAATGCTCAGTGAAAATAAAAAGTTAGTATTTCTTGAACATTAGACACTTGGACTTTATTGTTTATCAAATCTAACAAATTGTCAAAGAAAAAAGTCAATTCTTCAAACACCCTGATTTGTTTGAACCCCTCCGGTGAGGACCGGAAGTGACGGTTGAAAAAATGAAAGCAGTTTAACACATTTTGTACCAAATGTCTATATTGGTTTCGTGCATTGATCGCTTGACTTTCTGAGATCTCGTGGGTAAAAAAAATATTTTAAAAACGCTTTCTGAGATATTTGAGATATCTCACCAGAAGTATAATTTTTTGTTTTTATTTAACATCGGATACATGATATATGTAAGGATTATTACTTATATTTCAATTCTATATGAAACAAATTAAAAGCAAAAGACAAAATAATTTTTGAAGTGCTTAAGGTGACGACCGGAAGTTATGACAAACAAAACGAAATAGTTTAAAGACATCAACAACTATAGATCTATAATCCTACAAACTCTGAAAGCTCAAGTCTTTATCATTTTTAAAATCTCAATGTAACAAGCTTTTTGTCGCGGGACAGGAAAGGGACGACACAAATGAACTTTGGAAAAAAATGAAAAATGGATAATCGAGATATATTTTTGTTCTATCATTCATGAAAATTTAAAGAAAATCCATCGAGTCATCTCTGAGAAATCGTGTGTACAAAAAAGGGGAACAAAATTCGTACCCAATTTTCGAGCCATAATGAACTTTTAAGAATGGCGCCACTGGCGTAAAACAAAAACAATAGGCACAACTTCAGACTATGGTCTACCTATCTTGAAAATTTCATATTCATTTCTATGATAGTTTTCGAGATGAAGCGTGCACAAAATGGGTCATAAAAGTTACAAAATCAGTGATAAATCGGTACCTGAAGTGACGACGGCAAGTATCAAACATAAAATAAATTCAGATCACTATCAAGCATCTGTGAAAAAATGGTGTAAATCAGTTGGATAGTTTCCGAGAAATCGCGTGCACAAAATTTGTGGAAAAAAAAATAACTAGATACAATCTCCTTACGAGTAACGAGTAGGTCTTTCGTCCAATTTTAAACGATACGATTTAAATATCAATGATATTTCAGAATTTTCCCTCAACCCCTCCCTTTCAGATAATGTATACGATTGTCAATATCCTTTAATATGCTTAACAAAGTGTTTTGCTTTTTCACATATTTAAAATTTTAGTCCCCTTAAATCCCTAATTACGTCATAAATGGGTGTGGTAAATGATATTGTTATAATTAACAACTTTGTTTCTATAACGCATTACAAAATCTTGATCGTTTTAAAGGTATGTGTAGAAGACTTTATGAGTTTCTTGGCCCCTATATTCAGGGGCAGCCCTTTTTTTGGAGATCATTCAAAAGGTCTCACGAATACTAACATTTTTTTGTTCTTGCACCTATCTAAACTTGTTGTTCATTCTTTATTTGGGGAGGGGAAACAAATGAATGAATATTTGAGGGGCCAATCCTCTAGATCCTAATGGGGACATACATTGGTGTTTTGATAAGTGGAATCGATTAGAACCAACAATATATACATTTTCTTTTCTACAATGCTTAACAAAAAAGTTCTCCTTCTTTAGATATTTTGCGTCAAAGCTTAAGTACTTCAGCTCCTAAAAATCCCTACTTACAGTACCGATCAGACCCAACCTAACAGAAAGTTAACCCCAACTAAACCCTAGGTTTACTTTCTGGGTTTACTCTGGGTTTACTGGAGTGGACCCAGAGTAAACCCAGAGTAAACCCCAAGTAAACCCAGAGTTGACACAAAGAGTAAACCCCGATCAAAAGTAAACCCTGAAAGCAGACGCTACATGTGTATTCGGAATATACAACGGGCAGAAAGCACTGGCAGTAGGATGATAAGATAAAATACAGGTCTATTTTACACTTCAGTGCGTATAGTTGACTCCAAAATCAATTCTCGAGTAAATCCAAAGTAAACCCTGAGTAAACCCAAAGTAACCCCGAGTGGACCCAAATTTCCAAAAGTTAAACCCAGAGTAAACCCAGAAAGTAAACCCAGGGTTTAGTTGGGGTTTACTCTGGTTTTAGGTTGGGTCTGATCGGTGCTGTACGTACAAATGGGTGTGGGAATGATTTTACCTGATAAATATTGTTACGATCAACAACTTTGAGAAGAAGAATTTTGAAAAATACTAACAAATTTTTAATAATTCTTTATTACACTACCGATCAGACCCAAAATAACAGAAAGTAAACCCCAACTATGTAAACCCCGGCGTTACTAGAGTGGACCCAGAGTAAACCCAAAGTAAACCCAGAGTGGACACAGAGAGTAAACCCAGTCAGAAGTATACCCCTGAAAGCAGACGCTAACTTTGTATTCGGAATATACAAAGGGTAAGGATTACAGACAGTAGGGTGGTAAGATAAAAGACGGGTTTACTTCACACTTCAGTGCATACAGTTGACCTCAAAAGCAATTTCAAAGTAAACCCAAAGTAAACCCCGAGTAAAACCAAAGTAAACCCCGAGTGGACCCAAATTCTCAAAAAATAAACCCAGAGTAAACCCCAAGTAAACCCAAAAAGTAAACCTGTGGGTTAAGTTAGGGTTTACTCTGGTGTTAGGTTGGGTCTGATCGGTACTGTATCTCCCCTTTAAAAAGGGAGTGGTCCTTCATTTGAACAAACTTTATTTTCTTTCACCCAGTGATGGTAGTGGTTCCAGAGAATAAGATGAACATGTGAAAAGTTTACAACAACGCCAACACCAACGACAGACAACGGACAAATTTGATCAGAAAAGCTCACTTGAGCTTTCAGCTCAGGTGAGCTAAAATGTATAGATTGCATATTGAGGGAGACACACAATGCTCAGAAAATTATTTCGATCCATTATTGTTTTCTTGTTTTTTTTGTTAACTGCCCGGAGTTTGACTAATAAAAAGATATTACTAAATGGATAGTTAGATATATTTTATTAACTTTCATACATGTACATCAAATGTGAATCATAAGTGAGATTCCTTGGGGAAAAAAACAACATGATGTGCACAAATGTGTGGGGATATAAATTAACACACGGTCCGTTACATCACGGAATAAGTCTGTGTATAGCTATAAACACATGGTCTGTTACATCACTAAATAAGTTTGTGTGGAGCCATAAACACACAGTCCGTTACATCACTGAATAAGTCTGTGTATAGCTATAAACACATGGTCCGTTACATCACTGAATAAGTTTGTGTGGAGCTAAAAAACACACTGCCCGTTACATCACTGAATAAGTTTGCGTAGTGCTATAAACACATGGTCCATTACATCACTGAATAAGTTTGTGTAGAGCTATATAAACACAGTCAATTACATCAATGAATAAGTTTGTGTAGAGCTATAAACACACAGTCCGTTACATCACTGAATAAGGTATGTGATATCAACGAATAAGTTTGTGTAGAGCTATTAACACACAGTCCGTTACATCAGTGAATTAGTTTGCGTAGAGCTATAAACACACAGTCCGTTACATCACTGAATACGTTTATGTAGAGATATAAACACACAGTCAATTACAGCAATGAATAAGATGCTGGTATCCGTCTCTTTAGGTAATATTTGGTCTGATTCCACCTTAAACTGTGTTGGAAACTTTAAATAGAAAACCATGGACAGGAATCCACCATGTTTGCATTCATGAGCATTCTTCATATCTAATGGTGAAAAAAGAAAGAAGTATAAATCTAAAGATAAAATAATATTAATTAATTATTATTATTTAATTTATCTCTGCAATCCATTTTCATTACATTCAATTTCATATAAAGCAACAGACAGCCATATTTTGATGATCACAAAGTGTGAAATAAACAGGAGTCAGTATTACAGTCCTTGTGAAATATACACAGGTCAATTTCAGCTGCAGATGTTGAACAAAGTGACAAACAACATGTGTGGTTTTGAGAACAGACTAGATTCGTACAGAAACATTTACAAGCAGTCAATATCCAAGTCATCTCCATTCTACGGCTGATGTTGAGCTAAACATGGCCTCCCCATCAGGACGGGGTCTGTGTTCATCTACAACAAGTCATCAATTAGCTGTTAATTAATCTATATCATACAGAATATGAAACGATTTGTACCCAACTACAAACAAATTAAATAAAGACAGAGCTACATTTACAAATATGAATGACCTAATTACATTGATATATACTTTGATAGTTATGTAATGAATTAAATAAATTCTATCCATATGTACTCGTAACAAAACAAATCACAAATTAATTAAATAATTTGAAGAACATCTGACTGTATACATTTTATCATGAAATACATTTATGACAAGGATAAATTCTATTTATTTTAGATAATAAGCAATTAATCCCAATGACTGGTAGATACAGCTAACCCTGTAACAATGAGCTGTTTATATTGACAAACAATCGCACAGATAAACATGTCTTACATGTATCTTTTTGACTGATAATGAACACAGACCGTGTCTTAGTTATCTATATCTAATTAATGTGAATGATAATGACTCAGACTTGCCTCTCAGAGCGTCCTGTCTGGTGATATACCTGTAGACACACAGCTTGTTGTCCCATGATCCGACCCAGAGACGGTGAGTGTTGACATCATAACTCAGGCTCCGTAGGTCACGCATCTCCTGTGATTCTCTCAGTAGATGTAATAGGAACTGACCGTCCTTGTCCAACATCTGTACTGTTTTGGTTTGATAATCACACACAAGGATGTGTGACAGCGCGTCAGTACAGATTCCAATTGGCCTTAGTCGTGATCCTGATGGAGGTCCTGTGTAGGAGAAACAATGTCTTCCTCCACGCTCTGTCACCACTACAGCACCAGGCACATAGTCATCACCATAGGCATAACCATATAATTCATCATAATCTTCATCAAAGTCAGACACCACGACATCCCCATTGTTGTTCTCTGTTATATAGCGAGGTTGTCTATACAGTCCCCGTCCTGTGTTGTCGTGCTGTATGGTTTGTGTGAGTTGTCCACTCTGGTTGTACCGGGTTACCTTGCCTGTCCTTGTATGTATATAACGTATCCCGACCAGTAGATCCCCAGTGGACGGGGACCAATACACACACCGTGGTTCCCATGTAGAGTATGTTCTCTCTATAAATGTGGTTGTTGTTTTCATATCCTTTGACAGTTTGTTGATGTTATAATTCCTATCTATATAAACCAGTTCACTCTCACTGTTCACTGTGTGGAATCCTCCACGTAAATAACAACATGAATCCTCCACACGATGTAGAGGGACACCTGATGTGTCTGTCAAGATGAGATTGTCTCTATGATCATTGACCCAGACCCGGTCTGATGTCACAAAGGAAATGTGAAAACAACGATCAACACCTGTCACTGTGAGAGAGTGAAGTAACTCGGGGGGAGACATCAGTTTCAGTAGACACTTGTTTCCGTGATGTGGTTTTTCTGTCCCTGGGGTTGGGATTCCACTCAGTGACTCAATCACATGACATTTATCTAGAAACATCAAACATAGAGTTCTAATCCTGTATATTTACATTTTTCAGTCTCTTTGCCTGTGATAACACAACGTATCGATTTTGTAATATATAAGCCATAATACAAATGACGCCAAATTGACGCGCCAGCGGGGTTTGCTTATTTATATTTAAATATTTAATCGCACGATGGCTAAAAATTATATAAATATAAGTAATAAGGAATCATTCTTTGAATATTATGAGGTGATAATTTCGGTCGGGCGTGATCAAATCTATCATAAAGCCCTTCGGGCTTTATTGGATTTGATCATGCCCCGACCAAAATTATCACCTCATAATACTCGAAGAATGATTTTTTATTCCTTATATTGTTACATGGAGTAGATTAAGTTCATTCATTACTCTGAAGAAACAATTATCAAACTATTTAACTACTTAAAATTAATTCCTTTTGTATAACTTTTTTTCATATATATCCATGATAATGTTTGCATCTTATTGTTTAGATAAGTTTGAGCAATAAACTACATATTATGTTAACATGTACATACATGTAATAATGAATAACAATTACATGGATATATAACTAATATATGAATTGCAATCACAATGAAATAGATATAAACTGAATTAACAATTTAATATGACTTGTGTGATATAACAAAATTAACTTAGTTATACTTAGATCTCATTGAAACCTGTATGACACCTAACACATATATACTACATCAATGATAATGACTCAGACTTACCTGTCAGAGCGTCCTGTCTGGTAATATACCTGTAGAAACACACCTTGTTGTTGTCCTCTGATCCGACCCACAGACGGTGAGTGTTGACATCATATCTCAGGCTGCATGGTCCACCCATCTCTTGTGATTTTGTTAGTAGATGTGACAGGAACTGACCGTCCTTGTCCAACATCTGTACTGTTTTGGTTGCACCATCACACACCAGGATGTGTGACAGCGCGTCAGTACAGATTCCCAATGGCTTTAGTCGTCCTGGTGGAGGTCCTCTGTAGCAGAAACGATGTCTTCCACCACGCTCTGTCACCGATACAACACCAGACATAGAGAAAAAGATATAGTCAGACACCACGATATCCCCATTGTTGTTCTCTGTTATATAGAAAGGTTGTCTATACAGTCCCCGTCCTGTGTTGTCGTGCTGTATGGTTTGTGTAAGTTGTCCACTCTGGTTGTACCGGGTTACCTTGCCTGTCCTTGTATACATAAAAAGCATTCCGACCAGTAGATCCCCAGTGGACGGGGACCAGTACACACACCGTGGTCTCCATGTAGTTCTCTCTATAAATGTGGTGGTTGTTTTCATATCCTTTGACAGTTTGTTGATGTTACAATTACTATCTATATAAATCAGTTCATTCTCACTGTTCACTGTGTGGAATCTTTCATATAAACCATTCCATGAACCCTTCACACGATGTAGAGGGACACCTGATGTGTCTGTCAAGATGAGATTGTCTCTATGATCATTGACCCAGACCCGGTCTGATGTCACACAGGAAATGTGAAAACAACGACCAACACCTGTCACTGTGAGAGATTGATGGAACTTAGGAACAGACATCAGTTTCAGCAGACACTGGTTTTGTATGCGTCGGTTTCCTCTCTCTGAGATTTGGATTGCACTCATCGACTCCATCACATCCTCCTTTTTGAGTGACTCAGTCATGGAGAGCTGGCTGGTGTGGAGTGTAGGATGTATCTGAGTGATGGCTGCCTTTATGGAGGAGAGGAATTGTAGCGGTCTGATTACTCTCCTCTGTTCATATATGTATACATATCTCTGTAGGCTGACAATATGTATGATCATTTCTTTCTTCTGTTTTAAACATCTGTGCTTGAAATCAAAGTCACAGAACACATTACACATGAAATCGTTTTGTATATAGTCAATGAAATGCTTCAGTGTCTGGGCCTTTGTTAACATCTCTGAATGATAGAGAGAGAATTCTGTGCGACAAGTTTTGAAATCAGTTTTGATTCGTGGCAGGAGAACAGGTCTGTAAAAGAGAGCCTCACTTCTGATGGTGTGAATGGTTCCTCTGTGTTGTTGTCGCTTTGTGTTATAGGATGTTGTAATAACTAATTGTCGGTGATTTCTATGCTGTGTGCAATGGTAACACACAGGAACTTGACACGGTTCACAGAACTTTATATAAACATGGCTATGATGTCTCACACAAATTTCTTGAGTTGGGATGTAGTTAATTTTATCACGGTGTGACACAACATCATGGTCTATCGTTTGGAGATCTTTTACATGGTTCTCTTTACACTGGGGACACAGATCACATGGACACGATACACAGTAGTACTCTGTGTCCCCCGAACACTTAGAACACTGATGTACTTTACATGGAGAGCTTGCTGTTTCCATTTTGTGGAGGGACTAGGTCTCAAAATCACAACCTGTTCAATACAAAAATGTAGTGTTTTAAATAAAGTCAACCACATTCCTTCCACATATTTATTTCATTTTTTATATGATTTTTTTATGAATCTATCTCTCTAAGACTTTTTTCTGCTCACTCTCTTTAACTCTCTTTCTCTCCGTGTGACCTTTTCTACTAAACATTTTAAACATTTACCCCTCTCTTCTCTCTTTCTCTTTCTCTCCTTTCTGTTTCTCCTGTCTGTCTCTTTCTCTCTCTCTGAGATAATAGTACTCTTGTTCTTTATTTTCTTATTTCTCTCTGTCCATCTTTCTCCAAACGTGTACTCTTGCCCTCCCATTATTTCCTTCTTACTCTCTCTCTCTCTCTTTTAAAATTTCTCTGAGCAACGTGTATAGCTGCTTTCTCTCTCTCTCTCTCTCTCTCTCTCTCTCTCTCTCTCTCTCCTTCAGACCCCCAAAATTTAATGTCCGAAAGAGTAAATGGTTTGTAGAGAGAAGATTGAGTGAGATCAAAAGTAAAGAAAGAGAGCAAAAATACATGTTAAGTAGAGAAGCTGAGAGAGAGAGAAAGAGAGAGAGAGAGAGACAGACAGAGAGACAGAGAGACAGACAGAGAGACAGACAGACAGACAACAAATGATAGCAAGCAGAAATGTATAGCTGAAATAATGAAATCAAAGCCCAGAAGACTTGAGCGGCGCACCGCACTGAAGGTAGCTAAAACATCATTACAAGTTGTTAATTATCGCCATTCTACATGGGGAAGGTGGCGCACTTTTCCATATTCAGTTGGACATCGTCGTATTGGTTTTATCAAGTGATAAAATACGAAATATGTTCCCAGCTATAGGAAGACAGCCACTTACTCTCATTTTATATAATTTGTTTATATACGAAATTACTACATTTCTTTTACCTCCGATATTCGAACTATTAACGTCACCGCTTTTAAATTGAAGTACAAACTGTTGTTATGCAAATTATCTCATCGGTTGACTGGTCCTATGTCCCTTTCGTACGTACATCGCATGTACATCGCATTGCCAGTCTATCTCATCTGCGTATTAATCTTTGTTTTGTTCTTTTATTGATGTTGATGTTTTTTCAATGTGTAAAGAAGATATCTGTTGTAAAGATTTGTTGATATTTTTAAAACGAATACTGAATATATGTTCCTGGTTGAAAATACGTAACAATCAGAACGGCACTATATATTTATTGGCGCATTGATACTTGAGTTCTATGACGCCGCTTGTATATAAGCCGAGAGAAGTGAGCTGACAACAATGAGGCTACATCGCTGACAGCGATCCGCCACAAAATGGAATGAGATCATTCTTTGCTTAACATCTTTCTCTCACAACTTCCCTACAAACATATTTTTGTTCGCTGTTATTTGAAGTTTTTTACTATGGGAGGAACTGTAGCTTGCAGGTCGTACATCCAAATTTTTTTCAGACCAGGATCTACAGACCTGCAGCTATACAAACTTTTCTTTCTTTTTCTGACATGTACTCTTGTGGCTAACTGTATTCGGCAATGCAGCGCTCGCACAACAGATTTTGTTTGTAAATTAGATTATAGATTATACGATTTTATTTTCATCAGGCACGATGTTTCCCTCTGCCAGAATGAATAGTGAACAACGGTGGTACATGTAGTTGATGTACAAAGTAATAAATAATCCTGATATCAATGAGTTTGATGAGGCACTTGTTGTCTTTTTGAATAGAAATCAATTAGAAACATTTAGTATTTAAGATTTAGAGATGATGAATGAATTAGAGAATGAATTATGTTTGTCTGATGAGTTTGTTATAATACAATTTTACGTTTTTGTCATTTTGTCATGTTATGTTATTTTCATATAAAGATAAATATCACTAGAAATCAGCTTTATTTTTTCTCGAGAGCATTTGGGAGAGGAAAGCACAAGCAGCTGGATGATTTCAAAAAATATTTCTTGCGATAATGAGACAACTCTCTGTACTATATTAATTATTATTGTAATTCAGAAAATAATCATATTTCTAAAATAAATTTTCATTGATAGTGTAATAAGGTACGGGTTCAAGGCTGAGAGGGAAACATAATATTACATTGTATTTGGTTATCCTGTGCGCATATGTATAGTAGTAAATTGTATTATTTAAATATTTAAATTGACAAGAAGTTCTCACTAGATAAACAAGCTTTCTGAGAGTATTGCATAAGCAATACACGTCCTCTACCGGTTTGTGGAAATTGTGAAAACAATGCACTGTTATGCAGAATATTGAACCCGAACATTGAAAAATTTGAATATAAAAAATTAATTTTTTCGAAAATATGTCAACCAGACGCTACAAAAGTGTAAACATGATCTGTCGTTTGACATTTTGAAGCTGTTCAGCAAATTTCATATTATTCCTCAAACGCATAAAGAAAAAAAGTGTGGAAAACTGAGGTGGGACAGACAGACGGACGGACAGACAGACGAACGGACAGACAGACGGACAGACGGACGGACGCAGAGGAAAGCTATAGTCCTCTCCGGTGAAAACCGGTAGGGGACTAATAATCAAAGTACTGAAGAACTGACGGGAGTTGATTTTGTCGATGTTTATTTATTTTAAAATCAATGATATGCTATTTTGCATGTCAAGTACATGTAGTTTCTAATTTGAATTACGCACATTTTTATAATATAAATGTGTTACATTAAAAGTTTAAAATTTATCAATTTAAGTATCAAAATTTAATAATTGAAATTAGTTTAATTAATTTATTTTGTTTAGTGCGATGAAATATCTCATACATTCTTTTAACTTAAAATCGTATTCTTACATAAATCTTATTTCGACTTATTTTCACTCCCAAGGTTTACTAGCACATCTTATGTAACACATAGAATGTCATTTTACATTAAAGAATTTTTGACAGGCTGTTAGGTAGTAATGTAAACATTTCGTTTTTCGGTTTCTTTGGAAATAAATTCTTTGGCGCATTAGCTTGACACTTCGAAATTCCAAGTAGATAAACTTATTTATTTTATTTCGGCTTCAAGTTAATCCTGTCTTTGTTACAGGTCTTCTTTGCCGAAATGCGAGTAATTGTTGTAACACCTTTTTGGCTTAGTTAACAGTGTCAAGCATCAAAGAAATTTTGCCGAAATTGTGCGTTAACCTTTTCAAAATGAGTTACCTGATTGGTCAATTTCAAGTCCGTAGAGTGACCGCGTTGGTAAGTGATTTTTACGAAATCACTTTCCAATTGCGGCTCATCGAAATAAACATCTTTTAATTAATTTCTACGGATTTTGATTGTGATTCCTCAGGTAAGCTCAAAATTATTTCTAAGTACTTTTTAATAATATTTATTATTTAGGAAATCTTATTTTAAGACTATTTTGAAAAGTTTTTCTATTATTATTTTCTTGTAAAGGAATTTGATTAATAAATCATGACAATTCTTAAATTATCAAATCTAACTATAAAGATCCTGTTCAACTTATATTAATTTTGTTATTGAACTAAATAACGTAAGTAATTCGTTATCCTTAATATATTAATTAGTTTCACGAATTTTTCATATTTCAACTTTAAATTTTACCGCGCTAAATTAAAAGAACTCTTCTGTGCTAAGAGATAAAAAAGTGAACGTATACAAAACGAAAATAGAAAGTTTATCCGCTAAATTCTAAAACATGTCAAAATCTTAAGTACTTATTTTATTCTTTCGATAATTCATTTTCGATCCATCATGTTATTACAAAGGAAACATTTTATAGTTAAGCCGTGTGCTTGATCTTGTTTTGATTTTTTTATATGTCTATATATTGTTTTTCTGTTTATTGTGTTTCCGAACTGTTGTTATCTCTTCGATTTTATAACATGCTTTTATTATTTGTGTATTTCATTCATTCTCATTATATCACTTTCCAATTGCGGCTCATCGAAATAAACATCTTTTAATTAATTTCTACGGATTTTGATTTTGATTCCTCAGGTATTGTGAACGTGAGTTCCTCACATAGCCACAAATCTGCTGAGCTATTCCCCAAACATCACGACGGTGAAAACCAGAGTGTGATAAATGTTTGGACTTTTTCGACAAGAATGTCGAGAAACCCCCATATGAATCATATTAATCATATTAAATAATAGCGAGCGCAGCTCGCCGGCGCGCAGCGCCGGCGCGAAGCGAGCTCTACCGGCAAGGCGTGTGTGAATAGAAAATTCGGACTAGTTACACATTCATTCAACGGATTTTTTTGGCGTCAGTAAATCGGACCAGTAATGCATCGTTTTAATCGTCCCAGTAGTTCCCTGTAATCATGGCAATTTTTATCACTTCACACTCTCAAGAGAATCAGCAAGACAAATTTAGACAGTAAAAACAATAACGATGTAAGTGACATACAGTCAATGTTACCTCTAAAGTTCACCTCAGTACACTTTCGATCAAAAATAATCGTGTGACGTCACAAACGTTTACACATTGATCCGATATATTTTTTCGGAGTCAGTAAATTTTGACCCACAATTCATAGTACCAATGGTTTCCAACCTCACGTTCCAACATCACGTTCTCCCGAAAATCAAAGTAAAACCTTTGAAAAGCTTATAAGATGTGTAATTTTAAGAACATCATGCTTTGTAAATAAAACAGTATACTTCGCATACTTTTATTTCTCAGGGGAGTTTTAAAGAGTAAGACGACACTTAACCAACGTCAGCTTTGACGTCACAATAAGCACTGATAAGGGGAAATTACTCTAATTGAAGTTATTGTAAATCTGCTGAAATGACCAAAATCCTCTCAAAATCTTGCAAAGGCTAAGATAAAGAACAGCTGACGAATAAGGACATTTCTTCAGATACAGGAAACAGTTGTAAATTGCACTAATTTGGATGAATGCTCACAAATATTTTATTCACTATAATTACGGTAATTTCCTGAAACGTAACGTTATACGTAGCAGCGCCGTTTTTTAAAGGGGGTGGGTGGGTGGATGGCAGCCTCATCCAAAAAATCTTTGCAAGCAAAAAGAAAAATAAATCATGAAAATTCTAATCCTTCAGCCCTTTAGCAGTTCAATGGTTTCTTTATTTTCACTTCCATTTATTACATGCGGGGGGGGGGGACAACACCATGTTCATTTAACATGATAAGCAAATATTTTTAAGCGTAAATTAAAAATAAAATTAAACATTAATTATTTTTTTTTAAGTGGAGGGGCAAATCCATGGTAAGTCGATTTTCTATGTATAAATTGACAAAAATGAAAAAAAATTTAGCATGGGGGGAGCTCTATGATGAGTCAAGTTTTATATTTAAGTTTAAGAAAAAATGTCTACTGCAAAAAAAGGGGGAAATCAATCAATCAATCATAATCACAATCACTTTAAATAGGAGATGCAGTGCAATGAATATTTATATATTAAAATCTTTATTATTTAACAACATTGTATCTGAGATTAAACTATTGTTCTACATATAAATAAATAAATTATAACAAATCTTATAAACTATGAATAATGAAAATTTACTGAAAAATAGGTATGTTTTATTTTTTGGCATTCAAATTTCACGTTGTTAATTTTATTTTATTAATTTATTATAATTCATTGTTTGATCACATGCTGTGCTCGCCACAACGGTCGCACCGTAAAACATATTATTTAAAGATAAAATTAATTCAATCAAACTATGTATCAGTGATAGAAATATTTCTCAAAAATTGTATGGATCCAAGCAATATTGAACTCTAGTCTCTTTCAACCAAACGCTCGGCTGACACCGTAAATTTCCGACAAGGATTTACGGAGACAGCCGAGCGACGAGTTGAACGAGACTATATTGAAATCTAGCGTAGGAATACATACGTTGTTCGTACCATTTAAAATCTTACTATTTTCAAGGTATTTATAAATAAGTTTCCTTGAAAAACAATGCTTAAGCATACATTACATCGAATTTATCAATTATTTTCAAGAACTAAGTCTTGTCAGCAGCAATGATTTGTGCTGAGGTCCAAACACTGTTTCACTTTCGGTTTGTCTGAGTAACTGCATAGGAGAGTTGATTAAAATCAACTCCCAACAATATATTAGGTATAGGTGCGGGAGAAAATTGAAGTTACAGAAAATGTCTGTACAAGCCATGGGCCTTCTTGTCATTAACCTTATGATACATTTTGTATTATTGCTCACGACGATTAGCCTTGTATAAATATATATTTGATATCATTCACACAAAAGAAAGTATGGACAAATCTTGCAATTAAATCACTTAGCTATACATGTAAATTTATAAATTGGACGACCCCTAGCCCCAGATTATAATGTATAGACCAGTTGGGCTATTGACTCAACAAGTCCAATTTCTAGATGATTATTTATTCTAAGTTAGTATTAATAAATACGTTCAGTATGTGTTTTTAAAACACTGATACCCTGTTTGGCATTAGAGACTTTAAAAAACCATTTGTGATTATGTTATTTATGTCTAACAAAATAGACTGGACGCAGGATCAATGCCATATTAAGAATTAAAAAAAAATGTTAAAGGTGATGTCCAAAAATAATAGAAGCAAAAGTTCTAACTGCTCAAAGGAATAGCAAAATAGACAATATTTATTGTAAAATCATGAATTAAAAATGAAATGAAAAGAACTTTGGTTTGTGTCACTAAAAAATAAATCTGCGATTTATAAAAGCTCTACTGCTTACCGTTATAGAATTGAATCAAAACTATTTGTCAAGGTAATTACTATTGCGGTCGAGATTTCTTGACATGCATGTAAGTGATAATGCTTTAAAATAAAGAAAAATCGATGTCTTTTGAGTGTTTTACAACAGGAAGATTTGACTTGTAATAAAAGAGATGAGATGGACGTGCGGGCGCACCGACACGCTGAATACAATTAGCCTTTCTCCTCTCTCTCTCTCTATCTGACTTTCTCTGTTAAAAATATACCCTTGCTCTCTATCTATCTATCCCTTACTTTCCCATTTACTCTGCTAACACGGAACTGTTGCTTTCTCTATCTTCTCTCTCTCAAACTTTTATTGCTAACCCTCTCTCTCTCTCTCTCTCTCTCTCTCTCTCTCTCTCTCTCTCTCTCTCTCTCTCTGGTTTTCTCTATATGTACTCTTGCTTTCTTTTTCACATCCCCTCTCAAAATTTCTCTGCTGAACATGATAGCTTGCTCCCTTTCCTTATCTATCTTTCCCTTTCTATCTCTCTCTCTCTGCTAAACAGAAAGCAAGAATTCATGTCAGTGATAGAGAGTGAACAGTTAGCAGAGAGAGAGAGAGAGAGAGAGAGAGAGAGAGAGAGAGAGAGAGAGAGAGAAAGCATACATGTTTACCAGAGAACATATAGGAGAGGAAGTGAGAGACTGTCTCTGTAGAACATGTACTTACACTATTTTGCATTTTCTCTCCCCTCTTTCTCTCTTTCTCTGCTACACATGTACCCTTTCTTCTCTTCTTCTCAGACTTTCTATTAAACATGTACTCTTGCTTTCTTTTTTCATCTCTTATTTATACTTTCTCTCTCATGAAGATTTTCTTCAACTAACTCTCTCTCTCTCTCTCTCTCTCTCTCACTCTCTCTCTGTGACTTCCTTTACTAAACATTTACTCCCTCTCTCTATCCTCTCTCTCTCCTTTTCTTTCTCTCTGACATACATACTTATTCTCACCTTGTTGTTTGTTTTTCTTTTCTTTCTGATTTTTGAGCTGAATTTCTCTCTCTTTTATTGTCTCTGTCTCTGTCTCTTTCTCTCTCTTTGACTTTCTTCACTAAACAGTACCCTCTCTCTCTCTCTCTCTCTCTCTCTCTCTCTCTCTCTCTCTCACTCTCTCTGATAGACATACACTTTTGTTCTTTCTTTTCACTTATCTTTTTTTGCTAATCTCTTCAGGCTTTCTCTGCTTAACTTGATCTTGCTCTCTCATTCTTTCTCTTTCTCTCTCTCTCTTTCTGTCTGAAAAATTTCCCTTCTTAACATGTATGCTTGCTTTCTCTCAATTTCTCTCGCAGACTCTCTTTGCAAAACAGAGAGCAGGAATAAAATTAAAGTCCAAGGAAGAGAGTAAATGGTTAGCAGAGAAAGGATAAAAGAGAGGGAAACAAGAGACCCACGGGTCACATCCCTCACCTGAACAGCAGTTCAATGTATCATTTTATTTTAGTTTTTAAACATTATCCCCAATATATTTCAAAGTTAAACATTAAACCCCTTTTGAGACCCATTATTATTCTAGAGTCACAATTTAAACAGTTTAGAATCTAACTTTTATAAGTAGAGGATATAAGTACCAATGTGAGTCGATCTTGGGAAACCGAAAAATTCTATGTAAATCGATTTTAATTAGTAAAAGTGTACCTTCTTTTGATGATTTGATGAAATGTTTTAAAATATGAAAAGTTTACAGACATACAGATGGACAGACAGACCACACACAACCGGTGATCAGAAAAGCTCACTTCAACGTTCTAGATCTGTTCATGTGAGCTAAAAACAAGAAAAGGGAAAGCAAGATTACACGACCAAGAAAAAATGGGTAGGAGAGAAAGTTTGAAAGAAAAAAAAAGACAGAGACGCAGGTATGTAAAGGCTTCCCACAGTATTGTGTAGAAAGGCACTTGTCTGTACTTCATAAATTATGACGTCATAATCAGCTTTGACTTCACGATCTGCATTCCATTTGATAGTTTTCATGGAACATATCGTAACGTTTAAAGTTCAGAGTCAACATGCCCACCGCTCCAAGAGGCTGACTCTCACTGGGGGATCTGTTCCTGAGCCAGGATCCTTCGTGATTTCCCTTCTCGATGGACACCTCGGTTAGACAGGGGGCGCTCTCCTGCCCTACTTACACTTTCTTCTGGCTTCCGTCAGCTGGCATCCATAGGGCAATCCATGCAGAAGTGTCTCACCTCTCCACACTGGAAACACAGATTCTGATCATACTGCATTCGGTCCACTGCCTCCTCCAATGTTCAAGGTGTACCTACCAGTGTCTACATCATACGCACCATAGCACAGGCGGGGTATGACTTGAAAGTGAGTATTTGGCAGCTGGGAAAAGGCACCGATGACTAAAACAAGTATACAATCCGCCCACTCACTCAGGGACTCACCGCTGTGTTGTGATGCTGACTAGACGTTGAGCTTGTGGGTCAGTTCAGGTACTGAAGTATGAAACACTTGTTAATTGAGGATGTCACAAAGAGTGAATAGATACAGAGTTCCAATGAAAGAGTGTAATCTTCACTGGACAGGGTCCTCCAGAAATAAGCAACTCTAGTCATGTTGTTCCACCTTGGTCCACTGCTGGCTTTGCGAAAGCCTCATAAACTTTTGCAAAAATGCCTTCCAGCGTGATTTGCCATCATACCGCAGGTTTCTGTACTTTGGTTTGCTTCGAGGCACTGTTGGGTCTCTCCCATGACTGCGTGAAGTGGAGGAGACAGGGGTTGGGAGGGAGTGCCTGTTTACTAGGTTATGTATTAATTGGTCTTCATATTTGTGAGTTAACTTACTCAAATAAAATTAATGAATATAATGACATCTTCTAACTAAATTTCGGGCTATCAAATTTTGTATTAGGGCTAGTCAAAATTTAACGAGGCTGGGGGTGGCTGCCATTTTAAAGCGTTTTTATATCTATATAAAGAAGATTTTCACTTTAATGTTCTATAAATCTTACATCGTACTGAAATTGTCTTTTGAAAGAAATGTATATGATAGTGTTGAAGATTAAATTGTTGGTAAACCAAAGGTTACAAAATGCCAAAAAATCATTTCAGCTGTTTTTCAGCATTTCTAACTTTTCAAAGGGAGGTAACTTGTAAAACTCATAATATTTTGTTTTAATATTTTCCTTCGTTTTTTTTCTTTTTATAATTTCACCATCAAAATTTTTTTTAAATGCTCAATCTTTTTTACACATGTATTGATTATTATTATTTTAAAATTTGGAAATAATCTTGTGGCTACTTTTTTTTTGTTTTACATATTTGCATTTGTATGACATATATATTTTTTGTAAAATTGTGATATTTTTCTTTATAACGAATAATGTTTAGTTTTTCTAATTGTGTTTATTTTTTGTGATGTTATTGGTATGTTTTTTGCCTTTATTTATATTTCATATATTTTTCAAAATTTTTTTTTTTACATAATGTGCAATTTCTTCAGATTCAAAAAATCATAAAATTAACGATGCTTTTGATGTGGTGTTTAATATTTAAATGTAAATTAAGATTATAAGAAACATTTCTGCAAATTTGGTGAATTTTAGAGACATTTTTTTGGGGACCCCCTAGCCTCCTTAAGTTCACTTGCAGATTGAAAAATTTAATGGCTATCCCTGAAACATGTATTGGGTTATCTTATTATGAAAAAATTGATCTTTCGAGCTCCCATTATCTGCACTATTTCCTATAACCTTATTTATGTCTGATGTCATGACGTCAGGCAATAGCATGACTTTGGGGTTGGCTTACCAGAATGTTTGCCCCGAGGTAACAGGAAGACCATGAGTATTAGATCACCTGGTTCCAAAGTTTTCCCTCATATACCACATCGTTATACACACAAAAACCCGATAAAGAGAACTTATAATTTTACACGCCAGAACATTGTTTGCATAACCTAAATACAGTTTTAGATAAGGTGATATAGGTTAACCTGTCGTCAGATAGAGAGAGAGAGAGAGAGCGCGCATAGATAACATATGCGTCTCTAGAAATACAAAAAGGTCAGCCATTGATAATTGTTAAAACCCCGATGATAATTGATCACCAGTTCAACAGTTCATCTATTTTACATATTAATAAACTTCAATTCATGACATTTTATATGATCAATATCATCAGTTAGTATTACGACCAAAGTTTAAAACTTATAGAGGGTGAAACCCTCTCAATTGCCTGGAGGTTGAAGTTTTCCCTATAGACAACACCCGTGTAAATGACAAAATAGAGATATTACACTCTATAGTAGAACAGAAATGACAAATACTACGTCCTTTTCTATAACAGTCCAAAACAAAACAAACAGTACACGGGGGCGTCGGAAGGTTTTTTCCATATTGGGGCGGTGGATTTGATCGAAAAAAGGGGGATATAACTTGAAATGAAAATATTCTACGATGTATCCAATCATTCTTTGATTTAATAAATCATAGTGTCGCTTTTTTGATGGCACTATAGGAAAGAAAGCAAAATTGTACTTATAATACTTGTTTTTTTTTATCGTTTGACGACATAAAGTGTGTATCAAGATAACGCAACTTACATTAATTAGAGCAGTTTGTATACATGTATCAGCAACATTTTTTATTCAACTTATCAGTCTCTGCTGCACATTAAAAACGTACAAAATAGATATTCGTGAATCCCATGCTGACACTTACTTGTTTGCAAAATGGTTCAAAACAGCTGTATTCATGTAACATCTCGGATCAGATAATTTTTATAGCGAAGTACATTGAAGCGTAATAGGGGTTAACTCCAGAAAAGTTTCTACGTAATGTTTGTCCAATCAGATCGTAGCTGGGCGGAGTTAAGACATAGCCGCTCGTGACTTGAATGAGAGAGAGAGAGAGAGAGAGAGAGAGAGAGAGAGAGAGAGAATTGAGTAAATTATAAGTGGTGCCGCTGAAGAAATTATCATTAGTTATAAACTTGCAAACAAATTAAGTAAGGTAGATCCCTACTTAGGTGCGTTATCAGTTAAGCGGATATAATAAGCTTTAAAATCAAAAACGATATTTGTTTGGATTTACCGTTACTGGTTCTAATTTTTAATGTTTAATTGATTAATCTGAATTCGATAGAAGCAATTAAGTGTAAATAATGTCTACCAGTATATAAGGTTTTGATCTTCAATGAGTCTAATAGTTGGAAATCGTGAATTTTTGTACTGAGATTTTAGTACGTTTGTGTTTATATATGCAGAGGAAAGGTATTGTTTATCCAAAAAATTAATTTGTACCCAATACATATAGTTTTGAAAGAAGACTTTTAGTGTTTATCAAAGCAAAGAAATGAAATGCTGTTTTCTGATATATTTTTAAATTGTGTTGATGACACTTTTTTTTAGCTGCATTTGATAAGGGGGTATATGTGTTCTAAAGTTCGTAGAAAAAGAAAGAAACATGTGGAGTACTATATTTTTTTTTTGGCTTTTTGGTTGCAGTAGACATAAATCTAATATTTTAAAGTTTACAAAAAGTGGTGTTAAAACATAACATTTTTAAGATATATAAGTTTAAAAATGTGATATTATGTAAAAAATTTTAAATAACATTTTTGTAACATTTCATTATAAAATATCATTTTAATCAATCAAATGATGATAATCACACTTGTTATTGCTTTCTTACATATTTAATGATAAATTAAAACATTTGAAACTTTGTTTTACTTTGATTTTTTTTAATATAAGCCAAATAAAGATTTTGGTTGAAATCATGTGATTAAACAAGGGGGTATGCATCTTCTGGAGACTCTAGTGATAATAATGAATAGTTAAGACATGTACTTTTGGGGCATTTTTTATTACATAAGGTATTACTCTACTTGATTAATGAAAAAAACCCTTACTTTAACCACAAACATACTGAGTAGGGGCCTACCTTAAGATCTGAATATAAAAATTACATGTATATCCTATATTGGTATAACTTTAACGATTGTGAAAATTTCTTTGGCCGCGCGCCGTCGACAACATGTACATGTATAAGAAAGACGTGACTAACCAACTAAATTTCCTAGCATGCGGGCATTAAATATTTTGAAATGCGATTGAATGATCACTTATGAATTTAGATATAGGAAAGGCAACGGAGGCGGATGCTTAGTGGTAAAATTAAACAATGGCGGAAAAATTCGTCCTAAGGTAAAGAATGTTTCACACTGAGTAACCATGGAGAAAGTTTTTATACAAAGTAAATTTACAACCTATGTTTAATTCTAGGAAGATTCGGCAAACTTTGATTAGAGTACTAACGGTAACACTTGTAATAAAAACAGTTAAATTTCTAAAATATTCGTACAGTGTTCGATGTTTTAAATTACCTCATCACATTATTTATATATAGACATCGTTGTTCCCCGGTTAAAAAATTTAAAAACACTTCAAAGTTTCATAAATTTATAAGATATACAGGATCTTGATTTATCACTTTACAACTATTGTTGATAGATAGTTTGCTCATCTGCCTCATCTAGGCTATAATTTACTCCATTATTCAGTTGTAACTCTCTCTCTCTCTCTCTCTCTCTCTCTCTCTCTCTCTCTCTCAAATTAAGTCACGAGCGATTGTATAATGTGCACCCAGGTATCAATTTAAAAAAAAGGTTTTAATTTATTTCGTTGAATATTTAAGAAGAAAGCTAGTTTTCTTGATATTTAGAGTATTTACGTTTAATAAAGGTCATAGTTTTGCATGTCAACTTTCTTTCCGTGTATCTCAAAAATTATTAGTGATACAAGGATAATATTACTAAATATAAAAAGCCCATGTCCTAGAGAGTATTTGGGGCAAAATTTGTTAACCTCTGAAAATAGGCCAAATATGACCCTAAGTGTACCTTGTTCTTTCTGGACTCCGCCCAGCTACGATCTGATTGGACAAAGGTCAGTCAAACTTTTTCTTGAGTAAACCCTATTAAACGCTTCAATGTACTTTGCTGTTATCATGTTTTGTGTTAATGGTAAAATGAGAATTCTCGTAATTCGTTTTTATTTATTGAAGATAGCACAATAACAGAAAATTATGATTTTGTGATATTTACCTCGTAAAAATGTTTAGTAACTAACCAGTAACCATTGGAGAACTATTGCCGGTGTAAGGAAGAATTTTGACCCGGGTCAAAAATCGACCTGGGGGTATTTTTTTCAAAGTTGAATATTGAGACCAAAGGTGTTGAAAAGCGACCCTGTTCCGTTTAAAATTCAACAGCAAATAAGCACAAATTAATGGATTGATATTTATAACTTGGATGTATTTAACCCAAAATTTTCAGTTTTATTCATATTTATTCTTTCGATTTACATGTATACATCTTTTTACGGTCAGACGAAAAAATGAAACATTCTCACGGCCGTAGCGCACCCCTTTTTCAGTTGAGGCAAAAGGGTCATGTTTTCCAGTACATTGTAAAAAACTATAATTCTCATTTCGAACAAAAAATTAGAGAGAAAAGTTCTATAGAGAAAAGCAATATAATAACCTCGAGGACAAACAGAAAGTACATACTCTATACTACTACTAGTATATGAAAATAATAGACTCAATTTTTTGGACCATATTACATGTAAGTGTAGTAAAGGCCTTGCCCGAGACACGGTTAGATTATTCTAACTCAGCAGAGTGTAGTGAAATTAACAGCATTATTGTAAGCATAAAGCTTGGTTATGCAAATGTCAACAATTTCAGGTGTGTCGATGTATCTATTTCCTAAATAGTCAGATATCATATGCATTGTCAAAACGTGAATGCACGGGTCAAAGTCCAGTAGTATGTAAAAATAAATGAAAAAAAATTAAACAATAAAATTAATGCTTTCCTTTGGTGTTTTATGCGAGTGTGAGGGTAGCTAACGATGCAGGAAAGGAATTTCCATGTCTTTTTCAACTCTCACCTTTGTTGAAGGCTTAAGTGAGCTATTCTGATCACTTTTTGTCCGGCCTCCGTCTCTCTGTAAACTTTTACATATTTGACTCCAGAACCACCAGATCGTTTTGAACCTAACTATACCCAAATCATCCATAGGTAAAGGGGATTTATTTTTGTTAAAATGAAGGACCAAGTCCTCTTCCAAAGGGACATGATTAAAATGATTTAACATTTGTTGGCATTTTTAGAAAAATCTTTTAAAAAACCCATTGGTTAGAATAGCTGTAACTTGTGTGAAAGCATCCTCAAAAGGTTTGAATCATTTTTTTTTTCAAATCATAATCCCTGTGAGGAGGGTGCAGCCATGGGGGTGGGGGTCGAATTTTTACGTAGAAATCTATTGAGTAATATTTTTAAAAATCTTCTAAAAACCAATTGTCCAGATTAGATGTTACTCATGTGGAAGCATACTTAGCTTTATTTACGTACATGTAGTATATTTAAAGGAACATAGTTACGATTTTTGTCAAATTCTATTTTTCTGTTTTTATTATTAACAATGCTTTACAAATGCATTTCTAACGATCAAATGAAATTTGGGAGTCAGTCATTGAGTTATAAGCAAGATACAGAGCTCACAATTCTTTGTTATGTAAACAAGGCTCGTGTCCTGTCAAGTTTTGTTTACGTGGGTTCAATAAACCAGTAAAAATCTTTTTCAAGCGGATTTGTTTATCTTCTTATTCATTTTAATCTTAAATAAACAGCTCTTTACGTTTAACACATTCATTTAAGGAATTTTCACTTCAACATTCAAAATGTAAACCAAAGCTTTGTTTACATAGTAAAGAATTGTAAGCTCTGTAACTCGCTTAAAACTCAACAAATGACAATCAAATTTTGGGTGTATATTCAAAATGCCTTACCAAAGCTTTATAACCATTGAAATCGGGAAAATAAAATTTAGTTGTTGAGAAATGATTACGGGTATAAATTTCACGAAATTTGGTCTCAATCTACAACGTGGAGAAATTACCCCCGTTCAAAATTAAAAAAAAATGACACCCTGGTCAATTTTCAACCAGGGTCAATATTCTCCGTTACACCGTTGACGTTTTAATTTTTTTTACCATACATACAGGGGTATTTTACGCAGTTTTAAGCTTAATAAGTAACAAGGGTAAATTTCTTTGAGTAACCACTTTTACATCAACAATGCTATTGAAAAACCAATAAGTCTTTAAATTATTCAAACAGTTTTATGACGCGCTTCAAGAAGCATTGTATGGAATATATTTTAAGTGTTAATATCAAACTACTTAAACAGGAAAGCAACTTTTAAAAAAAATTATTCTTAAAGCAGTGGCATGACTACATTTAAACATGTTGCTATCGTAAAGTGATCTCATAAGCCGTATAGTCACAAAGTTTAAATTATTAAAAGAAACTTGCTATCATTTTATTAGAATATTGTTAGACTTAGTTTTAAATAGCAATTAAATCTACATTACCACCTACTAAACATTTTATTAACTAAAATCAAAGGCCTGAAGGGCCTGAGAGTCGACTCGCATTTGATTGTCAACAATGGAATGGGCGAAGTACAAAGATAAAGAATATTGCCTTCTTTAGTTTAAGGGCATTGCAGATATGATGCATGAACGTTTGAATATGAAAAAAAAATAGTTTTAGTACCAAAATCTCGACACTGCATGTAAATGGACACTATCACACATGTATACAAAGCCTTCAATTTTGTATCACCCAATTGCACCTAAAAGTTGCGCCCAAAGTGTTGTATTCCTTTCTTGGTAATAGGTTTTGCGCAATTATTTGTTGTTTTATGTGTATATTAAGTATATAATGCATTCACCTGGTCATTTGAGGTAAGCATTCTTCTAGCTTTGAAAAATATGTAAAATTTGATACTAACATAGCGATGCAGCAGGATGTACACGTCCACACGGGTGAAACATCGAACTATTTTAAAATGTAACGTGTTGTATAGATATCAGCAAAGAAAGATATATACATGGGGGACAATCCCCATTACGAGTCATGTTCAGCTTTAATATCATTTCATCCTATAAAATGATATTACATATAGGATATTCAATTTGGCATTAATTTCAACTGCCACTTTGTCAACCATATTCAGTTAAATGAGTGGAAATCAAGCAGAGATATGAACATTGTTTTATTCATAAAATGCAAAAAATTACAGAATAAACTGTCAGTTATGAAACATTTTATCTTGTTATACTTTCATGTTAAATACTGAAATTTGATTGGTTAAGACGCAGTTCATAATCCTTTCTATTACCCTCAGCGTTAGCAACGCACTTAGCAACGGGTAACATTAAAAATTGTTACATGCGCGAAAATTATGCGCGTACGGTTCGCTGTAGAATTCACGTTATTCCTATATGAAAGCAGTAAGATTTTCTTAAAAATTAAGATATTCAGTATAACAAAATAAATAGCGCCTGTTTGGGAGGATAACAGTTGAAATTGACACCCCTCGAAAACCATTGACAATGGTTTTCTCGGGGTGTCAATTTCAACTGTTACCCTCCCAAACAGGCAGTATTTATATAATTTTCATATAAGCCATTAATAAAAATTGACTTATAAACAGCATGCATATTGTGTAATAATCCAATCAGTGGCGAATGGACACAGTAGGAAGTTATGCATGCTAAGTCAATAATCAATGGTGCTATAAGAGACAGTCCATTTATACTATATTCCCTATCTCAATCAGAACAATGCAATAATGAAATCTGCTACAATACTCAAAACAACAACTAAATGTAAAAAAAAAAATACATGGTTATGACTACATTTCATGAGAAATTCTTTCTTGACTAGCTTACGTTGCAGGGGTATTCATTCTTATAAAAAAAAAAACCTTGGTTTCTTATCAAAGTCTTAAAATCAAATAAAGATTTTTTTCACTTAGTCTAAAAAGAAACAGCATTTGCATGTATCAACTTGCTTAAAAAGAATAAACATAGCATCTGCTACAAATACATTAGTTCTACAATTACTCAATGTTAAAATCTTATATTACGTCTAAGAGTTAACAAATGGAAATGAGCTTTACATAAAAAAAAAATCGTTTATTACCGGTATTAGCTTTTCGGTCATATTGATAGTGTATATAAAATATCACTTGATTTCTCACAAGTTTTTAAATACATATGAAAACGTTTTTTAAAGAAAATACTAAAAAGTGATGTATTTATACCTCAACTTCCGTCCTTCCAGTTGTTGAGACAGACTTCTCGCTGTTGTACGTCTGTACAACAACATCGGTGATTTTCAAGTGTTGGCCTATACCCACTTCTTTCTCGGCAAACTCTCTTCAAAGTGACACTTTGCACTTGCCCGTCCCATCCTTCAAGGTTATATATTTGACTTTTACATCTCTTCCTCCAACTGATACAGTTCTTGTGATTTCTTTCTACAAAACATATACAGCTACTAAGTCAGTGTTTAAAAGAGAGGTTTAAAAAATTGCTAATTGCTATTGTAAAACGCAATCATTTACATTAAGCATGGATGTTCAATTAACTTACACAGCGGTCGATTCGTTTTTTCTGCCTCGCACTTCCGGCTGCTCATAGAATATAGAATATTTATTTTTGTTTAATAAATATTTAGCTGGGATTTTTTGAAACCTTAACTTTGTCTTTCATCAATAATTTTTCTAAGAATTATTTGATACTGGCAAATACTCGTTACCGGTAAAACGACTGTACATTGAATTAAAAGACAGGGTAAACGATTATATAGCTTTGCAGTCTAGCAAATTCTTAACCATGTTAACATAAATATCAAAGAATACAAACCGTTATAAAACTGTCCAACGTAAAATAAGGTGCAAAACAGATTATTATTAGATGCAATGAATTACTGTAGCACAGTTCTGACGATCTCCACTGCACTGCTCAGCTTGAAAATTCTGTTTACTCAATAGCTGCAGCTTCCCGCGCAGATTGTCAGGTGGCAGGGGATAGTTTCGAAGGAAAGACCCGGTCAAAATTTTGAAATAAAGGGAGAACCTGGGGTTTGGCTGGTTATTTGAGGGGTATAAATCGGTAGAATATTTATTGCATTCATTTTGTGGATAGAGGAGCTCATGCCAATTTCATTGATATATGACACTTTAATACTGGTAGCACTTTTCATCAGATATGGAATGAAAATGCGAAACTGTGGCCAAAATTTTCACTTTCGGTTTTGTGCTTGAAAAGTAGGGTGGGTTCAGAACACGAAATGTCACTCGGAAAGAAGGTGATTGACCCCCCATCAATTGGTGATTATTTGCATGGGTATACATTAAGCTACCAATCCTATGATAGTTTATGGCAGTTGCTCGGGACTGGAGCGTGGTTATGGACCCGTGAAAATGTGAAAAAAGGGCAATTTTTCAGAAAATTTTGAGACCGTCCCTGGCTATTCTTTATAGTGCTATATGTAAGTTGTACTTGTTTTATTCTGAAATGTTTAAAAATTCTCAAGAGTCGGGACCATGTGTCCCCTGCATGCAAACCAATTTTAGCAAATTTAAAAATCCACTGAAAAATTAAATCACATATATGAGCACTATCTGCCTCACATTTCCTCGACCAAAAAAACTATCCCCTGCCACCTCAGGTGAAATCATGAAAGTTAACTTGTTCGTAATATTATTCTGCGGCTGTTTCAATATTAGTTACATAAGCAAACGTTTTTAAGAAACTGACTCAATTTCTTTTTGTTTACGATAAAAAAAGATATACACCTTTTAATAATCCAAAGCAGCGCATGTCTTTTATACGGGAGTTTTAAATTTGATACAATTTCATATTTTGAGATAACCCCTTTATGTGCCCCTTTGCAAATATTCATCCGCATGTAATAATTACAATATTCTATTCACACTTTTAGGTGAACTTCAAGGTTATTGTGTAATAGATATGCAGGATAAAAGTTTCCAACACAATATTGTCATCAACTTATTCAAATTATGAAAATAAGGCTATTGCAAGTGTCTTATTTATCAAGATTTATTTGCAGCTAGTGAAGGAACACACATACGAGTTTGTGCTTCGGTGAATCCGCAATGAATCAGCGTTGACAACAAGGATCAGCTCGCTTCGCGAGCCGACTCAAAAGGAAAAAGAGAAGGTTAATTTGACCGTAAACATAAAAAAATTATATAATCATATTTTTGTATGTCATAAAAAATCGTAAAAAAGAGATAAAGATGCAAACAGTGGTTTAGGTTTTCTTCATTCTATCATATACAGTGTGTCCCTACTCGAGTGACGTCATCAATAAGAGATCAGTTTAGACTGCATGACATATATGAAACTAACATTGTATAACAAATTATTGTATTAATCTTGCGTCAATCAGTTTACAATGCATGCAGCGCAATGTCTAAATGCCTTCATATTACAAAAGTTTGGACTACTAAAAGCTTTGAAATTGTTCATGTTTATGTGAATTGTAGCACATACAGGTGTTGTTTATACAGCAATTACAAAAAATATACGGGTACTACGCAAACAACCGCCTGTGGAAAAAGTTCGGGTTTCGGCACAAACGCAATTCGTGCTTTGCAATGAAAAAAGAATGTTTTAAAATAATGAAATTCAGAAATAAAATGTGTAAGCACGTGTTTACAGTGCTTCAATGCCACTGCATAATATACATATAATAGTTTTAAATACGTCAATATGGATTTACTTTTCTCTAGTACGTATACACTGTATGCATGAATTCAATAAAAATCTATTCAGATTTATCCACTTAGGAATTTTTATTCAATATGTAATATTCAAAGAGAGGGTAAAAACATTCTCATTGACAAACACCTACATTTATATTACATGTGAAAAAAATGTAATATACAAGTTCAGGTGTTCGTCAATGCTAATATATAAACGTTACAATTTTTCACGCTCAAGTCATTAAAAAAATGAACATATATATTTTTTTCTTGTCTTTTACTATGATTTTTTGTTCTCGTCAAATTCCGCATCAATACTGGCATCATACTCCAAGCCGTGCTCTCCCTTAGAGTCATATACATCGATGTGAGGAAGGTCACGCACGGAATCACGGTCGTTATAAAAATAGCACCAACAATCGGAGCGGGAATTCGATTGGGTTTCTTTGGATTTAGGCGCACTCGACTGAGAATCTGGATTGCTACACCGTGTATCTTTTGAGTGTTCCGCCGATATCAAGGTCCTTGTGTACATTTCAGGGTGATCTTCGAAGTAATCCAGGAATTTCATTTTCTCATCATCCACGTCATAAATTTCACCCTTCTCAAGCTAAAAAAGGAAACTTTTAAAACTAGACATTCCTGCTAATCAATTTATCTAAAACCAATGGAAACAGAAATTGAAACATATGTATATTCATATGTAGCTTTCATGTGTTTGTATCAAAATTGACATCATTCTGCTTTTAAGGCAAATTAATAAAATTTAGGGTTTTGTTTTAATAATCTCAGAATACTAGTACACAGCAATTATAATTAGAGGGAAAACTATGTACAATGACTCGTTTCTTACCCATCCAGTTCCTGGCACGTGTAAGAGACAAGGCATATTCCAGGATCTCTCAATCACCAGCGGGTACTTTTCCACGGTCTGTCCGACACCGACGAATAAAGTGGTGCCTGTACCAGGATCCATCAAACGAAAGTGATTTGGCTGACTATTCTTCAATGTTCCGTAAACAAATATTCTGTTCATCAAGGTGGTTATTTCAGGACTTGAAAAAGACAGCTTTCAAGATTTTATTTCAGACGTTTCTTGCAAAAATAAGATTCCGTAACAAAACACTTAAGTTAGGTCACTATATGGGAATCATATATATTTAAAACGCAAACCATAAAACAATACGTTCGTATATCGTATAAACTAAATGTCATAAAGGGGAAATTATGTATAAAAATCAGTTATGAAAATGATTAAATTTTCAGGACAAATTACTTGTAGCTACATACCAGTAGCTAATGATATAATATATATATGCAAGTGGGTCAGTTAGACAGAAACTGTTCTATAAGTAAAATATGCGTGACTAATGATACAAGTAATTAGATAACTAATGATAACTATATCATCAGAATCAAAGGTAGAATAGTTGGATGAATTTACTCAATAAACGTTCATATAAAATCAATTGATATTTATAACTTATGAGTTATGACTGATATCGTCCCTAATCTTCTGGCTTAGTACGGCGGAGCGTGGGTACCAAAACAACGAATTATATACTTAATACTTCACAGTCATTAGTACCTTGGTATGTATACACGTACCTTGAATTTAATTCAGCTTTCTGTTAAAGTAGTGGATTGGGCAGAGGTATAAGTAGTTGATGGTATCGCAACTCTATTCAAAATATCATGACAATTTAGGGGGGGGGGACAAAGCAAATACAAGAAACATCATGCAATTTCTCATAACTCTAAAATGGGGAACGTTATGGTACATGTAAAATGAATGGGGAAGGACAGGATAGGTTGGCTTCAAAACTCACTTTTCTCTTTATGTGAAATTTGAATCAAAACTGATTTTTCTCCTTATGTAAAATTTGAACCTACAAGAAGTCATGCCAGCGTATAAGGGAGGGGGTGGCTGAAATGAAAGTATTTTTATGGTGTAATCCACAGAATAACAAAATTGACAAAGCAACAGCCGGGAGGTGGGTGGGGTGGTGGGGTTTAACCCCCTTTCTTGTTTTCTTGTGGGAAGGGGGTGACTTACAGAACACATTGGTAAGCAAATTTTAATATCTCAAAAAAGCAGTTGGTAAAAACTGATTTTTATGAGTAAATTTAAAAAGGTGTCTATTGGACATTTGTAATTATAGCTCCAAGATTCCATATAGTAGAAGGGTCAAAATGCATCGATACGGTGCATAGGGAAATATTTTCGCCGTTTTATTTTCGCCCCTTTCGCCCTTCTTCTCATGAACCATTTCGCCAGAAAAACTGAAACTTGTTTGGAAGCATTTCCAGGTAGTGTAGATTCAAATTTGTTTAAGTTATGATCCCGGGGGTAGGGTAGGGCTACAATGGGGGATCGATTTTTTACATGGGAATGCATGGAGAAAAATCTTTAAAATCTTCTTCTTTATACCTATTACGCCAGGAATGGTGTTACTTGTGTGGAAGCATCCTCATATAGTTTAGATTCAAGTTTGTTCAAATCAAGATCCCCGGGAGTAGGATGTAGCCATGTAGTGGGGGGGTCGAATTATTACATAGGAATATATAGAAAAAAATCTTTAAACATCTTCTACATTATACAATATTTTTCTCTTCTGGGAAGTGGATATTCACCTTTTACTGTTCTTGCATTTAACTGTCTATAGTCGACACACATGCGCAGTTCATCGTTTTTCTTTCTACACAGTACGACGTTACTAGTCCATGGTGATTCTGATCTTCTTATGATTCCTGCTGTTAATAATTGTTGTAGGTGGTCTCGAACTTCTTGGAACATTGATGGCGGGATTCTCCTGTGTCTTTGCTTAAATGGAACTTTATTGTTTCTGTTTATCTTATGTTGTACTCTATTACTGTGACCAATGTCTGTATCACTAGTCGAGAAAATGTCTTTGTTTTGCTCCAATATCCTGTATTAAGGAAATAGGATTTTCATCCTATAAAAATCATAGCATATGGTTCACAGTTCACTCAAATGATTGATTCAAGTAAATGTAACTAGTCATATAGTATTCATTTAAAGCTTATCTGCCCATTTACGAGTGCTTTACATGCATAGAATGAGTGGATGAAAGGGACAATGAATGGGTGTGTGTGTGAAAATGAAAAATGTTGACCTAATGATCAAAATGTTTGAAGAAATAATTTCTCAGATTTTAACCAAAGAAAAAATATTTATATATAATTCAAATACAATATGTATTTGTATAAATTAAAACGCAACTGTCAAAAATGAATGCAGTCAAAGGGGAATAAAGAGAAAAAATAAATGTAAAAAATGATTAGTCAATGGAAAAAAATAAAAAGATTTATCACATTATTAAAATATGTCTTCCTTTTAATTTGCTACATTAAGGCTAATTCAAAAACTATATCACAAATTGATTTCCCAAAACATTATTTCAAAAATTGATAATGAATTGCTCTGTATAAAGGGCAATAACTCTATATAACAAAATAAATTGCAAATATTTAAAGCAATGACAGATGTTTTAAAACTGATTATGATGTACAGTATTTAAATATTGTAAATAAATACTATCTACATCGAAACATGAAATACCAGAAGTCTATGTTTAATAATAATAAACAAGATTTGGAGATCAATCAATTGTTCAATGCATTGTCAATAATTAAATGAAAGTTACTACAGACACTCAGACAGTAAAACAGTCATAAAAGCATAAATCACTTTTTTATTGTTTAGTCACTCACATGATCAAGAGGCTGCACTGTCTGTTGTCTGTTATCTCGAGGTGTTGAATGGCTCTGGAGTCTGGAATCTGGAAGAAGTCAGGATTCAAGAGTCACAACACATATTAAAGTCCAGTGTTCAATCTGTATCTGTATAGGCCTCAACTTTCCACCATAAGAATTTGTAGACATCAGTCAACTTCAATTGTGGTCCCCATCACCTTATCCGAATGCAACGTGGGCGCCAAATGCGGTAGTGGGTTGTCCCAAAGATAAACAAGCCCACATAAGGGTTCATTTATTCAGATTTAGAGATTAAAGGATTAAACCCTGTAATATAATAATAGATGTGAGCATAAAAATGATCAATGTTTACAATAAGATTCAGCATAAAAAAAATACATGTACAACCATATACATGAAATACATTACTGCTCAGAGTTCACTGATCAAACTATTTGTAAAGAAGGATAACTCTGGTTATAATGCATCATTCTTTCAGGGTCAAGAAGGGTTTCTGACCTTGAAAACAATTTACAAAAATAAAGAAATATGCTCTATATCATAATCAATATTAATATTAAATTAAATAAAAACATAAACTTCCAATGTAGCTCCTTTGTAGATTACATTTTTTCAAGATACATATATGATAAACATAAGAATATAACTTTGCAACGATCACTTGTTTATGAAACAAGGTTTAACAATCACATACTTAGCTGCTGAATACTCTGATAATGGTACTCCCTTAATACAAGTATTAAATATGGTAACAATAACTAACCTTTCACATATACTAGAAATGAAATAATATAGCTTAGATATCAAAACTATGAATTCCTGGGATACTTTATTAAATACATTATTTCATAAATAAGACATTATGACCTCAAAAAGTACACTTAGCCAAATGTAGCAATTAACAGAAAATATCATTATTATCTAATAAATTATTTATTAAAGTTCAAGAATACAAAAAATAGAACAATTACTATAGCTGACTGCTTCCAAAATGTTTGACAAATAAATAAGGTACATGTAAATTGTCTCTTGAAGAAAGCAGGAGCCCGTTTCATAAAGATTTCCTAAGAAGTTTCCTAAGACAAAACTTAAGATATACATAAGTTATATCTTAAGAAGTTCCTAAGATTTGTCATAGCTGTTTCACAAAACTTTCTTAGCGTAACGCACATTACTTAAGATACATTCTAAGCCACTTTCATTGCATATTGTTAATTCTAAATAAATACCGGTCTTGTAAATTCTTTTCAATATACACAAATTTAAAATTCATAAGTGAATGTAAAAATTCATTCCCTTATACACCTATAAACGTCTTAGAAAAAAGTGAAATATGTATATAGAGATTGTCTATGTACGTGCATTGAAATTTTGTATGATATTTTACATCCACGTGCATACACGGATATAAGAATTAAGTAACAAAACCTATATTCTAACTTTGAAAACGGTTTTTTTTTAAAGAATGCATTGATCGTAGTATCTTGTTTTTGCTATATGTACATACATGTACATACATTTCTTTGTCTTAGATATCATTTGAATATGACTGCATGAATCAATGCGAAACATTGGTCACTGCTAGAATTTCTGTTATTTTTACAAATGATTGAGTGCATTTTTTATGTCTAGTTGATTCATTATAAATAGCCCGTATTGACATATATACAATACACTAAAGTTTATTTCTAAATCATAAATGCTTGTTGAGGTACATGTATCCTTTTCATGATTTTACTATATCATACAGTACATGTATATTCCAAATAGAATACAATTATCACATTTAGTGACAAGTATTTAGGATTTAGAATGGAGGGATGTGGAACTTTTAAACCAAGAATCGCAATTCGCAAATACACTTTGTAAATACATCTCGGTTGATAAAAGAAGCGAGGATAGAAGGCAATATTTACATTCTACTGTGTTTTCCATTAAATTTTCTGATGTTTCAATGCCTCTAAATGCAACAACTAATCAATGCGTATGAATTTACATGTAATTTACATAAATAGTTCCCAAACAGTGAATTAGATATGTTATAGGTTAAACAATATATTTCATACATGTTGTCAAAGCACCATGTTTTACAATTATTCAACAAAAAAGTTGATTTTATTGCTAAAAGCAAAACTTGAAGAGTTTATTTTCATTGATTAAATTTTCATGCCCATCGATCTCAACTCAACCGTCTATGTGACAACCAGTTTAAACAGGTTTTATAAAACAACTGTTCTTGCCGTTACTAATTTAGTCCCTCCATGACCTACAATTTGTATTGATTTATTTAAGTAAATAATTGATTTCATCAGTAAGGGAATGTAAGTATAAGCATTAAATGATTTATTTTGACGCTAACGCGCGTTATTCAACTAATCTGCTCACCTGACGGCAATTATTGACACGATGACGTCAAAAATAAATCATTCAATGCTAAAAAAAAAATTGTTAAATGAAACAACATTTCCATGAAGGATTGAGCGTCTATATTTTTAAACCACTTCCCAGTCATACCTTTCACTATCATTTAAAAAATCAAATGAGCACCCCAAGAATTTAAAACCCCAAAAATTTATCCCGTAAAAGAAAATCTTGTGTCGTGGAGGGATAGGACAAATTTTCTGTAATTGGTTACTATTCAGTATTTATTCCTGTTTTTACCAATATGAAACTACTTACGAGATCAGTGATTCTCGGGCATCAATAATCTAATTATCATCAGTGCACAGGCTATAACTATATCCGCTATCCATCTACACGTGCGACTAGATAATCTAGAAAACAACAAACTAAAAGTCTACACCAAAGTAATTAACTGAAGAAATAGATGTATATTTTGAGAGTTCTTAAGTTTTCGGTGTATAAAAGAAAGTAGAGTAAACAAAGTATTTATGATACTTTCATGTGTATATGATAAAGGGGAATGTGTGGCCATCTTGTACGATTGAGGGTAAGAATTTAAACATTTCTTGAACTGACTTGTCTCTGCCGTAAACTGGCCAAAAATGTTGCCAAAAGATATGAAAGCAATAAATATGAAGTCCATTGTCCATACGTGTCATTTTGTTTAAAAAGTATGCATACAAGAACAGGATAATATGCCTTTTTAATCAGTCAGAACAGCTGTCGAACTGCACAGCTACATACTTTTTTGGAAGATTTAAAAATCTGAAAATATGAAGGGTGTTCATTACAACCATTTGTTGTGAAAAAGATCTTTGTTAGCTTGCTTATTTAAGTTGTAACTTTGTGTCAAAGTAGGGTACCCTATTCTTAAAATGGGCCTCAAAAACCACAAGATATTTTGTCTTTGTCTATGCAGAAACAATGAAGATATATTTTCAAATATATTCAAATTTTGAAATAGAGTGGATACTTTATCATTTTAAAACAACCACTTTTTTGGACCCTAACCCCACTTCTAAAATGAATTTACTTTAATTTATACTTATAGAACTAAAAAACATAAAACAAACATGGGACGGGTATAGAGATATATATCAAACTCAACACAGATTGTTTTGAATTGTCATTTATGTTTTTCTATGAAAATATAGCCTTAATGTGTCTCCATAGACACATGAGTTCAAAGTATAGACTTGATTTTTCTTGTTCTAAAAATAGATCCCATGCAATAGGGTACCCTATTTTGATGCAAAGTTACCACTTAAATGAGGAAATTTCAATCTCAGAAATTTTATATGTTTTCTTACAGAGGGGTGGGTGGGTTGTTCATTTGATTTTTTGTTTTTGGTAAAACAACCATTACAAAAAAATTACGAATTACATTAAAGTTAGTCTAAAAGTTCCACACCTCTCCAACACAGGTTATACGAGTATAACTTGGGTAGATATTGAGTTCATTCCTTATCATCTAATTTTCTGTAATTTGCTGTACAATTTGAGTCCGTTTTAGATCGATTTACCTGTCTTGAAGTTAAGACATAACTTAAGAATTTCATAAGATAAGACAAGAATAGTGAAATGGATAAGTAATGAACTTCGGAAAAGATTTTTCCTAATATATAAAGTATGCTTTGCGAAACGGGTTCCACAAAGATTTCCTAAGATGTTTCCTAAGATAGAACTTAAGATATGCCTAAGTTGTAACTTAGGAAGTTCCTAAGATTTGTCATAGCTGTTTCACAAAACTTTCTTTGCGTAACAGTTGACTAAGTCTTATCTTAAGATACATTGTAAGCCACTTTTATATCATATTATTAATTCTAAATTAATACCGATCGTTTATGACACGAATGTAAACTAAATATAATTGAATATAAAAACTCATTTCCTTATTCGACTAGAAACTTCTTACAAAATAGTAAAATGTATAAATAGAGTGGAAATAGTGTAGTGTCTTTGTGCATGTACTAAAATTGTGAATATTATGGAAATAGTGTAGTACTAGTGTCTTTGAGCATGTACTAAAATTGTGAATATTATGGAAATAGTGTAGTGTCTTTGTGCATGTACTAAAATTGTGAATATTATGGAAATAGTGTAGTGTCTTTGAGCATGTACTAAAATTGTGAATATTAGTTTACTTTTACATGCATACACGAGAAGATAAGAATTACGTAATAGACCTGTATATTCTTTAAAAGTGGTATTTTTGGAATTTAAGATAGTATGTATTGACCGTAGTGTCTTTCTTGTTTATTGCTACATTAAGTTATACATATATTTTTTTTATCTTAAACATTATTTGGAAATGACTGCATATATCAATTGATAACATTGGTTACTGGTAGAAATTTTGTTATTCTTTATAAATGATCTAGTGCATTTCATTGTCTAGTTTGGTTCATTAGAATACCCGTGTAAACATATGCAGATATGCGTTATCCTAAATTTAAAGGTTCGTTGAGATATCTAAATTTTATGATTTTACTACATCATACGGTATATTCCACACGAAATACAGTAATATCATGTAGTGACAAGCAGCATTTAAAATGGAGAGAAGAGAAACTTTTAGACTAAGTTTAATGTAATTAGTGGGGTTTTTTTCGTTTTTTTTTTTTTGGTACTGGTTGATATATAAATGAGGTGGGTTTTTTTTTACTATAAGAAGACATCGCAAAGGAATGTATTTCGGCTGAGAGAAGAAACGAGGATAAAATGCAACAATTTCTGGATGAAACAGCATTCCCATGAAGGATTTAGCATCGACATTTCTGACCCACTTAATTCCCGGTTACTACTACCCCCCTCCCCCCCCCCCCCACACACACACACACGCGCGCGAATAAAAAAAAAAACAAATGAACAACCCACCCACCCCTCAAAGAAAATATCTGAAATTTCTCCCGAAAAAAAAGTTTATTTCGTGTAGGGATAGGACAAATCATCCAGTCATTATATAATTGAGTATTTATTAAGTATCTATTTCTGTTTAAGATATTAATGATTCTAGGGCATGAATAATTTAATTATCATCAGTGCACTAGCTATGACTATACCCGCTATCCATCTGCGCGTGCGACCAGATAATCTAAAAAAAATTCTTTACCAAAGAAATTAATTTAAGAAAAATATGTATGTTTTGATAGTTCTAAAGTAATCAGTTTAGATGTTAAGTAAAAAAGGTCTTAATGATACGTATATTCTGGTACTTTTGTTCAACTTTAATGTATATAATTAAGTTCAATAAAAAACATAAACTGTCGTCATGTTAAGTTTGTTCCTAAGACATCGATTTACCTGTCTTAAAGTTAAGACATAACTTAAGAATTTCATAAGAGAAGACTGGAATAGTGGAACGGATAAGTAATGAACTTAGGAAAGAGGACTAAGTTATATCTTATAATTAGGAAAGAACTTTTTTCTCTCTGATTTCAATTTTTTCAAGAGTTTTAGCGGAAAAAATACACCCTGAACTAAAAAAAAAACCCATAATTTAGAGAGCAAGCAAACATACGAACAAAAAAAATAATTATATAAAATCACAGTCTGATATCACCATTGGCCATTGACGTATACGGGGTGGGAGAAATATTGACAGACCAGGATTCGGACCCAGGCCTCCTAAATCGCTAGTCATGTGTTCTACCCTCAGAGGTATCTGCACTGATGCAAGATCGGATTTCCTTATATAATGATATCGCGCAACTTTAAGTTTTCATATCAGCACTATAAAATTATGAAATACACCAATAACCAGAAAATATCATGTTTTTGTATTTTACAAATTTTAAATCAAACATATTTTGGAAAGAATGCTTTACTTACCTCTTTCTAATATTATTCACTGAGCATATCTTGATTGTTTTTAAATTTTCGCGGGAAATCATTACGCCCGATCTTGATCCGTTGCGTTTTGAGAAAGATTAATCCCAAATATAGGACATTGGGAATTCCCACAATGCACTCAATTTCGCCATTTCCACTTGAAAGTTCATGGATTTTGTAAAGTGTTCCGTGCCCGTTCTGTAGATATATTCTGTATTTTCCATGTAATTTCTTTTGTGATCAATAGTGGAAGGTAGGTTGAGATTTTTAAAAAAATATTTCACCATTTTACTTTATCTCCTTCGATAAGTCACGTCAGGTCACACGGGGGTAATGTAGAGTCTGATCAAAACAAATATTTTGCCGGCAAAAATAGAACTTTTGGTGCAAATTGTCGTACTAATGAATGGGAGTAGATGACAATCTTATATAGATATACTGCAGTATATACGAGGTTGGCAGCGGTATTTGTTTATGGTTTTGATTTTAATGTACAAAATAGAGTTGGTGTCACACCCTTATTGTGACCAAGATTAATCTACAGATCCACTTAACCAACACGGAAATGCATATTCAGTGGCGTTAAGTGGCTTCGATGTTTACATTGTCGCTTTTTAAAAACATGACATTCAGTAATTAATGGTAAAGTTTATAATGGTGAATCTCCTGTTATTGATATTTAAATATGATTAAACATGAGTCATAGATGTGGCTGATTCATTTGTTTGTTATATTCTCCACCTAATTAGAGACAATTCCTCATATCTATTTTTTATTTTTAATGTAATGATATCAACATTGTATACCCAGTATTAATTTTCCCTTTCATGATATTTCCTCTCTGTTAACGAAGGCATAAGCGAGAAGGAAAGGAAATAAAACACAAAGACTACCAAGATGTCGAAGGCGAAAACGCAGCAACCGCAGGTCATCCATAAAGTTATAATGGTCGGGAGTGGAGGTGTTGGAAAATCAGCCCTGACGCTACAGTTTATGTATGATGAGGTACGTTAATAAGCACAAACAGAGAGATGAACTAAAAGCAATTTCCAATATCCAATTCTCCATGCACAGGCACAAATGCGTTTGCATGTTTATGAACACTTGACTATAGAACATTAAACCCACTTGACTATTTCCTTTTCTTATGTATGATCTAACAATTCATGTACATTGCCAATTCTTTTTGAAAGGAAGTGTATTGATTCAGTCTGAACTTGAATGCATTTAATTAACATGTAAAATTTTCATTTTTAGTTTGTGGAGGGTTATGATTCGCATTTATGATTCTCTCAAAGCAGCAGTGTAACAATTTGCTATGATCTTTCAAATTTTCTTTATTTTTCAGTTTGTGGAGGATTATGAACCAACCAAGGCAGATTCTTACAGAAAGAAAGTGGTTTTAGATGGCGAGGAGGTACAGATAGATATTCTAGACACAGCGGGTCAGGAGGAGTACGCAGCAATCAGAGACAATTATTTCAGGAGTGGGGAGGGCTTTCTGTGTCTCTTTTCCATAACAGAACAAGAATCATTTCAAGCAACTGTTGACTTTAGGTTAGTATAGAGAGAGTGTTTAAAAAACCCATCCCTTTCTCTCCCCTCTTTCTCTCTGTCCATTCATCCATTCTCTCTCTCTCTCTCTCTCTCTCTCTCTCTCTATTTCTCTCTGTGTGCACAACAGCTCTCTAAACATTAAATTCAAGGGATCATATGCAGTTGAGGCAATAAGAACTCCAAGCAATAATATGCATTATGTCCGAGCATTAAGGTTTCAAATTTTCAATGATATTTAAAACTTTAACGTTAAAATTCATACAACTTGATTCACTTCCTCCCACTTTGCTACAAATACTCTGTAATTCCATATGTAGATACTTATTTTCACAAATGATGATTACCTAATTGTTGAATTGAGAGAGAAAAAAGCCCACTTGTATATTGATTTTTTTGATAGTGCGTTAAATCTGTAACAATTGTTTGAATCAAAATATGATTATATAACACACAAATATGAAAACAAAATAATTTCCCATGCTCAGTGAATCAAGTAAAGATCTTGAATGGCACTGAATCAGTTCATTGTGAGATAATCGTCGAGATTGCAAAATAATTTCCGTGGGCAAAGACCAAAGGTCCTGTTGTGTTAATGCAATGACTCGCACACTGTCACATTGTGTAGCATCCCTGTGCCTTAATGGTTAGACGTAATGGATATGATTAGTTTAATGCTAAATTCTTTATCATTATGCCAGAATGGTTTACCAATATGAGAACTGTTTTATGCCCATGAGATTTACCACCATGGAGATGGTTTTATGCCAGAACTAATGGTTTACCATTATTGGAATGGTTTTATGCCAGAACTAATGGTTTACCATTATTGGAATGGTTTTATACCAGAACTAATGGTTTACCATTATTGGAATGGTTTTATACCAGAACTAATGGTTTACCATTATTGGAATGGTTTTATACCAGAGAGGTTTATTATAATTATGGACAAGGTTTTTTGCCAAAATGGTTTACCATTTTGGGAAAAAGGTTTTATGCCATATTTGATGGTTTATTATAATCTGAATGTTTTATGCCAGAAAGATTATCAAATATGCATCCTCCCCCATTAAAACAAAGAATTTGAACACATAATAAGTTACATAAATGTTTGTAACACAAAAACTAGTACATAAATACCATTTATAACTATTTTCACTTTATTTCCTTGATAAATAAGATGATAAATAAGTTGAGAATTTTTTATTTCTTTAAAACTTTACTTCACTAAATTACATTAAAATATATATGCGTGCAGTAAAATTTAAGGAAATGGAATTTCTAATAAAAATTTAGAGATAGAATTCACCATTGTATAAGCTGCTTACACCCACACCAGCAAAGTTGTGTGATAAATTGTAACATCACTGGTAAGCTTGTCAGAGTGGAAACAGTTTTAAGTAAACTTTGTGATTTTGAGTTTCATTGTAGGCTGCAAGTCATGATATTGTTAGTTTTGCACAAATTTACGTTGTTTCTGACACATATCACTGTCAACTATTTCCTCTGGAGATTTGGAAATTTTACAATGACTCTTACAACATATCAGAGGTTAAATTTGTCCAATTTTTTTATTAATCTCGAATTCATGAGGAAACGGGTTTAACAGTTTTATATTCTGATTACTCTAAAAATATAAATGGAGAAAAGGATAGGGATCTCCTTTTACAATAATTTCACTATCAAAATAGTTCAGAATTTTATTGTTGACCTGTTTGTACATTGATGGCTCTTGGCAGTTCTAATTTAAAATTTTTTTTAAACTTCTTCTAGCATTCTGAAGCATATATTCATCATTCAGCAATTCAATGTGTTGCATTTTGTTAGAGTTATTTTAACAGGAGGCTAAATCTTTGGAAAACAGCTCATAATGTGGTTTTATATAGAAAATATTTTTCTTGTTTCTTTGAAATAACAAATAACTTAAATTATGCTTTTATTTTATTCTGAAAGAGCTGTCAATGTAAATACAGGTATGGAAATAAAAAAATTAATTTTGTCCAAGTTATTTTAACAGGGGGGGGGGGGGGGGGGGGGATGGGGAATCTTTGGAAAACAGCTCATAATGTGGTTTTTTTTATAGAAAATATTTTTTTGGTTTCTTTGAAATAACAAATAACTTAAATTATGCTATTTTTTAATTCTGAAAGAGCTGTCAATGTAAATACAGGTATGGAAATAAAAAAATTTGTCCAAGTTATTTTAACAGGGGGGGGGGGGGATGGGGAATCTTTGGAAAACAGCTCATAATGTGGTTTAATAGAAAATATTCTGCTTGTTGATTTGAGTTCCTATCACAGATATAGGCAGAATGTTTATGTAAAGATTCCCAAATATTTTTCTTAGCTGATTATACTCATCAAGCTCATATAGCGTTCCAATTTTACGATAGATTTTCTGTTTGAACGATAGGATTTCTCCCAGCAAGTGTTACATTTAAACAGAATACTCCTGGTTCCTCACTGAGTGTCCAGAGAATGGGCAGATATTCGGGAAGTCTAGTGGAGGGAAATGTACACGTGCTATGGCCTGTTTGTATATATAAATAAATGCCAAAAAATCACCACCTTTCTTGCCCATTGAAGCATCCTGTAGTGTAACATGCAAAAAAATGCCTTTGAATGTCTTTCTTCTATCTCCGCCGATGAATCTTCAAAAATGAGGTTGTTTTTAATCATGATATTTACTAGATAATGATGAAATGCTTATACAGTTGCATAAAGCAGAAAGCACACGTGTTAAACTGGTACCCTGGTGAATGATGTTTACGTACCTTTTATTTAATGTCATTGGTAATTCCTCTGTTTTTATTTTTGATCAACATGGGGAATGTCTTAAACTCTTGTGTTTTAAAGAGAAAAATCATTACAATTTTACTCATTACTTTTTCCAGATGTTTATTTGTTTGTTTTTTCTGTTTATTTGCCAAATGAAAAATGATAGATATTTAACATATAGACAATGAATGATCAGATCATGAAAATGTTATTTTGATAGTCCCAAGCATATCTCCTCATCCCCATTGGCTTGTAATACAGAAAGGACCTTCAAACTTCTTTGATTTCCATTGATGTAGCATATTCATAATATGCAGACTATTCCAGATGGAGTCTCTAATGGTTTTCACTAAAACATCAACTGATTTTGACATTTTTATGTAGATTTCTTTATCTTCAACTGTCATTTATGCATTCCCAAACTAACTTTGTTGATGGATATACATGTGAATGAACTGTATGAATGTATCAAACTCAAGGATTAACTTTTACTTTGAATAACTGATCTTCTATCTGTATTTAAAATTTTACACACTGCAAGAGACATGCTCAAGAATCATTTGAAGCAGAGTATACAGTGTCAGAATTTTTCGTTGTAGGGAACAAATATTACGAGTGAAAAATGACGACACAATACCATTTCTGTTAGTGGGGAACAAGGCAGATCTCGAAGATAAACGTTACGTCAGCGTGGAAGAGGCGCAGGAACGGGCCAAACAGTGGAGCGTACCGTACGTGGAAACGTCCGCCAAGACCAGAGCTAATGTCGATAAGGTAAGGACGATAGGGGCATTATGGCGACATTTTTTACGGTAGACGGAAATTGTAATCCGAGCATTGTTGTGAAAAATTGTTTTACCGGTAGTTATAGATGCATGATCTAGGGAAGCCATAAGAGTGTGTCAAGAAAGGGCCATGTAGCAGATTGAAAACAGATTGAAACAATTTTAAAGGAAACAGGAAGTTGAATCATTTATTGCAGTTTTGTTGTGATTTGTGATTTGAGGAAGTATGTAATGTTATAGATGCTTGATCTAGGGAAGTCTGGAGTTGGCTAGAAGTGTGTCAAGAAAGGTCTATGCCACAGATTGGAACAAAATGAAAGAAAGAAGGAAGTTAAATCAATTTTAAGTGCAGTTAGTTAGAGTGACTTTTGGTTGAAGGAAGTATGTGGTGTCATAATTAGTGTACTTGGAGTGGGGTCCAATCAACGGACAAGAAAGAAAGGTCGTAGGAATTTCAATGAAAAAACCTGGTGGTGAATTTTGTTTTATTATAATGGACAGGTTCATTTATACAGGAATTTTCATCCCCTCTGTGGTCAAAAGGTTAATAGAATTGTTCATGTTATTTTCTGCTAATTTCATACCATTAAATCTCATTTTAAGATGGACCTTTTTTGTACTCTATTTATGGGATTGTCAAGGATATAGGTATATAACCTTGAACCTTTTCAGCAAGTTGAAAGGTCTTACAAGTTCAAGTTAAAATACTCTACAGATGAGAATGGCTGTGCTTGAAAGCATACATATTGCTTTGGCTGTGGTTAAATGCCCTGGCTGAGGAAATTCTACAAATATATGCAAAGAGCTGTATTTACTAACTAGAGACTATCCATGTAAAGTTGATGTTGGATAGTTAAAGGTTACAACTAACAACTGGTCTGCAACATGCATTGGTTAAGTAATGAACAATTCTCTCTCTCTCTCTCATTTAGAACTATAATCAAGCAATAAATCCTAAAGACTCATGGTGAAAAAGCCCAAGTCTTGTTATAAATTTTAAAAAAGGCCTCTCCATTTGCAAGTAGAATCAGTTTGTGTATTGTTTAAATAGGACCAAGCCTCTGTATGTATAGATGTAGATAATCTGTGTTCATTACTGTAAATCAATTAGTATACACAAACCCTAAAGGCATTATTCCATGCATACAGGTGTATAATTAGACAGTTAGGTCCCCTTTCCTCTCTGATTTGACAGATGTGTTTCTGAATGTGAAAAATGTAAGGTGTTAAGAATGTTTAATGGGTGTCTTTTATGAGAAAAATCAGAATTCAGGCCTTTGTATAGGTGTACGAGCATTAATATTTATTAATTTGTTTTCCTGTATGAGTTGTTGCTCCTAATATGTGTGTAAAGACCTTAACTCCCTGACTATTAATATCAACTAGTTTCTACTGATCTTTCTAGCTAGTTAGAGCTGTACCAGTTAGCTGGACATGGTCAGGAAGGATTAGGTTGTATTTTTAGGTCAAATGTGGAATCTTAACATTACATAGCTTTACCTTCCATCAAAATTTTGTGCTTTGTGGAGGGCCAGTTTTTCAGTTAGATGAACATGTATACCTGTGTGTCATCACTGCTTCCCCTTTCACAGTAGTTTAGGTATACACATAGATCTGAGAAAGGGGGGAGGGAGGACAGAAGGCGTAATTCTGAGAAAAAGGGGGAGGGAGAAAAGAAAGCATGTCATAGTGGGCAGTGACGAGTGACAGTAATGATAATGGCCATTACAGCATATAGCACTGTTGACCTCGGACGAATTCCTCAAGTGACGCGTGTGCATGTCAGTGGTTGTATTTTGTGTCGTTGTTTTTACACGTGTAAAGTGCTACATGTGGTTTATGACACTTACATGTGTGTGTACCTGAATCATCAACCAATCAGTGCCTTGGGTTTATACTTGGTTGCTACAATCCGTTTACTCAACTTCCTGTCCCTTTAACCTGCATTTTTATTTTGGGTCTGTGCAGATGGTGGTGGTAATTTGTAGTAAGGATGTTTTTGAATACTGATAAAAAGAGATGCTTTATCAAGAATTGATTGGGATTTTAGAGGGAGAAAAGATTCTAGGAGAAATCATTTCGCCTAGAATTTTTGAAAGTTCACAATCTTTAAAGAAATTGTTAGATGTAAAAATTTCAAATCCAGTTAGGACTGTAAATATTAGAGACATTCTGAGCCTATTGTCTCATTTCAGAGCAAAATCTATTTCTTCTTCTGACCAATTAATATCATATATATCGTCTGTAGCTATTTAATAGATAACAAAACAGAATTATACATTTAATGTATTGTCAAATCAAAAGCAATGAAACAGGATGAAACATGTAAGATTATGAAAAGAAGAAAGGGTAATGGGAAATGCTTCACAAAAAAAAACCCATCTATATATATTGTCATTACTCAAATCAAAAGTGATGAAATTCGAAAATCAGAGGTATTCAGGATGAAACATTTAAAATTATATGATGTAGAAAGGTGATGAGGAACGTAGGATTGTTTTCTTGAGGTATGTAACGAGGGGGGGGGGGTTGTTGTTGTTGTTAAAAGTTTTTGTGGAGATGTGTTCTATCTCCACTCCGATTAGTTCCCACTGCCATTAATTGCTTGTTGCATGCAGTGAACACCTTATCGGTTCTACTGGGCCGAGGAAGCCAGAAATTCGAGTTCCTGGTAGCTTACTTTCATTAGTTGGTAATTCTTGTATTAACACAGGAAACAAATGTTGACCTCCAGCGTCTCGTTATCAAAAAAAAAAAAAAATGGGGAAAACACGAGTTTGTTGGAGAGAAAAATTTTGAATGTTACTCCAGTAGATATTTGTCAGAGTTGACCTATACCCAAAAGGAGGTATGTCAGGTTATTGGGAAGAAATGGGGGGGGGGGGGGGGGGGGTTAGAACGAATTTAGGGAAAAAATAAATCTTGAGTGATACAGCGATTTTTAGAGATGTTGGAGAGGTTTTGATGTATACTGGGAGGATATATATTTTCCCAGGAATGAACATTTTTTTAAAAGGTTATTTACAAGTACACTCGAGGTTTGAGAGAGTGGTTTGATAGATACTAGGGAATCTTTAGAAATTGTTACTATCAAGGTATCCATAGTAACTTCATATTACAGAGGGGAACAAATAAATGCAATCAAAGTCAGTTTTGTAGAAGTTTCTAAAATTCCAGCAAACATATTCTAGAAGAAATGGCTACAGGAGTTAAGAATTTATGTGAGAGTTGGTCCAGGTTTTTTCGAGCAATTGTGTAATCTCTGAAATCCATGCTGTTGAACCTATCTATCTTGTGATATGGGGATTGTAGGAAGTACATTACACACAGATGTGGCTTGTTCAGCAGCTGTTTAACAGAAATCATTTCCAACGAGACTGATTCATTTTTTCTTTGAATTTTTATTTCCTTAAGAATTTTGTGAATGATGAACAAATAAGCCAATTACAGATAAATATGTATTATAATATTGTGTGTATATTTAACATGTTTAACTTGCTCCTTGCTTATGAGGAAGGAAAATGAAGAAAACCATTTCGTTATAAATGTATTATAAATAGTCTTAATCTCTCTGGACAGCTGCAAGTATTTTCAAGATTTTTTGGCACCAGTTTTTTGCCTTGCCATCTGTACTGCATTGTTTTAAAGAAATGGATGAGTTTATTTATAAATACAGCAGGAACATGGCAGCTGATATGTTTAACAGGGAGTTATTTAATGGATCTGTATGATGAGATTGGGGCTCTCCTGTTTTATTTGAAGTGCCTTTTTTTCTAAATTGCTGAATCTAAAAGAGTTATCTTTCTTTGTTGTTTGTAACATGAAGACAGCAAAAGTGAAAGGAGAAGGAGACACCAAATTTTTTTTAAGGCAATTAAACATAAATTTATTATTATTTTGCATATCAGAATGAATAAAAAATAAACCAAGTTTTAAATGTTGATTTTCAACCATTGAAGAAACCATTTTTCTTTTCTTTTTTGACAGTGTTTTTATGATCTGTTACGCATGATCAAACAAAGTAAGTCAGGTGTGAGAGTCGGCACGATTAACCGCCGGATAACCGCTCCCAGTCAACGTCCAGTTGACCGGAAATCTCGAGAGGTCAAACCACCCGATAGCTCCTCTAATGGCTGCTGTCAAATCTTGTAGAGACATTCATACAAACAAACAGACACTCAAGTCTTCCAATTGTATACAACCAAAAACATGATTGACCGTTTCTGTGTCATTAACACATTGCTGCCAAATGGCATTATGACATAGAAATGATCAAGCAAACAAAAATTGTGAAACTTAGTTTTTTCAGTTCCAGCTGCCAAATATTTTTGAGACAGACTAACAAAGTAGCCATTTCAATTGTGACAGATGAAACTCTTATTGAGAGCACAGTGATACGATTTACCCATTCATAACATGTATATTTTTTTTATTTACACACAATGTGTGATCTTTGTTACCCCCCCCCCCCCCCACCCCCTTAAAAAAAAAGAATAATCATATTGTTTTACACCTGTAGGTTAGTGTGTTAATAGGTTAGTTTTTAGACCAACTGATGTCTGATCAAAGTCAAGTGTCAAACTATCCTGGTCATACATTTAGGAAGATATTGTCTGTGCAGTATCTTGAGATCCCTTACATGTCAGCTAGAGTACTTATCGAGAAGTTGACCCATTTTAACATTGCCACATTGGGATGTTTGGGTAGGGAATGTCTTGTATTTCGAAAAAAAAAAATTGTATTATTTTATTATGTTTTTAGTTTCTTTTTTTGTTTAGTGATATACTGTATTGTGATATAGAAAAAAAAAATAAAAGCTCCTTTGCAAAACAGTTTACTTTGAATCATAAAATTTTCTCCTAATTAAACCACACTGTTCTGTTTCATATCTACCAAAGTATAAAATTTCAATTTGTTTTTGAAATGAAATAAAATGATTTTTATAAACTGTTAAAAATAAATATTTATACTAAGCAAAAAGGTTTAAACTTTTAATGTACTGAGATATAATATTAAAAGACAAACTTTTAAGCAAGGAATTATAAAAAAATTATTTCACAATTGTACAAAGAATATCTTATGGTAATTATAACCCCACATGCACCCATAAACATATCTATGTAAGCAGTTATTGTACGCAAATGGACATATAACCTATCAATATTTATTGTCCCCATTTCAAACTATGCTTGACACCCCACTCCCCACCCACCAAACCCAATAGTCCTAAGAAACCCCACTCAATAGTCCTAAAGTCACCCATTCCTCAATGCTTTGAACACGATTTGATTAGATGTAAATTGTTTATATGTATTTATTTATGTCAAAATATGATCAAAATTATTCATTTCAAGAGACCTTGATTAATTTAAAAGAAAGAAGGATATGACTATAGATATAAGAACAAATGTTTCACATTACATATATTCTCAGCAATTTTCCCAATTGATTCCTCGCTGTTTGACCTCGTTGACCTTTTACATGCTATATAATCCTTACTTCATTTGTATATGCTATGTGTTGAGGCCAGCATTTGACAACCGAGTGTCAGATATTGGACAAATAATTTCTTATTGATAATTTGCAGGTGCGGTTGTACCTTAAACTTGTGTAAAATATTAATACTCAGATATCATTCTTGGGAATAGAGAGAATAACAGAGGAAATGAGAGAAAAATTACATATTAAAATGAGAAAGATGAAGATAAATGCAGCTGTGTTATCAACATCATATTTTGAGGGGAATGAAACTAATATTTTATAGGTATTGTGGTCATGTAGTCCACAAATTCATGTCGGTCAAAAAAATTTTGGATGAAAAAAGGGAAGGGCTACATTATTGCAGCTACATGGTCCCCTGGAACGGATAGAATATGTTCAGAAGTGTTGTATATTGGTGTTTATAATGATAAGGAGACTGAGGTACATTTCAGCTTGATATACCATCAAGTACCCGTATTACAGTCAGCACAGTAGTATTTTGAGATATTGTTCCATTTTTCCAGGTGTTTTATGACTTAATGCGAACCATTAGAGACAAAAAGGCAGCAAACGCCCCCGGAGACCCAATACCAGAACACACCACAAAGTGTTGTGTCATTCTGTGACCCGCGGGGTAAAGATCTCAACCAGCCTTCGCTGTCCGGCCTCTGGCTTCATTTATAGTTCTATTTTGCTGCTATGTCGTATTTATTTTTTCAAATTTTCCCCTCAGACTATGATGTCACTAAGTGACTATGGTTTATATGAAATATGGCATGCTCTAATTATTGTTTATCTATGACACTGTATACAATTAGTTCTGGATTGATTACCATTTTGCTTCATTATCGAATATTTACATGTATGAGTAAATATGGAAGGTAATTCACCAAATTAAAATTCTCTCTCTCTCTCTCTCTCTCTCTCTCTCTCTCTCTCATTACTTCACAAAATTGTAAGTAAACTTTTAAAAAAAACCCTCATGGATGCAATGATTTCCAGTATAATATACTTTGCCAATTCTACCTGGTACTTGTTAATTTCAGTATCTTATTTATTTTGAATATCTGTAATTTGTTTACAAGAAAAAATGGCATTTTAAGCTTCTTTATTTTTGTTTTAGCAGGCCAGTGCACATGATTAATGTATGAGAATTCTTTTTTCTTCAAATGTTTAAAATTATTTATATTGCAGCAATGAAAAAAAAAATTGATCTTGGTTTTTTTTAAGAGAAAAATTACAATATGACCTCAAAATTCTATTAACATATTATTTATGGTACTCAATTTTTGATAATTTTTTAGTATTAACATTTTTTGTACTTTTTCAGGTATTTTATGATTTAATGAGAGCCATAAGAGATAGGAAAATGGAGGCCAGCCGCCAGACGAATGGAAAAAATAGCATCAAGAAAAGCAAGAAACGAAAGTGTACAATTTTATAACCAAACCACTCTTCAGACATTTTTTTTTATTGGCAACAGTGTTCATGGTTCATTGCCTTTGACCTTTGACACACATCCTACGACCTTGAAAGAGAAAGCTACAATCAGGAGAAAAATAACAACAATTCAAGGTTTTTATTCATTGGAGAAAATTCAATGGTTACTCATTTGCAAAAAAAATCAGATTGTCTAAAGATGCAACAGTGACTTATACAATTGTAGTTCTCCAGTTTTTAAGCTATGGCTTTTATTTAATTAGTATGTTCACACCAAACTGTTAATACAAATAAGAAAAAATACAACCAAAACCAATTTAAACACAATTAATTTGCATATGTGTAGATATGAAGTATGCATGTGTAAAAATGCTTGTAATGAGAAATTTCATCATATTTTATAATATTTTTGTGTGAGCTCTATGATTTTTTTAATGTTTAAATACGTTGAATGTAGAGCAAATTTTTCTTCCCTGTTGAGATGTATGAAGGTGCCAGGTTTTTGTTTTATTTTGATGATTTTTTATTTGAAAAAGACATGTCCTTCAATTATTTTTTTGATGACCAGAAAATTAGAAAAAAAAATTTTTAGTGTGAAAATGATATCAATAGTATTGATATGAGAATAGCCTTTGTGTATATACACCTGAGGCTTCCCTATGCACTAGCTGTTATTAAGTGATACTTTTGTCTTGATCCAGTAAGAATTTCATCACTCTATAATATATGGAAGAGAGAGATTCCATTATATGTGGGTTTTCACTAAAACATGTTTTGCCATAAGAAGGTTATATTGTATTATTTTGATTTAAGTGTGTATTCTGCATTTTATGAAATACCAAAATACCTTGTGATTAAATTTTAGGGGTTTTATAATGATTTCCAACTTGTACTCAGAAAGCTGTTTTAGTATTTGTGGTTCTCTGTGATGATATAGTGTCAAGTTATAGGCCAGGAAGTTATTGTAAAGTTGTACTGTATGTCGCATGCCATTGGGTTTATGCTCCAGTTCTCAACAGGAGAAGCATAGCATAATCCTCGTATAGCAAAGCTACATAAAAGACCAGCTTCCAAACATTATTTGTCCCCTTCTTACATAACGGTTAATCTTCAGCAGGTACCATAGGTAAAATAAAAGTTATTTCCCATTTACAAAATTTACAATAAAAATTTTATTTTTGGAGATTTATGACCTAAGAATAAAAAGTTGTGTTTTTTTTTTTGATTTGATTCTAAACCACTTCAATGAAATAGGCATCTGCCATAAAAATGCCTTGAAGGAAAAATTATTCTCAGAATGTAAATATCTGTAGAGGAACAGGGCATATGATATTTCTAAATGTTGGCCTTAGATGTATTAAACCCATTTATACATGGAAGTTGTTGTGACTGGTGTCTTGCAAACTCGCGGCCATTTGATATTATGTGTAAAATCATTAGATGAAGAGGATACATGTGTATTTATTATAGGATAACATTGGCTTATATGATCATTTTGCTACTAAAATAGAACATGTACTAATTAAACAAAAATCTGTAAGGTTAGAAGACTAGGAATACATACCTTTCTGTAAATAATGCTTATAGATAGTAAGCCAAAAAAAACCTTGTATAGTGATTTCTGTGCAGTATTTTAAGGTACTTCACATTAAAATTGGCTTGTATATTTGTGTAATCAATTTAATTTATTGTTTCATATTTTGTGGTGCAGATAGGCACTCTCCTTATGTATACATTGTAGAATGTTTTGACAATATCTATAGATTGAATATTGATATAAGGTGAAACCACTACAGTATGTATACATTGAATTATTATATTGTGTATACACCTACAGTAAATGATATATACACTTACAGAATGTAATGTATACTCTTACAAGCAATTCTATGTTGATCTGTAAAACATGTATTGTTCAAATTTACCAGACAAAGTGTGGACATGTCAAGTAGTGGTCAAGGTTATTTGTAGTATATGGTCAAGACTTTCTTTCATTCAAAGGTGATCATTTAGAAATTATGGTCTATTAAAATTGGGGGGGGGGGGGGGGGGGGTGGAGGGGGTTAAGGAAAAGGACAGTACATGTACTAATATCATTCTCCATTCAAATGGTGATAGTTAATGTTTGTTGTTTTAAGTTAATTAACTGAGAAATTATAATGAGTAATATTTTAATGAACTTTAGAATCAAATATTCTAACCATGTTGGGAAATACCAGTTTAACAATGGGATTGGCTGGAAAATTCTTTTTATTGAAGTCACGACTTGTTCGACTATGATATTTACAATCTCATCCTCTCAGGCCTCTTCAGCATAGCTCTGAAAAAATTGTGAGGAAAGGCCCGTGAAATTGATGGGATTCTACCATACATATGGAATCATTAGTATTCATTTAGTTTGGGTAAGCAGAAGTGTCATGGTTTTAATGACTAATGTTTCATGATTTGTCGTGATTTTTATGACTGATATTTAGAAGTAAACTTACCAAAGTATGAATCCGAAAAATAACTCCAATTTTTTTTATTGGACCATGCTTGAAGTAAATAAAAAAAAAAGAACTTGGGTGCTCAAACAGGAAGTAGATCTGTGGAGGAATGTTTTTTTCTCTTTGTTAATTGTTTTGTTGTTTTAGTTGCAAACTGAGGGTTTTTTTTCTCTCCTCATATATTATACATATACATGTAAGTTGCATAATGGTAAAATTGTATAGAAGGCAGTGTTATATAACAATACAATATGTGTACATGTAGGGTTTTTTTTTCATGTCTAACAATACAATGTCTTATTGATTTCATGCCATATTTTTTACTCTATAACAAAGAATCTTCATGACGCTGTAAGCTGCATTAGGAAAATGTTTTCCAATTCTTTTCTGACTTTTTATTGAAACTGTTCATCAGACTGGTCATTGACCCCCTATAAAGGGGGAGATTATAGGGGGAGATGAGCACTTGATGAAATCCTTTGAGGAGTGCATTGCCTGGTTATTGTTGTTTTTATTCATTATTACGCCTTCAATATGCATCTATATATACTGAAAATAAAGATGTCACGAAATATGTGCAGACTTTCTTTTCTATAGATATTGAGACCTATAGCATATTATTATAAACTTCCACACATACCATTGGTCACACATGCTGTAGGCAAAATGATCTCGCTCCAATTTGTTCTCGTGGAAAATGGTGAAACTCGTTCTAAATATTCTGTATTGAACTTTTTTTTATTTCGTTCTGTAGCAAGTCAACCATAAGAGAGCACATTTGTAAACCATGTGGAGTATTAAAGAGACATGGGTAAATTTCGTTTTCTTTATCGAAGTTATAGCATGGATAATAAGGAGGCACTATGTATGGTCAACAAATTATCCATCAGATCTCTCTTAAACTTTGACATATGATACTCTTTTGGTTATAAACTAACATTAAGGTGCCTCACTACACCTTGGAATAGTTTCTTAAATCAGCAGAAAATTACTTGATTATGCAGGCACGTAGCAAGTGGGGGGGGGGGGGGCCAGACCCATCCAAAAAATCTTGACAAGCAAAAAAAAAAAAAAAAAAAGGGTAATTTAAAGTTTCCAAAAATCTTCAATATCCTAATCCGTGGGGGGGGGGGGGGGGGGGGGGTAACTTCAATTTGACTCCTCATTTCCTTATCTTCATATCAATTTTTTACTCACTTCCAAAAAAGTGGGGGGGGGGGGGGGCAACTCCATTATAATTCATTTTTTTATATGTAAATTTTAAAAAATTTCTTACTGCGAGAAAAAGTGGGGGGGGGGGGGGGGGCCTGGCCCCCCCTGATGCTACGTGCCTGTTATGATATAAAGCATGATGGATAAGAGGTATATATATATCAAATAGGTGAAAAAATGCGCAATTTTAGATTTAAAAAAAATGTGGGTTTTTTTCCAAAAATTTCATTCAGTAAACATAAACAAAATCCCCAGGTTGATTCGAACTCATGACTTGCGGCTCACAAGCCAGATACTTTAACCACTGAGCTATGACGATATACATCTGAATCGATTGATACAAACAGTTTAACATTTAACATTAACATCTAAATCGCCATCTTGTGACGTAGTGTCTTAAAAAGTATAAGTCTCGGTGTAGTGAAGTACCTTAAGTAAAATAAAAATCCAAATAATTTAGCTTTTAATATTAAATCATTTTATAAACATGGCCACGACGATCCAGTTAAGGTGGTATGGAAAAAATAATTCCCCCGTTGTCTTACAAATATTTACTTTAAGGTGTTATTGGACACTTCCATGTTGTGACGTACTATTTATCGAAATGAACAATAAAATTAAGTGTATTTTTTTTATAAATAGTTTTCCCCCAAAGTTATCACGTAACAGCGTAGCGCAGTAGATTAGAAGGGTCAATACGAATATGTAAGTCATTAGTGCGAATCTTGCTGGGGATTGTAAAAATTTTACCTTTCTCAAAAAATTTTGAACGTATTATTTGGTTAAATATTTTAAAATCTGAAAATTCTAAATCGGTAAAAGTATTTAAATTATAATTTTCTTTTATTCACATTAATATCCACATATGTCCCATACCACCTTAAAAAAAACAGCAATAAATCTTGTAACATGCATGCTACAGTTGTTAAATTTTCTCTGCTGTAGTTACTTACATACAGGTAAATTGATACCTGTATTTATGGCGTTAGTTTCCTTTTTACCTGAGCCTAAAATTTCTATTTAATGAATGTATAGTAGGCAAGGAAGTATATCAATGACTGACAATCACTTCATGTTTGATTATTGCATCGGCAATTGAAAAAGCTCTATAACCTTTGTGATGTAACTTTTATTTCCGTTTTACCCGAGTTTAAATTCAATATATTTTTAAATCGAACGTATTTTTATACCGAGCGCAGCGAGAGGCGGGCGAAGCCCGCCTCGCGAAGCGAGGATTAATGGTAACACGTATATATAAGAAAATCAGTCAAAAATGAAAGTTGAATCAGGGGTACTAAGGCCAAAAAAATTTTCTTCCAGCCCTGGGCGCCGCCATATTGGAAGCCATTTTGTTTTCAAAAAGTTAGTTCGATCATTGATTGACTGGTACTTATCGATGTTGTTTCCGCTTTAAATTACGACAAAACTCAATACAAAATTTTCGTATTTCAATAAAATGTTTCAACCATCACTCATATTGATAAAGTAGTTAGATAGTGGCGAAAATATCTTACAGCACGACTAAATTTACGTATGTTCCATCCAAGAATTAGAATTTAAAATATAAAACACATCATCGAAATTTGCCTTTTTAGCAATTGAATAAGTAATGAAAATTCTTTTTAAAGGCAAATTATTTTTTTTAACATATCTTTATAAAATTCAAAAAATCTACGAAGCAGGTTCGGTCGTTTCCGATCTTCTTCGGATCTCACGTTGCAGACGACGTAAACAAATATTCGCCGCACAGCTGTCAAAAGTTACAAAAGGTTAGATATATAATTTCTTTGATCTGTTTGGTATAGAATTTACAAATTGTCTTTAAAACACAGTAAAAATGCCATTTGAAGACACAATCAAGATTGAAAACGAAGATTTTTATCGCTTTGATGTACCTGGTAATGGTGACTGTTTTTTCCATTGTCTCAGTCTCGAATTACACGGTCGAGACGATTTTCGACGTGTTGCTCAACTTAAAAACAAGATTTGCAACTATGTTTTCAACAACTGGGCTTCTTTTGAAGGGGATGTGCATGCATGCCACAATTCATCTCTTACCAAGTCAACTTACTTAAATTTCATGCTGGTCCAGCGCAACTGGGCAAGTGCATGTGAAATCAAAGCTGCATCAGAAATATTAAATCAGCCAATTAAAGTTTTCTTGACAGGTAGAGCTGGTACCAAGTTAGTGTACAATAAATCTCTGTATGTCCCAACACAATGTCATTTGACCCCTCCAATTACTCTGCTACTGACTGATGGCCACTTTCAGCTACTAAAAAAGGTCAGTCATGTACGTGATAATGATCACACATATGCAACAGCTTTGGCACATGAACCAAAAAATCTACAAAGTTCCCAAAATGTGAAAAAATCATATGCAGCAGCGGTTAAGTCTTCTCATCGTATCACAAACCCTGTAAAATGTGTCCCTCTAGGTGAAAAATCTTTCAGTCAAATCCAACAAAATACCCCTCCTGATCATTCATATGCAACTGTAAATTGCTGTGTATCTTCCAGTGACTGTAGAAATTATCCCACTCCTGATCATTCATATGCTACTGTTAATTTGCCCAATGAAATCAACCTGAATCAACTTCATGACCATGCTTTGTCCTCTAACAGTGTAGGTAAAGACCCCAACAACAGCCCTACCCATACTTATTTGAATCATGATCAATGTTTATTAATTTCTTCAGAGCATACAAGCAACTCCCTTTCAAAGAAGCGAAAATCGAATAAAACATTGCAAAGCAGCCCAAGCTCAAATGCCCATACTGATACATCCAATTCTGCAAGACCATTAAGAAAAGTCCGAAGAGTTTATTCCGATAGTCAAACAAATGAAATTTTGCAGCCTTACCAAATTTCTGAAAAGAATACCGGTAGTTCACAAACTTCATCAAACTGCATCATTACAAGTAGTACATATGAACCAGAAGAGGAATCCTCTTACAAAATTTGTAGAAAATTAGGCTTACAATATGAAAAACCATTACATAACGAGACCAGTTATGACACTAAAAAAAGGCGTTCTAGAAATACATACAAAATTAAAAAACAATTAAAATCTGTTGGAATGTGCTTTCAAGATATACCCGAACCACCTCCTGAAACAAATGACGGAAATTTTAACAAAGCAATGGACTGTATACGGGCATTTGAGCTTGAACAAATGTCTTACTCTGTTCTTTCTTGTTCAGTATGTCATGAGGCTAGAATTGATATGAAAATGTTTAATGAAAACACATGTTTTCGTTGCCACAAAGACAAATCACATATAAAAATGTTCTCCTCTGAAAATAACATGAATCCTGGTAAAGTTCCCAATGAATTGTCTGATTTGTCTATTGTCGAGCAACAACTTATTTGTCGTATTGCACCATGTATAAATGTCCATTTGCTCAAACATGGTGGGATAGGGTCAAGTGGCCACTGTGTTACATTTCCACAAGAAGTCAATGAACCTGCCCAAATTTTCCCCAGACTCCCTTCTGAAATTCATATTCTAAAAGTATGCAAACAGGGTAAAAATGATACATCAAAAAATTTCAGGGTGAGACGTTACAAAGTTCAAAATGCCCTCATGTGGTTGAAAGAAAATAACCCTGCTTATTCAAATATCATCATTTCTCAAGATAGGTTAGATGCTCTACCTTTAGATGAAGAGATAAATGTCCTTTCAATTCATTATAATGACAATACCAAACATACAAATGACAAGGGACCAGCTTCTGATCAAAATGCTCCTTTTGAACAAAATATAGATGGAGAAAGTGCATCAAGTGTTCTTTTACCTGATCCAGTAGTTAACATTCCAGACAAGATAGAAACTATTTTACAAGATCTCACAAATGAAAAATCCAAAGATAAAAAGAAGACACCAATACTTCCTTGGCCATCAAGAGGGGAAACTCCAATATCTGAATACACAACAAAACATTTCTTTACATTAGCTTTTCCGTCACTTTTTCCTTTCAGTTCAGGTGATTTCTTTGACAATCGTCCTGTTACTTGTCTTTCCATGTCAGAATGGGCAGATCATTTACTATGGTTTGAAGATGGCAGGTTTGCTAAACACCCTGTTTTTAAATTTGTAGTTCACAACATGATAATGAGAAAAAGAGCTTTAGAATCTAGCACTTTTGTTTTTAACCAAAAACTAGGAGACAAGCATTTAACAGTTGACGATTTGAAAGAGAAATTGCAAAATGGGGACATTTCAGTATGCAAGAAAATTCTTTATTTTAGTGCTTCTTTACGTGGGACAAGTCAATATTGGGCCCAAAGAGCAAGAGAATTACGCGCTTTAATTCAATTTAAAATTAATGAGGGACAAGGGTTGCCTTCCTTTTTTACTACAGGTAGTTGTGCCGAGTTTCACTTTAAACCACTTAGACGACTTCTCCATCTATATTTACAAAAAGTCACTGGGGAAAATATTGATCTGTCCGATAAAAACACAATGTTTACTGTACTTCAACAATACCCCCATGTAGTAGCCCAATATTTTGATCTTCGTACTCAGTCTTATTTTAAACAAATTATGAACCCTTTATTTAAAGTTGACTCCTATTGGTATCGTCAAGAATTTGCCAAGTCGAGAGGCATGGTCCACTGGCATGGTTTATGTTGGAGGTCTGATAGGGAGCCTCACAATTTATTACACGATGCTGTAGTAAATGGGCTGTCAGATGATGACTGTGCATCAAGACTTGGTAAATGGGCAGCACATCATTTTGGTATGACTGCTTCTCATCCTGCAGGCTGTGACCTTGAGGGTAACCCAAGGAAAGACTTGTGGCCACCACCGGAAGGTACTTCCCAACCTCCACCTGAAGAACTAAACCCTTTGGTTAAACTTTTAATGGATGTTAGTGCAACACAAGAATCTCTTTTAGAGGATCATTTACTTTTATCAAACAAATTCAATTTACACCGATGTTCAGACTATTGTTTAAAAAACTCAAAAAACAACCTACAATCATGTAGAATGGAGTTTCCCAAACCTGAAAGACAATATCCTGCTATTGTAAAAGATAAAAATAGTTCATTGAGACTAGAGATGCCAAGAGACCATCCAGTTCTTGTACAACATTCAAAATACCATACTCAAGGATGGAGAGCCAATGGAGACATATCTCTTATTCTTTCTAAAAGTGATCCAGAAAATCCCTCTGTAAATGAAATATTGGCCACTGAAAAATATATCACTGGTTATGCATGCAAGGGCAACCAACCAACTGGCGCAGTAGCAGATTTATTCAATGATATGGTGAACTGTTCAACTGATACCTCATCATCAGCCAAGTCAATTTGTACACGTCTTCTTATGAATTCTGTAAAAAGAGATATTTCATCTGTAGAGGCTTGTTATGAAATTTCTTCTATTCCTCTTTATCGTTCTAGTCACACTTTTCAGTCTGTTAGTTTATCAGGATCACGTATTCTTGAAAAGGGAGCACTTAATTTGACAAGAAATACTGCTCTTGATAAATATATACATAGAGATGAAAATGACAATTCTTCCTTTTATGCTTTTCTGTGCAGGTCTGGTAAAGTACCGGTAATAACTGGGTGTAATACACAAGCTACATGGCCTCTTGAGGAAAATTTTTGCCAGACTTCTCTTCTGCTTCATTTTCCTAACTGGAGAAATATATCTGATATAAAAAATGAAAGTGCGTCTTGGGTCCAAACATTTATTAGCTTTCTTGATTCTGAAAACTGTCCAAATTTTCTCAAAGCTGAAGTTGAACGTGCAAAGGATATTGAAAAGTTTGATGATAATGAGGCTGAAGAAGAAATCAACAGCACCTGTAATAGTGTTGATGAACCAGAATGGATGAATATCATTAGACCATGTGCCAATTTTGAAAATAATGCTGATTTTGAATTTGATGATGGAGGCCCTAGTCATGACTGGACAGCTACTTCTTATGAGTATCCTGAAAATGAGAAAGACTTTTCAAATATTATGGAAACATCACTTCAAGGCAATAGTAATGTTTTACAAATTCCAAATGTTGATGTCCAAAGGCTCAATACAGAACAAAGATTTGCATTCAATATTGTTTTAAAAACTCTTGGTGATTATTTTGAGAAAACAGATAATTATAAACCATTACGCATGGTTGTGTCTGGTACTGCAGGATCTGGAAAATCATATTTAATCAAATGTCTCGTCAAAACAATACGGTTGATGTGTAATTCAAATAAATCTGTTCAAGTTATTTGTCCTACTGGTAATAGTGCCAACATCATCTCTGGTGTAACCCTTCATAGTTTTCTAAAAATACCAATAACAAAAAAGGGGAAAGAAATGAAACCACCTGATGGTTCCACAGGTGAACAGCTACAGAAAAACTGTCAAGATTTAAAAGTACTCCTTGTAGATGAAAGGTCTTTGATAGGAGCAAATACACTTGGTTGGATGGAATTTATGTGCAGATGTGGAATGAATCAGGAGAGGAGTTCTGACCAATCTTGGGGCGGAATACCAGTTGTTGTTTTCTTTGGTGATGATATTCAATTGCCCCCTGTGCTTGATTCACCTGTATACATGCCCAGTGCATCATCTCCAGCATCAATGCATGGAGCTTTAGTTTGGAAAGAATTTCAAACTGTCGTCAACCTATGCAACATTGTCCGGCAAGGTCCAGAAGAACAATACTTTCGTGATATTTTGATGGCATTACGTAATTACAGCATAACACATGATCAGGCTACTTGGTTGCAACAATTCCAATGGTGTGATCTTAAATCAAAATTCAGTTTAGATTCAATGAAGCAAATGGAAGACAATGCTCTTTTTGTTTTTCCAACTCATGAAGAAGTCTGGCATCATAACAAATTAAAATTGCAAGATAAAAATAAGTCCCACCCAGTTCTGAAAATTCTAGCTAAAGCTCAAGGGCCCCATGCAAGTAAAGCTGATTCTGATAAAGCTGGAGGTCTATTAAACTCACTCTTTCTTTGTAAAGATGCAAAAGTAATGCTAAGTGTCAACCTTTGTGTTCAGTTTGGTTTGTTTAATGGTGCACTGGGCCATGTTGTGGACATTGTATACAAAAATGGGAGAAATCCTTCAGATGGTTTGCCAGATGTTGTGATGGTTAATTTTCCAAATTATTCAGGTCCTCCATTCATTCATGATAATGTTACTGTTGTACCAATACTTCCAGTTACTAGACAGGTAGAATGTCTTTGTCATAAATGTAAAAGAACACAAATTCCTCTTAGACTTGGATGGGCAACAACAATACACAAATGCCAAGGTATGACAATAGGATCTGGTGAAATTAATCAACATATAATTATCAATCCTGGAACTAGGCAATTTGAATCACGAAATCCTGGAGCATTATTTGTTGCCCTTTCCAGAGCCAAATCCACGGGAACTAGTAATGCCAAACTTCCAGATTTTGCATGGCATCCATCTGTTTTCATAAACCAAGACAGACTTTGTCATGTGGTTAAAACAAAAACTACAGATTCTCGTACCCGGGAAATCTTGCGTTTGCAAAATCTTGCCAACAAAACAAAAGAGGAGTTTGATTTTCTTTTTTCCAATAATGAATATTGTAATAAGTCTTTGTATTCCTTGCAATTTGTTGCATCTGAACAGTAAATTGCATTCTCTTCTTGCAGGTGATTTGGTCTGTGGTGGGTGATGTGATAATCGCTAACTCAGTCAATTCACACTGTGTGATCAGTCTGCAGAATGCATATGCATGTGTACATATGCATTGTAAAGTCCAGTGTTTTTTATTAAAACCAATCTGAAATGTTTAAGAGACATACAGCTCTCCTTAATCTGTGGCCACAAGTCTTTTCACAGTTGACTAGTTGAAATATTTAATGGCAAATTCTTGCTCACCTAACAGTATAGTATTTTGGATTTCAAATCTTCTCAGGGGAATTGAAACACTTATTATGGTTTTATTATTACCCTAACCTCTATTGCCCACATATTCATTCAGTTAATATGATTATCTCTTTGTTAAGATAATTTCTAAATTGAGTATTTCTTCATGTTGATCAATTAATGATATATATTTTCAGGTATATTCTCTTTGTCATACATTTTCTTTTTCTATTTAATTTCCTCTCTAAATCTCACTCCCAGATATTGTTGTATCAAGAGTTTCTTGAGAAGTATATTTTATTGAAATCTGTAGACACTAGACAAAACATATATTAAAATATACAAAGAAAAGGGGGCAGTATTCATCCCTCTGAGTTATGGTGCATCTTTGCACCTAAAATGCAATTTCATCCCAAAAAAGGCAAGTAAGATACCTTAAATCCACTGTCAGTTCTTTTCTATATACATATACCACTGTACATGTTTAGTAATTATAAAAATTCAACCACATGAGGGCTTCATTAGCTATACAGTTGAGTTCTTTATTTCACGTTCACTGCTTTTATTTTTATTATATAAACTTAGTATACAGTCACTTCAGTGTGGTGGGCAACGTGACAGTTGCTAACCCTTGACTCGTGGCTTTTATCATTGCAATATGTATTGCCTAATTATTATAATATTGAACCTATATGCACCAGTTAAAATGACAGCTTGTGAAAAATTGGAAATCTGGTGGGTTTTTTTAATTGAACATTATAAAATAATTAAATGTTATATATATATACATATATATATATATATATATATATATATATATATATATATATATATATATATATATGTATAAACAGTCACCATTACCAGTATATCTCTTAGCTACATGTAGATTACCGGTATTTAATATTGATATTGTTTCAATAAATATTTAAATGCAATACTTAGTACATTCTGAAATATTATTTACAAAAAATCTATATCAATATTCAATAAATAATTTAATTTCGATCTACAGTTTAAATTTGCAATTGCATATTTAGATGCTAACCCATTTCATCATTGCCACTGATTCGAGAGGTAGAGGCCTTGAACACTACATTTCAACCAACTTTCCAATGTGGGATTTTACTGTAATTGTTAAACCTGGGGGTCAAATACAAGATTTGGAGAAGGAAATCATCAATAATTTACATAGTGAAAAAAAGAACATAGTAACATTATATGCTGGGATATGCAATTTAACGGAAAAAATCAACCATGCTGTTGGGAGTGAAATTATGTACTCTACTTGTAGAGTAGGGGAATTTTTATCCTCATTAGATTCTTTAAACAAATGTTTAAGATCAAAAAATGTAATTCTGAAAATAGCATCTGTTCCACCTGTTTCTATATTTAAGTATCAACATTTTCAAAAACATAGGACATTGAATTTTAGAAGTACTTTATGTGACTTTGATGCATTTCAGCAGCAAAAAAAATTAGAAGAAGATATCAGATATATCAATACTAAAATTTGTTTGTTGAATGAAGCTAATAATGTGAAAAATATCCATCTTGATAAGGATTTAATAAAAATTACAGTAAAACACAGGGGTAGAAATGGACAGAATAGAAAAAAATTATCTAAATTTGTTTATAATAATTTATATGATGGTGTACACCCAGAATTTTCTCTAAAAATGAAATGGTTTGATATCATTTGTAAATCAATTCAATCTGACTTTAATTTTGATGATGCCTTGTTTGACTCTGACTCATCTGAAGATGAAACAGAGACTTGGGATTTCAAAAGAGTGACACTGTAATTTTGTATATAACAGCATTTTGTTATTGTATCTTTTCAGGATACATGACCAGTTTTTGCAGGTATCTTTTCTTGGTGGTGGCTTATTAGATACAATGTATATATGTACACATTTATAACCTTTATTTTTTTCTGGTCATATAAAAGACTGTCCTTGTATATTTTTTTTATCAAAACTGTACAAGAAGTACATACTAATGCCTATTAGTTTTTTGATTAATATCTCTGCACTTTGGGGTGAGTGACGTGCTAGTCGCTAACCCCCCTATGAAGCTTGACACTAGAAACGTTTAACATTTAGAAAGTTTAATACTTGCATGCATGCATTGCCTCAAATCTGTAAAATTTCTTCATCAGCTCAATTGATGCTTGTGTAATATTATTAAGGTATTATGGGGGTTTTTTTCAATTAAGACATTTTCTGAGCCTTAGTCTACTTTTATGTACAGGAATGGTACATGAATATTATGACAAATATGTATACAGATGTATTTCTTGGATATACATCATTGTCAATAATTGTCGTTGAAATTAAGATTACATATTTTTGCTCATACCTATTAGACTTTTATCTTCTATTTTTATTGGCTGTTGAATGTTTTACAATATACAATTTAATCCCTTGGAGCACGTACATCGCCTTTGACCCATGATGACTGTAGCCATCCGATATAGGTGAGTACATCAAATAATTTATCATTCATTTGTAATATTTAACCATGCTTAACTGCGCTCGGTCCACGGTTACACCGTTTACATATTAAATGGTTTATCTCTGTAGCACTGAACAGTAAGTAATGATTCGGTTTTAACAGACTGACTTAAACTTATGCTCTCCGTAACAAATTCAATATTCTGTCTGATTTTAAAAAAAAAATTCTGTAAAAATGAGTTCTTGTCACAAATGAAAAAGCCTTTCACTACATTCATATGCATCCTAGAGTAAAGAAAATTATTGCTAGCGCTCTCGAGCGCTAGCAACTACGTTAGTCTTTTTCACTGGAATACGCATGCTCGACTCCATAGTAGGGGATTCTGGGAATACTGTATAACTGAAGATAAACTGTACCATTTGAATTTCGTTTTATCATTTTCACATGAAGTTTTGTGTTTTATTGTACATGTCAAAAAGTAACAGTAGCTTATGTCTTATTATGCAAAGTTATTTTCAATATCATAATAAATAGCTATCTTTATCGTATATTTCTTCAAGCTCGGAAAACAACTTCGGATATGTTTTCCGAGCTTGACGGAAAGACCCGAGAAGATACGATTGCTACAAAACAGTACCAATGGTTCTTGAAAATTTTCACTTCGAAATTGAAATTACAATAGTTACATAATGATTAAGGCACAGTCAATGAGCTATGCCATGCCTCTAGATTCACAGTTCTATTTTGAGACCCCACTCCAGTACAATTCCAGGACACCACTATGCCTTCCTATTTAATTAATCGATTCAGAAATATAAACCAATGTTATAGAAATCTGCTTCTGTGTTTTATGATGGCTACAGCGCTAGCGCACCAATCTTTTTGAAAGATAAGCTTGTATGGAAATATATACCAACTTTTTATTAAATTGCAGCGTATTCTAAAAGGGTCTTGATAGAAGTAAATAGGCAGTAAGACAGGAAAGTTAAACTTTAATATTTAAAATGCTAGCATATCTTCCTGTTTCCCCTCTAAAAGTTCTGCTATAAAATACATATTTGTATTATTTATCAAAATTTCAATTAGTTTAATACAGTTTCTAAAAAAAATTACGCGAACTGATAGATGCCCGCTTAAATCTTTAGAACTTCTCTGCTGATTTTACGTATAGAGTTGGTTTGCAATCCGTAATTTTGCCAGTGTTTAGTTTTTAGAAAAAAAATCAGTCATATGGGAGTTATCTTTCTTAGCTTGTGGGTGGGTATTTTCACTACAATGCGGGTTTCTAATTTTATCCATGTTGTCATTTAACAAACTGGTTTCTTCATTGCACTTTTTAAAAAAACGACATAAACAATTTCTCCTACCCCCCCCCCCCCAAAAAAAAAATAAAAATAAAATAAAAATAAATAAAAGGTATATAATAATTTGCATCAATCTTAGTTGAGCAGTACGTACGTTATGTAATTTGATTTTCTCTCTCGATGGCAACCTTTAAATCATTTAGGTAAGAATATCATTTACATTTGTTATTATACTTCATCAATTATTTAAAGTAACAAAAAACAATTGGTGAAATTTCGTATCATATATTAAAGTTAATGAACCTGTCTATACTTATATATGAATGAAATCCAGTACACATTTGATCGTTAACAATTAATTATTATATCCGTTTCTCATTGAATCTATTCACCAAAACACATGGATTTTGTTAGTTCGTAATGATGTAGCAAACAGGAGTTAGGTGGGTGTTCCACAGTCCCATTTAAAAAATTGAAATTTAAACAAGTAAACTGACCCTGTATTTTTTCCCCAACGGCATGGTTTTAAAAACTACACCCTCCCCGGGATTATGATTTGGGAGCTCTAAATATTTTAAGAATAGCTAGGTCTCTACCCCAACCCCACCCCATCGGATTCTCAATTTTTAAAAAATCGATGCTAGGAGTAATTCTCATATATATTGTAAGGTGTCGAAATGTGGGGGAGGTGGGGACATCAACTCCTAAATAGTTTTCCATTAAAAATAAAAAATAAAAATGATTAGATTGAGATGAAGATGAATATGTTCATTGGAACTGGGGTTTCAATATAAATGTCAGACAGTGGTTATAAAGTGTGAAATAATCGGGATTTGTACATGTATAGGAAAGCTTGGCCTGTGTACTTAATTAATGAACAGGATATATTTATTAGTAAGGTATGCGTACATCTTCACAGTAAGTGAAAAACACGTTTATTTCTTCGGATTAATTAGTAAAAAAAAAAATTATAAATTTTCTTTATTAGTTTTGACAATTAATCGAGTATTTTAACCACAGAACTTATCTTCATAGAAAAACAAAATACATGTATACAAAACAAATATGAAAACAAAACAATACTGGCGTGCAACCAGTTCTCGCCAAGTACCGTTTCTTGTCAGTGCAGAATAATACTCTATTATAAATGAAAAATGACGTAACAATGCACTGACGAGAACTGGTCGAACGCCAGTTTAAAAAAAAAAAATCGCATGACTGATAGTTATTAGAAGAAAAAATCAATGAAAAAACTTAGTGTACATTTATTTATTTTTGGGAAAATTCTTTTGAAATTTTATTGGATATCACCCCCCCCCCCTTTTCTAAATATACACCCCCACCCCACCCCGACGAAAACCCTGAACTTCCCCCGACGAAATGCAACCCTGAACTTTGCAGAAACCTTGACTCGAATGTCCCAGTGACCCATCTGACATGGCAGGGTTATGAGTAGAAAAAACAAATTCAGTAATAAATCTTGCAAATATTGAAAAACTTTTTTGAAAAAATCGATTTTTTGTCTGCTCACACCTTCGTTTTGGAAAGACTTTTCACTATTCGTAAATATTAATGAACATGACGTCACGTTAATTTTCAGCCAACCCACAAGCGTTTGATTGACCCCGAAAAGACCTAAATAATTTTCTACGAAGCGAATGTAGTGCACCAAATTGAGCCATGGATACTGCATTTCCATGAAGCTTCAGGGTGCAACGCCTAAGTGTAGTACAAGCAATGGATAGATATTTTTTCACTTCATCTAAAAACTGAAATGTAGCTGCAATTTTAAATGCATTTTTAGCATCTTAAAGGCCGCCTAATCGAGGCTACAGAAATCAAAGATGGCAGCCAGCTTACGAATATCTCTAAATAACATGGAAAACGGAGACATATCTTCAGGTAGGAACGTAAACCATTGTTCGATTATATAACTTACAACTCAAGGGGCCACACTTTTACCCTGGGTGTTGATTTCTCTTGCAAATTCGTCGATTTCTTTCGGGGGAGGGGTAGAAATGTTTGTTTACGTTGTATTTTGATTAGTTGATGGTTCAACTAGATATAGAACAGCCTCTGAAACCGCAGTTTGATTGTTAAGTTCATTAATGATTGGAATTCAAATGATGCTCGAAGAGACCGTTTCTGTAGAACGCAATGTTTCCGGAAACCAAACATGGAAGTAATTAGAATCAGACCTTCCTGTTTTTGAGATTTTAGCCCAGTATTGATCTGTGAGAACCTTGACATCTTTACGAAGCTTATGCTGATGACATGTACATTTGTGGTGGTCTTCTTTCCTTGGTTTAAATCATAATTACTGTTGAACTTATAATCCTATCGCTTGTTTTTTAATTATTCAATGTTGCCATGGAATGCGTGTCTTTTAATGAATGTAATGACCCAAAAAATGATGTGACATAGACCATAAAGCACAAGTTGGGGGTATAAATGGGTATTGATGTCTATAATTTACAGAGGTGACATAAAATTGAAAACTTGTTAGCGTTTAAATAATTACATGTATTTTTAAAATGAAATACAAGTATCAATTTAGCTACAGTACACATAAGAATCTGTGTCACTTAAAACATGCATGCTTTTAGATAATTTTCCTTTTTTTTTTTTATTTTTTTTTTATCTTAAAGATCTGTAGAAGGAATCATGTTGATGTTCATTAATTTTTAAATGATTTGTAAGATAAAATTTTACCCCCCCCCTTCTCCCCCCCCCCCCCCCAAAAAAAAAAAGGATTGGTAGTCCCTGAAATAGTTAAACTGGAAAATCCACCTTAAATATTCTCAAATGTCTCATTTTGCATAATATGCTTTGGATTTTCCTTTCATCAGTTATTTTATCACTTGAATAACTTATGTAAGTAAGCCAGATTTTTAAAAATTTAATTTCATTTTTTGTGGAATGATAATGCACAGGTTGCAAGTAGTATGTACATGTTCAGACAAAGTTAAAAAACAAACAACTTATAAATACACTCGGGGCACACATAATTTATATGGTCTGTATTTACAACGTGATTAGTTTCATTGGATATTTAAATGAATAGATATCCTCTTTTATCAAAGAAAACAAATTCCAATAAAAGGCAAGAAAGAATAACACGTACCACTCAAGCAAAAAATGACATTAGGAGATGGAATAAAAATAAACATCATATGATACATGTATACATGTATTGAAAAGAAAATACCACAGTTTTGTGAAGATATCAAACTCTCTTATGCTGGGCTCGTTTTGAAATAATAGTTCACTCGGATCAACATGTATTGAGGTTTGTTTGTTTCAAATGGAACCATTCCTAATGCCAAAAAACTATGATTTTCCAGCAATTGAAATAATTTCTACCCTTATAAGTATTAGATCATAATTTTTTTTTTAGATTAATTAAATACTTGAGGATGGGAGGATTAATTAACACTTATTGAATTAGCCCATTCGATCATCTTCAAATTTGCTCAGATTTTAAAATAAATTTTCACTTTTTAATAATGAAAACAAAAATTTTTATGTATTGAAAACCAGGTGCGTTATGTTGAATTAAAAATCGATTTCCATTTCATACACAAGTGTAATGGAAATTTATCAAATCTTTTTTCATCTGTAGACAGAAAAACACTTTAAAATGACCACAGCCTTGCCATATATTACTAGTTTTACTACAAGGTAGTTATAGTTCATTGTTAATAAGAATATATTATTGAATGTCTTGATATATATAGAAAATAATTCTTAATCCTATATTGACTCCGATTGTAACACTTGACTGGTAGGGGGGAAAACCCCTAATTTGCTAGAGTCTATGACTGTATATCACAAGGCATGTTCAAGTATACTGCATAAATGGTGATACATCTTCTTGTTTACAGCTGAATCGTCATCACCAAATTTTTTTTAATTACAGGTGTTTTGAGTAGTAAGGAACGTGACCTTAAAAGGCAGATGGAAAAATTACACAGATGCTATATGAAGAAAAAAGAATGGAAGGACAGCATGCGTGTCGTACAGCAGAGCATGTCACGGGTGAGTGGCCTTGACCCAGGGTTGACCCTGACCTAGGGGTCATTTTGACCAAGCGTTCATCATCTATGGAAAAAACATTTATAAGACTCTAAGCTGAGCCCTCTTTCTTTTTAGATCAGCATCAATTTCTCCTTGTTTTGTTGTGTGAACTAGATACTTAAATCATGGGGGAGGTCTAAGGTCTAGTTAAACTAGCTCTTAAGATTTTTCAGGTCAAGATTTCGGGGAAATTGTCCCCTTTGGAAAGAAAACCCGCCTTAAATCCCTGCACCGTTCTAAATCTGTTTTATAACAACAAAAACCTGCATTCTTAAGGAGTAAACCCTAAAAGGGTAGTGGTGATTCAAGATGGCCATAAGTTGTACATGCAGACAGATTGATGAGTAAAAATATAGTAAACATTTTCACAATGCTTAGTACACTGATGATGCAATCGATGCATGCCTACAACGTCTGTATACTAGCAAATTTACTGGCCCAATTCATATACAGTCAAACTCTGTTATCTCGAACTGGATGGGACTGTTTAAAACCATTGAGATATCCACGAGTATTCGACATATCAAGGGCAAAATACTTTAAAAAATAAGTGGTTGGGACTTACAAATGACTTCAACATATCCATGGTATTCGAGATATCAGTGTTCAAGATATTGGAGTTCAACTGTACAGTGTATGCCCACACGGTAATCAGGGTATTCACCATGTTCATTGTACTGCTGTTGCCCGTCTCTTGGTAACCCCAGCTACCAATCCAACGATCAGGATTAGTGCTGAGCAGTGTTCAATTTTCATCAATTTTGATGCAGTTTGACATATATTTGACATTGCTTTACATTATGGATAGATGCATTCTGGCTGCTTTATTTGTTTGTGAAAAATATGAATTTTTAAGTTAGTTGTCCTTGGGATGTTACATAAGCATGATTTGCAAGAGATAATTTATTGTTGTTTCGCAACAAATCGTCAGCTTCTGATTCAAGGATTTAGAAGCATTGTCCATGCTGACAATATTTCTCACACTTTCAGATGTGCTAGAGTCTTATCAAACTAATGCAGTAGACAAATTAAAACAAATCTCAAAATAATATTTTCATTTTTTCTTTTGCACATCAGAGAAACTTTCTTATTGATAGCCTGGATGGAATACATGAAATTGAATGTCAGACACCTAGACCCGAGTGCACCTAGGTCCACAGACAAATTGACCTTGAGACACCTCGGCCCAAACTCGTAGGGCCAAGTTTTAAGACACCGCAGGCCATATAATATAAGACACCACGGGCTATATAATGGGCCATGGGTCATACATAAAACACCCGAACAATCAGAATTACTGTAAAAGCACATATTTTTGTTGGGTTAAAATTTCGTTGTTTTTAAACCAATTACATTTCCTTGGCATTTAATTTCATCATATTGTAATCCCTTAAATCTATCACGTATTCTGCATTTATTAATACTTGGGTAAAAAATTCACTAATTTGTTGATTTTTACTGCCAATGAAAATAACGTAATTAAATCCTCAACGAAGATTTCTGCTTCACAGTAAATAAATTATAATTAAATTATAATAAAAAAGATAATAAACGAATCTTTCAATAAAAAATTGGTCATAATTGGAAAGAGAACACAGTTCCCATCAAAATTACCCCCATCAGGGTATCCCCCCCCCCAAAAGTCCTTTTTGAAAAATCTTGTGATATACAATATTATTTACATCATATGAAATCTCACTTATTTACTTCATACAATTATCACATTGTAACACTCTAAGGCCATGAAAACTCAGTATTAAAGGTCAAAGTAACCTTTCATTTTAAGTGTATATTAAAAATCGGAGTAAATTGCTTTGATATTTTATTTTCTTTGGTAAAATTAAGCTGTGGTGGCCATTATAGTCTTTGCAATAAATTAATCCAAACTGTATAATATTATATCAATATGGAAAATATTTCACATAGTTGGATGTGTTCCTAACTCCCACATAAGTGAAACATTTGAAGTTTTGGATGTTAAATAGGTATAATATTCAACTTTTCTCTCAGTCCATCTGTGGAATTCCTCTCCACATCTTTTAAATGGAAAATCATATGAGTTCATAGTTAACAAAATGATTGCTTATTTATGACCTGATGGTGTGTAAAGACCTTGTCCCAAGGTTGTATAGGTTAATTCAAGGTCAGTTCAAGGTCACAGTCAGATGATTTATGGTATTTCAATGTAGAAACTATAATATTTTATTGGAGAAACATTTGGAGATCTAACTTCACTCCTAATCGCTTAGTTATGGCTAATGAGGGTGTGACTTAATATTGACTCAAGGTCATTTTAGCAAGTCCAAGGTCACTATAAAAGGAAATGGAGCATGCCTTTCCTGGCTATTTTTTTTTGTTTTTTGTTTTTTTTTTTTATTATGAAAATGATTTGAAGCTGATACTGGACACAAAGATTGTCTGTAACCTGATATTATGTCATGAAATAATCAAAATTGATGAGATATTGTAGATTCCTTATTATGGTAATTAGACACAAGAAATTAATCTATGTGGAACATCTTGCTGATTTTGAGATTAATCAGATTATGAGAGCTATCTTACCTTCCATTATTCACAGTATAAAAACACAGCCTTACAGACAACTGAATGTTTACTAAATGTAGGATGAAATGGTTGCTTCTTGAGACTTATTTTCATTGTCCATAGGAACTTGTAAAGAAAAAAATCAGTTTCTTAATTAATTATTGCAAATAGTTGCTCCTTATTGAACACAGAGGGCAATTAACACGTTTTGATTTTCCTTTGTATATATAGCATGTAGCGAACACAAGTCTAATCCAGATGGAAAAAGACTTCAGAAAGTGAAAGAACGAGGAAAAGTTGTTTCTGTAGGGGACTAATTATTACACATGTTTTTGCAGGAGAAGAAGATGCTGATGGAGACGGATAAAGAACCTGGATCGTTAAGGTCGTGTTTGGACCGGTTACAAAGCTGTATCAAAGGTTGGTAGCTTAGTCAATGTATTTGAGTGTTCAACCTGTTATTCAACCGTAGCTAAAAATGCTACGTAACGACAGATTAATCAGTGTTTTTTCGGGGCCTGATTTAGAGCTGAAATTTGACCCCAGTCCCATTTGGAAATTTCTGAATATTTTCCTAATTTCTGCCCAAAAAATCCCAATTGTAATTAAAAAAAAAGAAAAAAATCTTTATAAATACAATTTGTCAAAATTTTCAAGAAAGACTGAACAGAATACAGTGGGGCCTCAGATATCCGGACGCCAGATAACCGGACGCTTCAGTTTATGGACGATTTTATTTGGGAACAGATTTTTTATACGTTATTTTGTCTCATTTATCCGGAATTTCACGTTCCGGATCCGGACGGTCTGTTTTTACCACAAAACACTGATTTACTACTAATCTTGCTTCATCTAACCGGACGGTAAAATTTGATGAAACCCTACTCAGTACAAAAGATTACCCCTGACAATTAAGTTTCACACCATTTTTACGGGCTAGACCCTCATGAGTAGCTTGTATAAGCACTCTGACTTCACAAATCACTTTCAAAAATTGGAAAATTGCGAACAACAGTGTATCATAAACATATAACACTTGGACACAAAAAATTTAGCTAGATTCGGTTATCATTATTGTCTGGTTAATATTTCATGACAAAATTATAAAATGAAGCACAGTTCTTTATCTCTAAAAACGTTCATATTAACAAACAACTTTAGCATGTGTTGCTATATGGTATGAAAGGCAAAAAAACCCTAGTATCAACACTGGGAGCCACTGTATACAAATACATTATATTTCATGACAACAATAGACACATTTCAGATATCCGGACGCTTCACCTATCCGGATGATTGAACTTGGGAACGAAAGTGTCCGGATGACTGAGGCTCCACTGTAATAAATAATTTCAAGAACTCTAGAAAAAGAAGCATTGTCCTACTAATAGTATTGGAATAAATGATAGAAATCATTAACTTTCATTATAATCAATCAAAGTTAATATTCCCAATTTTTCCATTTTTTCGCTATTTTTCCCAATTGTAAGGGCCCCAGCCCCCAGTCCCAAATTGGTGAAAAAAATCCTACTGGATTTCTTGATATAGGAGGCTGTGTGTAGTCAACAAATTACCCGCCCGATCTACCTTAAATTTTTAAATATGATATTATTTATGAAAGAAAAATTTTAAATATTTTCTTCAATTTTTATGAAGAGCTCTTTGTTTCAAGAAGGTTTATAAAGTCTAAAAATGGTTGCAACCATCCAGCCCATTTAAGGTGGAATAACACATCATCACAAAATGGCTGACCTTTTTTGTTTTTTTATTAATAGGTTTTATGGTCTGAAACATGAAACTTACTCCATAGCCGAGTGGATAAGGTGTCAAATGTGTGATCCATACATTCTGAGTTTGAATCTCGCAGCCCTGGGCTTTTGTTGTTACTTACTGGAATAATTTTTTTAGATATTTATTTTTTATCCCCAAACTGCAATTTTTTTTCGCTTAGTTGACATTTGTACAGTTTATTTATCATTATATCTTTCATTATCAACAAATTTCCTGTTAATTTGAGTGACTTTTTACAGGTATGTTATTCCACCTTAACTCAATACAAGTGTATTGTGCTGCTTTATATACACAATGTTTTAGAGGAGGGGGGTGGTTATTGAAAAAAATTTCCTTGTCTTTCATAAAATGACAGCATTGAGATATAACATGCTGTGTGATTGAACGAGCCTTCTTTGTATAGAATTCTCCTCGAGATTTACTGAATGAGATTTGTTATAGATTTGAATGAGAAAGCAGAGAGACATGTGTTGGAGATACAAATCAAGTCGACTAAATACACAGAACGTCATTATTGATTGAGTTTTGTGTATAGATGGTGGGGAAGAACGTCACCTGCAAATTAGCTGTAATGTTCGAAACTCCCATTTCCCGAGTAGTTGAGATTTCTGTCAACTTCAAACAATGGGGAGTGAGCATGATATGTGCTATAACTTTTTTTTATGCAACTAAAAAAAAAAATCATTAAGATTTTTTGTGAAAAACTCCTACATTTTTTAATTTTGCCTTTTCCAATTTTGTCATATTGACTACGATTCACATTGTATTTAGAGCTATGCATCCCCTTTCAGGACTTCTTAAAGCAACTATTGATCTTTAAATACCTCCATTTGTTGGGGGATGGGGGTGGGTTTCATTATATGCTAACGAAACAGTACTGTAGATACCTAATTTTTATGCAAATGCCAGACTTTTGTCATAATTTCATTTAATTCAAAACTGTCAGAAAAAATAAAAGCAAGATTTCAACATCTGCGAAGGATGCTACTAGAGATTTCACAAAGTTATCAATATCTAGCATTTGATTAGGAATTGCTGTTGCCAACAGTACAGTTCTACCTATACTGTAAGTACTGTGATTTGTACTTTTAGTGGTCAGTCAACAGACGCTGTTGGAACGCCTGGAAACCACATCACGCCTAGTGGACCTGTCATTTACGCCACCCACCGGAACAGAAAATAGTGCCATCATCAGCAGCGAAATGTTCCGCATCGAGATCATTTTTGACCCAGGGGGGCTGGTGAAGGACGTCCGAATTAGTCATCAGGGAGAACCAACTGTAAGGATAGACACATGATAGACAGATGAAAAGAATGAGAAAATGGATAGAGATAAGGGAGAGATATATTTGCAAATATTTCAAAAACTGAAATTTCTTTCAATTTTGGGAAATTTTAAATGTTCAGAAATGGACCTTTCTGGTGACAGATACATAACAGATACGTTTTAAATTGTGATAAAAACTTAAGTATGATGATAGGATGTACTGGATACAGGGAAATATTTGCCCTCGTTGTCAACCCTGTATACAGTATTAAGAGTAAACAAGAGTTTTTTCTTCTGATTTTGAACACTAAAAATTTCATCAACCTTTTTTCCAGAGTTGTGATGAAATAACAGAAGTTTTAAGGTAAGTTTAAAATCCTTGAAAATGTACAAAACTCAAAGAAAGCTGCACAGATTATGAAATACATCTGAATGAATGATCCTTTAAATATTTTCCTTATTCTTGATTTTATGATTAAAAAGAGAACTTGATCGAAGTATAGGAAAATATTGCTAAGAATATCAGATATGTTCCATGATGTTATGAGAATACTGTAAATGTGCCACATTTGGCTGTTTATGCTCTTTAGTGCTTTTGGGGAATCGCGGCTACGGCTAAAATAAGTACATTGCCAAAAGTCATGCATATATTTATCAGAATAGTTACAATACGTTTACAGTATCATGATTTCAGTAGTTTCCTGTCTTTTTCATTTTGAATTTTGGAAACTTGGTTTGCATGTTTTTTGAATGTCATGGTATTCTTTTCTTTTCTTTTCCAGACAAGGAAATTTTGATGAATTCATCGTCCATCTGAAAGGATTGCAGAGTATTTATAACATATCAGGGGACAGGTAAGTAAACCTTCCGTCTTCACTTCCTGATAGTGTATAGTAGCCATTCTTGTATGATAGTTGATAATGTTACTAAACCCAACAAAAACAAAACATTTTTTATAACCTCTTTTAAAAAATACATTGCAAGCATTGGCATGTAACTTCATGAACTTTGTTGATTGTGTGCAGATTAATAATAAAAGTGAAAAATTGTCTTCATTTAAATTATGTTTGACAAATCTTCCTGCATGTTGTTATTTTTAAGCTACAAGTGCATACTTTACTGGAAATTGTTATATAAACCTAGACCACAAGATGAGTATTGCTGCCTATCAATAGTCAACAGGTGGCTGATTGTGGGTATTTTTTAAATTTGTCCTTGTAGGAAGCAGAAATCCAAGGCGTACTTAGCTCTTCAGGCTCTGGAAACAGATCTGAATAGTTTGGCCCAGTTACAAAGGTATGATGTCTTATTTACTGAAAAAAAAAAGTACAGTCAAACCTCGTTATCTTGAACTGGATGGGACTGGTTAAAAACTTCGAGATGTTTGAGTATTCGAGATATCAAGGACAAAATACTTAAAGTTTAAGTGTTTTGGACTTGAAAATCACTTCGACATATCCATTGTATTCAAGATATCAGTGTTCAAAATACCAAAGTTCAACTGTATATAACTGGTGTCATCAATATTCATTGATTACCAATTTTTGAGGATTTTATTGTTGTTATGATCCACACAAAACTAAATGGTAATTGAGTTGCAATTTTGATAACAAACTGTATTGATAGGATCCTGTCCACAAATTTACATAGCCTTGAAACAGTGCTTTTCATTAAATACGCAAAAATTGATGACCATGAATATTGATGAAAGGAAAGTGCATATACGCAACGGATATCTGCGAGGTTCGCCAGTAGCCTGTTCTCAAGGTTATTTGCTGGAGACATGGATACCAAACACTCTTTTAGAGAAAAAAGGGATTAAAGTATTCTTGATCCTGAAAGTTTATCAGAGTTCACATCTGCCCGTCAAGAACTAAATATGATGTCAATAATTTTTGGTTTACCGTACCCTTGAAATTTTGTCCATCTAATGATTCATGAAAATATGCAGTTGAATAAGAATTCGTTATTCCTTGAATTTTGAAAGCGGTGGTAAAGAGGGGGAGAGGATTGAATTGTGAGAGGGAAAGTGTTCAATATTTAATGCTGGATGGCTATACTGAAAATTCCTAATTAAACGTGAGGAATTAATATCTGTGTAAAATCGCGAGAAGCCCGTCTTGCAAAATTTTTAAAATCTCGCTTTTAATTTTCAAACAAATATAAACTACATGAAACTGTGATAAAATTTCGACATTCGCGATTTGATGGAAAACTGTTGAATCGCGGAATTAAGTACTCGGGGTAGAGGGGGAAAATATTGAAAATAACAAGGCTGTCCTTAATAAAATGTTTGTTTTGAATTGCCGCCTGGGGGTTTCTAGACCCAGGAGGAAGGGAATACCTTTTTCTTTATTTTTCAAAGTTGAAGTTTGACTAATTAAAATTGGTAAAAAATAAAAATTTCAATGGAAAAAAAATGTTCTTTATTTTTTACTACTAAAATTTTAGCAGTGGGGGTATTTCAATTAAGCGGGCCGCAGGAGGCAATTCCAAACAATCAATAATTTTATTTTGGCCTAAAACTGAAAAGTAATCTTTGGGATTGGTCTATTTTGAACTTTGAACAATGATTGGAGCTTTGTTTTATTTTTTTCCCTTAATATAGTTCCATCAAAGGTGTGTCCAACTGTATTCACAAGAGTCCTTTAGGAATCCTTTTGCCAAGGAAAGGAGGTAAGGAAAAAGAGAGAGAGAGCGCTACATTGTTTTCTTCACCTTTAGACTGTTGACAATTATAACAAATGAAACTCTCAGCGATTAATTTCGAAAAAAGAATTAAAAGTTCAAATAGAGAGCATTTATATAAAAGATTCTGATGACAAATTAATTATGTAACATCAATGTTTGATATGTAAGCAAAGGTGGGATTGGAAAAGATTATAGTTTGATGAGTAAACTGAAGTAAGCTATAATGATGTATTCTTCCTGTTTTTCTGAATTTTCAAGCCTTAATTTTAATTGAAAAATACATTGTTCTGAAAGTGTATCTTGATACATTTGTCGTCTGTTGGCTTTTCTCCTCGGCAAACAGCTTACATAGGCTTACATAGGCATTGCCTGCTGCCAAATCCATTTATGTAAATGTATATTTGCATAATAAAATATGTTCAAATAAAAAAAAAAACTTAATTTAAGGAGGTTGGACAGTCAACAAATCAACTGTCAGATCTGCGTACAAACTTTATGATATGATTTGTTTAGCTATAAACTTTAATTTAAGTAAAGAAAAAATGCGTATATTTTGAATTTTGAATTTGGTTTTTTTCCTATATATAGAGCTCTTCTTCAGTTAAAGATCAATATAGTCTAAAAATGGCCATGGTCATCGAGCCGTCTTAACTGAGAGTTCTTATGTGTTTTGGGATCTAGAATGTTGTTAGCTCACCTGAGCTGAAGGCTAAAGTGAGCTTTTCTGATCATATTGTCTGTCTGTCTATCTGTAACTTTTTATATTTTCATCTTCTTCTCCAGAATCCTTTTACCTGGGCCTCTTTATGTTTATTTTTTTAATTTTTTTTTTTTTTTCGAGTGACTTTAACAAAATGTTTCATCTTTGCACAGGTTGCCCTATGAAGCTTGTATATTTTGTTTCACCCTATGATTTGCTTAACAAAAGGACGAGGTCTCCACACCCAATGACCGTCGAAGGTATGTGTTGTTCATGTATAGAGTGACAGCTACACATATACTTTTTTGTAGTGAAAAGAAAAAGAATTGGGTGCAAGAGTAGTTTGTTTATGCAAATATTACTTTGGCAAATGTGGGTCATTGGAAATTTTGTTTTTGTTGTTAAAAAACAATGCTCAGAAAATTCCTGATAATGATAATCACATGGAGAGAAATGTCAATGCTTTGGGGAAATCCTTGATAAAGAAAATCATAAACTTGATTCGAGTTGTCGGTTTTAGAAAAATCTCAGATGAAAACATTTAGAACACAGTTATGGAAATCAGTTGTCGGTATTTGGGAAATACGAGAATGGAAATTACAAATGATTATTATCATGTTAGTGGCTATATGTTTCGTTGTAGCAATAACGGAGCACGGTCTTGGACAGAGCGTTACTGTGTGTATTGAGCCTCACTCTCATCGCAGACTCCAGACCATCCCCCTGATGAGCGTCATCCCTCAGGATGGCAAAAGGTAGAGGTCGTCTAAAGGTCATAAAGGTGGTTGTCGGACATTTTAAGATTTTAATGTGGATGAGAAAGTACATCATTGTTAAAATATAATCACAACCTCAAAGTTTTTAAACTTTACAATTTTTTTTTTACTGCAAAATTGCTATTTAAAAGTTTCCTAAGAACGTAAAAATTGTAAGAACTCCATTCAGTTTTGCAAATGGTTAAAGGAAATTACTGTTCAACCACTTGAGATGTGCAAGACTGAGTGTGACAACAAATTTCGGGAAGAAAACGAAGATTAAGATAACGTTTGTGTATTTCAAAAGACGGTATGTCACAAATTGTGAAGGGTGTCTCATAGGTCCATTAATAAGATTTGATGATCTGTCACTGAATACAAATATCTTTTGACCTCCATGTTTTTGAAATGGGTAATGTCGTTTTGACCTCCATGCTATTGAAATGAGTAACATAGTTTTGACTGTGGTGTTTTTGAAATGGGTAACATCATTTTAACCTTGATGTTTGTGAAACATATATGGACATTATAATCTTGTTGTTTGTGAAATGAGTTACTATGTTTTGACCTCTGTAAAATGTGTGACGTCACTTTGACCTCGGTGTTAATTTAATGTCTGGTTACAGTTTGCCGTCCTTCCAAGCCCTATCCCAAGTCAACAGCACCAGTCTGCCAGCCTGCTTTACGCTGATGCTGGCCAGACCGATCCCAGTGGCCATGTCTGTCATTCACGCTATTCAGGAAGTCACAGGTATGAAGCTTTAGCCTTTTTTTCCAAACAAACATACGCTGGTGTCATTAATATTTGTCAGCATTAATTGTGAATTCAAATTTCAAAATCAGTAAGTTGTACTCAGTCTAATAAAAATGATTTCGAAATAAATGCTGTTGTGTAAGTATTATTGAAAGAATCATTTTGTTAAAATTAGGACAATTATGAAAAATTAACAGTATTGTAAAATATTATTCTCAGTCTCTCTAAGAGGCACTGAAGGTGTGCCTATAAAAAATGTGAGAAAACATTGAAAAATGTTTATCAGAATTTGAAAATATGAAATGTCAAGCATGTACAGGGTAGTGGGATGGGAGAGGAGTGTCTGTTATGTGTTTGTGTCATGGCCTTTTGACTTTCACAGATCAACCACAGCTAGCTTGGTATTTCACAGAAAATCCTATTATCAATTAGTTTTAATCGACTTTTTTATCATACATGTTAACTCTACCAATTTAAGTGGAAGTCAACCGCTTTTTAGCTCTGTCTCCCGCCTGCCACTTTTATGAAAAAATCTACCGCTTTTCTTCTAAATACGTTCCTTGAATTGATAGATAGAATTGATAGATAGCCATTTTGGAAGCCATTGTGGTAAATAAACCCATTGGGTTTTAAATTAGCAGGTGACTTTGACTCGGAGGCACACAAATGCTCTTTAGGCCAGCATTTTTTGAAATTTCGATTTACAAACCCGCCGACCCTATTTTTTAAAAATTAAAAAAAAAATAAAAGGACCTGAACTAGCTATTAATTTTATTTTTTCCTCCGACCCGAAATTTTCTTTCTGGTAAAAATAAAAATAAATGTTGATGCAATCACGTATGTGTAGTCTGAATTATTGTTGTTCATGCATTGATTAAAAAGACCAAGTTCTTTCCGATCAAGTCACAGGCACTAGAAGTCACAAAAAACCACCATAGAGCATACTCCTGTTTGCTTTCGTCCAACCCTACAATTTACGACCCTATTAAGTTTTGTGATCGGCAACTTAGCCAGAATTTCCTCAAGAAAGAGAAGTTGAAGTCTTTTTCTATCACAATTCCGTAAATTAAAAAAAAAACCTCATTGGCAAGAAAATGATAAGTTACTTTTTTAAAAAACATTTTTGCAAAATAAATTCTAAAATAATCATAATTTAACCGTTTGGAAATAGATCCTCTACATAACGGTTGTAAGTGGGTCATAGGGTTGGACTAATAACCCTAAACACACTGAACACAGGAGTCTTATGACTGAAGGAAAGAGAATGATTTTATTTGTCATTAAAGCTAACAAAATAACGAAACATTTCCTTTATTTAAGGTATAATTACATAAATAAATAAAATTTAAAAAGTTAGTTAGTCTTTTTTAAATAAAAAAAACTTGTTTGATTTTTCACTGACATTTATGGACATGCTTCTAATCCAATTTATTTTCAGTAACAATATTTTAAATTTTGAATTTGTGAATAGCATTGTTAATTTAATCAAATAAATGATTTCTCAAACTTCTTCCTATTTTTCTGCAAGGAAGATGTGAAAACTCCCTTAATTTTTTTGGTCTTATTAAATGTATATGTACAGTATGTACTTCTATATATAAAAAAAAAAACTTTGTTTTTATACATGCATGTACAATATATCAACACAAATTTTCAGTGCCCATGGATAAAATATGTTAGGATAAGAACATCACCAACAACCAAAATTACTTATATATTTTTTAAAAAATGGCAGCTCCTGGACACATGTTCTTATTATGAAAATAAAAAAAATATTGTTGAAAAATTGTTTTATTTTTATTTTTATTCCCTCCTCCTCACCAAATAATTTGAAAAATATTTCGTAAATCTAAAAATAAAAAAATGCTGGCCTTAATAAGTCAGGTGAATGACAAGTTTTAAAGCATGTGTTTTACATTGAACAATAAAAGGATTGAGCCACTTTGCATGATTATATTAGTTACAAGCCATGTCGATATTACCCTCGCCAAGGAAAAAACAAGCTATGCAATTCCATACATGGCTTTAACAATGAATAAAGATGTTATATTTTAATTTGGCCATAACAGTAAACCTGACTTGCAGTTTATCGAATGCTGTACAATTTGTGATAAGCACGGATGCATCGGTTTGATAGTGATAAAGAAGATACAATTTCCTTCTATAGTTCTAACTTATACAGTACTATATGTTTAATTATGGCAAATTAACCTACTTTTTCCTGGACAAAGGCAATTGTTAAAGTCTCTGCACTCATATTTTTTCCTCCAAAAATAAATGCCGGTATTAAATCTATTTATACGTGTTTTGAAATGTGTGTGACCATCTAGTTATTAAATCCATCTACGTGCGTAGAGGCTGACATACAGGGTGAGGGATTATATCATGGATGAGGGAACACCTGTCCATCACAGGTTAACCCCCAGCATAAGCTGGTACCATGTGTAGCTGGCTGGACTGTGACAGATCAAGTGCCGTGTCTGAGGACACCACACAAAACATCAAGTGACCACAGAGGAGCTCGCACCAGCGACCTTTGGGTTACTGACCAAACACCTAACACAACCGCTGAGCCATGTCTATTACTTATAGTGCCTGAGTCATTTTTAGGGGTTTATTTCTTTAACAACTTGAAGCTGTAGTTAATATATAATGACATTTGTCTAAAAGCAAACTCATTAGTTTTCTTATGCAATACATGTATATTAAGAGTCTTTCATTTGACCTGACTGAGTATGTCAGTCATAATTTTTTTTCTTGTACAGCTGAGTTTCTTTTTTTCTGTTTTGGCAGATATTGATGTGATCACAGAAGGTGAGCCTGAAAGCTTACTCAAACTCATACTCGCTCAGTCCTCAGGCGGCAAACTCAGTCCCGGCTCAGAGTTCTTTGTGGTGAGTCCAGAGCATATCAAATTTCTGATAGTACAAGAGTATCATTGTATTCATACAGAAAAAGACCATAAAAATGAATTATATTAAGTTTCTTGGGCATTGCTAGTTATGCTACATTGTGTGAAATGCTGCTGTAATGATTAATTTAAATATTATTTGAAAAGGGAGAAAACTCAATTTTCTCAATATTATTTGAAAAGGGAGAAAATTCAATTTTCTCAATCAAATTAATCGTTCCCCTCTTCAGATCTTGCTAATATATAAAAAAAAAAAGATACCTGACTGTTGTTACATAATAAAATTGGCCTGAAAAATAAAAAAGATTAATTTATATGGCCAAATGAAACAATTATTGTGAAATGTGTTGTATTTAAAATAACCTTACTATGAGAATTTTGTTTAAACATAGTTTCTCGAGGCTTTTGTCCATCTTTCAGAAAGTACTCAATAATTGAACTTTTACAAGTACAAGTTTGGTGAATCTCATTAGTCATATGTTGCAGTACTGATCTAGCAAATCAAAAGTGAACTTTTGTATTTTGTACAAAAAAACTTTTCGTGTGTTTGAAGCAATTTAATCTAAAAACTTCAATAAAGTAAGAGATCAAGAAAAAAAAATAATATTGATGAGAATATGATACACAAATGCCTATGTATTCCATGCAACGAGTTGCATAGAGTGTAATCTTTGACTTGTCTGTCAATTGGGAGCATGGTATATGTCAGTGCACTCGCTCATTCTTTTCTTCCATATGTCATGAGTTTTACCTTTCAACTTTCAGACATTGCCGGACCAGCAGCATGCGTACTACCTGCGAGACATTGGAGAGAGCTCTCTGGACCAAACCGCCAAAATGGTCAGTCGAATTCCGTTTACGCATCCCACAAACGTCGCCAATATTCTCAACCTGCTACGCCAACAGCTTCTATTCAACACCGTCATTAGCAGCTGTATACGACCCTACGCAAAACAAGGTGCGTATTGTGTATTGTATATACTGTAAACATATTACATTTGGCTGTGTATTCTTTTCAGAGTTCTTGGCTGAAAATTTCCTCTGCTTAATCAAGTACATAGCGAAATGCTATTGATATATGTATATAAGGTTATACACATTCAGAAATACGCTATTTTAAATCCAACTTGTTGAAAATTCATCTCCACCAAATAATGTACTTGCTTAAAAAATATGTTTACAGTAATACATGTTTTTATGAATCATTCACAACCCTATGCAACATTCACAACCCTACGCAAAGGAGGGTTTCTTTGAATATACATTGTATTCAGTGGCATTTAAGATTTCACGTAAAGCAAGGTGTAAATTAGTTGTACGTGTATACTGTGTATAATAGATGTGAGATTGAATCATTTGATACCCTTCTCGTATCAACGTGTGTATTGGATGTAAATCGAATATATTGTATATAGTAGGCCTGTTGTTGAATCATGGTTGTTGAGAGAGAGAAATTACTTTCAAAAACTTCTGGAAGAAATTCATTTCATGATTTACAAGTGATGCCAAAATAATATTATTGTTTGTTTGGAATTGCCTCCCGCCTCATTAAAATACCCCATGCTGATAACATTTTATTTGCAAAAAGAATAAGCAAAAAGAATAAAGAATTTCTTTTTTACATGTAGATTTTTATTTTCTATTAATTTTGAATTAGTTAAACCTTAAGTTTGAAAAAAAAATAAATTCCCTCCCTCCCTCCTGGGTATGGAAACTCCCAGGCAGCAGTTCCATACAAACAATTTTCTTACGGATGGCCTATACTTGATCTTGATGACCATTATATTGAAGCAGTTCAAAATAAGTATGAGGAGATTAAACAAACTAGTATACAGTGAGAAATATTACAGATAAAGAACGAATAATAAGAATTGGTTTACTGCAAAGGCAAATCGTAGGATTCAGTCCAAATATAGTTTAGAATTCATTATGATGAAGGAAAAAAAAATTGTCAAGCCATTCATAATTTCAGCTCCGATATAGATCATATATATATGTACCTTCAAATTTGTGTGAAACAAATAAATATTGGATTCCAATGATAAAAAAATTAATATTTCACATAAAAAAAAACTCTTTAGGATAATTCCTATACAGCAGGTGTTGTGTTCTTGATAAAAATAGATTTTTTCTCTACTGTCCTGTTATAACAACCAATGATTATTAAATACTATAGATTCCTTATTTTACGCAAGTACTTAATTTTGCAATTCAACCATTTTCCATAAAATCGCAAGAATGTATAACGATAAACACGGAGTTTTTATCATAGTTTTATTTAGTTTACATTCAAAAAATAAAAGCGAGATTTTAAAAATCTGCGAGATGTATGATTGTGATTCTCATTAAGCTTTGTGAAGGGTTCAATGCAGATTGCTATGAATTGAAAAGATTTTGATTAATGATGTCAGTCTTCAGTGCTTGATGAATGGTTTGATAATGATTAATGAAGATTAGTTTAATCTTCCTTACTTATTTGATACAGAAAGTACATGTAACTTGCGTCTGCTGTTGAGAATCAAGTTGCCACGTCAGTAATATAAAGGAGAATTTTTAGAAACCAAAAAAAAAACCCTGCTATATATATCTGATTCCAGTAATTATTTGATGGAACACACAAGAAGAAAATATGACATTTGAAGCATATTGAGTAGTTTTAAGTAAAGATCATGATATTTTCTAGGAGATTTATGTGTAAGCTTCTTTATCGAGGCATTATCATAAGCTTGTCACAGAATCTAGTTGACCCCACAGCTGTTAGTTGTACTGCTATATTGTCGTATGACATCTTTGAGGAATTGTGTCAGCATTAATGACACTAGTCTGTGTTAAGCCATACAAGCATTTTAATGAAAATAAATTATATTTGGCCCACAAAGAACTTTGCTTGCTTTGATTTTAGACAAGATTTTCTGGACTTAAAACCAGTTGATGGTAAGCTTTGAGTTATTAATGAGATACATGTTTTAAGCTTAGCTGTACATACATGTACGATCCACAAAAATTGTCCCCACAAATTGTATTGCACCTGAGCCTCATTAATGCGTGGTTAACTGTTCATAACATGTACTCTTCATTTGGAAGTGCCCAAATTTTCTGGGGAATTTACTATAATTGTTGATGCTTGATATGGGCACTCTTGCAGGATGCCAAAATAACAGGATATTAAGTATCCCATGATAATTGTCATGATTTATCCAACTGATTTTTCTCTCTTCTGAAGTCCTTTATGGTATTCGATCTAGTCTGTACGTCCCTCCAACAGTTCACCATCATGTTGGGTATTGTAGGACGTTAATGTTTATTTATCTGACTGATTTTTCTCTTCTCCGTAGATCTGATGTCCTCCGTGGTCTTCGAGCTAGTCTGTACGTCCCTCCAACAGTTTACCATCATGTTCGAGCATCCACTCCAAGACACAATGGTCACTGGTAAGAATGGATCATTTTTGGTTGAATACCAATTATCTTTCTTCCTCTTACATGTAGAAAAAATGTGGAAATTTTTTTTTACCAATTATTTATTAGTTTGATAAATAAAAAAAAAATTCTTTCCCTCCCGCCTTAGTCTGGAAACTTCTAGGCGGCAATTCCAAACAAACATTTTTATAGGGATGGCTTCGTCATTGTTAATTCAGTGCTCACTCACAGAAGACCACCCCTATTGTATATTAATTTCGTTTAATATTGATTTTATTGTTGAGTTGATCCACAAAACTAAAATTAATGTTTTTGAAGTACAATAGCTAATGATATGTTGTATTGAAGAATCATTGGCCACAATTTTAAGTATTCTTGAAATAAATATTCACTTCTCTTCCGAATATTGATGTCCACGAAAATTAATGAAGTATTGTGAACGAAATGGACTCTAAAGCTCATTGGTTTAATGTGGTGCTATTTAAAAGTTGTTTAAAGAAGAGTTGCTTCCCTTTGTCCACATGTTTACTTGTTTTATCACCCAGTTAGAAAGTGCAATGATAAACAAACTATCATGGTCATTAGAAAATAAGGATTTAGTCTCCTCTATTATTTACTTAATGCCAACACAAGCTTCATAAATCAATTGCATTTTTGGTCCTTCACTTATGAACATCGGTCAAAAGTATGTATAGATCAAGGTCTGGGTTATAAACCTAGGGTCATATATTTGTAACACAGAAGCATTATGTGGGGAAAAAAATTTGAACGAAGAGTCCATTTTATTTATGGATTGGGCATTTAGTGTGTTTGGCCATGGAAAACACCCACAGATGTATAGAGTAAACTTCTTTCCTTTTCAAATTTCAATTCCATCTAAAATTAGTCACAACAATCTTATTTCCACAGCTAGTAACATCTGAAAATAAGCTTAGTAAATTATCATAATTTGGCTCCAATCAGTCTTTTAGTCTTTGGTTTCAACATGGAAAGAAGTTCTTACAACTTGTTAGTTCCTCTCTCTAGTCTTTCTCAACAAATGAGTAAAACCTCTGACTCAACAGTAATCTGTGCATCCACCATCTTCATTCATTTGTTCACCATCTTTTTAAATTTTCTAGCTGAGGTTGACCTTAGTGACATCACAGGGGTCAAGTTCAAGGTCAGTATTGGAGAAGATGGAGAGGATCTGCTGTCGGATGATGCTGCTTCAAAAATCTTCCAGAGGTACTTACCCTAATCTCAAAATTCTTTTCAAGATATGAATTAAAAACAAACCCTACCAAGCTGTAAGGTAATTCTTCAGATCACAAGATAAAACTCTCTCCTACTTAGCTACTCATTTGAGATAACCTTCTAGTGTAATTACAAAAGATATAGTTATTTCTGTTGTTTATTTTTAAAAAAGTACATCACAAAATTTAGGTGTCCTATTCCTTAATGGTCATTGCATAGTATATTGATCTTCCATGTCTGATAGTTTGGGGTAGTATAATGATCTTCCAAGTCCGATAGTTTGGGGTAGTATAATGATCTTCCAAGTCTGATAGGTTGGGGTAGTATAATGATCTTCCAAGTCTGATAGGTTGGGGTGGTATAATGATCTTCCAAGTCCGATAGTTTGGGGTAGTATAATGATCTTCCAAGTCTGATAGCTTGGGGTAGTATAATGATCTTCCAAGTCTGATAGGTTGGGGTAGTATAATGATCTTCCAAGTCTGATAGGTTGGGGTGGTATAATGATCTTCCAAGTCCGATAGTTTGGGGTAGTATAATGATCTTCCAAGTCTGATAGTTTGGGGTAGTATAATGATCTTCCAAGTCTGATAGTTTGGGGTGGTATAATGATCTTCCAAGTCTGATAGTTTGGGGTGGTATAATGATCTTCCAAGTCTGATAGGTTGGGGCAGTATAATGATCTTCCAAGTCTGATAGTTTGGGGTAGTATAATGATCTTCCAAGTCTGATAGTTTGGGGTAGTATAATGATCTTCCAAGTTTGATAGTTTGGGGTAGATGGGGCACTTTGAAAAGTGAGTGTGTTCCTGCTGTGTGATCAAAGTACATGTTAAGCAAAACATTTAAAAAAAATTGGAAATGCCTCAAGAAATATCCTTTCTTTTTCATTACTGTACAATGGATACTAGATCTTGATTCTGTGTTAGTAAGAAAGTGTTTATTGTTTCAGATGCTGGTCAGTCCCAGTGACTCTGCGGTCCATTATACACAAAGTCTCGGAGCAACTACGCAAGGAACCCTCTCCAGAACCGGTTGCCATGGAGATTGAACAGCCCCCTTTTGTCATGCCTCAAGAGGTCACGTTTGCGACACCCTATCTTCCGGCAATGGACAGCAAAAGTATATCAAGTCCAGGGAACATGGTGTTACCGAACGCAAAGATTCCACAGGGATACGGCGGGATACCTCCCAACACCACGCAAGGTGCTATGCTGCCGCCACCCATTGTGGAAGATTCCAAGAAATTGGACGACGATGTGCCTAGCAGTAATCCTCTGTTAGTGACATTATTAGATCAGGATTCTCCCGACCCGGATCCACCCTCTGTCCCGGAGAGTCCGATGTTGTCCAGGTTACTGGAGGATTCCCCCTCCAATAACAATACAAACTCCTCACTCAATAACAATAATAATGTGGCTAACTTGGCCTCTAGTGTCCCCGCCCCCCTCAAACCAGGCAGGGGGCGACCCCCAAAGAGAAAGTCAGTGACCGACCCACCCAAAGGAAAGAGTCCAAAGCATAGACTAACGGATAACGAATACCAAAGCCAGTCGTTGTCTTTCGAATCATTAACAAGTTCCTTTGATTCAGATTTTCAGAATGCCAGCATGGACTCGCAACGTTTTCCCCATTTTTCATTATCGTCGCCCATTGACTTGACGGATGATTCTGTGAATCCGCTTCGGGGACTAGAGAACACGCTGGACAGCATCCAATCGAAGCAGTCCATGCACCATTCTAGCGACCCGTTAGCAAATCTGACTAGTGAACTAGATTCAATTCAGGACGTCAGTATTTTTAGCCAAACGAATTCTGTGCCAAAAAACATGGCAAGGTCTACCTCTCTTGAGGGTATCCTCAACAGGTCGGGGGAGGTGTCACGGACAAAGGACCTACACAAACCTCATCACCTTCAGGACAGCGTGCCCACTAACCAGGTAAGGGACCTCTAATTCCTTTAAAATTGTCAAAATTTCTGACCCCCCAAAATTTTTTTAGTCATTAAATGCGAAATTTTGGCATTTAATGAGATAACAGCACTCTTGAACACTCTTTATATTGAGGTATTCAGTTTTCTACAAGCTTTACTTGTATATTTTGAAGAATATATTGATCTCTTTCTTCCTAATGTGATCTGAGAAGGCCTATTTGCAAGCGTTTTGGAAATTCATGCCATTGTATTCTAGTTGGATTAATTATTTGTCAGACAAAAAATGAATTATACATCTTATTAAATTTATAGTTAGTAGATCCTAAAACTTGCACTGATGTTTTATTCTGCTTTGCAGGCTCGTAAGACATTGGTCAGACAGAATTCTGTGGGCAAAGTAGCTCAGTACCAGCACCAAATCTCTATCGACTCTAACGACAGTTTCAAAGCAGGCAGCAATTTATCGTTCTCTCGTTCAACCAGTTTCACCCACGGGAACACTAGTGACAGTGACACGTCGCTTTATTCCACCCGCTCGTTCGACCTGTCCGACTCGTTCAATAACCTGAGTCCGGTCAGTAACTCCTCCATCTCCCGTCACGACATTGGTGGGGATTTAACGACGGAGTTCAAACCGGAACTGAAACTAGGTCACAAGGATCTCCGGTCTCTGCTGATGAGCTCGCCGAACGAAAACAGCTTGTTGCAGAGCGAGAAGTTAAAAATTAAAAATACCAAAGGAAAAATGAGGATGAAGCTTTCGGGAATTAAGAATTCCGATTTACTTGGGATCAATCGCAAGAAGTCTAGTGCTGAGGCGTATGACTTTAACAGTGATGAGGAGGACAGTAATGACTTGTCCATGATCACTGCGTCCCCTACGGGTCTACAGCTTTTCAACAAATCAAAAACTGCGAAACATTTGCTGAATAAAATAGGAAAAGGTGACAAGTTGAAAAAGAAGGAAGCGAAAAGTACCGAACCCGGGAAAAGAAAACGGGACAAGAAAGAGAAGGAGCACAAGAAGAAGAAACGCTTGGATAGCAACAGTCGCGCCACGTCTTGTGAAATGTATAGTGCTACCCCAGTGGAGAGCGAAGATAAAACATCGACTAAGCTCAAGATCATCAAATCTGTTGGGGTATCGATGGAAAACAGTCCAAGATCTTCACCATCAGGAAGAGAAAAAGGCGACGGAACGAGAAAATCTAGCATTAACAGTCAGAAATCACTAAAAAATTCCCATAAGTCACTTTCCATGACGAGTGTTAATGTGAGCAAGGAGGACTCAAAGCTCATGACCAAAACCCCCAAAATCAAGTTAAAACCTATCGCCATACCCCCCAGTTCTGCTGTGTCCAATGCTAAAACCCCCACACCTACTTCCTCCCCGGGCTCTGCTACTCCCACCTCAACAACAATAGGTAGGATAGGGGCAGTGTCCATTCTCACCTCTGGAAATTCCAAAGCTGGAGGGACAACGCCTTCCCCGGGAAAAGTGTCCACTCCAACTTCAGCAAAAACCCAACCCACGTTCGGAGGGTCGAAATCTTTTCCCAGCAATAAGTCTGTTGCCTCATCATCTACCTCACTCAAGGCCGCGTCCGCAGAGAGGAAACTGTCCCAAAGCGGCCGATTGTCTTCTGGAATTTCCAAAAGCTCAAACGGGAAATACTCCAGTGATCGGAAAAGTGGCTCCCCGTCTGTTTCGGGAAGCAAGAGCGGACTGAACTCTTCTAAGTCATTGAACTCCTCCAGCAAAGGGCAGTCATCCAACTCATTCAGTAAAAATTCCAATAATCCCCTCAACTCCGTTTTGTCCTTCTTGAATCCAAAAGATAAAGGTTTGTCCAGCCTTCCGCGCATTCCCAAGATCAGTTCAGCTTCTTCATCTAACAACAACACCAAACCCACTGTGTCTGTCACGTCGACATCAGTTTCTACGACGACTTCTGTGTCGACAAGCGTTGCAGGAATGTCGAAATTAACAACTGTGAACTCGCATTCAAACACAAAAGTTAGTGTCTCTAACAACCCACATCAGGGAGGGGTCAGAAACTCCCCAAACACTCCAGGAACACCAAAGAATTTTCCAGCAAACTCTAAAAATAGTGCAAATTTAAATTCAAAAAGTACTTTAGTGAACTCTCCCAATGTCAGAGGAAGCCAGATGGGGAGCCGATCTCCAAGTGTGAATTCTGCCAACAATAAGTCACCAAGTAGTTCAAATGGAAAATCTCCCCTCAGTCATACTTCTAACAAGCTGGGAATCAATGGCCGACCACCTTCCAATTCCAATCCTCCTAAAATCCCTGTGGGCAGTAATACCACTCATCCCCTGAAGACCCCTACCCCAGGGAGTGGGCACAATAATGTCAGTCCCAACATCAACAAGCCCATTCCTATCAGTACCCCTCCCCCCACCACAACCATTAACAAGTCAAATCCACAGACATCCTCCCCCAGTAGCTACCCACCCAAGGCTACCCCGACCGGAGACCAGTCCCCCAGTGTGTCGAACCTTTCAAGAAATAGTCCACTCCTAAGTCAGGGTCCCCCAGGGAAAACCCCCAACCTTGTCACCAAGGTCTCGGAGTCCCCCAAGTCTATTTCAGTAACGACTGCCAGCAAGGTGACCAGTCCTATCATGGTCAGTACTGACACTCCCCCCAAGACCACCACCCCAGGGTCCATGGTCTCCCCCACTACAAGCTGCCCCTCCTCCAACGCCAAGATGCGCCCCCGCAAAAGTTCCCTGTCTGCCGTGATCGACAAGTTAACGAACGCCAAAGTGCCTCACGGAGTGGGAGGGGAGACAAATCGGCAGAATTCATTGGACGAAGGAGGGGAGCAGGCCAAAGGGAAAACAGAGAATGCTTTAGATGGCCTGGATAAGGCCAGCAATGGATTAGAGAGGCAGTCGGTGTCAGAACCAAAGAAGGCTGATTCCAGTGACAAAAACCTTCCTTCCAGAGATTCCCCAAGTGGGATTGATAAGAATAAGGATTTAAAAATTGTGGACAATTCCAGGAATTTGTTCGCCTCACTTCTAAAGAGTGCTTCGGAGAATTTCACTTCCAAACACGACAAAGATGACAAGGAAAATGTATCAAAAAGTGAGACTGGCGGAAAGCCTGGGGACTCTAGTGAGGATGTAGATTCTAAAGCAAAAGATTTATCTATGCAGTCTGTCTGTAAGAAATCACCCAAAGTGATTCCCAAAGTGAATGGTGAGACCAATGTGACAGTGGACAACAGTATTCGTAAAGGGGAGGGGGACGTTTTCAAAGTGCCGACACCAAAGAGCGTCGTTTCTGTTGACGAGAACGATTGCGAGGACATTGAGAACATGTCGGTGCGACGGAAAGCTCGCATCAGTACGACTAAACCTGTGCTGAGTCCGGCAAGCTCTGGAGGAAGTCCCGAAAACCTGATCATCGACTGTCAGTCGCCGCGCCAACACGGCAAGAACAACTCGCTCAACTCGCCAAAGTGCATCGTGGATCTCAACGACGAAAACAAGAAACTGTCACCCGTGACCGTAGTCAATAATCGACAGAAAACCCACACCCCGTCACCTAAACCTAGACACTCCCCAAACCCCTCCCCAAAGTCCGTTCAGCACAGCTCGCCGGCGGGAATGTTGGAGATAGACGATGATTTAATGAACGAAGCCATCATGGGCTTCACCAGCTGATAAACAGTTGGGCTCTGTGTTAGGTGATACAGAATCCATAATCCTCATCATGGTCTTTGTAGGAAATTCTTCTTAGTTCAAGATAATGGTACTTACTCATCAAATGGCAATATTCTGGAGTGTTTGTGACCACTGTCTTGTCCTGTAGCAATTCTTGTGTGAATGATGTAGTCAGGGAAATATTCGCCCCTGTTTAATTTTCGCCCCTTTCACCCTTGTTGTCAGCTGGCAAATTTAAGACTTGGCAAATTCAAATGTTTTTTATTATCTCTCTTTAAAGACAACTGCTTCTGAGCAAATTCAAGACGGAGCGAAACTGTTTGCAATTGTAGATGGGCGAAAATTAAACGTGGTGAAAATAACCCTGTATACAGTAGTGTAGTCCATGTCATATATAAGTTGTATTGTTATTTATTTCATTGTTCTCTGTGTTTCAAGCAAAAGTTAAGAAAAAATTTTGATTACGCCAAGTCTTAAAATGGCAAGAAACTATAACTTAATAAATGTTTTGATACACTTAAAAAAAATATTATGCATATAATAGTCAAATTAAATGGTGCTTGTTTGAAAACAGAAAATTAACATTCACATTTTTATTTTTCTTGAAATTTGTGCATCTATTCTTCATTCTATTTTTTGTGCCAGGGCGTTCGGTTGGGAAATATAATATTGTTAAAGTGCAGCTGAAAAATAACAAGAATAATAGGAAACATAATTCCAGTATTTACCAGTCTAAATGTTCATTTTCCATAGTTGACGACGAAGTCCCTTTACTTATTGTTCAAAAGGTGTAAAACCTGACTCAGAACCTTTTAAAACCTGTTCACTTTCTAGTCTAGAGTAAGTAAGGTTTGATTTTTATATAGGCCTTTAGTTGTTTCATCACTTAAGGTGCAAAACCCCTTTTCTAAAAGTATTGTAATATAAAAAAATGTGATTGCATTGCACACTGATTTAGATTAAGTGTGTAGTGCAAGAGTTTATAATAGTTCATTTTGGTCTCGCTTAAAATAAGTGATTTGTATTTTAGTTAGAGTTATCCCCCTTTTCACAGGAATGTTGCACCTTAGATTAGGTTGGGCAAAAACAAATGAAAGAATCTTAACCAAACATTTCAAATATTGTGCAGCAGGCAGGCATTTTACTTATTTGAAATAATTAAAAATGGAATTGAAAATAGAAAATTTGACTGATTCCCCTTTTCATTATTGCATTTAAATAAATCAGTGCTGTATCTCTTGACTTATTGCTATGGTGCCAGATCAATTCTACATTTTTTTTTATGTTGGCCTAACTTACAAAAATGCATTATCATCTTTTCTCATGATAAAAGCTGGTATCAAAAAATTCATTTGTGGTTGAGTGCCATAACGTTTTCCAGGTTGCCATAGCATTTAGTAAACCAGCAACATACTACCAGGGATTATAAATATGTGTTCTTCTGAAGGCAAATACTGAACCAAGCCATTTATATTTAGAAATGTTTAAAACACTTTTTTTTTGGGAAGGTTGGGGGGCTTGTTTTTTTATGTGAGAAAACTATGAATCACATTACCAGTATACCTATTGATGTGTTTAGAAACAAAAATATTCAATTTGTATTGGCATGTTATTTAAAATGTGGAAAACATGCATTTTAGTCACTTATTAGAGTATTTATATATTTTTAGAAAAATGGGGGTGGGGGTAAATACAAATGTACATTTAGAAAAAGAAAATGTTTGTACTTTGATGGATAAGTAATTAATACTCGTTTGTAATTGATATCTGAGACATATCAAATTTGAAATTTTGATTTTTTGAGTATACTGCATGATTTATTTATTGGGGTTGTAACACTTCGAGAGAAAATTACCCTGTGAAATCTAGAATTACGAATTTGTGAGCAATGAAATTATCATTTTATGAATTAATGAATATGCATTATCATATTTATTGGACATAAATTGTTATATTTAAGTTTTATTTGGAGTGTTTATTATCTGTGTTGATTTGTGTATGTTACCGTTTTGGAGTTATTTCCCCTGGTCATCAAGCAATTTTGTTTAGATATTGTCACGTGATCATTTGTCATAGACCGTGTATATATATAAACTCAGATATATGCACCTCACTCCTGTCTGTATATATTTGTAGATATCATCTGTTGAGTTCTTTCTTTTCTTTTTTTTTTATTTGTATGAAATATTTAAAAAAAAAAGGAGAAACTAATCAGCAACTTAAATGTGCGTGTGAAAAAAAATGTCTTTATATCTGTAAGTAAATATACTTATATATACATATTATATATATGAAATTATATATTCTTCCGATGTGGGAGGATTTTTTTTATGATATATCCCTATGTATATATATATATAACATGGGAGCTACGTCTGGCTGATCTGTCACACACCATGCTGTTACGATATGGTTCTCTCTGTTTCGTATGCTGTATCATTTCCGTTTTAGATTTTATACAATATTAAATTGTACAAGATGATTTTTATTATCTATGATCATGTTTTTACGTGTTTCTGAGGAAAAAAATACAGCTTTTAATTTGAAACTGTAGCTGTTTATTGAATACTGTCATTATAATTAAATGTAAAAAATTAAAAATGTTTAAAAATCTTTACAATGCTCTTTGAATTTTTATATCAGCAACCAAACTTTTAACCAACATCTTCATACAGTTGAACAACGACACCTGAACACCGATATCTCTAATACAGTGGATATGGCAAAGTGATTTATAAGTAACTTATTTTTTAAGTATTTTACCCTCGAATACTCGGATATGTCGAAGTTTTAAAACAGTCCCATCTAGTTCGAGATAATGAAGTTTGACTGTATTTTTCTTTTGTATATTAATTAATGGAGAACGTGGGAGACGTCCACAGTTGTGATAAATTGATTCTTTCATTGAGGCCCCACTGTAACCAACTTTCCTCCAGTCAATACTCGGCCTCAAGTCTCAGTTCTGACCAAAATAAATGCACTTTCCTTTTACTGTAATTTTTTTAATTGTGGACTTATTTCATTGATTTGAAAATTTTAGTGACCGCAGGACCAGGATACCTACAAAAGTTAAGGGTGGTACATATTGTATTTGAAACAAGTCCAAATTAAATCTGAAGCCATATTATATACAAGCAGTGAGTCAAGTGTTGCTCTGGCCTTTTAAAAATGTACTTTTTAAAAAAAAAATCTTTTGATGTGATTTTACCAATATTCGTTGAATGCTTATTTTTGTGAATTTCGTTGTTGAATTGATCCACAAAATTAAATGTCATTGTAGGGCAATTTCTATAATAGTTCACTGTATTGATGGGATCATTAGCCAGGAATCTCCGTATCATTGAAACTGGAATTGTCGCTAAATCCACGAAAATTGATAACCACGAATATTGATGAATCTAGAGTACATCTTTTCTAGCCAGCTTGAAGAAGACATATATGATATAAGACGACAAGAAAAGAAAAGCAGGCTGTATTAGGTGTTTTGTCTGCCCGAATTCTCCATTTTATGGCCACGTCGGTCGATTGGACATATAATTATTGCTAACCATTAAATAAACATCTGTAACATTTTACTACGGTTTATTAGGTCATTCATCTAAATCTAAGAAATGAAGACTGTTAGCTATTCACATACTATAAACGCAGTGCATGTACTACTGTGGGATTTCAAAAAACAACACACAATATATTTTAATAAATTATCAGTCATTTTCGCTAGCCAAGGGTCCTATTCATTATATATTGCTCATGAGTATAAAAGAAAGAGACCAAATGAAGATCAGTGGTCAAAAGTATAAACGAAAGTATAAAATAAGTGAAAGCATGCAACTCCAGGTGCCTTCAAAATCAATTTTCTCTCTCGTGTCGGGAGTACTCTACAAAGTAAATATACCTACATGTATATTTAAAAAGTATTTTTTTTTTAATTTAGGGGGCAGTCGAGGCTTTTACTAGATATTATAGTTGAGGATGGGTGCTTGGGTGTGGTGGCAGTCACTCGCGCTTCTTTTGGAAAACTATGTATAATATTTACTACAGTCCGACGTATCTGACATTTTCCTGACCTTTTTAACGATTTGATATTTCACATGCCAGGAAAATTGATAAAATCGTTAAAAAAAGCCAGGAAAACGTCAGATATTTCGGGCTAAATATTTACTAGATTTCGTAACACCTGCATGTGAAAATCATTGTTGCAAACCACAACAAAAGATATTACTAGCTCCAAGCTCTAGTTAAAACGACTCTATAGCGGTAGTTTGTTTAATTGAAACATGAAAACTACAATGATTTATTTTATATGTCCGTACAAAATGTAGATAAATTAGACCTGCACGTATTACAATATTCTATGAATAAAAGTGTATTAAGTTTGAGAGTAGTATTAAGTTTCACGACAACAATTAAAATGGCTGCATACATATTTTCAGGCATGTTTTGTCCAATGCCAGATATTTTAAAAATAAATAGGTATAGTTTTTGAAATAAAGAATTTTTGTTTATAAATTCGTTTGTGACTTTTACTGGTGTCTTGGCCTTCAATGCAACTTAACAATTCGAAAGTCTTCGAAAACATAAATTGCTAAAACTTTTTTTTTTATAAACGGTCAAATAAAGATAAAATAAAATAAATATGTTATAAACTATGCACAAGTTTATTTTTTCAATGGCAGTTGATCAATGATCATTCAAGTCTCGGAAGGAAAATAAAATTTGAAATATTGCCAGCTGCTGGAGCCAGATTTTTAGGTAAAAAAAGAAAGCCGAGGGCGTAGATGAAAATAACTGAAATTCTTGTGACGTACAGATTCATGGCAATTCTCAGATTTGGTCATCCGTCGTATTTTTTTTATTATTCATTCATTTTTTTTTTTTTTTTGAAGAGGTTGTTCATAAAATATTGAGAATTTTAACGTTATATCTTTTACATGGAAAGCTCGGAAAAGTTTCTACTGTTTTACATAGTCAATGATGTTTATAGAGATGAGAACTGTAACAGTTAACCCCCCCCCCCCCCCTCCCGAAAATTGTTTACGCTGACAGGTTCTAAAATTAGAACATTACGATCACTAAAAATATCGTCCAATCATTTTCCTCGTTCAAAGGAATCCTCAAATTGCAGCCAATCACAGGGGGTTTAACAAGCGATATACGCGTTTAAAGAACGTCATGGCAGTGCAGGGGGATCAAAGTACTACATTGTAAACAGGTAGGCTAGCAGTAAATCGTTTCGTGAACCAGAAAATGATCTCGGGGACTCAGGTATTGCGATCATACCTACACAACTCCACGTGTTGCTGAGAAATGACGCCAGTGACATCACAACCCGCGCGGACTTTCATCAAATTGTTTTGATATGTCACCCCGTTGAGGATATTTATCGATATTTTAATTTTTATTTTTTGGGATCTACTATATTTTTGTTTGAGTGAGTGATTTTAATTGAGGAACATGATTGTGTTTGATTCTAATCACTGAGTAAACGTAAAGCATATTGAAACTACAGATCTCGGACAACATACAGGTAAACGGAAATACGACAGTGCGAATTTTCTCGGAATATTTAACGTTTAATGCACAGTTAAAAAGGAAATTGTTGTTTCAGGGAAAACTGTGATACACCTGTGAAAGAAAAATATATCTGCGGAAAATATTTTTTTCTTGGAAGGTTTAAGGAACATATTGACCACAACAACCTACAGGCGCCTGTTTTATATGACATAAACTTCCCTCTTAATTATTAAGAAAGAACCCAGAATCCAGAAGGAAGATTTAATTGACAGAATGTCGAAGTCTCACAACGAAATCACGTACAAGCTGGTGGTGGTTGGGGATGGAGGTGTGGGAAAGTCGGCCCTGACTATCCAGTTTTTTCAGAAACTTTTCGTCGAAGACTACGACCCAACAATAGAAGATTCCTACATTCAACACACGAACATCGACGGACGACCATGTGTTTTGGATGGTACATATACTTCTATCCGATTACTTCCTTCTCATTTTGCATTACAAGATATCTCTTTTTCTGCTAGATTCTTTTATTTCTCTTTTTTTAAGTATCAAATGTGCATATTTTAATAGCACCTGTGGTTGCACATTATATATATAGATACACAGATGTTAATCTACAATAGCACTCAGCTTTTCTGTGTGTAAATAAAAAGTATATACGAGAGGATGTTTTGATAGATAGTTGCTAGGAGAGTCACTTATTTAAATAAAAAAGAAAATGAAAATGCATCTAGATAAACATGATAAAGAAACATCTATTAAATATGACTCCATTTCAAATGAACAAATCTCAGGGTAGTACGGTATATATCTCAGGATAGTATATATTTTTATTAATAATATAATTTAATAGAAAAGAAAAGTTACTGTTAGGTATATAGTTTTAAAAGACACAACATAGATAACAGGTTTGAATTCACTTTGAAATTGAATTACAAAGAGATTCAAATCAATCACTGAATTAAACTTTCAACAAGTGTATATCCTGTTTGCATGCAAATTGTTTTTCACTACACGTACAAATCTCTGTCGTGTCAACACCTCATATTGCCAAGTATCTGTTGTTTGTCCACTCTCGGGCGGTTTTAAACTCTGTCGACTTTTTATATTTACCAAGTCGAGGATATCTACTGTTCATTGCCTTTAAAACTATGTGCCTGCTAGAGCTATTATGTGAAAAGGGGTAAATCCTGGATTTGTGGCCTTTCAATGTCGAGGGAATTATATTTGGCACATTAATATTATATTATTTATGTGATGTTATTTTCCAGCTAATCATATGATAATGTAATGATATTTACTTTGTGCTATTTATGTGTCCATAACTGTTTATAATAACATACATACAATGTATGTTGCGTGTCATTAACCCATAAATGCATTATAAGCATGCATGATTTTTTTCCTCGCTGGTGATAATGAGCAATTTTGAATAATTTTTCAGAAAAGTTTAAAGCTAATTGTCAGTGGGTTGTAAAACTGTAAGTTATGAATTATTGAGTTGTTTTGAGGACTTGAGGTCTTTAACCTTCATATTGTCCAAACACATATAGGTTAAGTTACCGATTGATTGCACATTGGCATTTATTCGATTGATGTAAACTTACTATCTTTCTCTTTCCACTGTTTGTTGTATGACATAAGATATAATCTGCTCCTATGGACAAAAATGAATTAAGAAGAAAATATGGGCTGTACGTCATCTGTTGTGTTCGGTGACTAACTGAACATATTTTATGTGCAATATATATGGCTATCAATATTTGGTCTTGATAAAGCAAACACATTTTGTATACACAGAGAGTTCAAATCATTGGCATTATGTCAGCATGTCTACTCCTAGTTCAGAGGATTTTGATATTGACTCGATCATGACAGTCATATAAATTATTTTGATATATATACGTCAGTCAATCTCCATTTTTCTGTTTGAATTATGTAACTACTATTTAGCCTGAATAATAAATTTTTATATCAAAAAGCAAAAACAAAAGAAAACATATAGATCTCTAAAGGAGTAACACAGAAGACAAATCCTTTGTCACTTTTCATCATATAATCACTGTGATATGTGACAGTGCTAGCATCATTTTCTGGTCTAACATAATTAACATTTTAATAACGACTGTGATGTAGAAATGACCTACTTAACATGTGATTGCAACACATGTTCTGACTTAATTTTACATTGTGACTGTAGACTTACTTACTTTACGCTGTGATTGTAGTACTGATCATCTTTGTGATTGTACTTCTGACCTACTTTCTGGTGTGATTGTATTGACTTACTTTTTGGCCTGATTGTAATTCTGACCTACTTTCTCGTGTGATTGTACTGACCTACTTTTCGCCCTGTTTGTAGTACTGGACACGGCGGGTCAGGAGGAGTTCAGCGCGATGAGGGAGCAGTATATGAGGAAGGGGGACGGGTTCCTGCTCGTGTTCTCCGTCACTGACCTCCACAGCTTCCAGAACATACAGAACTTCCACACACAGATCCTGAGGGTCAAGGACAGGTGAGGGGTCAAAGTTCAGTTTGTTAGAGAATCAGGCATAACATATTTCTTCATGCAAATTTTGAAGGTTAAGGACAGGAGGAGTATAGTAGACAGAATTCTTCCACACACAGATTCTGAAGTTCAAGGACAGGTGAAGGGTCAAAGTTCAGTTTTGTTAGAGAATCGGGCATAACATTTTTCTTCATGCAAATTCTGAAGGTTATACCGGTAATTAAGGACAGTAAATTATGTTTTAGAGGAGTATAGTATGCATAATTCTTCCACACACTGATTCTGAAGGTCAAGGACAGTTTAGGGTCAAAGTTCAGTTTGTAGGAGGGTGGAGCCAAAAATTATTTCACATACCTTCACGTTCTGTGTGTCAAGGATATTATGTAAGGGGTCAAATTCAGCACAGATTTCTGTAGGATCTAAATGAAAAAAAGATTCTCCATCAATTAAAGTTTTAGTGTGGAGCAACAAAGAAGTGAATTCAGACCACCTTTAAGAACTGTTTGTTTGCCCTCTCTCAACTAACTGTACAATGTATAATGATTTATTTATGTTAATATAATTTCTTATCATTTTTATCTATAGTTATTGCCTCATAATCGCCATGGTATTTGTGGCATTCTCTTGAAAAATATGTTGCAGATTTCAAGGAGGCTCAGTCACTGATTATTTCACTTTGGTATAGATTATCACTATTACCTATGATGTCTAGAGGTAAAAAAAACTGGAATTTTATTTTCTCTCTGCCTCCCTCTTTCTTTTTCATGCTAGATACATGATATGGGCCCCCAAAGATAAGTAGATGGGATTCTATCAATCGTTAGAAGAGAGCAGGGAGCCTCTGACATCACTTGTCATACTTTGGCAGGTTTCTTATCTGGGTCAAGACGATTTTCATGTTCTGATAAAACGCCTTCTGTCTCAAGAAAGAAGGAACTGCATTTATTTTTCTAACATATTTCCGGTTGGTGATTTCTCCCTTGTCAGTTTAAATAAAAGCTCCTTCTATATCAAGTGGGTTAAAAGAGAAGCTATTGGATTTAATAATCTGTAAAAAGATTTTTTTTTTCGGTTTTGATTGAAGCTCTCTGGGTCAGCTTTAAGTATTTCCTGTTCTTTCTGGTGTTTCAATGACATTAGAATAATTACACACTCGAATATCATGATAACCTCTAGCATTAAGTGACACCCCATTTTTTATGATTCATGAGTTTTGAATTTAAGGTACCTCACTACATCAAGACTTATACTTTTTATGACACTTAAGTCAGAAGATGGCAATTTCAATGTTTCGTTGAATTGTGTATCAACCATTTTTGTTGAATATCATCATAGCTCAGTGGTTAAAGAATTGGGCTTGAGAACCGCAGATCACAATTTCGAATCCACCAGGCGCTTTTGTTCAGAATTACTAAATAATTTGTTGGAAATCATAAATGTTTATCCAAAAACATTTCTACTGATTTGAGGAACTTTTTCAAGGGGTAGTGAGCCGGCCTCCTTAATTATGCTTGTGATAAAAACCCTGTAATTAAGGAAAGATTCAATTCTAGCCTAAAAGATAACTTCCATGAGTAATAAGACTAGTAAAAGGAAGAATAGATCTTGTGATTAAATCAGAGTTAGAAATAAAACAAATTTATGGCTGGTGACCCCAGGGATTCAGTTTTGATTTGGTCGTAAAAGTCATGTTTATATTCATATCAAACTCTACAGATGACAATGATAAAAAAGGTAATACTTTCATTATAGTTGTTATCTGATCTTTTTGTTGAATGGGTATATCACCTGATAGCAGGAAGGTAAACTAGTTCCCAATGTCACATTCCAAATGGACAGATACCAGATAACTACACATAATATGTAGGATTCCAACCCAGTCTTCACTCCTATTTTCTATTTAAGAGGGCTCTATGGCCATTTTAAGACTATGTTGATCTCCTTGTTACGAAGAGCTCTATATAAAGATGTAAAAAGGTAGACTTTAAAAATAATATATCCATATTTGACATTAAATAGGTTAAAAAACGGGGTTTTTTTTCAAGTTCATGCCTTTGAAAGTTTATTTTTCTTTAAAAAATGAAAATTTATAGCTCAAAACATAATTTCTAAAAATTTAAGGTAGAACTGATGGTTAATTTGTTGATTGCCCAACCAGCCTCCTTAAAATGCTTTTCCCATCGCATGGCCTACCACAGCATAGGAAGGCAAGATAGGCCAAAACAATAAAAAAAGATCAACAATCAGGGCAAGTGTTTTAAGTAATTCAAAAGAAAAGATTCGGTAGCTATGCTCCCAGCTTACAAGTGCATGTATTAATTGTTATAAGTTCTCACTTTGACTTCTCTAATGATACAAACTTGTATGCTTTGTTGAGGTTTTGCTCGATAGAGGGTTGGCACATCACTATGACCAAATCACAACAGGGGAATGGGGGCCCTGTGATTTTGCTGACTAAAGGTTTGGTATCATTTTTGGGTCTTCACCATGGCAATACACTGCAATGATATGTCATGCTTTCTGATGGAATATGCATGACCATGATGACTTTTCTCTAACCAACTCATTGTGTTTTCTGTCACAAGTCTTTCCTGAAGGGGGTACAAAAAACACAATGTTTACAAGTTGAATTAAAGTCATGTACATTGTACATGATGTACCATGGAAAATTAACCCCTCCTGATATATATTCGTAAACTTCTTTTCAATAGCCTGATATTAACGTCATTTCAGCAGAAACGTGTAAAATTGAATGTGACATCATAGCTGTATAATATCAAATATTTATAATCAGAGATGGAAGTTATCAACTGCCTATGATAAAATCCTTAAATTTAAAGAATGCCATGGATATGTGCATCTTGAATGGGGATTTAGTCTAATCTCCTTCAACTCACTACATGTGCGTGCACATACATGCACACATGCTTGTGCATGACTGCATGTGTTTTGTACTGTGCAAATAAATTGGCTTTATATACCTTATATCTAAGTCAGAGTTTGATTTAAAAAGTTAAAACCTGGTATTGAAATTTTTATTTCAATTCGTATGTACTGAGCTCTATACTGCTGCGGTATTTTAAAAATTTTAATCTCTTTTTAAAACCCAGTGGGAAGGATAAAAAGAGCTCTCTAGTGAAATATTTTTTTTTTGAAATTCTTGGTACATCTCTTTCTTTACTTTAATCAGATTTACCTATTTTCGGATCGTTTATATTGGATATATCAAACCTTGGTTAACTTCAAAAGAGGTTTAAATGGCCGCAAAAATGCTTGAGAAAAAACTCTTAAAAAACTTAACATTGGTGATTCAACAAGGGATAATTGGATTGATTTTATTAATAGGGAGTTGTTTATTGGTGCTTTAATTGTGCAGAAGTATTTGTTGCTCAGTTAGGGTTAGATCAGGTTTATTTCAGGATTTAAGAAGTCAACTCATTGTGTATGTAATCTGATCTTACAAGTGATCCCATCATATTTAGTGTAAATCATCAATGTCATGAGCTCAGGTGCATATGTCCTTTTAAATCCATAACCATTTTGTGTCCAGTAGAATGAGAAGTATATATAACATTCTTAAAGTTATCTCCCTTTGTCAGGAAAATTCTTTGTTTGAACTTTAGTCAGCTGGTTGGGCAATTATTATTTTGTCAAAGTAAAGTTACAATCTTAAACCAATTTAATTGCAAACTGCTGTTTGCAGAGAGAGAGAGAGAGAGAGAGAGAGAGAGAGAGAGAGAGAGAAAGAGAGAGGGAGAGAGAGAGAGAGTTTTCACCATGAGCTTAGATTTTAAATAATCTAAAATGCTTAAGAACTGTAAAAATGCAAGACACCAGTATGATAACTCTCTTGATTGTTGTTGTTTATTACAGCCAATATTTATATAATTATGTGTGATTAACTGTAAGTGTTTGTTTATTACAGAGAAACCTCCCCTATGATACACATGTACTTGTATAATGATATAAGATTTGTTGTTTATTACAGCCAATCATTGTGTAATGATATAAGATTTGTTGTTTATTACAGCCAATCATTGTATAATGATATGTGATTTGTTGTTTATTACAGCCAGTAATTGTATAATGATATGTGATTTGTTGTTTATTACAGCCAGTAATTGTATAATGATATGTGATTTGTTGTTTATTACAGCCAATCATTGTATAATGATATGTGATTTGTTGTTTATTACAGCCAATCATTGTATAATCATATAAGATTTGTTGTTTATTACAGCCAATCATTGTATAATGATATGTGATTTGTTGTTTATTACAGCCAGTCATTGTATAATGATATGTGATTTGTTGTTTATTACAGCCAATCATTGTATAATGATTTGTGATTTGTTGTTTATTACAGCCAGTCATTGTATAATGATATGTGATTTGTTGTTTATTACAGCCAGTCATTGTATAATGATATGTGATTTGTTGTTTATTACAGCCAATCATTGTATAATGATATGTGATTTGTTGTTTATTACAGCCAATCATTGTATAATGATATGTGATTTGTTGTTTATTACAGCCAGTAATTGTATAATGATATGTGATGCGTTGTTTATTACAGAGATACCTACCCTATGATACTGGTCGCCAACAAAGTGGACCTCGTCCAGCAGCGCAAGGTCACAGAGGACGATGGCCGCACCCTGGCCACAAGGTTAAATGTGAGTGTCAAGGTCAATCAAAGGAAAGAGTTTGATTGTATGATGGAGCAGTATATCAAATCATTGTCAAATAATTCATATTATTAGCTGTAAAATAATTCATTGCATGTGAGAAAAATTTGAAGGTTTATAAAAAAAATATTTCTTGCCATGAAACAGTCTATTTATGTCTATTAGTTAAAAGTTTTAGAATTTATTTCAATGATGAATTGTCTCTTTGGACCAATGTTTTACAATCGGAAATAGGTGGTTGCAGAAAAAATTGTCATTATTTATCTTCTAAAGACAATAGCAATACTGTGTACTTTATAAGCCTCTTTTTGATTAGCTGTGCACTGTTTTGTAGATTCCGTACATAGAGACGAGTGCCAAGGATCCTCCAATCAATGTGGATCTTGCATTTCATGAAGTGGTGCGGGTCATCAGGTGAGAATATTTTACGTTCGCAAAAAATGTAGTATTTTTCCTTATATGAGCCGGCTAGAAATTAAAAATGTTAATTTATGCGTGAGCTTTTTAATGGGTCAATAGTCATATTCATGACATCACAATGATCATTGCATAAGCTTTTAGTTTGATGGTTGTTTTATTTTGGCTATAACAATTTTATACTTTTGCCAAAGTAAACACTTCTCAAATGCATAACCACTAACTGTAATGTGAATTTGGAAGTGAATTCACACCGGTACATTTATTAGCTTTATAAGGAGATATTTTACCTCCAGTTTGTTTTTTCCACTGGAAGTAGAAGAGAGTTATACGATCTCTCTATCATTTAGTTAAAAGAGACAAGAGTTATCTTTCTTCAGGTGTAATAGTCAGCAAAATCTTTATTATACAATATACACATCATCATTGATAAACAAATAAACAAAAATAAAACTGAAGGATTCTAGAAATATAATATTGTTGTTAATTTCCAGTACATAAAATGTATGAACTAAAAATAAATCTTGTTACAAAAATGCAATCTCTTTAAGATCAAGTAAGTAGCAAACATACATGTGCAAAACCAAGAATTTGTCCTTGAGTTGGGGAGTTGGAGTTTGGTGGGTTCTGAAATGTATGTGTTTTCATTGGGTGGGTGGGTGGATGGGTCAATTTTTTTGGTAACTTTACTATAGGAATTAATTAAGCCACCCTGAAATTTGTCCGTGTTTTCATTGGGTGGGTGGTAGGTCAATGGTTTTGGTAACTTTACTATAGAAATTGGAGTTTGGTAGGTTCTGAAATAACATGTTTTCATTAGGTGGATGGGTGAGTCAGTATTTTGGTAACTTTACTATAGGAATTAAGGTGTCTCACTACACCTTGAAATATTTTCTCAAATCAGCAGAAAATTACTTGATTATGAGAGAGAGCATGATAGATGAGAAGTATAGATGTCAAATAGGCGAAAAAATGTGCAATTTTAGAAAAAAATGAAATTTTCAAATATTTCATTCCGTAAACATAAACAAAAGCCCCAGGTGGATTCGAACTCATGAACTGCGGTTCACAAGCCTGATACTTTAACCACTGAGCTATGACGATATACATCTGAATCGATTGATACAAACAGTTTAACAAAACATTTAAATCGCCATCTTGTGACGTAGAGTCTTAAAAAGTATAAGTCTCGGTGTAGTGAAGTACCTTAAGCCATCCTGAAATTTGTGGGGGTACTTCCCTTCTGTAGGTCTGTGCCTGTAGGATTTAAATGACTGATTTTGTTTATCTACAGGCAGCAACCGTTTGACCCCAAACAGCATCGACGGAGGAAAGCAAAGAAAAAGTTGTGCACCATTCTGTGAGGAAGACAACAACACAGCATTGAAACACTTGTGTGTCATATTAAGTCCCCATAAAAAGGAGCCATTCCTGAGCTGAATCATCTCTGTAGAGAGGAATCTTCTGTACTTTGTTATTGGTGGAGTCGTCGAATTATCAGTGTTAAATGGCATTGGTTATTTGAAGAACATTTTTGTATGATAAATTTTTTTTTTATAGAGTCTTAGATTTTCAATGTTAAATAACAGAAACTAATGGGAGTTAACTTTTGGTTTGGTAATTATTTGATTATTTTGGAGAGAAAAAGAAAAAAGAAAAAGAAAGTCTCCTGATTTTAAGTGTCAAATGGCATTGGTTTGTTGTGACACTTTTTGTACATTTTTTAAGGAAAACTTTTGCTTTTTTTTTTCAATTAAAAAAAAAAGAGGAGAAATTTGATCTATATGTACAAAAAATGTTATCGCTGACAAGTGATGCTTGGTGTGATTGTCTTGATTCCGTTCTACCTCTAGTCAGTCTCGATTCAGTTGTGGTGACGAATATTCTTGTTTTAACCTAACTAGGCGGCATGTTTTGTAAATTGTCTGATATTTACTTTACCCAGCGGGAAAGTGGGTGATATAGAAATATAAACTATGTTGTTCATTGATATACCTGCATGTAAAAACTAACCCACCCTGGTTTCTTTAGATTAAATGAATACAATGAATACTCCTTGTGACAATAATTCACAAGTAAAACTTCTTGCTGCTATTTTCAATGTTCAGGTGTACCGGTAAATGAAGATGAGCCATCAATTCTTTCTCAGACAAAATTAGTATTTATGAGAGATTCTTTATTCATTTTTTTTTGCCCTCAAGATCCACATAGAGGAGTTAGATTTAGTTATTTTTTAGTTTTGTATTGAAATCCTTTTCCTTCTAAATTTCTTATCATATTCATAGTTGCCAGAGTTATCTGTCTTAGAGGAGTATTCTGCCGTTGAATTTGCTTTTCATGTTGAGGTTTTATACATTCCATACTCTTCATTCCTTACAAATATGATCTCCTGAGAGTTTTGTTTTCATGTTGGGAATGTATGTTGAAGCTGTTGTTTCCCTTGTCACATGTAATTACCAATTCTCGATGAATATATTATGTGTAATAAGATGTAGAAAGTTTTTTTCAATGGCATATTTTGAAACTATATTATGAATCAAAACTGCTTCACAAACCATGATTTTTTTTTTACAACCATTGTGTACATTTTTACGTTTGAAATGTGTAGTCTTAAAAATTTCAACCATTGTGAGAATACTGTAGATCCATGTCATTGGATCCAAATCACATTATGTTTCTATATACACTTACAGATTATTTAGGACTCCATTCAAATGACAATGTGGTTTTCACTGCTTCATTTAATTATTTATCTGAAAACCATGCAGTCATATATGTTAGGGGATAAGTACATGTATTAAAAACTTCACAATTAGAATGTTGATGTGGGAGTGAAAAAAAAGGTTATTGTGCATACATGTATACATGTAGTTATATATCCTGTATGTGATATCAACTATTTACAATCAGTGTTATTCTATAGGGCAAGTATACTGAAGCTCAGTAAGGTTGTAGTTAATAGTACTGCTTTGACTTAAGGAGGTTGGATGGTCAAATTTAACTATCAGATCTGCCAAAAAAGTTTAAGATGTGTTTTATTTAGCTATGAACTATTATTTAGTAAAAAAAAAAATCCAAATATTTTAACTTTTTAGATTATAGGTATTTTGCAACATTTTTAACATTGCAACATTTTTACCTACCCTGTAGAGCTCTTCTTCTTAAGGAGATCAATACAGTCAAAAAATGGCCACGTCCATCAAGCCCTCTTAATAAAGTATTGATTTAATTGCATTGAGTTTAATAATGCAGTATGAAAATAAGATTTTCTTCATTTGGGAAAATGATATTTTACCAAGTTTTTATAATTTATATGAGAATGCTCAAACTGACAGAACAAATTTTATTGTTTTGAAAGAAATTTGATATGACCAATTTAATATAGGTAATGTTTTCATTTTACTACTGCTGTTTCAAATTAAGGAACAAATGTTATGGACCATTGTCAAGTTTCCATTCCATACTGAGTATCGGTCCACCTTTTCGTATATTGATGCATGCATTCCTTACTTTTTGTTTGTAGACTAATCGTGTGTGTTTGAACAAATGTATATTGTATGTGATATTAAATCCACTCGTTATTTATTGCAAAAATATTAATTGTTGAATAGAAAATGTAGAATATTTAGTTTATATTTGGTTAAAAACATTTATTTACAAAGTTAAGTAACAATTGAAATTTGTTTTTATTAGAGCTCTAATAAAATTCCCTGTGGCGTGGTTAAGTTTTTCTTCTAATAGAGGGAAATCTTGAAAAAAAAGATAATTTTTTTGATACTTTTATAAGTATTTTCAGATTCTGTCAATTTTTTTGAAAAGATATAATTGTACAACAAAAGTATTTTCTGTTTGTTTTACACTATATTGTGTGGACCCAAGTGTGTTTTAATTATTTTATTTGTTGCTTATATGTGATCATTGAATCTTTTGGTACAGCAAAATTACGGTAAGCTGGGAACCTCGTAAGAAAGCTTTTTACGTGATTGTATTTATGTTTCAATTTTTGATTTAAAAGTTAGGGTTATATTTATATGTTTATAAATTTTTGAACAAATTTAAAACATGAAACCTATAGGTTGTATTATATATGTGTGTGTGTCAAGTTTACATGCTCAGAGAATGAGCAATATTTTTTCATTAATTGTGCCATTATATTACATAGGTTGTTTGCTGTTTACACATAATACACAAAATACACCCCCTCCCCCCAATCCATCAAAGGTTGTATGAATTGTATCTTTGAAGAACGTCATATTGGAGAACTTACAAATTCTCCGGTTCAGTGGTTGTACACACATTTTTTCAAGTCGTATACACTTACGGTGATTTTTTATGAACGGCATTTCTATTTTTAGACATTATTTTCTATGACTTTGACAAATCCACTTAATTAAACCCTGGCATTACTGTCATGAACATGTGTATAAGTAAATACGTAGGTAAACTTGATGATTGTAAGGAGAAAATTAAAGCAGCTAGCATTTACAATGACCTTGTTTTTCATAAGTTAACTATTAAAATAAGCAGATCATTAAAGCTATTTCTTTCAGCATAATTTTTTTAGGCCTATATAGAAGGTATAATGGTCTCACTTCTGTAGAAACTAAGCAGCTTCTATTTAATTATACAGCAATCATAATATTTGAGTCATTTTTTCTAGGTGTTTCCAAATGTTTTCTTTTTTAATTATTCACAATTTTTTTCAAGGTGTAAGGATTTTAACACATTTTTTTGGTAAATGTTTGATGTCTGTGATCCATCATTGAAATCCTGATGGAATGATAAATTTTACCAAAGAGGGGAAAACCAATTAAAGACAAGATACTGAAAGTCTTATAGGATAAGAAATACTTCATTTACAATGATCATTCATCGTTACAGTGTATTGTTACCATGTTAAATTATCTGCTGTTTAACCATTTTGCTTTTTTATTGAATCAGAAAGAAAACGACGTAAATTTGAAGTCATTTATTTTTTTGTTTGATAGAAATTTATAAAGAAATAATGTGTAGGATATATGTATATATCGCTATTTTTCTGTTGCAAGCGATGTTAAAAGTATTTACATGTTGTTTTGTAACTCCATTTTATATACATGAAGTTGTATTCATGTGAGGTGGTGAAAAGTGGAAGCTGTTGCTACTACAAATCCATTTTTAAGTCGATTTCAAGTCGATTAGTTGCTCGGCTTTCTTCGTAAATTCCGGAAAAAAGCGGAAACAGTCAAGCGTCTGGTTGAACCAGCGTACCGGCTGACATTTTTGTATTTTTTCAATGTTAATGGTTTAATTGATTAAAATAATTATTGAATAAATATGATTTTGTCAATCTTTTCTTTATTTCTACTATTTTGTTAATTTTGAGATAAAACAGATGTTTGTAACATTCAAAAATTTCTTTGATGGGACAGTCAATGTTTTTTTAAGGGCGTGGGAGGAATAACTGTCAAAAATAAATTCCAATGAAAAGGGGACCTAACTGTCATTTGCAGTATAATCACAAAAATGGAATGCATCTTGGAAAGGTAAAAATTATAAAAGCCCCAGAGGGATTCAAACTCATGAAATTCGTAGTCAACGATCTAAACCATTGCGCTACGATGTTAGGTAATAATTTTGGACACGACAAAAATTATATGATTCTACTTGATTTTATTGTTTATCTCGATAGAAAGTACGTCACAATATGGAGGTGTCCCATACCAATTTGAATTAGGGAAATGATGAAGAAACAAGATTACATTGACTCGCAAAGATGTGGAATACATTCTGTCACGGAATGTACACTTGGCAACAAATCAGTTTGCAATGAACTGAATATGGTGATAAGAAAGAGAGTTACATTTGAGGGTTTAATCTTGACCATGAGATTAAAAGAGATACATTTACCTTTTATTATTTTAAAACGTATTTGTAATTAGCTCCTCTCAGTACATTCAATACTTTGATTTCCTTTGAATACATTAGAATTTTTCTAAACTCGTCTAGATCTGTTCTTATGTAAGGTTATTGTAAAGTCAAACTTCACCGGAGGTGAGTAACGCTGATTTGGGGCAGTAACAAAAGAGGAGATTCATAAAGAAAGGTTTAAGGTTGCACCCCCACCACCCAACCAAAAAAATGAAGAGGTAGAAGAGAATGCCTATGATCAATCATTGGTAATAGGAAAAGGAACAAAAATCAGGAAAATTTCGATTCCAGAGTGAGTTATCCCTCTTGCAACATTGAAAAAAAATCCGCTTAATTTTCAGGACAACAATGAAATCTCACAAGTTAGATTCGAATCAGAACTGTACTACCCTCACTTCTCATCTCACTATTGAGTATACATAAATTAGGTCAATACATGTGAAGGTCGGTAATAAAACTTAAAAAAAATAATTTTCAACGATATTTTCGAAATATTTACTTTAATCAATGAAAAAATAATGCATATTTACATGTATGCCAAAAGAACATTTCTCTTGAATAGGTATTTTTAATTTCATGAAACTGATATATATATAAATTGAAATAAATGAATTACTGACGTTAGTTAAAACGAATTAATTCAAATGTTTACATCATCAATCCGGGATTTAAATAAGTAAAAGATATTTAATTTAACATTCTGAATTATTTGCTGAATATGCATCACTTGAGATTCTGAGGCACAGAATGAAAAGGTTGATTTTGGCCTTTCAATAACGAAATCCAATTTCCCCTCCCAAAAACTGAATTGTTTACGAATCATAACTTGCCTGTTTTAGTATTAATAGTTTACTGACGCAAAGATAAGAGAAATATACATGTATGTATAAGATATATATGATATCAATTTATCTATGACCAGAAATGGATTTTTTTTTGAAGTAGTAATGAACGAATTGTCTGAAGGTTTTCTCTGAAGTATCCCATATTTAGTTCGCGCTTTTTAAACTTAAAAAATATATCGTCATATCGAATAAAATGCTGTCTTTCCACAAATTTATTTAAAAATTAAATTTGTTGTTATGACTAAAAGTAGTCATAACAACAAATTTAATTTTTAAATAAATTTGTTGAAAGACACTTTATTTGAAAAATTAAATTTGTTGTTATGACTAAAAGTAGTCATAACAACAAATTTGATTTTTAAATAAATTTGTGAAAAGACACTGCTCAATCACGTTTGAATCAATAACAGTTAAATGCATTAAAGGGGCATGATCACGATTTTGGTCGAAAATTGATTTCTCCGATTTAAATGTTTAAAACGTTTCAGTTATGCATTTCTAATAATATTATATTCGACTAAAATTTGAGTGTCGGTCGTCGAGTTATGAGAGAGAGATACAGAACTCACAATTCTTTGTTACGTAAACAAAGCTCAGTCAATTTTTCTTTTTTATCATTTTGAATGTTGGAAAGAGAATTCCCGGTTAAGACCTAAAATGAATGTTACAAAAGCTTGGGACTGTTTATTTATGTTCAAAACGCATTAGCAAATAGAAAAAAATCAGGCTGGCTTGAAAAGTAACTTACGCTGGTATACAAGTACTGAATCAATGTAAACAAAAACACGGCACGATCCTTCATATAATAAATGAAAGAATAGTGTGAGCTCTGCAGGTATTTTGCTTGTAACCCTACGACTGACACTCAAATTTTGCTTGATCATTAGAAATGCAATACTAAGGATTTAATTGTAAATAATAAAAGTGGAAAAATAAAATTTGACCAAAATCGTTACCATGTTCCCTAAAACTTACTGAAAATATTATGGTATAAAAAGATATACTATTGAAATTTTCAAACTTTGGGTGTCGATGAATTTTGCATAATTATGTAATATGAATATGATAATTTTGTGGTCATAAGCGTGGCTTAGATTTCATGATATCGAATTTTAAAATCTTGTAAAATCCAAAGCCCCGAAGAAAAGATTCTGCTCACCAGTTTCAAAAAAACGTTTCAGACGAAAAGATTCACAAATTATACTGAAACCTGCATTACAGAAAAAAGAATTATTTGTCACCTACAGATAAGATGAATGACCTAATTTTGAGACACGCTATGTAAAGAAAGGTATTGTCCCCATTTCTTTTTTCAGATAAAATCGTTTTAAGTAAAGACATTAAAAGGAGAAGCAATTTAGATTTTCAGAGATAGGAGATTAAATAGAAAATGAAAATACGACCCTAGTTGTTTGAAGCACAAATGTATTGTGAAAGAGAATCACACTGAAACGATGCTTATCTACCGTGTGTATTCCATAGACGTATGCAAAATACATGAGAAATATTGAACAGTTTTAAATGGGTATTTTCCGTGAAAATTGCATTTTATTGAAAATTATTCTAATATTCTCGATAAAATTATGAAGAATCAACTAAAACAGTGTAATGATTTAAATACATTTCATTGTATTTGTGCTAGTTTCATGCAGAAAAAGGGTGAGTTTAAGAATATGTACATGTATCATCATCGCACTTGACCCAGTTTAATCATCTTTGATCACCACCACGATCTCTGTTTTCACTAACATAAAATACTACAAGTTGTATGATCCACCATACCCGTGTATTTTGTTAATTGGTTGTGTAATTTGAAAAGATCATCTCAACTTTTAAAAGATTGCATGACATGCAGTGTCTTTGGCGCACTACCCCCCCCCCCCCCCAAAAAAAAAAAAAAAATAATGGACAAATGTTACAATCGTTCAGATAGGTTATGTATGCACTAATGTTTCTTCAAACTCAAAAGTAAATTTTGTTATCAATAGAACCCCCCCCCCCAAAAAAAAATATTTTTCAACTGCTTAAATATTTGAGTCTTATCTTACGTTTGGTTATAAAAAGAACTTTTTTAAATATATGAAAATAGACAAACCAGGAAAAAAAGGACGATGTTGGAAGACGATTGTTTAAATTCAGACTTTTAAAAGCAAAATCAGTTGATTAGTTGATATAAGATAGTGAGCGCACATGAATTGGTGCTACTGAAACGCAACACTTCAATATGTAAGTTGAAATCAAAATGAGTCTTAAACTATTAATATTCACTACAATCACGTGACATCTGATATCACGTGTGTTAATCGGAAGATACCATTTACGGCTTCACCCTCACACGACATGCTAAATATACTTCATAATACGCGAAGCCTTATCTAGGACTCATTCCAATTCTCTTTGATTGTCAGAGAACAAACACAAACAATAAAAAAGTTCATTTGGTACCCATCACCTAGCTTCATTTGTTTATTCGCAATCGACGCAAAAACCTTTCCCCCAATGTCCTTATAGTTACCTGCAATTGACCGAGTTAAGAGAAAACCGCAATCCTATTATCTTATCCGACATCCGGTTATTTCCCGCCAAAATGTCAAAACTTCGAATATTATCGTCTGAATGAAAACCACATTTTTTTGGAGGGAAGCAATTTGCGCCGTTCTAAACAAAAGCCGATTATGTAACACTTTTGACAAATATAACGGTTTACCTGTGTCCCAATTTAGTAAACTGCTTTGTTTGTTTACGTTATAAAATGAAACCAATAATGAGTTTATCTCTCTTTGAAATAACAGAACACTCTTGTTATTCTGCGAATAGACACATGTGTGTTACTACTCCGACCTATGACGATCAATTGCAAAACGTTGAAAACGAAGAAATTTCAATATATATCTTACTAAATTAAAAAAAAAAACCCAGATTGCTCATAGATTCTTGATGCAGATTCATCATCATGACAATAGTGAAAGTTGAAAACAATTTGACGAAGATATTGACATGGATTGAAAGTTCAGTAATGTCAGAACACTTCAGTTGCTTCATATCATCACAATCTCTTTTTTCAATGAGCTCGGAATTCCATACTTGGCGGGTAAAAGCCTTTTGCAACGTCTGTCCAGTACCCTTTTGAAGCTACAAGTGTCTGTTTTGCTAAATAAACCCAAAAGACAGGTGATTGCAGCGAAGAAGACCCGAGTTATCACTGATCCTTGTCAAAGTACTCGAAAATCTAGATAACAGTCAACGACTATATCGTAATGTGCTCCAAATACAGCCTGAAACAAAAGAAAAGCCAAGGAACAGAGGGACGGATTATCAGGATCTAGAACAGTTGCTTGCAGATGTATCTTTTCTGTGGTTTGGGTCCGGTCCATCTCAGAAGTGGCACCAAGTAAGGTGGTGTACAGGTGCAAGTTTGCAAAATGGAAAACACCTTTGAAAAAGGGGACTTGGTTCTTTTCATTTGGTGCAAAGAGAACGTTTGTTGCAAGACATAAGGGGTCAGAGATACGGATAGGGTGGTTGGTATGATGGTACATCTTGATGTTTACGCAAAAAGCAGCTGCCAGCCAAAAAAAAAAATATATTCAGATACTAACCTCGCTGTTTAGACAGACAGCTTCTGTCTTCCCCATCTGCCTGAGACAGAAGATAATGGACATAAACGAAAACAGCCCTAGTCTTAGCGGTTTCTGCAAGAAGCTGTTTTGGACGCACCTCCCCAGTGCAAATGTTGCAGCATCAAGCTCTACATTGTAGGATCGTGTGTCTCCCAAATAAAACGTCCGGTTGTGCCCGGCATATAATAAGAGGACAATTCCGTTGCAACCGTTTTGCTAATGAAAGCCATTGTATGTTGTTGTTTTTTTCCTCGCCGCTGTTTTCATTTCACTTCTTTTCATTCTGCGAAGGTGCCGGGGCTTTATTAATTCTACAGTGTGCAGAATTTCACTTTCCATCAACACCACCGTCTGTCTACTGGGAGTGTGGTTGTGTCTTCCGCACGCGCTTCAGCGTTTCACCTGCCTTTCATCCTCAATGTGGTCCCAAATAAACAGAACACTTTCGTCAAATTTTGAAGCAAATGTGCAAGAAGTCAAAATAGACATAACATTCAATTACAAGCACGTAAATCCTCGTCATTTGATAGTGTCGGGGTTTTCCCCCACTCATTAGATATTATTCCATTTTGTTCGTATTGATAAATTAAACTTTTGAATGTTCCCAGCAGGTGTTCGCAGGCTAAAATATAAAGGAATATTATAAGGTGCCATGACACACCAAAAAGAACAATTTCTCATTCGGTGACAAAATTTGCACAATTTGATATTTCTCTGGACTCCGTCACAGCAAGAGATAATAATTCTTTTGTTATATTAATTGACCGAGGGTAGTTTTGCAATTTAAAAGCTTTTAAAGCATTTGAAATACCATAAAACAAATCAAAAGAAAGCGCGGTTTTTATTGCTCCATTTTCGCGATATATCTTTAAAATCATGAATATGTTTCTGCTTTTGGTAACCAAATCATAAAACTTTTTTTTTTTATAAATGATACTCATTTAATATCACTGAAAGAAATTGCCAAGAAACATGACTTTCATAAGTTTTCAAACTTTTTCCGTGCTTTGAATTTCCCTCCATCCTTCACTGAAGCGTGTGCTTGCGCATGCGTTGATAACGGTCTCGGTATCGATCTGGCTCCCTCGTGCTGGCGTGTGCTGTATTTCTTTAGACATTGTTCATTTCTATTGTGTCCTCTCAAAGAAATCTTACCGAGAAAAAAGACCTCGTTATATGCAGAATGAAAATGAGGTAAAAAACCAAGCTGAAAAAAACTTAATATAGATATAGAAGAAAGAATACTAGATGTACATACTGAAAGATTATTATTACTTATTAAGCATACTCATATTCTGTCTTTAAAAAATTAACTTTTTAAAATTTCTATTCATTCTTAAAATCTAAGGAAAGTTAAGAAAATTGAATGATTATCAATATTTAAAACACCAATATGATTAAGAAGAAAACTAGTTTCTCTTGTTATATTTAAATAAATCAATACAAAATCAAGTTTCAAAAATAATTCTCCAGTCTTCCTGAACTAATGTGAAATATAGAATAACTGATTTACTTGACGCACAAATGCGGATTTTATTTCCACATAAACGTTAACTGTAATAGCCCATATATTATTCCATGATAGTTCAGGAAATATGTACTGTCTTTATAATATATGTAAATCCTCATTAATATTCATGAGTATCGTAACTATCTATCTGCATATGCTTAAATCAATCATTTAGACAAGAAATACATGACTCGGAATTTAGGAGATACATCAATAGAGCACAATTACAGTCGATTATTTCTTACGTAATGATTTTAAACTCTGTAGTTTATTTTTTTTACCATTCTGGCATTTAACTTGTAGATATCCATTTAAATATATAACGATCGAATCAAAGGGACTTTAAAAAGGGTATGAACAATCTGTCTGCAGTGCGCGGCGAATTATACGTTTACGAAATACTTTGATTGAAAAGACCCTTTTAACACAAAAAATAATATTTTCCGTAAGGTTTGGAAAATATGTTTTATAGACAAAAATATTACATGTACATCAGATAAATACAAAGAAAACAACTGACCAAATAGCATAATCAACTTAGTGCACACAACAACACTATGTTCGTGGGTGGTAATTTTAATAAGTTCATCCAAAATGGGTCAAGGTGAACGATGTTTTTATTTGCTTGTTTTTTGCATAATTTTATTTTTTCACACAACATCTTTGTAGTTACCTTTTCACCGATGCCTGGGTTGAGGATTGTATGGTTAAGCATTTGAAGCCTAGAAAAAAGAGATTGAATCTCTTTTTTTTTAAAGTAAGGTAGAAATTATTTATTGAAAATTTCAAATTTTTAAAAGAAAACATAATTCTGATTGCATCACTGACTTTTCTTAATACATCCTATTTCAGTACATACATTTCCCGTATAATGAATAGTCAACGAACATCTGAAATGATAACAGACAAGTAAGAAATGGACGCAAATAAAACCATTATCACAATTATAGAGAGTGTCAAAAAGCGAAAAAAAGGACAATCTTTTGTTTAAGTAATCTAACGAATTAGATATCATTGTGTCAGTTAAAGAAGCAAATGGACAAATTCCTTAATCGCGCATGTGCGAGTGATACATTATCACCATTGGTAGTTTTATTTTTGTCGAGACGCGTGTCGTTGACAAAAGCGACACACTCCAAGTACAACTTACCATGACAGAGGCCTTTTTGAAAATAAAACTTTTTTGTTGTCCTTGGATATAGATGTATTGGAAGTGGGAATTTAACGAATTCATATATTCAAATTGGTTTTCATTTATCTTCTCTCCGTTCAAGAAAAGAAATTAAAGAGGAAAAAATCCGACAACGTGGAGATGTTAGAATTCAATTAACCTCTAATCCATTCAGCCATTTTATCATCGGGCCGATCTATCCATAACGTTAAGGAAACATTGTGTCGTGTTTCTGCTTTTTTTCTTTCTCTCAATGAACACGGTTCAATGGTGATTATTCATAAAAAAAAAAGAATACCCTGGGTATTGGGTGGGACAGAAGTCGATGGAGCTTCCAAGCGTGCCATGTTATGAGTGAAAGCGATGGCGTGTCAACATGTTAGGACGATAGTTCATGTAGAAATGGGAGACATGCCGAAATGTTTAATGAAGGGTGGGCCATGTGTTAAAAATGAAATAGAATAGCCTGGAATCGTTATATATGATCTTTTAATTGGTTATATTGAAAAGCACACCTCTTTTTTTAGCTCTTGTAATACAGCGATAATCTGTCTTTACAGCATTTTTAGTTACCTTTTATTTCCAGTAATGAATATTTGACAGTGTGTTAAATGATAATTACAAAATATGATTTTGTTTTTATCTTTTTCTATTGATATGAATTTTTTTACTATGAGATTTGGCAATTTAAGCTTTAAATATTTAATTATTCTCTCCCTACATATATGCATTTTTTGCAACTACTATTTAAACCAGTATTGCAATTTTTTTGACACAAATGTACAATCGGATATAGGCACAAAGTTTGAAATTATGTACTAAATTGTATCCATTATCATCAGCATCCGATTGATCCAATGAAAAATTCCATGTAAAATTGTGACACCTTTGAAATTTTTGTTTCTTTGACAACATTAATTAGTAACACTACAAACTCACGAAAAAAATATCACGTTTTCTATTTTATAAGAATTTAATAGACATGTTCATTGATTAAGTGATGTTAATTGATACAATTTGAGTTTAAATTTCACACTTTTCCCTTTTGATTGTCAAGAATAATTAACAAGCCAGGAAAGGAAATTTCTTTTGCTTCGCCAAAATTTGAATGTCACTAGTCGAGTTATTACAAATGAGATACAAAGTTCAAAATTCTTTGTTTGGTAAACAAAGCTCAAGACTTGTATTTTTGTTATACCAAAGGCAAAATATTTACACACATTAGTAAATTCTTTATTTCAGTGCTGTTTTTTCCCTGTTAATATAGATGTCTGTGAACACCATGAACCACTTTATCATCTTTATAAAATTTAAAATGGTAAATCTTTTATAGAATATTATCGGTAAACAAAATAATAAGCTTTCTTTGGATAGCAATAAATTGGTACCTTTGTATCTTGCTTGTAACTTGACTCCTGACCTTCAAAATTTTGTCAAGCATTATAAATGCACAAGCTTACCATTCTAGACATCTAAAAAGAAAATTGAATTTTTTTCTATCTAAAAATATGTCTAAGTCCCTTTAACAAAGAAATTTGTTTTAATCATTGAAGACCAAATCAGTTCAAAAAGATAAAATTTAACCTCGGGTAGCTCTAACAATGAAAATTGCTAATATTTTGACTTTCGTATTATTCATAAGGGGCGTTACCACTTCGGGTAATTAATCACATTGTGTATACTTTTCTCAATTGCCTGCTATCCGAATATCCAGTCATAACGTAGTCCTTCAAGCCTCTTATTTTGTAATGAACACACTTTGGGTTTATCATTATTTTTTTTAACGTTCGCCAAATTGAATAAAATTGTACCATCTTCAATAGTCTCACGCAATCGCGTCACTGTCATATTAACCAATCAATGAACAAGACACGTGTCCTAAATTACCAGTCTCTTGAACTGTCTCGTAACGATTTTTTGTTGCGCTCTTGTCGTTTTTTAAGAGTTCTTGATTTGGTCAATAAGCGATTCCAATTGAAAAAAGAGTTTATTCGTGCGATTTTGTGTCGGAAATTATTATTCCTGAAATCGGATTAAATTGTTCCTGAGTTTTCTTTTATCCTTTACCTGAAGAAAAATATAATTGATTTCCAGTAGATATCTCCGTATGATTCAAATTCCATTAATAGTTTATTTCTTTGAGTCAGTCATGCACTGTCTGTTGGAACAAACTATTGGGATGTTTCTACGTTTTTGTAAACGGCTTTTTTCGCTTCAGTATTTTGAGATAGTGATCGCAGTTGAGCAAATTGAAATTCTCTTTGCAATAATGCGCACAGAATAAAGGCGGCGTTACTCAAAATATGAAACAACTAAATAATCCTTTTTAAACAATTATCTTTTTTGCTGGACGGTTCTTGGCTTCGTTTAACACAAGAACTTACGACAAAGTCGTAAATCTTATAAGCCTTGTTGAATGATCTTAAACGAAAAAAAAAATATATAAAATTAAACAAAATTTAATGATATATTAAACAATTTCAATTCCTATAAATATGTTAATTTGGAATAAATTTAAAATACACAGTCAATTTTAAATGATGAACACTTGTAAATCTGGTTGTAAGTTCGTAAGAAAAACGCATCCCTGTTGTTCAATTGTTTTATATATTTATAAAGATTATTTGGGAACAAAGCATTTGTTCCGAAACAAAACAAAGTGATTTAAAAAAAGTAAAGAAAGACATATTTACTGAGTAATTCTTTCCAAACAAAACTATCCATATTGTCGAAAACTTTGTGTCATTGCAACGTAAGAGAACTAAATTGTCGAGGCCATTTTAGCCTATATAAAATTTTTAATCTCCTGTAAAAGAAGAGCTCTGTATAACGATACATGAAAACATTCAGATTTTGAAGTAAAAATGTATGGAATTAAAACATAAATTTTTAAGGTGAATCTGATGGGTAGTTGATTACCCAGCATACTAAATTTTATCCACCATATTCAAACACATATGCATTTCTGAAAGATTCCATCTTGTTTTGCTCTTTTGAAAAAAAACCTGTATACCTCTGAAAGTGTTTTCTTTACAGACACAGCTATAATCTATATGGAACTATATGTTTCTGTTGAATTGCTTTCTTCTATTTCAAGATTGGCTTTTTCCTATCTGATTCTTGAGAAATTACTTAAAGAGTTTTTTTTTTGGCCTGCAGCTTTTGACTGCATGGTTATTGTAATGCGATGTAAAATTGATGAATCTGTAATTTGCAAAACTTTGTTACAATGGATGGACTCCCATTGAAGAACGCTGCAGTTAAGAATTGGTCATGAAACTGCCTCCATAAAGCCATCATTTATTTCTAAACACCAATCTTTATGCGCCGCTGGTCATTTTTGAGGGCAGTTTAACGGTTTGTATCATATTTCCCCGCAGACTGTCACTGGGCGTGGCAATGTAATGACCAAATGACTTGCACATTATTATGTAAACTTTCATCATCAGTTGCCGGAAGAAGCAAACAAAACAGTAATGTCATTTTAATGGTCTGCAGCTCCATCTTCGGTCGTCTGCAAGACAAGGCCAGACCCCATGTCGCTGAGGGAAAATGGAGACTTTATTTACGTATACGCGTCCAGTTGTTTGAAAGGAGCGATGGTCTAGTGTCACGTGCCGGCCACGGGGCCAAACTCCCGTTGCAAATCTCGCAGAGAAAGTGATCACCCGATCTATCTTCGAGAATATTCAAATGGTTGCGGACACTGCATGTTTCTGAGTGGGTGACCGGTGCCTTGGTACAAAGGCTTTCTGCACACCAGCAATTAAAGCCCAACTCTGGCGGAGAACCTTAAAACCGATTAATTATACTGTCCGATTTTATGCATCTTTCCCTTGTAGTTTTATCTTCATATAATTTTAATGCTTTGATAGAAATAAAAAGTGAAATAGAATATCCGTTGGTCCGGCGGTTTTGTCATCGAGAATCTTCTGTTTTCAAAAAGATGATATGGAGGTCAAGAAAATCATTAATTTAGTTGTTTCAAGATTGAAGTGGATAGAAAAGAAACGAAAAGTGAACTTGTATGAACTCTATTTCTAAAACCTTTGTTTCTAAATGTTGACTTTATTGTTACAAAGACAAAAAAAAAGGAAAGGATGATACCCTTTTCCGCAAAAATCAGAAGTCCATATAATATATTTGATCAATTTTTGAGATTGCGCTAATAACACAAACAAAATTATTCATTAATGTCTATATACGTATTATTCATAATGAAGAATGTCTAATATATGAATGTTATTGATAATGAAGAATCTACTACAAATTAAACTCAGAAAGAGAAAAATTCACTATGTATTACATGAAGAAGTACTTTTACAATTATACTTCTCTAAAATAACATCAGGACGACTTTAGAAAATTATAAATACATGAAGTTATTTGGAACATAACTATTAAATGAATTTGCGTAATCATATTATGTTCTAACCGTTTTTAATTTTGCAGCAAAAACGTAATCAATAATATTTTTAGCCTTTTAGAGAGAGCGAGAGGTTCCACACGTGCAACTTGTTCTTTTTGTCGACATTCAATATTTGTTTTAATCATGAGTAAACATGTTCTACCGGGTACGACCCGGCTCTGTTGTTTACCTGACGCCGTGATACGGGTACCTGAGATGGCCACGGTCCACTTTCGGATGTCGTTAATATGATCTGATATCCGTCGACGAATTACTAGAATGAAGAGTCATTTATTGCGAAATTTAAAACTCATCAAACGTTCATTAAAGGGGCTCATTGCAACATCATTATGGACGCTCAATGCAGCACTATTAGCGATTGGCGACAGAAATATGAAAATAAAACTGCAATATTCTCAGTGTTTTTTATTTTATTTTTTATATTATCGACATTATCTCTTTATTTCTGAAGGAATAAAGCAAATACAATACAATCATGACGAATAAGAAATGAGTTTTGAGGTATCCGAAATATTGTCATGTTGTAAATTTTGAATTTACTAGGTGGGTGTAAATACAAAATTTACAATATGAAAATTTGTATTTACACCCACCTAGTAAATTCAAAATTTACAACATGACAATATGATAAAGGCATTGTCGTATACTGAATTTTATTTTTACCGGACTTACTAATCGTCAAAGTTAACGACAATAAATAGTCATTATGTATTTATTTATGTATCATGTATTTAATTCAATTTGATAAAATGAAATGCAGTAAACGGCAGTATTTATTGTTACATTGTACTTTAAGATAGCTTTTCTAAAGAGAAATCTTTCCCTATATTATAAAGTTGATTCACGGACGTGGACACTAAATAGTTATAAACATTTAGAAACTTTTTTTTTTCGTCGTTACTTGAAGCATTTTTAATTTTCAGGATTGTAAAAAAATAAAATTCTTGTAGTTTATGTTTATACATAATATATATATGTTTACAACGAGAATGCACTTTCATGGAAAATAAATAAATAAGAACAAATAAATTACACAAAGCGAAAAAAAAAAACATATGTACATCTATCTAGTAAACAACTTGATAATATGTAGTGCACCTAATCGTCTTGCATTCCGAAGTATAAAGCGATAATTAGTCAAAATATGTTAAGTTTAAAAAAATCACTGAATAAAAAACCACATCTTTATGGCTGCTAATGAAATGGTGATGATCTTCATTCAAAATTTTAACTTTATTCATGTGATGCGTAAACAATGTCCCACTACGCCATCCCAAAAATAGATGAAATAGATTTTTAAAATACATTACAGAGTTAAATTGTTACCCTCTTGACTACGTACCCTTACGCGGCACGCGAACACTTTCTAGACAGGAGCCAATGCACATGTCATCATATCTCCAAATGAAAACAAATATCAAAAAGCGCTATCAAAAACGACTTTATTAGGAACAATTCGATATCTAATCCCACAGACCAAACAACATTTATCTCCATAGACTTCGCCACGTGCCGATTAGTGAAATTTCAACTGGAAAATTACGAGAGTTAATGCAACACCAAAAAACTAGTTTCGTCATTGCCATGGCTGACACTACCAGACGACAATTGCATCCGGGCAACGGGATCGTATCCCGAAATGCACACGGCCTCGTAATAATGACCTCTGAACCTTTGATTCATAAGCCGGGAAGCTGCTCGACTTGTTTAAATATAACTGGAGTCGGAAATCTTTTTTCATTTGTTAAACAAACGGATAAATTTATTTTCGTATCTATCAAAAACACTATGTTTATTTTGAAAAGATGTGATTGTAAGTGGAATAAACAATAAAATAATGGACGATCGATAATTTTTTTTATTGTTAGCAAATAAAGAAAAAACTTAGAAATACAAGGAAAGAAGTATTTATTCATACTGATTTGATTTCACAAAATTTGTAAGAATGTAAACTATTTACCTTGAAATAAAGTGAATAAATTAAAAATAATAGTTGCATGACTAGAAAACAATAATGAAAGACAAATATAGCTATGTTCATCGTACATTAAGGCAATATGTTACAAAAATCATAGAACATATCATTTTAAATTTTACTTGATAAATAAAAATACAATGTATCTTAAATTAACATAAAATTTTCTTTCATAAAAAGGACAGTCTTACTGTGATGTTCACCTAACCAAATATAAAATAATTTTAACACATACAATAACACATCATATAAAAATCAAATATTATATGATATACATGTACATGCATATAAAACAGGCCCCGCAGTTGTCAATGTTTCTCGTTTTAATTATCCCTCAAATTTGATTATTTGAGTTGAGAAATGAGTGTAGTAGTTTTAAAACAATGATGACAGTGATGTCCGGTTTGAGTTTAAAAATTGAAGTAGAATTGTGAAGATTTTTGCGATCTTGCTTGAAGACCATAAGCTGTGGTAAATGGTGCATAACATTTAAAAAAATGTAAATTTTTCGATGAAAGTCTGGCTGTAAATTTATATCTCAAAACATTGCACTAAGAGATAACTGAGAAAAATTTATCACCCTACTGAACCTAGGCCCAGCCGTCACTAACTTTCCTCAAGTCAATACTCAGCCTCATGTCTAATTTTTACCTCAAATTTATGCTCTTTTCTTAAAGGGTTTGGGCTGAGGACTGAGTTGAGTGACTTGAAATGTTGATCTTTTTTCCTCACAGCTACAGGCTGATGGTGGAGTCGGCCTGGACAACGTCTTCACTATAGAGCTCCTGCTTGGATTTGTGCTTCGTGGGATCTTCTGGTACCCAAGTCTTGGCAAACATTGTCCGGTTTGGCCCGAGGCCCGGGTTCTTCTCATCCCGCCACGACAAAGAGTGACCCGCCAGAGGGAGCCAGCCACGTGCGATGTCGTCTGCTCGCGTGGCTGTCACGAGATCGGAAAGAAAAGAAAAGAGGACATTTAAATCTTCTTATCTTCACTAGTGTTTATAAATAAATTAAGAATCTTCGTAGAATCTTGAAAGGGAAACGCTTCAACATATAAAAGACAATAAATTTGTAATTCAGAGACAGATAAAAAGTATTTATAGAGGACATGAATAAATTAGTATTATTTTTATACAACGCACAGGAGGAAATTTGGAATTGGCAAAGGGGATAATTTCTCATCATAATGGGACATGTTATTAATAAAATTGGAAACTAGCCGTCTGCATACTGTTTTAAACATTCGACAAAAGATTGGATTTAAATATTTATTTATATCTATTTATTATCAAATTGTCTAATATAAGAAATTTTTCCTGTGTATTGATTTCTTTGGTCTGAAAACACAGGCGTAAAATTAACGTAACATCTTTATGTGTAAATATTTCTGTTTGAATAAAGATTGCATATTATAACTATATCATATTGAAAATAGAAAATATATAATATTAATATGAAAAAATTATATTTTATATCTTAAAATATATACTTAAAAATCCAATTTAAAATTGAAAAAAGATATACTTTTAAAATGAATTCCAAATAGAATTGATTGTTTACTGGTATACGTTTACGATTTTAAACTATTTGTTTTCTGTTTTCACAAAAGAAAATTGTTATTCAAAATTTGAAAGACTGTCTTTATTTGTTAAGAGGTATTATACATCCAGTAATTAAAGAATAGTTTTATTGGCATATTCTGCCATCAACAATTTAAACTTTAGAGTAATTGAATCGTAGACAATTAACAACATTGCCTCTATGAAAATAAAATGGTGTAATTTTTGGAATGCAATATTTGCAAACAGGAGAAGCAATAGTTTTTCTTTAAAAAAGACAAGTTAAAAAGTCTTTTTACAATAAAATATTGCTTAAATTCTTTTAAAAATTTATTTAATTAAGTAACACAAACAAACATTTTTTTTTACATGATCCTTGATAAACCATAAAGAAATGACAGACATAATGTCCTCTCCGATATATTCTATTTTTAACAAATAAAATATACAACAAGACTTTGTTAAAAATACAATATATCGGAAAGGACAATTATATAATAACATGAATACTCACTATAATGACAGTTTATGATGACCTTGCGGTGTTTCTCTTTGTACGCGGTCTGGTTGGAATTGGCGGTTCCAGCGTTGGACTTGACGAGTTCCGACAGAAAGCCAATGTAACCTATAGCAAGTCTCAGTGTGTCCACTTTGGACAATCTTTTCTCGTAAGGTAGTGTCGGAATATGAGCTCTCAGACCTTCAAACGCTTCATTGATGGACTGCATGCGTTTTCTCTCGCGTAGATTTGCTGCTTCTCTCTGCTGAATCTGGTGAAATGGGCTGTCCTTTTTCCTCTTACCTTTCTGCTGTGATGTATGTATGGATCCTTCTTGGGAGGAAGAATCCTCTTGGCTATCGTCGGACATAAGAGGAAAATCGTCATCGAAAGATGGATCGGAAGAGTCTGGAGATGTCACAATTTTGTCGAACTGTAGGTACTCCATGTTTTGTGAAATAACTATAATCCAACTTCCATAAAACTGAACTATGCAATCATTATTGAAAACACTCAAATTTCACCATTTTAGTTTTGTAGATAAATCCATTTGTTTGTAGTTTCCTGTTTTGCATTATCAACATTAAAAGGTTGGTAACATTAAATTTTGATTGTGAAGATTTAATATACTTCAAGGTGTATTTCTGTATTGTATAATTTCCTATCAAACATCATGATTAACGGTTCTGAAAAGGCTTTATCCTTTTGAATATTAATTACAGGACCCTTTGATTTTTGTATTTTCTTTCATATCCAATGTAAATACAGAAACACGTGCTGTGAAAGAATTAACCAATCGGATTGCTTGTTATATTTACGTCGGCTGCCGTCCAATCTTTCTATTCGAATTTAATTACGAGCCATTCCTGGTTCCTCAAACACGGAAAATTTGCAATCGACAGGGGGTTTAACTTCGCTATTAATCTGGGTTCATTTCATTACATATTGTGATTTACGTGTCAAAGTTCGACTAAACATCGGTTAGTTTTCCGTTAAAACTTCATTTTGCTGACATAATGATCTTTAAAAGATTAAATTTTATCGTCTTTGTATGTCTGAAACGCCATAAAAGATATAGCCCTTTACTGCCACAAAAACCGATTCAGATGTAATTTAGAACGGAGACTTCACTCATTCATACGTCAAATTGAAAGCGGACTTCAAAAATATTACCATTCGAAAAATGACATTAACCCAAAGTGGTTCTATTCAAAGGGATGATATGAAATTAAATTCATAAAAGATGTTATGATGAAAAAAATTGAAAAAAAATTTTAATAAAAATTTTGTAAATATATCTTTAATAGGAAAAGTTTTGGATATAGAATTCCAGATATAATCACAACCCAAACCTAGTACTACTAAATCCCTTAAACGGTTGTAACTATACGTGATGTAATTACCCCAACACCCCCCGAAACATCCATATTTCATTTGTGTAAATCAAGGAAGGGGTTTACACAGCGCCGTAGGAATTGTAAAAGTGGAATACTTACGTAGCGAAAATCCGGTATGTAAACAAATGTCCTCGGATTTAATCGATAGTGCATGAGAATTTCCGCATCTGATTTCAAAGACGGTTCTCCTAATTACAAGAAACGCCAAAAAAATCGTTAACCAGTAAAATGTGATTCAAACTACGGTTAGCGTAAATAATGCATAACATCAATATATTTATTCAAAGTTTCAACATTTCCGATGTCCATTATGACACAATAGAATAACGGATATCTCTTCTCAGCCTCTTGAGATGAGATTCAATTTGGACAATCTATCTCATTTACAAGGGGCAAGATGATCATGTATCCTTCCATCATTTCTCTAGCCATAAACTATCACTTTGAAATAAAATTCGACGATTTAGCTTTAAAGTTTGAATACATTTCTATACACTTTCAATTATATATTTTATGTTTCTTTGTTATAAAGAGACAAGACGACTGTACTGTTTTTTTAATGAAATTAGAAAAGACACAACATAGGTGAAGGTGAAAAAGGGCCATTTATTCAAATACATGACGAAAATGTGAAAAACTGTAAATAGTGAGGGGGTGAGACGAGACTGGAAAACACTGCTGATGCATTTTTCAATATACCCCGGTATTTACTTCCAATAATATATGTTTTTATTGTTAGGAATTGTCTATAATAGTATCATTATCCTTCCCCTTCATGAGGGCTGCACGGTCCTGACCAATTTTTGTCTATCAACCACCAATTCTCGCCGAGAACCAGTTTTTCGCCAGTATATTGTGACGTCATTTTATCAACATATATCAACATATAAAGTTTTATACGAAAACTTACGTCATAATGTACGGGCGAGAAATGGTACTCGGCGAGAACTGGTCGCACACCAGTATCTCTGCATAATGATATACTGCCATTAAGTCAACTGAAAAATTGATGAAAGATATCTAAAAGGGGGTTGAACAGCAAAACTAAGGCGTTCAGTCACCTTTCCAGACCTTTCAGTTAACATTTAGTTGACTGAATTACAGAGCTTTTTCCTGTGGAGAGTCGAGTTGGTGCTGTAGAAATTTCTGTATATATTCAGTAATTACACAAAAATTATTTTGATTTTTTGATTTCTTGAGGACCAAAACATTTTGGACATTTATGTATCTATATACATGTACGTATAAGAACAAAATATAATGGAAAGTCGTTCTGTCTGCCATGTTTTTGCCAAACTTTATTTGTCTGTAATTATGTGACGCACGTTTATCTTGTAGAGCGTCAATCTATAATCAGAGGCAAAACAAAAATATCTACTAGACTTTTAAAAAATATCTTATAATAACAAATTTAAATAATGTTAGAAGTCAAGTGTATTAACCTTTCTATTTAGTGATCAGTTTGCACTAGTATTCAGACTTGATAATTGATGCAAATAAAATTTGTGTTGATAATTGTGCAAAAACAATCTAGAGTTTATAACTTATGCAAATAACATCCTGAGTCACTAACTTTTATTTTAAAATATTTTCTATGCTGGGTGTTCCACTTTGTTTTTTTTTTTCTCTCTCTCTCTCTCTTGTTCTGATCCTTTGTACCAAAGTATTACATAAGTATCGATATTGATTTTATTATGTCCATTTTTACTTTTATCGTTTTTCTGTATGACCATAGATGTCGTCCTTCGACGATTTATGATGTTGTGTATTCTGTAATGAATAACCTAAACTTGAACTTGATATCTGATGCAAATAAAATCTAGATTTGATAATTGTGCTAAAAACAATCCAGAGTTGTTGATAATTGATGCAAATAAGATACAAAACTAAACAAAACACCGCCTACCTAAAAACATATTATTTGCTTTTATCAATAATAAAGAAAGTAGTTTATTACTATCATACATAATTCTGTGTATAGCACATTAAGTTCTTTAATAATCTTAACCTATATAAAATATCATAATCATTATTCTCACATACTTAAAACTATGCATATAAATGAAATGGTGAATAAATCAGAATCCGATCAGTTGTCGTTGTTAGTGTGTGTGTGTATATATATATATATATATTTTAAGGATTATTGATTACAAGAAATCATTTTGTTAAGACAGTACATGAAAAAATGACAATAACAAACTGTCAACCATCTAAAATATTGAGTGAAATATTATAGATTGTAAGTAGGCATTAAATAAGTAAATACGTCTGTTAGTAAGATTTCTAATATAAAGTTGAATAAAAACCTAAAAAGAAAAAAAAAACACCTTTACTGAAATGATTCGGTCTTGACCTGGATTCATAGGTGTATGTTACAAATGATCTTTATCATAACAGGGTCATAAATCGACAGTAGGGTGTGAACTTTTTTATTATTTCTTTGGGGCGTTGTCGACATAAAAGCCTGTTAGATAACCTTGATTTTTTTGGGAGGAAGTGGGATGAATTGACGGTTTGTGCCCGTGTTTAAGCAATGTTTGGGTCCCCACTGTGCCTCAAACTATTCAAATACTTATTAACGCTGCAGGCAAGACCCCAAAGACTGACACTTTGAACAGAACTGACTAAGCATCCAACAAATGATAAATATTATACAAGGGGATCGAGTTGATTTATAAAATGTCTCTTTACTATAGAAAACGATTTCCTGTTCTTTGGGTTGAATAGAAATGGTACCACTAGGGTCTCGAGGCTTTTTATTATTTTTTTCCCCTCACATTATCTAATATTAGTGTTTATATTTCCCCATTCATGTTGTCTATTATTTGTTTATAAACATATAACAGAAACACCTTGAAATATTTTTATTGTTAAGATACACAAATGTGTCATCATCACAACAATAGGGTTCATCGTTCGAAAATTGATTGACATCTGAATAAAAAATATTATATATCAACTTTATTCAGGAAATCCGATGATTCATTTGATGCATTTTTAAAGAACATGCATGAATTTCATTAAGAAAAAACACCATATAAATCAAAGCATGATAAAAAATCACAACTTTTTATCATCAATTGCGAAGGCAAAAAAAATTAATATCCTGTTGAAGTACATACTGATCGCTGTTTCGGGCACATATATTATGGTTTAATAAATATTAATTTAAGAAAAACAGTAACAAGAACAGTATATAACAGTTGCTTCGTAAAAGATACTTATTGAAATATGTGCCAGATAACTAAGCCAGTGAAAAGGTAAAAGTTTTACACCATGGCCAGTGTATGAGGCTGTTTCCAAAGAAAAACAATCAAATGTATCTCCTGATAGACTGTAATTCAAATACTCCAATAGGCCATCACATGATTATCACAATGCATATTCAGATAAAACGTAATTTTCAGGCACAGTGTTAAAATATGTCGCTCTAAGATAATAAATAATGATTTTTTTAATTTTCAGAAAAGACAATTATAGAAACTGTTGTTATGAATATCGTCTTCCTATATGTTCACTCTAAAAGACTTGTAAAAGTAAAGGTGTATCTGATATCAAAGCCTGAAATTGTCATTTCAGGACGCATTCTCCTCTTTTTAAAAATACACATGTACATTTTATAATTTTAAACTTTGCACATCAATTTTACACACTGTCTTTTTGTAGTTATTAAATTTCTTTGTTATAGAAATATTTTTTTTCGATGTATAATTAGAGCCCTGTTTCATTCCGTGACTTTCGTGATTTTGCACTTTTGGCCGTGCGACATCAGGCGTACGTTTGAACTCGACATCACGTTTAACTCTCGCCGCGTCACGTGCGCATCGACGTAGATACGAGATTAGTGCACTCTACAAAGCACCCTTAATCTGTTACTTGAAAATTTGATAACCATTTGTTCATGATAAGGTTCAGTGCGTGAGTAGGGCTAATTATCAACAGGATCTGTAATTGGCAATGATTAAAACTACAACTTCACAGCTTTATTATCATTCTCCTGACATTGTCAGTTCTCTTTTCTCTTTACCTCGGATTTGGGTTAAAACGGGTTCACGCCTTTTTTGTAACAGTCAATTGATTTAAAAGAAATTTTTGGTATATTCTTTTTAAAAGCTGATTATTTAAAACTTTCTAGGTACACAAAATTAAATTATCTAGGGTATGCAATTAAGTATGTGTACATTTTGATAAGCAATTATCTATACTTGCTATAATAATGATATTTATCACAAAATAGAATAATCAATTACTTGTAGAATGATTTTGATACATTTCAATAAATGGACTTCCTTTGTTTATTTTATCATCAAAATACGTTACTTTTAAAGATAATTTTTCTCCAAGAGCATGAAGAAATGCTAAATTACACGTTGCATTGATGGATAACAATGTTTTTAGTACAACTTCTGTAGTTATTTAACTACATGTATCATTGATTGGGGTAGAAAAAATGAATTTTTCGTAAATTTGAATCACGAATGAACAAAAAATCACATCAATCACGATTTTACAAAATATCAAGTTAATCCTAACTGTAACTACTTCAAAACTCTAAATTCCCGTTACGCAATTATCCCCGGCTAGTGGCGGGTGTGTGGCAAGTATTTGACAAAAATCTTCCATATATCAACAAGAAAACGCTATGTTATCGGCTGATTAAGTATTGATATAAGGGATCATAACTATTGTTCTATTCTCCTCAGCAAACATCCCGCCTGGTGGACAGCGGTAATCAAAAACATCTCTCTCACCTGCCGGGAGAAACAAATATGGACGGTGGAGGTTGACAATGGGGCCGGGCTATCTGAATCTGTTTAATGGCCGTATCTCTATCACCCTAAACATTGTCCGGCTTGTTGACAAAGATCTTCATAACTCTTCCAAGTCAAAGGCCAGGTGATTGTACTTGAACCCCCGTGACCTCGCGCGCGCTTAAGGGGAACGCCGATCCCGACCTTTTTGACCCGTCCAAAAAGAAACAGTCGCTAATTGACGAAATGCGGCGAGTATTGATGGTCTGTTTAAGGTTGATTATTCGTAACGTCTGTTTCTTGACTGACCACATTAGGTCTTCACACAGTTGATTGTCTGTAATTTACAAACAAATATGTTCGATACCCTTAAGGAATTTCATCAACCACGCCCCATGAAAGTGAAATATTCACTCAGACAAATGTAGCAAATGGCTCAGCCTAGGATCAAACTGTTCTTTTATGATACGGGATTTTCTTTATCATCGTCGACAATTTCGTCTACTTCCACTTTTCATTGGAATACTAGTGATTTATTTTTTTAATCAATAGTGAAATAAGGTTGCTAAGGACGTCGATAGGAAAGCTGCATTTATGGAAGTTTTCGGGGTTTATCTATGTATATACATGTATCATTAAAAATCATACAATTGCAAATGAATGAAAAGGTCCATGTATTACTTACAGTGCGCTTACCATTCAATGAAATATGTAAACAATATGAAAGTTAGCAAATACTTGTAAAATGTATATTGAATTATATAAACACATAACATATTTGGTATTCAATGCATTTACCTATTTTTAACAAATGAGCAATATTAATTCTGTTTGAATGAATTGTACTATAGCCTGATTTTTTGTAACATTTATTTTTACATCTAAAAAGTTGTATAAAAGTTCAACATTAAACCATGGAAATGTTTTTAAAAAAAAAAAACTAACGGCACATTCTATGAATGTTTCATACAATATGCAATAAGAGCAATTGCACGTGAAATCATTGCGCAATCTGGTCTCTTTGGAGTGGACCAATTGCCTCGTTGTCTATACATAGATAACATGCATACCGTGTATTGACAATTTACTGAACCATATTTGACAAAAGATTGCAAATCACGATTTTATTTTGATTTCCATGAAATGAAAGAGAGCAGGCCGTTTATGATACGTAATTGCAAGCTTTATATAAACACAGACTGAGAGCCTCTTGAGATGTTCAGACTATAGAGTCTGTATCAATGTTATTTCTAATGCTTATCAGAAGGCGAGCGGCAGATACCTTGCTTAGATATATTGTAAACATGTCTTATGTCAACAGAATTTGGTCATAAACGCGTATTTATAAAAAAAAATCAAACTTTAAGCAGTATTTGTACTTGTTTAGGCTTCAAGGACAAATTTTGGTTGAAAAGTTTGATTGCATTCAAGAATTTTGCGTAGAGCTGTACAGTAAATTTCTGCAGTTATTTTTCTATGAACTTAATTTATTGCATGGGTCTACAAAATTACTTTGCAAGTTAGAGAGACTTTATTTTAAAGCATTTCTTGTCAACATGCAGACATAGAATTTTTTAAAGAATTTTAACTGTTTATGTACGTGTATGATGCTGCATAAAATCAAATGATTAAAGAATGCACGTGATTCCATCCGTGAAAAAAGTAATAAAGTATTGCAAATTTGCAGGTTTATTTTTAATGTCTGCATCATCAATTGCTAACCTGCCAGCCTGTTAGGGATCTTCTAAAGAGAAAGTTGGTCAATATTACAGAAAATACACAGACTCGTAATTTTAAAAAAAAAATCTTGTATCCTCAATATCTGTAAAAAATTTTGTATTTAAAAACTGTTTAAAACATGGACTTGTACCTTTAGGAAATTAAATTTTACAACCGAATTAAAAAAAATGTATTTAAAGTAAACCAAATTTTAAAATTTAAATATTAAAATAATCTATATCATTTCGATAGTATTATCTAAATACGTTAAAGGAATATAATTTTCTTTTGCAGTTATTATTAGCTTTTGGGATGTTTTTACAAAGGTATATATTTCACCTGGCAGGTTAGCTACATTAATAGTTAAAATGGTAATATTCTATAAGCAATGGTATATTATAGGCCACGTTTGATTTTTTTTAGAAATCGCGTTATAATGGCACGTGCACTGACATAATTATTTATCGCTGAGATAGTATATTTATCCGACTTCTCTTTTGTCAGTTATACTGTGGTTAAAATTTATCACACCATTTGAGCCTTATCCCATCTCGTGTCAGCAAAGCAGTGTTAAACGGCTTAAACAGAACTTTAACAGTAAGACGATCAAATAAAGGTATGAAAAACCAACAGTTCCTCTTCAGGAGATGTTTTAACACACGAGTACCTGTTGTCAGTATTTGTGTACCTTCTCTATGCCCCAGTTGACGTTTGAAATTTACAGGTAAATAAACAGCCGCCAGAACGCGCGTGACAACGAAGAGAGGAACGGGTGTCGCGCGTGACTTGTCGTCTGCTCCAAAATAACTCGCTACATAGTAAAAGGTCCGTATTTAAATCCAAGTGGCATGCTTAGCTTCTTAACTGAAGGAGTATTCTCAAACTTTTAGAGCACCATAGATGAGACTTAAGAGCTAGTAAAATGTCGAGAATAGAAAGGTGTATATATGGTACTCAGTCAACGAATTGACTTTAATAAAATTTGATTATTTTTTTTTTCCATTTCTCTCATCAATTTATTTTTATGCGTATACTTTCGCTAATTTATCGCCAAAAAAAAATAAATTCAAAAGATCTTAAGTTGTATCTTTTTTTTTGTCATGTGGCTCACTTTTTATTTTTCACTCTGTGAATTAAAACGCGTTTAAAAATTTAATTCTCAAGAAAGATATTTTTAAATTGTAGTCTGCATAGGTCGAATTAATTTGATATGACATTAAACTCCAGGCAGGTTTGCAAGTTTGGTGTCATTTTACATGTAAATAGATGGAGGATAAATCGGTTTAATTTAGTTAAGTACATGAGAGATTCCTTTCTTTGAATATTTTTTCTAATACACGGATTGCATTCTCTGAATTATTATAATGAATTTGATCAATTATTACATCGATATGAAACTGGTAAGCTGTGTTGTTAAGATTTGATAACAAGACAGATCTTACAACGTAAGAGAGAGAGAGAGAGAGAGAGAGAGAGAGAGAGAGAGAGAGAGAGAGAGAGAGAGAGATTGTTCAATACATGCTTTCATTCACGTATCCCCTCTTTCGAGAAATGCACACAAAAACTGTTTAAAACTTCTGCACTTAAAAATACAAAAAAATTAATGTAACTTTTTCCATTTTGAAATCTTTGTCTGTATTTTATCTTTTTTTTCGGAATCAACTTTCTATTTTTGTTAAGAAAATCGAAGCGTTACTGTGCGGACAAAGAGAGTATTCTTTATTCGACAAATAAAAGAAAATTTTCTTTTCTTCGGCTTTTAATATTCAATTAAAGTGTTATAGCAAGACTCATTCAAGTTTTTGTATTAATATCATAATAGCCCTGAAACGAATTCAAACAAGGAATTCCCCAATCGACCGACAAAGCTAGTAGGGGTGCTTTTTAAGTAGAAAACTTTATTCATTGTTTATTCAGACAAAATTTAATATTGGAACGGAGAGAACAATTAAATCATTCATTTCTACACTAGCTGCTTCTAATAATCGTTTTTGTGTGCTAATCAAATAATTCGGCACATATTGTTGACATAGGAAAAGAATGGTGAAGGTTTGCTTTATTATGAGGAGACGGGGGATACCTAGCATCGTTTGTCGGTAAACTCTCTTGTCTACGGAAGATCGAAAAGGCCGACCGGAAGCTGGCAGGATATGAAGGCTAAACAGCGCATACTCGCGATACAATATGGTCATAAGAGGTCAAAAGATACGCATTTAAAGAGAAAGTATTACATCTTCTTTTTGAGGGATCAAGTTTTGTGCACTGCTTGAGGAATTTTTCATTAAACCCCCCTTTTAAATTTTTTTGAACGTGTACATATTCAATTTCCGCGCCGTAAAGGATCATTCGTTATTTGAGCTGTAACAAATCCACGAAAACTCGGTAACGAATTTCCGGAAGTAAACGATTATCGTTAATATCGGCGTCGTTTTCTCGTTTTAACCGGTCGGGTGTCAATTAGTGCAGGTTACTAAACGGAATAATTATATATATATTTTCCTACATCAATTTTTAAAAAATACACATATTTAAATGGAGGTATGAAATAATCTTTTACAGTGTTTATAAATAACATTGAACATATACGCATATTATAATCTCAACTTATTCAGATGCAGTTAAAAAAAGAATGAATTTTATTTCATTTATTCATAGTTTATTGTTATCTAAATCATTTTTAAAACACTAAGGTAGATCCTTCCTGAACATACTAGTAATCGACACAAAAAACCCCCAAAACACAAAAACGCATAACAAAATCGAAAAAAAAAAGATTCATCGCTACAAAATCGGAATGGCACAGAATAAACATTGTAAAAACTTGAATTGTAAGCATGAATGAAAGTTAAACACTTATAAATCTTGAATTGCCATGCAGTGTCCATGATATAGAAATTCATGCGGATTAGGAGTGACAACGGAAGGCAGATCAGAAATAGAAGGAACAACAATTTTTATCAGCGATAAGAAAATTTAAGCTTGACATGTCATGGAGAATTATTGTGATAAAACTAAAGGTGTGAATGGAGCACGGACCTGTATGACCCGGCGATTATAACGGGAATAATCTGTTTATCACCCCAAAAACCCGACCGAATCAAATCTGTCATACCTAATCATATTTTCAAAAACTAAAACGTTAAGACGACTGAATATTCAACAAATTCCCCATCAGATCATAATCGACATTAGGTTTTATTCATTAATAATAGCCATAAACTATAGCATTTAGTAAAGGAAAATTCCGAATTCTTTAGTTTAAAATTTTGAATGTTTTCCTGTATCTTTATTGAGAGCTCTTTGCATTAAGGAGATTTATAAAGTCTAGATATTGCAACGGTAATGCAGTCCTATTAATTTTGAGAGAAGACATATTTTCCATATCAAAATTACATTATTTTTTATTTAGGTTTTTTTTCTCTGCATGGTTCATTGCTACAAATTGAATTGGGGGTTGAATCCAGAGAACGAATGTTGTATGAATTCTCAGATGTCTTTTTTCGTGCCTTTGATCTAGTGTCTCTTCTTCACTCTATAATAAAAGATTATTTTTATATAACGTTTACAGGACAGTGTGGACTAAAATAAATTGTCGAGACGCGTTGAAGTCATAATCAATTCTTGTTCACAGAGACAATTTATGATATTCCATTTTTCAAACCATAATTTGTCGAAATATATATTTTTCCTAGGTCATCTGTCAAGGTCCTTCTTTTTTCACGGGTTAATTTATTTCATTTATTTTCCCCCGTTTGAAGATCTAGAAACCATTTTGTTAACTTCTCTTCCATTACACAATGGTACCATTTTGGCCGAGTTAAATTACCTTCTGTATGCATATTTACTTTATTTTCAGAATGAACATACCATTTATTTAACAGTTAATGGCATTTGATGAGATATGAATTTAAAGTTATTGCCAGTTATCATATGTCACATTAAAGGGGGATCTTTGGAAATATAATGTTCAATGTTCCCAAACCGTTTCCTCTGTGTATAGAAGGTGGGGCAGAGGTGGTGCAGGCTAAGAGTAATTTATTGGGCAGTACAAAGCCAGAAAATGAGTCAATTTTAACTTAACCAAACGAAATATACACAAGAGACGCATGGCTGCTGGGTTCTGAAAATTCTAAATTAAGACAAGAACAAGACAAGAATAAAATTTGAATGGTATGCTGCGATAAATTCACATAGCAGATGAAGTTTGGTAGAAACTGTCTGATATTTTTGCACTGTTATTGCACAGTTCATTGACATACTGATAATTAAAAAGTGTCAAAAGTTAATATCATAAATTCAAACATGATTCAATCATTTGAAAGAAACCCATGAAATATCCTGCATTTTGAAGCAAACATTTCTAAAATTGTAAAATTTTTGAACATGATCCACATTTGGACTCTGTGGTCTAGATGATGGCATCAATATATAATGTTATAAGATTTGCACACTCTTTGAAAATTTTGCAACGGATTTTTCTTTTCATACGACAAAGGACCAGAGAAAGTTAAAACAACAATTACCAATGATGATTAAGATGACTGGATGGCCGTGGCCATTACTAGACTTTATGTATCTCCTTTCGACGAAGAGCTTTGTGTATAAAGATATAGGAAAATGTTCAAATTTTAAAGCTAAAATATTTGGAGTTTTCTTATCTAAATAATAGTCTATGGTCCAAAAATATCATATTATTTAAAAATTTAAGGTAGATCTGCCGATTTAATTGTTGACTTTCCAGCCTCCTTAACAGTTTTACGACAAAACAACAGTTGCTATGGTTACTAGTACATTAATGTTGTATTGTTTACCGAATAGAGCATGCGCAATACGTCGTCATCAGTTTTGGTTCATGACGCTGGGAAGATTTGAAACAGTATCTTCCTCCTATCAAATGTTCATATTCTATAAAATTACTTATATTATGAAATAACTTCTTCCAACCATAAGAAATGTGTTTTACTCGTGACGGATGGAATCTTAAATGATAAAAAATTTATAAAAAAAAACGTATTTGTGACAGAACCATTAGAATAGTTAAAATTTGCTATTGGGTGTAAACAAATCATTAAAGTCTGTGAATCTGGTATTTCTATTCTTTTAATTAAAATATACTTTAGATAGACTTTATAGAGAATTAATCACAAAATCCATTTACTTTTAAGTGTTAATTTACATAAATTAATCGTAAAAATTACTTTTTGTAGTATTGTCTGTAAAAAGGGCGTATGTGCATAAAACTGAAAAATACTGCATTGATAAGTCAATGCAAACTTAACTTACATGTACCTCTGCCTTTTACTATTTAACAATTTCTAATTGTCAATGAGTCCATAACTAATTCCGAATAATCTAAATTTTTGGATGGGACACCTAACTAAAGTAAATATATGAATAATCGAAAAACCAATCAATAAAATGAATAATATTGAATAAATTATCTAAATATTTTATTGATCTAAAATATAAAAAAAACCCAAAAGAAAACCAAATAATAACCCTTAACTAAAAACAGCGTTGGTCGGGTAGTATTTTAGTCAACCTTCACTTCGCTGCTCTAGCGATCCGGTCGTTTTAAATTTTTCGGCGATTTTCCCCCCGATATCTTGCTATCGGAGAGAGCAGGGTACGTTATCAATTTTAAATATCTTAGTGCCAAAATAATTATTTATTTACCGCGGCGTGTTAACTCGAACCCCGTGTCCTCGGCGCACGCGAGCGATCTGATTGGTCGACAGTGGACGGGAATGGGGTAGGAATCGGTCCTAACCCGATATAAACCCGAGAGAGTCGCGTGCGCCGTGTTTTCAGAGCTATAGTCCTGTCAAATCGAACTTACAAACCCTCTACCTGCCTGTGTGTACTACTCTTATCAGTACACTACACAGAGAGGCACTGACTGTTATTTTCTTATCATATGACGATTTACCGTCCAACAGTATTTCCGATTTTTTTTTCGCTTTTCTGCGACATCAGCATTAGGTGTCTCCTCTTTTTTAATGACGAGGTAATCGATTAAGGAGTTGTCAATGAGAAAGCTATCCAACTTGAAGTGCACTAGCGTTTGGACCTAAAGATTTTTTTATTGGTGAATTTTTTCCCCGTATTTTGGACTTCGTCTTCCAAGTTTTTTGTCCGCCCAACAATGACCGCCATGGATACTTTCCTATTGGACGAGGACTTTCTCGACTTCTACGAGCCTCTGGAATACAGTGACGGCTTGGACAGCCAAGCGTCCAACGAATCAGACGAGGACAATTTCTTTTTCTTTACGGACAAGCATACCGGCAAACCGGTGAAAAAACAACAACAACGAAAAGCCGCCAACATGCGCGAGCGGCGGAGGATGAAATCCATCAACGATGCGTTTGACAACCTACGCAACTCCATCCCATCGAACCTTAACGCCGACCGGAGGTTGTCAAAAGTGGACACTTTGAGGTTGGCCATTCGTTACATCGGACATTTGTCTAACTTGGTGGAGACCACTACTGACCTTCCCTCTGAGGCGGCCATGAAAAAGAACAGTAGAGCCCACGAAAAAATCATCGTCCGCTGCCACTTCTCCGGTAAGCTTTATTACATTGCAGGACAAAAACTCCGCCTTTATTTCTTTTGGGGGTTAGGTCAGTGGGGGAAGGGTTATGCAGGGGGTAGGGGTAGAGGGGCTGTAAGAGCTTGTGAAATATTGCAGGGAAAAAAAATCAGAGGTCTTTTTTTCATAGGACGAGTGGATTTAGGATATTAATATTTTGCCTATTTCGCCAATATAAAGATTCTCTTTTCGAATTTTGGTTGAAATAAGAAATTTATTTAATACTTTGTTAGAATAATAATGATGGCCATAATTTATGTAAATACGTAATAAATTGCAATTTATTAGGAATATGTATAAATATATCAAACATTCGCCACTTTAACAAGCAATATACAACACGAATACTTGTATGATACATATAAATGATAGAAAGACTCACCCAGTACTACTCATTTTTCTCTGAAAACTTTATATAACGGATGACATTTTGTTCGTTTTAATTGTTTTAACCACTAGACACTTTCGTTGCGTCTCTTAATCATTAACAAACAGTAGCCCCTACCCTTTCAAAGATTTTGATGTAATTTGTTGTCTTCTTTCAGATGAGACGGGCGGACTTTTGGATCAACAGGAACCTCTTCTCGGGCACTCTCTCTCCTGGGAGATAAATAAGCCACCGAACCAAACCGGGACCAACCGTTACTCCGCCAAAGTCTGGGTTCCGGAAATTCCAACCGAATCCGACCTGATTAATCTAAGTTCCTATTCCAACGACTTCCATCAATATCTGTGATGATTCTTTTCCAAAACAAAATCCCGAGGTTCTTCCGAAAAGAAATACATACTGACTTGTTGCAGACGATATTGTGAGCCATATTTGCAAAGCTAAGGTTTGGACAAAGTGCATCGAAATCAGAAAGATACTTTGACTTCTTAATCATCGAAAAATAAAAATCCATTTACCCAAGTTACCCGTGAAACGGTTGCTCTGCGGGGTGATTTTTCTTGACAACGCCATGCAAAATGCGATGTTAGATGCATGACAATGATGACGTCATAGTATTATTGTTCTTGTTGATTCTTATTTATTTGTTGAATATCGTACGAAACAATTATTTATTTTTATGCTGTATTTATAACATGTTACACATTTTATATTTTTATATGATGAAGACTATTACATATTGACTTTGCAATCTTTGTAAAATCAATAAAATTATAAATTCTTTCCGAGGTTTTTCTTTATATTTGTCTATCAAGTATGTGATAAAAAAGCGCACCTGTACATTGTAAGAATATAAAATAGTCTCTTTTAATATCGAAATTGAACGCACATAATAGCCAAGAAATATTTGATACAAAAGAAAGAGAATAGCAAGTATTTTGAGAAAAAACCCAATAACTAAACTATACGAATTTGAGCAATTTTTAAAAATCATAATTAATTATGAAGAAAGTTTTGTGACATTAAAAAATATTTGGCTTAAAAAGATTAAAAAATTTTATTTAAATGATTTTTGGAGACATAATGAAAATAAATAAATAGATAAATAAATAAATAAATAAATAAATAAATAAATTAATAAATAAATAATGAGTTCAAAGAACAAAACTAAATAAATAGAAAACAAAATACCTTTAAATGATTTCTTTTCAAACAAAAATAGATATTATTCAATAAGTCTAAATAAACCACGCCAAAAAAAATGGAGACAAGACGACAAGACATCTGTCAATAATCAGGTGATGTAATCTTGAATTGAAATAAAAAATAATAACCAAAGCAAATTTTTAAAGAAATAATTACATTTGAAATAAAAATCATCTGCGAGCAGTTGAAGAGGGCACCTGCTTCTAAACCTACAAGGGTTTAACTAATTACTCATCAAAGTCCTCATCCAATGCCCGCAATCAATAGATCGGTTTTTCAGTTTTTCAAAAGACCACTTCTCAAACCCGCAGCAATACAATAAGCTCCGAGAGACCCACTCCAAATCCACGCGACATAAGTAAATACAGGAGGGGCCCCGAAGGGGGAAACTGAAGTTGACGTTTGGGTGGGGTCTAACTGTAATTGAATTTGAAATTCAATAGCCGGGATATTTTTATCCTTCATATCATTTTTTTTTTACAAATTACAAAAAAAAATGCAAATGACACCTTGAGATTTCTTTTTAATGTTTATTTTACGATGTTTAGAAATCAAAATAAAATTAGATATTGAATAGTGTAATCTAAAAAATAACGGAAAATACAAAAAAAAAACCCAGCGTATTACGTGATAAACTGCATGTTTCATGCTGATACTGTAAAAAAACACAAATCGCCTAAATGCTTGAAAAGCGCATAGAAATTTAATTACACCAGATTCCGTAAAAAAAATTCACAATAACATTTTTAAGAATCGAATCGGGATGAAAAGACATGTCTTAACAGTTAATTTTGCTCCTGATTTAATTTGCAGTCTCCAGTCATTTATATAAAAATTGTACAGGATTAGCTTGTAGCTTGCTTTATTATTTCTTTAACTTTATATATAAATCATGCGAAGTTATATTTACATTTTTTAAAATCTTAATTTAATCATACTTGTTAAAACTACAATGCATGAGAATAAGATTAAGCGCTGAAATTTTGCAGGGGTGAGCATATTTTCTTCTTTTATTGTCAATCTGCATTTTTCTTATGTTAGTATATCGTGATTTCATTTCATTTGGCAATTCAATACCCCCCCCCCCCCCCCAAAAAAAAAAAAAAAAAAAAAAAACCAACACTTGCCTGATGGGACATAAACATATCTTTTCTTAACATATCAACATAACTTATTTTAATAACAGAAAAATCGGAAAACAAACTTTTACGATAAACTAACATTTATGATTAGACGCGCAACGATTTCTTTGAAGGCAAGTTAGCATTAAGAAACAAAGAGTCGCAAGTACGGAATTAGTCAGCATCGTTTTGACAACGTTAAATGCTAGTACACTTGATCGGCCAATTCTGGTATTTGTTTAACTGTTAAATTATTGATCAGAGAATACACCGTCTTTAGTTACAGCAAAGTAACGGTATTTTTCTGTCTTTGGTTATAAGACAGAAGCACTGAGAACTCGTCAGTTGGCGTACTCCACGAGACTTTGCCGAGACGAGATTTCAGCGAGCGGCTGGTGGCTCTCCCACGGATCCAAACCATTGCTGTATTTTGTACACAACTCTTCACGTTGTAACTAATTTATTGATTTTACTCATTGAATCAACAATTACTTTTGAAAATATATATACTTTCTTCTATTTTCTGGATTTCAAAATTGCAATCAGTATATATTGATTTTTTTTTTAGTTTATCTGATTAAAAACAATTTTTCTCTCCCGTGCCAAATGAACTTTTTTTAAAAATAATTGTTGTTAATCAAACTGGAAACTATATCTATTTATATTAATTGATTTCAACAAAATATCTGTAAGTCAATTCTGAACTCAAGAACATCCACGGTTATTATTTTGGACAATCTGAAGAAAAACTAAATAAAGTTAAAAATAAATTAACATTGATTTTAGTTTCATCTGTTTCATCCTTAATCTTGTCGAAGAAAAAAATCCCCGAAAAAACGTGATTTGCAGATGGAACTACTTTAACTAGACCTTGGACTTTCGGCAGGGAGTAACTATTTTTTTTTTCTGCGTCAAAATAAGTTATAAATGGTGTCTTGTGAGAAATACAGAAATTGCGAAGTCTTAGCTCAAAAGCCAGCCAAATCGTGTTGAATACAGAGAGCCATCGCTTAGTGGCGAGCAAAAAAAAAAAAAAAAAAATAGAAAGGCGTACGTCACATCGCTGTTTGACACAACTACCCAAAGTCCAAGCTCCTGTTAAAATGGTTTTAAGTCAACAAAAATGTACGATGCTTTTTTGCAAGCGCTTTCGAGCGCTTGCAACTACATACGTTTGTTCAATTCTGGATTACGCATGCTCCACTTTACGATCGGGCATTCTGGGAAAGCTACTGTGATTAGACTGTACGATTGCAATCTCGAAAAAAAAAATAGATATAATCCGAATTCTGAAGTTTCTCAGTTCATCGTCTAACCTACACATATAATGTACATATGTGCAAGAAAAACTTTAGTCATATAACGCCAAGATGGTAAAACTTACGTTTCCTTACAATTAATAGTATTACATGTATATCACCTTTCTAGATAATTCTGGAAAGCAATATAACACCCACCCCCCTCCCCCCAAAAGAGTAAGAATGACAAGAAGCGATTGCAAAACCTTACTAATATTATTCTTCAATTTTTAATTTTTCCTTTTTTGACGGAAAAGCCCGACTGTTTTAAAACAAGAAACGACATTCAAGCGGAAAAAATCTACATCGAAGCACAAAGAAAAATAATATCTCGATCATTGGTCAAATTGGATTGAGTGTATCATGCGGAAAAACAACATTCACGCGAGAAATTTGCACAGAATTTATGTATCAAAATTTAATATTTTGTTTATACATTCACTTTAAATTATCGATCGATCGCAGTTGATATGGACCATAATAAAATAAGCTTGTTCACTGTTATTTATCAAATTGTTCAAAGAAAGATAACTCGAAGAATATTATAAAAGAATGTTTACCAAACTTAATACATTCCCACCCTTATCACTTTTAACTACAGAGAGTCGTCAATGTTGAATGAATTAGACTTCAAAATCTGTTATCAAAACATTCTGGAATAATTTTTGAAATTTATGTAAAAGGCCCCCATTCCCCGTAAAAAACCCCTAATAAAAATACAGAGAAAAAAAATAACTTTCCGAACCGTTTTTCCTCCTCGCCGTTGAACAAGGTACAAGGAATTTATATTAGACGAAAAAAAAAATAATGGACTAGCTGACTGACATACTTATATATATTTTTCAGGGTAAATTTTACCGATTTTTCCTGAGAAGTTCTATTACAAAAAAAAAGTAAGACATAAGGACGCTGGGTTGTCAACAAAATACCTATAAGACCTATACCTAAATGTTTAAAACATGATCATGATTTATTAAGCTATAAACTATCATTAATCTAACAAGATTTCCAGAATGCTCCAATATTTTAATATAGAGCTCTTTTCCGCAAGGATATTACTACAGTGTCTTAAAATGACCACCACTTTCCGGTCCTCTTAAGGTACTTCACTAAACCTTGAAATAGTTTCTCAAATCAGCAGAGAATTACTTGATTATGATAGAGAGCTTGATGGATAAGAAGTACATGTACATGTATATATATCAAATAGGCGAAAAAATGTGCAATTTTGGATAAAAATTTTATTTTAAAAAATTTCTTTCAGTAAACATGAACAAAAGCCACAGGCGGATTCGAACTCATGATCTGCGGTTCACAAGCCTGATACTTTAACCACTGAGCTATGACGATATACATCTGATTTGATTGATAAAAACAGTTTAACAAAACATTTAAATCGCCATCTTGTGACGTAGTTCTTAAAAAGTATAAGTCTAGGTGTAGTGAAGTACCTTAATATTTGTTAAACATGTATATCACAACATTAAATACCACAATAGAAACATAATGGAGTCGGACAACAAAAGATAATGAATACATTAATGTACACATTTACTGAAATAAATGCTCTTTAAGTTACATCAGATGTCATATCAAGACAACTTCTAAATATGGCACAATATGGAAATGATTGTCATGGCATTACGACAATAGTGAATGTTTGAAAAAACCTAAGTAAAATGGGGTTAAAAATCTAAGACAAAATTTTGTTAAAATCAAAACAGGAAATACTGCATTCAGGGATATATTCACCTCCGTTTTATTTTCGTCCCTTTTGCCCTAGTTGTCAGAGACCGAATTGGAAAAGGAACGAATTCAAAATAATTTTAAAACTACCGTGTCAATCAGAAGAAGTGTCTATGACGCAACTCTATTTGGACAAACTCAAGACGGGGCGAACACGTTTGCAAGTAAAGAAGCACGAGAAAAAAAAAGCAAACCACAAAAACAAACACGAGGCGAATATAGCCTTGTATACAATTAACAATATCCAACCACAACATCGAAAAAAAACGATCCATTTCACAGCAATTGTCATTCAACAAAAGCACAAAGGCAGACTTCATAATTTTCATGTCTTTCCGGTCATGGTAGAGTTTTGCATTCTAAATATCTATTAACGATTCTAAATGTATCTACAGTTTAGTTGAAGAAAGCGAGGACTAACACATTTTACATGCTATCTATCTAAAACTCTATATGTTGCCACATTTCCGTTAGAGAAAGCGATGGCTAGCAATGGCGCGGAATCATGGGAAATAAAAATGTCGGCTTTACACGGCTCTTCGTTGTCTAGCTCTGTATCAACCATCCCAAGAAACCTCCCGGATGGGGAAACCACGTGGAGACGGTTTGAGCGGGAATCGATGACAATAACATACCGGTCACGTGAGTTGAGCACTAACCCGTTCGGTTCTCTAAGGGGGAACGTTTCAGTTCCCTGATACTTCTGGAATATGTGCCCCCGTCCCGCCATCTTGACGAAAATGACGCTCTTTTTCTGGAAATCTGTAACCATTATCCTGTCGTCAACGACTGCAATACCCCGGGGGTAGGACAGGAAGGTTCTTCCGGTGTTTTCCGGATAACATGACGTCATAATGTGACCGTCTCTGTTTAGAATATCGATTCCCGGAGGAGAGAAGAACTGCGACAGCGTGGCTCCGATAAAAGTCTGATTGGCGGGATTATAGGTGAGGACAGAGTAGCCTCGCTTTGTTGGGATCTTCTTCTTGATGATAAGTTCCGGTTTTACGTAAAGCATTACATATATCATCTTGGCTTCCGGTACTGCAATGGCGCTGTATCTATTCGGCATGCTTGCGATGTCCCAGGGCTGGAAGTTCCCTAGAGAAAACACGTGTACCACGTTTCCACTGCTGTGGATGACCTTCAGACGGTGGTTCCATCTGTCGGCCAGAAGTAAATATTCCGGGTCAATCCATGACAGTCCGAATATCCTTGGCGATTTCATGTCACCGATAGCGGTCGAAGCTGCCTTCCAACACATCTGAAGACGAATATGTGTACCAGGTCTGTCACGTGATTGTGTTCTGTCGACTGATTGGTGAGCTTGAGATTGAGGTTGATGATGACGTCTTTGAGGCAATGGAGAGCGGTCATCCTCAATCTGTGGTCTACCAGAGATCGCATACCCCACAGACCGAGGCGAAACCGGCCGTCTCCGATCTTCAGATGACACTGAACCACCATCGGGTGAGTCCATTATGGTTGGTGGGGGTGCAGAGGGTACAGGACGGAGATAGTGGAATGCTCTTGGTGAATTACCTGAAATTACGTCAGATAGGCTAGGCTTCGTTTGGACACTTTGGTTCGGTGTTTGGTCTTCTTCTGTTCCAGCCAACTCGACTGGCGTTTGATCGAAAACAACACCTGGGTACGGCGGCGGCGGTTCCTCCGTGTTGCTGATTTCTATGAAAACGTTAGTGTCGGGAATTTCTTCATTTTCTTCTTCTGACTCGGTCTCGGTCACAGACGAAACCGAACTGGATGAAGTTTCACAACTGTCTTCCCGTTCCTGTTCAGACTGCGCCTGCGCCGAATCGTTGGCGTTTGCCATTGCACACGCGTCCTGTCTTTGGTCATATTGTCTGGTGTTTATCACCTCTATCTTAATGAGATCAGTGGACGTCAGAGCGTCCTCTAGTTCTGTGTTGATGATAAACCGGGTCTCCGGGGACTCAGTCGATAGCTTATTTCTTACGACGTCCAGATGATTCAGATGTCCGTTCATCCCAGTGCAAATCCGCAAGGCTGACGTTTCACTTATTTTATCCAGTTCGCCGCAAATCTTTTTGAAAGTGGTTAACTTTTGTTCGACATCCTCTAATAAGGTCGTACACAATTTCAAATCCTCTTGCAAAAGATCTTTTTCCAAAGATACAAGATTTTCTAAGTCTTCTTGCACTTTTTGTTCTTGCTGAATCAAATACTGAGTCACTTTTTGACGCAAATCAGAGAAATAGTCCGAAATACCAAGTGCTGTTTGTTCCTTTTTCATCAAGAGTTGTCTTCCTTTGGGTAAAAGAGCACTGTGGGTGTCCGTTAATTCTGTAAACATTTGCTTGAATTTCTTTAACAGCGATTCTTTAGTTTCCTCGAAAACAACATTTAAGTTGCTGTCAAGTCTGATGACGTCACAATCAGAGTGCCCTTCCTGTCGGCAAAGTACACATAACTGAACCATGCATGTCTTGCAATAACTGTCTACATCGGCACGAAGATGTGACTTGCACTCAATGTTTTCTTCTCTCGCAAAAATAAATTCCTGTGCAGTATCATCATCCGAAAGTGACGCAATGTAATCGGAATTTACTTCCGGGTCAGCGGAAATGACGTAGCCACATTTTGGACAAGGGTAGGAGGGTTTTCCTTGCTGTTCTTCAAGGTATGTTTTAATGCAAGCATGACAAAAACTGTGGCCGCAGACCGATCGTTTTGGCGACTTTAGAGTATTCTTGCAAACAAAACATTGCGACAGTGCCTTAAGGTCATCCATGCTAAGCCTGAAATAAAAACAAAATAATTTTCTCAGGTATCATGATCATCTTGTTGTGTTCTACTTCAAAGTTCAAACTCGCTGATCAAAAGAAAGATGACTCACTGATTTTGTCAAATCAAAAAATAGCGCAGAGAAGAAAATGAACACGCGCGGATCCAGAATCTTTTTCCGAGGGGAGAGGAGGGGGAGGGGGGTCAAAGTAATATTTATACTTGCCAGGGGGTCTGAGGCCTATCTGCGATAATTCTTCTGTGTAAATTAAAAAAAAACTGAATTTTAAGTGCCCCCCTCCTATCGGTCCCCTTCTAGATCTACGCATGCCCTCTTTTAAAATTAAAACGCTGCTTGTATTTTCTAAACTTATGCTACGTTATTTTTCTGAAGGGACCAGAAGTTATTTAAGCCTTCCGGTACATGGTTATAGACGTGGATTAGAAATCAATTCCAATATGAATAAAAACATGTTGGTGGAATCAGACGCTCGCTTTGTAAGGAATGAATAAGTCATCAAATATAAAAGTATTGATTGCATGCATGCAGGAATCTAGGGAATCTGTGGTGCCTTTTATCTACATCTGCATACATGACTTAACTTTGATAATTGTAAGTGTTATCTGGGTTGAAAAGACGAGAGAGAGAGAGAGAGAGAGAGAGAGAGAGAGAGAGAGAGAGAGAGAGAGAGAGAGAGAGAGAGAGAGATGTATCATGTGTTATTCCCTCTTTGTTACATGTAGGCTAAAATGGTTTCATCATACAGGATATCAAATCTGCTTTGCGTTAAATGTAGCTTTGGAGCTTTGTATTGAACTAAAATATATGCATCAATTAAGATACTAATTATAGCAATTAAGTTGATAAGCCTTTCCCCCTCCCCTCTCCATCTCAAGCTGGTGGGTGCTTGTCACAGTATATCATGCACCCACAGAGCTGAAGGTTATATTCTAATCGTGCATTTATTGGTTGAATCTTTTCAACTACGGATAGCAAACAATCTACAAATTTTTAAAGTACAGTTCACATTAAGCATTAGTTTTATATTTGATGACAAATTATATCGAACTCCATTGATTTCAATTGATTTAAATGGTCTTTTCTCAACATAATATTGGCATTTCGCAATCTTGAGAGATAATTTTTAGCTTGTTTTTAACTATAAAAATTCGGTAAAAACCGGATGTTACCACAAAACCATAAGCTTCGATTGATCGGTTATAAAACACCACAGGTGTACTTACAATTGCAGTGTACTTATAGCCTTATTGTACAGGTATGATACAGGTAGGCCATATTTCACCCAGGTAATTTACGGATCAACTTCGTTTTGTTTACCTTTGCTATTGCGACTAAACAACAAAACCCTCTTGGGCAGACTTTATAATTCCGATATATTTAAAGAGGCAGATTTTGGATTTTTAAAACTTACGACAGTCACTGTTTGTGAGAATAAATGCATGCTAAGAAAAGCAAAATGTATAAGAGACCTAAGACACAAGCAAATACTTCAGTTTTCCACACTTTTTTTCTTTATGCATTTGAGGAATAATATGAAACTTGCTGAACAGCTTCAAAATGTCAAACTACAGATCAAGTTTACACTTTTGTAGCGTCTGATTGACATATTTTCGAGAAAATTAATTTTTTATATTCCAATTTCTTAATGTTCGGGTTCGTTATCGGGTTCGGTGTGTAACTGAATAAACGAGGTCAGTATGTAGTCAGTATACTGTGCGTTACTTGTACCATTCCTTTTCCTGTACCATACCTTTTATCATTTCTAACAAACAAATGAATTCTATAAAATAGTGTCAAGCATTGTGTTGTAAATTTAATCGGCAGGGTTTTTTTGTATTATTATTACAATCGGGTTCGTTGTCGGGTTGGGCTGTTTAACTGTTTGGTTTGATTCGGGGTACAGAAGACGGTAAGAAATGATATTGTGCATAACAGTGCATTGTTTTCACAAATTTTTACCAGCAAATACAGAATAGACTTGGCGAAATTACAGGAGATGAAATAAAGAGTATTATTTTACCTATTTCCTATTTAATTTCTATATCAACTATATAGTTTTAATTTCCTCTGTTCTTTTATCTCTGATTAAAGCATGACATTTCGTTTACAATAGCTCTGAAATAGTTGTGTGCCTGGAAGCTTTCATAGAATAATACAAACCGGTAGGGGACGTGTATTCTCTCAGAATGCTTGTTTTTCTTTCAAATATGTTGACATGCAAGATAAATATGTTGACATGCAAGATAGTTATGTTAACATGCAACATAACTATGTTAACATGCGAGAAAATTGCAATCAAATTATAAAAAATCTCATAAGATCTCAAATATCGCCAACCTGTGACATCCAAGTACTTACTTATGTTTTTGGGAGTTGATTTTAATCAACTCTCCTATGCAGTTACTCTGGCAAACCGAAACAGAAACAGTGTTTGGACCTAAGCACAAATCATCACCGCTGACAAGAGTTAGTTCTTGAAAATAATCGATAAATTCGATGTAATGTACGCTGAAGCATTTTTTATAAAGGAAACATTTATAAATACCTAAAAAATAGTCAGATTTTAAATAGTACGAACAATTTAGTACGAACAATTTAGTTTTTTTGCAGTCGTATGTATTCCTACGCCAGAGTTCAATATAGTCTCGTTCAACCATCGGCTGTCTCCGTACATCTCCGACAAGCAGAGAGTCAGTCTATATTTAGAGGTCGCATCATCAAGCTATCACGTGACCTGGTATCTCTTACTTGTCGGAGATTAACGGAGACAGCCGATCATCTGATTGAACGAGACTAGAGTTCATTATTGGTTGGATCCATACACTTTTTGAAATATTTCGAATACCGATACATAGTTTGATGAAATCAATTCTATTTTTTAATGATTCATAAGAGGTTTTCTCGAAATTCTAGATCTTGTCGGAAAAGTCCGAGACTCCATATTATAAAATTGTGCGTAATTCAAATAGAGATAATAAACTACTTGCCAAGCAAAATAACATATCGTTGATTTTGAGATAAGTAATAATCGATAAAATTAACTCCCGTCAGTACTTTGATTCAATAGTTAAGAATGTCTCCAAGTTCACAGCGACATCGCGTTTTGATTGACAGCTGAGAGAGCCTTTCCCGAGGTCTGCCGGAAAGGCCCAATAGGCTGCGATTTGATCATATTAAGTAGAATTTACGCGATTAAAAAAGGGCTTCACTCCTTCCGCCCCTTCTTAATCAGGTAAATTTTACTTGATATGACCTTCCTATTATATGGAACACCTCTAAATTGTGACGTTCTCCCTATCAAATTTAACAAACAAAAAAACCAAGTATTTTTTTCTTTCCTACTAGTGTTACCTTACAGCGTAGTGCAATGGTTGAAGTGTTAACTACGAATATTTTAGTCTTGAATTCGAATACCGCTGAGGCTTTTACAATTTTTACGTTTTCAAAAAAAATTGAAACATATTTATTGGTCAATCATTGTAAAACTTTAAAAAAAAAATTTAAACCGGTGGGGGTATTTTTGATTATTATAATGCACTCTTATCCACGTTAATATAAACAGGTGTCCCGTGTCATCTTGAACTGGAAACCATAAATTATCATCTATCTTGTCTCCAATTTTCGCATGACACAGGGATTTCAGGTATGATGACGTACGTTTGTATTTTATATTATGTAAATGCGTCTTTGCATTGCAAAACTTATTTAATGCTTCGCTACAATGCACGAAAAATAAAAAATTAAACCGCACAAAAAACCCTCGATTTAAAGTGATTTAAAATAAATTGACTGATCATGCGCAGATTTGAGAAAATATTAAAACCTGTTGTGATGTCTAAAAAATACAAATTGAACACTTTGAAAAAGTTTTCGAATAACATTTTTAGGACTGTGTACAAACATTATTTTATGAGCATAAAACAACATAATAACACAATGAAATAATGCCAATGTTATAATATGTGTATTGATTACGAAACAATCAACATTTATTACCAATCATGTCAAAATACACGAACACAGACACCATATTACTCTACAATATGGCCACGGCTACTTTTTCTTCTTGTGTTTTGCTACGTTTTCTTTCGCTAGTTTGCATTTGGGATCAAGATCCAGCGCACATTTAAATGCACCCAGGGCCTTCTGTTTATCTTTGGTCCGTAGAAGACTGTATCCCAACAGGGAATAAGCCTTGGGGTCCTTCACTCGGTCACACATTGATTCCATGTCCTGCACAGTGGTGATCAGATCCGCTTCCTGTTTGGTTTGGACATAGCACTGAATCAACAAATAATATGCGTATATCACGGACAGGAGTTCCAGACTTCCGGTGGCGTTTATCTCCCTTTGTATGTTCTCGTCCATAGTTATCGATTCCATCTTACCGTAGTAATTAACACTCGTAGGACTGTCTATTTCAGATTCTACAGCCCGTCTTAAAATTTTGATTGCGTCTGTGTATTTCTCACATACACAGAGGAAGTGACCGTATTCTACGAATAAGCCTGCGCCGTGACCTTCGCCCTCTCGATTCAAAGCTTCTTGAAACATGGCGTCGGCTTTCTGTATCAGATCTTTTTTGTTGGCCTTAAATACACACGATGCTGCATGATAGAGACAAGCCAAGTGCTCATACAGCCCAGGCCCCTTTTTCCCATCCACATATCTAGTTATCAGAAACCGACAGAATGTAATCGGTTTCCAAATCTCTTCTATCTCTAGGACGTTGCTGAATTCGATGTTCTTTTCATTCAAAAGATGAGGAATGTAGTCGCGCTGCTTATCGGCGTCGGTCTTACCATAAATAGGGACCACGAAGTTATCAATGACATCTTCGAAAATTGCAGCACAATGTTCGAAACCATATTCGTGGTAAAATCCATTGCATAACCCATTACACACTATCATAAAACTTTCAACCGTTTTCTTGGCCTGGGCACTGGACTTGTATCCTTTCGCGTCCGCCAGAACCTGAGCAAACATCTTCTTTACTTCTGTATTGTAGGGAAAGACATCCAAAATTGTGTAGTTCTCCGCGAGAGAAAATAGTTCCTCTAAGGGACGCCTTCGGATCGTTGTAAACCTTCTCTCTAGCTGGGAGGACTGCAGATCTGATAAAAAGTCTAGCAGATTATTTTTCTTGACGAAATAGTCCGGTAGGAACTTTTGTTTCACTGCATCCAACAACTGGTCTAAAAGATACAACACACAGTAGGCCGGATTCTTATGCCAGAGACTAGAACTCAGGTTTTCGCATGCGTAAAAAAAGATGGAACGTATGTGATGCTGGTGTATCATGCCTTCTGATATAACGTGAACACAGAGCATATTGAACATTAGAAAGCATTGTCTTTGGGAGTCGGCAAGTTCTTCCATGATCAAAGTCTTTTCCGCAAGGGCAAACGATAACCGCCATTCAATGTCGGATTGAGAGCTTTTGCAGTGAGGTGTCGGAACGATATGGCAGCCCATCGACGTAACCTTTTCCACTCCGCTCTCTGAGGGCCAATTTTGCAGACGTCTTCTAGATACCCATTCGTCTGCTTGTGTTGGCCATCCGGGATAAAGGATCGCCAGTTCATGAGTCACCTCTGACTGCTCTACTTCTTGAATTAGACCAGTCTGATCGCTTGCTGACTGTTGTTTAAAACGGTCCTGTCGTGCGCTGAGTAAGACACCTCGGAGACCCTGAGAGGTAAAAGGACGACGGAGGTCCAAGGAATCCTCAGGAATTCCGGTAAATATATCTGAAAATTTCATGTCTAGACCATTTCCGGTTCCGGAATTCAGCAATGTGCCTAGCATGGAATCTATCGCTTTTTTGTTAGAGGAGATTTTGGTCTGGAACTTCTTCTTTGATAGACTGCTGCCTAAATATATAATACCTTTTTTATTTACAGACAAATCTTGTTCATTTTCGTTACTTCCATTTTGAAGGACTTTTAAACGGCAATGCCCGGCATGCACGTTTTCCTGGGAGATGACGTAATGACATGAATCAGCATCGGTGACAGAAGGTAGTGCAATTTTGACGTCTTTTATATGGAAAAACGTCACAGTGGGTTCTTTAGTCAGGCATTTCTTCGTAAACGTTCCGTCCGGTTTTAAAACTACAAACGCAGGAAGTCGCAGTCCTTCCGCGAAGCTCCCAACGACCGTTTGTGTTTTGGTCGGCACAAGAGTTTCTACGTAACGGCGTGGAACGAAACTGTGGACGAAGAACGAGAGGTGGAGGTACGGGAGGTTACTCGGTACGTCATTTCCGGTCATGAAGTCCTCCAAAGCTTGGCTCTCTGCCATTTTTCGGGAATACCTGCCAAAATGTACGAAAAAGAAGTATTGAGATAAAATAAATCGTTTTCAAAACATATAAATAATTTTACAATAAGTTTGAAAAAGAAGATTAGTGTCTCCCACCATGCCATTTTCAAATTATGTGAAAAACAAATCCACTTAAAAAGGATGACAACACGTTATAAAACCAGTCTGTTCGATATGATCATAACCAAGTGATGAAAACAACCTGTTTGCCCGACTGATAATGTTCAGAAAGGACATTTAAATTTCAAATGATACTAAAAGATGCATAGTTTCAGGCCCCACACCAAAACAGAGGTGATGCATGTATATAGCGATAGCTGGTGGTTTAAAGGAAAGTCTCGAAAAAGGTGAATAATGAATCAATATTGATTTTCGGTTTTATTTTATTCATGTTTTACTTATTCTTAATACGTAAATTGAAGAAAACGTCCTAAAAACAGAGATTTTAACTACGGTAGAACAGACTTCATAAACGCCATTGCACCATGAATTGTAAATTTAAAAAACCGATAAAGTCAATATGTTGAATGAACTATAAATTTTTTGGTTTTTTAACTTTACAATAAATGTACAGTTGCAATGCATGGCGTAATAAGAGAGAGGGAGAGAGAAAGAGAGAGAGAGAGAGAGAGAGAGAGAGAGAGAGAGAGAGAGAGATATGTTATCGAAATGATAGTGTTGTCCATTGTTGGTGCATTCTTTAAAACGTTTAAAACTGGGGCAAGGTAAATTAATTACAGGTGTGTGTTTCTAACCGCTTTACATTTCAAAACAACATGAACGGGCCAGTTGATAAAACACATCTAAATGAACACGAACGCTAACAATTCAGTAGACAGTAGAACATTTACCTTAAGGTTACTCGAAATCTTCATAGAATCATGTTGATTTCATGTTCTTGCTGTCTGTTCCTGCCAGTGGTTGGTTACGAATCGTAAACAAAGATGGCGGCCACCATACTGAATAATGCATTGGGGTTCCCCGAGATCGATACAACGAAGGAATTACATTTAAATGCCCAAGGATTATCTTAATAAATATCAGGAATCAAGTCACATTTCTTTACATTTTACGATGGCAAATTTATCAGCATTTAAACTTTCAAAAGGTAATATTCTATAAGTCTGTCGGCCATTTGGGGTAATGAATAGCGGTCAGTTCGGTTTATAGGGATCACTGAGCTTTATTCATAACCGCCACACAAAACCATGTGTTAAATCATTGGTTTTAAAATAAAAAATTTTTAGTGACGTTAAGTTGCTTGTACATTTTTAAAAGCCGTTTATGCATTGTCGTTTTATCATATTAATGGGTATCAGTCCTGAAAAAAAACCCTGGAATATTTTTAGAATCCAGATTGAAAAAAAAACCATATAGATATTTCATCTTTTTCTAAATTGTTTTTGTAAAAACTGAAGATGTCAGATACACAGTCTGCAATGTTTAAAACTTAAAAAAAAACTGTGAAAAGGAGATAAATTTATCTTATGATACAAAAGTAAAGTTTTGAAAATTAGTAACCTATATTAGGCTCATGCGCGGATCTGGGTGAGTGGGGGGGGGGGGGGGGGTTGGATCCCTGCCCTCACTAAAAATTTGAAATTTGAAAGTAATTCAATTCTTATTGGTAAGTAGCTGAAAATGAACCATATACCGGAAACACCCCAACCGCCCGGCGAACAAAATTACCCCCCCCCCCTTCACTCAATTAAAAAAGAGCAATCTATAGTGTGCTATGTATCAAATACAATAAACCAATAAACTGTTTGGGCACAAGCGGGGTTAGCATGATAAAAGATATAAAAAAATATGAATAATTTTAGTTGTAGGTATAGGAAATAAAAACTGATGTCTACATAGGAATTAAGGAATCATCCTTTGACGTCTTTGGGTTTTTGGTTATTATTGTCGGTACGTGATCAATTATATCATAAAGCCCTCCGGGACTTATTGATTTTAATCACATGCCCGGCTGTAATGAAGTCAAAAATTTATTTTACCATTCCTTACTTACTTGTAGAGCATAACATACCTTTTTCAATAGAAATCTAAGAGCTTAAGTTAAACACAATCCTTATTCATTTTTTTTATTATCAATATAAGGCCATTCAAACTTGCGAGTAATCATATTATGACATGCGCATTTGCAGTGCATTTTAAATGTCGGCATCTCAAAACGTCTATATAATTTTTAAAAATGAATAAACAAATGCTTCAGACCAACTCAACATTTGTAAATTAAAATTAGAAAACAGAAATATTACTTTGTTTTTTAATAACATAGTTGTACATGATGTTACACGAAGTCAAGGCGTCTATTTTTATTGGCCGCAAATTTGGCAATGATAGTTGAGATCGCAACATGGTTTGACACACGTGCGTGCGTGTGTGTGTGTGACGTCAAACAATAGTAATAATAGATATTTGCTGTGTGTTATTTTTTTTTAACATTTTTAATTTTTGATCTTAAAATAATGTGTAGGCACGTGCCTAACGGCAGCTACGCCACTGTATGACAAGACAAAATTACTAAGCGCGGTAAAAAATGTTAAAATGTGGTGAAAGTACATGACTGCTTTATACGGTTTTGTCAGTTTTATATCGAATTCCGCGATTCCGTCTATCTAAATTGTTAAATATAATTTTCATTTCACATTAGATAACTTAAAATGGGCTGAAAAACTTCTAAAAATGAATAAATATTGCCAAAACCAACCGATTGTTTATTAAAACAATATACATGTATCACTTTTAGATTTTTTTCCCCCGAAATGCAACAACTTTTGTTTTAGCCACGTTTTTAATTATAGCCTGTCCCAAGACATTTATGCCGAACATTTTCATAAATTATTCGATATTTATAAATACCTCTTGATTCAGACAATGTTCATTCAATAGTAAAAATCGCAAGATTTCCTTTTGAATTTATTAACACCCCTTCTAGCTTGTTAGATTTCAATACACGGCTAGAAATAAACATGCTACTGACATTTTGCGTTGCAAAAAAATAATTGAAAGTACCCGGATAATAACATTGAAATAACGAGGTATTAGGAGTGAATAACGAATGGAGAAAAGATGTATACATTTTCCATTATAGAAAAATGTAAGAAATATATTTGTTTTAGTTCCTGTGATTTTTTTCCGAGTGAAAAATGATAGTGTGTCTATAAACATATCTTGGATATTTTCCCTTTTATTGCTTTGAGTTGCTTTTCTTTCACAGGTATGTGTATCTTAATTAAAAATAGTCTAAATGTGCTGCATAAATATCTTGGGACAGACTTAAATATTTCAACTTTTGCAATAAACATGCAAATTATCAAGCATGTTTAAAAGGCCTTCCTTAGACTCGGACATTAAAAACAGGTCATCTCCACACACTAAGAGAAACATTGAAATATTTCAGTTGAGTAGATTTACATAAGGTTGTAAAGAGGTCACATTCTAAATTATAAAATGTTTAAAAAGAATAAGAATGGAAAAAGTGTGCTATATTGTAACACATGTGCACAGATTGGGGTGCATTGGACACCTGTCAATATCACTGTGAATAAAAGTTCTTTAAAATCAAAATACATCCACCGGTTAAGAATTTTTAAATGATTGACCTAAAACTATGTTTTAAAATTTCTGGTGTGAATTTTTTATTTTCGTAAATAACAGACTTTGATTTCTTGACATGTACGTGTGATTATACTACAAACAAATAGTGTTAGTACATGTGTGTTTAACTGTCAATTCTTCAGCGATGAAATTAATATATTAATCCATTAATCAATACATGTACTAAAGGAACATACACTGACAGTTACGTTACTGATATAATTATATAAATGTGTATTTCAATAAACACTGTAGATACCAAAAGTTGTACACTGTAACAAAGTTGTTGTTATTGGATACGTAATGTTCACTGTAGATACTTGTACACTGTCACTGTATTGGTGTAACGTTGTCCCACAATAAGATTGTTCTCATCATCAACACACACACTATAGGGATTCTTTACCACTTGTTGTTGTGTGAGTAGTAGGGACAAGAACTGACCGTCCTTATCCAGAAGATGAACTGTGTGACTGTAAGTATCACACACCAGGATGTGTCTCAGGCGATCAGTACACATTCCTCGGGGATAAAACACTGACGCCTGACCTGTGTAGGAGAACCTGTGTTTTCCTGATTTATTCACCACCACTACAGCATCTTTGAGTGAATCTGATGTACAGATATCACCATTAATGTTTTCTGTGATGTAGTGTGGATAACTATACAATTTCTGTCCTTTGTTGTCCCTGTCTATGTTCTGTATTTCTTTCCCTGTCTTGTTGTACCTGGTGACTTTACCTTTTAAAGCTATGCGCATCCCCACCAGTATGTCTCCATTGATGTGGGAGGAGTGTATACTGAGTGGTGTCCAGTCTCCTGTTTTAATGAATTTAGTGATTGTATTATCCGGTGTTATCTTATTGATGAATTTGTTGTCTTTGTCTGTATAGATCAGATCCCCGTCCTGTGTTACTGTGTGGTAGCAGCCTTCAGATCTACTACTGGTTTGTATCTTCTGTAGCTGATTCCCGTGAAGATCTGTTTGGACAAGTTTACCATCTACACCACTGGCCCAGAGTCTGCCTGATTTACCAACTGATACATGACATACCTCATCAACACCTGGTACTTTGTACTCCCTGACCTTGGTGACAGAGGAAGACATGGACAGTGTTGGTTTAACGTCAGACTCCCTCTGTTTTACTGTATGTTTCAATGGTATAGAGGCAGTCTCAATGGTTTTTATCTTCCTGTGCTCTGGTTTAGTATTGGGAACCTGGATTCTACCCAGTAGCATTGCGACATCTTCCTTGCTGTATTGACCAGCAGTAAATACTGGTGTGACCGGTTTGGATGTCTCTGGTATGGGTCGTATGATAACGTTTTTTGATTTGAGAGCAAATGTTAATTGTTCTATGTTTGAAGGAGATAGATAGCCATAAAATGTTTTGATTAAATCATTGAGATAATTCATGTAGGCTTCAATTTCTAGGCTTTTTCCATTTAATGTTTCTAATATTGACTGTTCTATTTTGTTGACTTGTTCTATGTTATCTGATGTGACTGTGTCTACCAGATTTTTCAAAGACTCAGCTTCAGCCTTCATGGATCTTCTTAAACCCTCCATAATCTTCTTTATTTCTGTGACATCTCCAGCAATTTCCTTCTTCAAGTCTTGAGAAGTAGGCTCCAAATGATTTCGAATTTTGGCAATTTCTTCTTGACATTGTGAAACCTTTTTATCAAAGACCTTCTCAAGATCGGTAAACGCATGACCGCGATGTTCTTTTGTGGTTGCGCATTTGTAACAGAGGGGAATTTGGCATTCCTCGCAGAGAAGATCTATGTCTTTTGTGGAGTGAATCCTGCATTTTTCTACAGGAAGTTGCCGCTTGCGTTGTTTATAAGGGACCACTTCGTGGTTCTTGGTTTTCTTATTCTTCTGATGATCATTTCTGCATTGTTCACACATTTGTTGGTGACAGTTATTGCAGTAAAACTGGCAAGATTTCTCGCAGTCTTCAGTGCCACACACCAAATAATGCTGGGCATCAGGTGGTATTTGGGATTCAGATAATGCCATCTAAAACAAGAAAAGTACATTTGTAAAGTAAGTGAATGGAAGATGTACCATTTATTTTGCTATGAAAAACTATTAAGGGGTTAAAATTATCTACATACCCCCTCTCCCCATCAAATACAAAAAAAAAAAAAAAAAGAAAAAAAGAAAAAAATGCATCTTAATTTTTTCATTCGTGTTATTTATGGTTTTCCCTTTCATTGATCACATATTTTAAATTAGATACTATGGATTAAAAGAATCCTTTAAACAAATAATGATTTTGTAATTCTAAGTAATGTATGTATGTACATTAACATGAGACTAACTTTTCTAATTGCTTCGCTGGAGACAGGTGGTCAATTTCACAAAAATTAAATTTAATATGGATTTTCTGCAGACGACTTAAATAATAAAAAAATATCAAAAGGAAGTTGGATTTTTTTTTTATTTTCATTAAATCATATTAAATCATTCCAATTTTGATATTGACTATTCATTTATAAATTGCTGATGTCTTTTGTACTGTGTTGTAATATTTCATTTCACCCACTCTATATAATTAAACTATATGTGATATGCTAAAAATCTGATACACTATAAAAACATGATTGAGATAACAGTGCTTAAAACACCTGGTGATATTTTACCTGCATGGTAGTCTACAAATGATTGATACTGTATCATACTACGATATTTAAATGTGATCATACTGAAATAATTGTACATGCCCCCCTCCCCTCCACCCCGAGGGCCATTGGTTGGTGAATTAACAATTTATACATCTAAATGGTGGAGGGGGGGGGGGGCTCTTTAACTTGACATGGAGAGTCCAAATTAGTCAGTACAACAAAACTAAATCAGACACTTAAGTGTGATTGCTGAATAAGCATATATACATCTGCATGTAGATAGATGTTTTATACAATTAATTTATCAATTTTTGCAACAGTAAGCATGGTAATATTTTTTTTTTTTTTTTAGAAATGTTTCAATATAAGGTCAATATTAACATTGTATATTAAAACATCGCAACAGATCGTTATTGTAAAATTTTAACATTTTCCAGTGTCTATCTGAGATAAAACTACGGGATTTATTCGAATTGATCACTCCCGACTGTATTTGATCACCACATAATACTTGAAGAATAATTCTTTATTCCTTAAAATCGAATTGAATTCGGCGCGAAAGGTTCAGGCGCAAAATGTCTTTAGGGATAATTGGTCTTGGTGCGAATCGTTAATAGGAGCGAAACGTCCCGTTGCCCCTTTTCTGACCCCCCCCCCCCCCCAACCCTCTAGATCCGCGCATAATGGCTTCCATTTGCAAATCAAATATGAACTTATGAACACAATTAAAACAAGTGAACGTGTGCTTCGTTTGTCTCTGACTCAGGACATTTAGTTAAAAGTAAACAGTTTATCTCTAAACAAAACATTGTGTGAATGCATGAGCCGCTGAAAGAGAATGAATGCAGATCCCCTATTGTTAAAAAAAGGCCACTACTTTCGGTTTAGTAATCAGAACTTGCATATAAAATTGTATATATCTATTGACTTATAATATTTTGGAACTAAGTTAATTTTTTCGTTAAGGGAAACATGTCTATTTCTGAAACGTCATGAGATGTAGATTCTTATCATTTTAATACTTACCGTGTGACTGTATCGATATCACCTTTAACAGGTCCGGGACACTTCCTGATAATGATAGCATTATTTAACACGTGACAATTTTTACGTCAAACAGGTTCTCCAATCAGGTGAACGTGTTTACTTTTCAACAACATACACGTGGTTTGTGGCTGTTTTATAAACAATATTTCATTGCTTGCCGGAGAATTCGTAGAACTTGATTTTTACTTTAGAAGGTGAAAAAGGAAAGACTATGTTTCATTCTCACCTTGAAAAATACTGCTGTTTGAATTTTTCAATTGTTACTTCAAAAATCGATCAGTATCAATAGACTGGCATACACATACAAGTAGAAGCAAATTTTGATAAGGAATAACTGCATTATTGTTTATTGGTGACTTAATTATTGTGGATCATAATGATTATTAAATGCAGGTAATTGTCAATTTTTAGCATACGTAAATAGCCACGATAGTAGAAATGCACAAATATACAAATACAGAAGTACAAGTTATATGTATTCATGTAGTATTTTGTACACAAAGCATTTTGATGAGTGTCCCTGAAGAAAATTTCAAAACTCTACTTATGGTGTCCCAAACCTAGGGTATCAAAGCGTACTCACTGCATCCAATATAATAGGACGTGCCTCTCTTTTCAAGTTTGACAATGGGGTATTTAAATAGGTTGATGTAAAGCATCATATACAATATTTTTCAAATCATAGAAATGAAAGATCAGACATAATTATCCATATCTGTTTCATTTATCTGAAAAATAATTGAAAATAGGTTTCCAAAAAACAATTCAAAATGGTATATATTTTCAATACGCTTTGTATAAACTGAAACTTGTAGTAGCCCACAAAGTCTTGCAAATCATCCACCTGATTGGTTTGTAAAAGTAAACAGATGATGTGATGTTTAAGTTTTATGCGTTTTTATACGTTTAATCCACAGACTCTCGGAAGAGGTATAATACTACAATAAACATAACAGGAACATCACAAACTGGGTACAAACATTAAATGCAAACGACACAGTTACGATTATAAAAAAGGCGGGAGTTGCGTATATCACAATATATGTTTTTTAAAGTAAATAAACAATTAAACTTGAAAAGTGTAGGATTAAAAGGTGAGGATAAGTGACATCTGATGTTAATTTAACTTACTCTATGGTAGACCGTAATGTAGCCGCTAAAGTTGCGTGCACATGTATATAATAGGGTGTGCACGTTGTGCAATTTACTTTCAATAACAAAGAATGTTAACTCGTACATAAAATGTCTTAAACAGTAGTAGGCATGTCATTCGTGAAACTGTTTCACTACAGTTAGCTAATTTTGTATGCAAATTTATGCCTACGTCACAAAATCTAGTGGTCTCGACCTGTTTAACTTGGTTTAACTTTAAGAGTTATGACACTGGTAGGGAACAGGACAACCAAAAAAACATCAAGTCGCCCACAGTATAACCAACGACAACTCGCCCACAAACAAGTCGCCCACAGTATAACCAAAGCCAACTCGCCCCCCAAAACAAGTCGCCCACAGTATAACCAAAGAAAACTCGCCTCCAAAACAAGTCGCCCACAGTATATTAACCAAAGATAACTCGCCCCCCAAAACAAGTCGCCCACAGTATAACCAAAGAAAACTTGCCTCCAAAACAAGTCGCCTACAGTATATTAACCAAAGATAACTCGACTCCAAAACAAGTCGCCCATAGTATAAACAAAGTTAACTCGCCTTCTAAAACAAGTTGCCCACAATATAACCAAAGACAACTTGCCCCCAAAACAAGTCGCCCACCGTATAACCAAAGACAACTCGTCCCCAAAACAAGTCGCCCACCGTATAACCAAAGACAACTCGCACCCAAACAAGTCGCCCACAGTATAACCAAAGACAACTTGCCCCCAAAACAAGTCGCCTTCAGTAAAACCAAGGACAACTCGCCTCAAAACAAGTCGCCCACCGTATAACCAAAGACAGCTCGTCCCCAAAACAAGTCGTCCAGAGTACAACTGAAGGCAACTGGTCACCATTTTGGGGCAACGCACAATAGATTTTGTTTGTAAAATAAATTATCAATCATACGTCTAAGGCGTTTCACTATCGGATAAGTAGCTAAGATGGAAGTTGAAGCGCAATAATCTTGATATCAATAAGTTTGATTTAAATGAGGCGCTTGATATCTAGATAATTTTTTACTCCAATAGAAAATATTAGAATTCATGAGTATATGAGAATAGAGATAGGAAATGAATGAGGAAAGAAATCTAGAACTTATTTGATCTTATCCTCATACAATCAAATACAACTAAAAATGAGCTTAAAATCCCTTTGGTGTTTTTTTTTCTCAAGGAGGTGGGGTGGCACACCACCTGATGGTAATTTTTAAAAACGAAAATAATATGATTTCTCTGTACTAAAAAAATCACTGTAGTAAATTAAGAGAATTATCTTATTATTAAACCAGCATCCACGAAAAATCGTACCCTGGATAATATAGTATCCATATCATATTATAGGGTACGGGTTCCGGAAAGAAAACATGATGTTTTTGTTATTCTGCACGCAAATGTTTAGTTGTAACTTGAATCATTATTTTTGATATTGGTAACAAGTTGTCATTTGACAAAGAAAACAATGTATCGGGAATGGGTGCTGGAGAAACTGAAGTAATAGATCTAGAATGGGCCATGTCCGTTCAAGTGACATCATCAGTCAAAGCAGAAAATTTTATTGTACGGACATGATATGTGTTGTGAAACGCTGATACATGTGCCCTGTATGCAAGATTTGTCTAATTAGTGTAGACTTAATCCCATAGCCAATATCATAATATAAACAATATTATTAGGTGGAAGGAAATACAAAAACCAAAGCACTAATTTAACTGTTTAAAACTGTGACAGAAAGGAACACACTTTAAGGTCATCATTAATAAAAAATAAAAATACCAAAACATGCAATTATCAGAAATGAAAGTTAAAATAAGGGAGTGCCAGTATACCCAATAAATAATAAAAAAGAGGAAATAGCTAGTTCACACTGAATTCTTTTTATTGGCTGAATGGGCCATGTCCGTTCAAGTGAAGGAGCCGAGGCATCAATATATAGCCTTGTATGGCATCCCTAAAAATGCAAAAATGTTGAACCCTGGGAACAGATGTTCACAATTACATACTGTCAAGATAAGCACATATTAGTTATAACCAAGTCCAATGATACTACTGGTAAGCCTTAAAGCCGCCACGAGACTATGCCAAATGCTATGGCTTAGTCTGCGCCACCAGTAGTAAAAATTAAATAAATAAATAAATAAATAAGCGCCCCCATCTCCACAGAAAAATGAACTTTAGATAAAATTAAAAAGGTAATCAGCAAAAGGTTAACGAGTAATCAAATATTGATCACTGTCAGATACATAACAGATGTGCATCATAGGCAAGATCATTGTCTGCCAATATCAAACTGACTGGGTATATAAGTGCAAATAAGTCAGGAGCTATAATATAATCAATGCAGCCACTATAAATTTGTGACTGAGACTATGACCCGTTAACCAGTCATAGCACAGCCATGGCCCAAGCTCTCCCAATTTTGGTGACACTTTTTCAGTGGGTTTTGTAATGAAGGTCTGCAAACCTTGTTGGAGGCAGTACAAGAAAAATTGGTTACCGAGTTCAGAGAGATGAACTCCGTCAGGGGCAAACAAGTGCGGACAATCAATCTGAATTTCTGGATATCGAATATATCCCCCCCCATTTGCGGATTAAGGCGGTTGCAACAAAGCTGTTTAACCGTTTTCTGACCATATCCGTTGCTTCTTGGTCACCACCGCCTCGCCAGTGCTGGCGGGGAAGTATCTGTGACCAAACCAAAACAGTGTCGGGCAACAGCTTGGACAAACTGACCAAGGTGTTGTTGATTTTTAGTCTTAAATCAACAGACTTCTCACCTTTATCACCCGGTATGTTATTGCCCCCACAGTGCAATACGAGGAAATTGGGTGGGTCCTCTACTTTTAGTAAACACTTGATTTTCGGCATGATTTCCCCCCATTTCATTCCACCCTTACTCTGCCAGAAAATTGTTGCCCGATGCCTTTCTAGCTCGAGGTGAGTTTGAAATATTGAATGCCTTGTCTGACAAAAGGCTCTCTTAATAATGGACGAACCCACAATCCAAATTCTAGTATCTGCAAATACAAAATTAATTGAACGAGAAATATATACACACATATTATGTATTTCAAAGTAGTATGTTAGTTTATGTCTAGATATGACATAAAGCAGCTACCATTGTAACCCTGATGTGAAATAAATAAAAACAGGGCAGCGTGACAATAACAAACTAAATTGTATAACACCTTAAATGCACAGTATAAATGCCAGCAAAATGCTTAACTTCTGATGTACATATACATGCAACGAGATTTCCAACGCCCATTGCCCGCAATATCCTTTTGACTCATTCCACTAGCCCATGCGTTGGAAGCTGCTCCAATGCGGAAAGAATGAGTATTATACATTTTGGTGTCCAAGCCTAGCATTCTAATAGCCTTGTTAAATACCGATTCTGCTTGATATCTGGTCACTGGATAGCCAGACAAATGAATGAAAAAAGCTCCAAGGGAATTTGGTCTTAAAATTGCATATTTATTTAGATGTTGGATAGGCCCGATTTGGCTAGAAGGCACTAAAGTGACTGTGGCACCCTTTCCCTTTTGATCAGTTTTGGAGTGTCTTAAGGTTATAATAACTGAATTGCTGGTTGATAACCGAACATCACCTACTTGTATTGCATGAATCCTGTACTAGCTCCCCTATTCTAAAATATCCAAAAATGCTGTGCAAAAATATTTGTGACTTTTACAAAATGCTGAAAGTGAAAGCTCAAGCATTTGTAATAGGACGGGTTGGGTCAGAATCACACCCTGAATTTGTTTACCGTTCCCTATGTTGTTGTTATTTATTTTCCAGGTACTTTGTGCTTTGAGATTCTGCTTGGTCTTACTTTTAAGTTTAAAAATATATATTTCACCTTTGACACTTTTATACACACCGTAATGAAACACACCAGTTTCAACAAACAAATATATTAATTTTATTTACGACTTTATAGAAAATAACCAAAAAAAAAAAATAAATAAATAATGATAACTATTGTAAATTCCTGCCGAGTATAGAAAAAAATGTCACTATCAAAACTCCCTATCAAAAATCTCTCTCAAAACCACCATCAAAAGCTCAAAAAATCACCCTCATCCTTGCGTACGGGAACGCTAGCCTACCTATCCGGGGAAAGGCGTAGGGTAAAATGCAAAAATCTCTTTTAAAGGGGAATGGTTAGAATTTTAGTCAAAAATTATTTTTTATATTTTAATGTTAATAATGCTACAGTAAGGCTTTTTAATTGACAACCAAAATTTGAGTGTCATTTGTTGAGTTATTTGCTGGTAGAAATTTGTGTAAACAATGCACTGTTATGCAGAATATCGAACCCGAACATTAAAAAATTGGAATATGAAAAATTCATTTTCTCGAAAATTTGTCAACCAGACGCTACAAAAGTGTAAACTTGATCTGTAGTTTGACATGTTGAAGCTATTCAGCAAATTTCATATTATTCCTCAAACGCATAAAGAAAAAAAGTGTGGTAAACTGAAGTCGGACAGACAGACGGACGGACAGACAGACAGGCGGACAGACGGACTGAGGGACGCAGAGGAAAGCTATAGTCCCCTTCGGTGAAAACCGGTAGGAGACTAATAAAGAAATTTCTTCTCAATTACCTGCTGCAGCACAAGGAGGCTTGGTGAAACAATATCCATTACGTAGACAAATACAGAAAGAAAGAAGAGGGTACATGAAAATATAACACTTTCTATTACTTATTAATCATTTTATGAATTTATGTTATAAATTGTTATAAACAATGAGGATGCTCACTCCTCCTAGGCACCTGATCCTACCTCTATCCATTTGGAGGTCCGTGTTGCTCTGCTTTGAATTTGTATTTCGTTTTATGGAATTTTAAGATGGTTCACGGTTTGTTATTGTCATTTTTTTCATTCCTTTATGCCACAAACTTTGAAAAGGGGTACATTTTATAATTTTAATTTTCATAGAGCAGCAACTGACTGATGAAAACAATGGCTTTTAAAAAATCGATTTCCTCTGTGGTGTCAAAATTGCTTTGAAATATAGTAATTTTGAATAATTTTGTATACGGTACATATCATTTTTTTAAAATATCAAAATCGTTAAAAATAATCAAAACACTCTGAAAATTAACAAAAAGCAATGTTGCCTGGAAAAATGGAAAGTAGTTAATTTTTGTATTGGCAGTATTTTCAAATGATGCTCTTTAATTAGAGCTGCAGATATCAAGGTGTGTTCGTTTTCTAGTTCAGAACTTTTATTAAAATCTTCCTGCCGGAAGGTGGTTTGTTCCCGTTTTGCACACATTGGAAAACTAGGTATCGAAAAAATGTGTGCGAAACGGGAATCTGACCAGGTGAGATAATTGCTTAAATGCTATAGTCTATATCACAGTTTCTGTGAGTCTCTCTATATAGAAACGATCGTTAGAAATACTGGGCTGTTAGTAGAATATAAATAAAGTTCTTGTTATCGTGAATGTTGCAGGATAACCTCCTCGGTCTCGAAATGTTGTTTGAAATATAAAAGCCTCGGCTAACGCCTCGGCTTTTATTTTTCAAAACAACATTTATCGACCTCGGAGGTTATTCTGCAACATTCACGAAAACTCGTATTTTATTTCTCAATTATATTCTGTATTTAAATTAATTCAACTATTGTCAACACAAAATGTAAAAGTTTTTCTTCAACTAAGGTAGATATATTAAGAATGCTTTTGTTATCAGAAAACTCTATGCATAAATTTGCTTCTTTTTTTCAAGTGACCCGTTTGTATGTATATTAACATGTATGCATTAACTGTCATGTATATGTATGAACTGTGCAGCTGTTGACCAATAAACAGTACAATACAATAATAGCTTTGGATAATTCGCTTCTTATCAATAGAGGGAGTTATAAAGCATGTTTTACCAATGTTGTCAATTTAAAACAACAGCTCTTACAGGACTTCTTGCTCGGATACCAGCATCTCGTAGTCGGTTTCTGGCCGTTTGAACGGAGATCCTCGCTTTCCAGGAATGAACAAAGCGGTTGAGGTTGCTATTCTGAATCGTTCGAGCAAAGACTGTAACCTAATGGAGCGGTCTTGGGCAGCAGTGGTGACCCTTGGAAGGTCTGACCTTGGAAGGTCACGGGTTGACCCATGCTGTCGAAACCTAGGCGTGAAATGTTACTATGACTTACATAAAAAACTCCAACTACAGCTGTCTGAGATCCATCTGTTTCTATCTACCAACAGCATTATTGCGTTGGGCTTCATTTAAACGCGACATAATGTGCGAGTCTAAGGTATAAAGAAAGAACCGATTTAACCTCAAACCCCCTAATTTTTAAGTGCCAAAAGGCGGGGTTAAGCATGAAAAACATGCGTTATCGATTTAAATTTGTTTTTCATGAAAAGTGAGTGGGTACCAGATTATAACAGTCCGTTTAGATGACCTTTATTCGAACCAACCATTTTTAATTAAAAAAAGCTTTAATCATACACACAATTTAAATATCAACATTTAAAGCTGTGATCATAAATGATCTTTAAAAGGTTATGAGTAATTACACCTACGTTCTTTTCTGTATTCAACCTTCCAGAAAACGATACAAACACAAATAGTTAAGACAAAGAAAGGAAATGCAAAATAATGAGTTGAACATGTTTTATTAACTATCAAATGCCAAAAGGACCGGACACAGATTCTCAAAAATAATTACATCCACTGTTTAAAGCAAATTTGTGTCATTTTTGGGAGTTGATTTTAATCAACTCTCCTATGCAGTTACTATGGCAAACCTAAAGTGAAACAGTGTTTGGACCTAAGCACAAATCATCACCGCTGACAAGTCTTAGTTCTTGAAAATAATAGAAAAATTCCAAGTAATGTATGCTGAAGCACTGTTTTTTCAAGGAAACTTATCAATAAACACTTTGAAATAGTCAGATTTTATATAATACGAACAACTAAGATATTTTTATTGTCTCATGTATTACTACGTCGGAGTTTAATATAGCCTCGTTCAACCAAACGCTCGGCTGTCCCCGTAAATCTCCGACAAGCAGAAAGGCTCTCTTGCTTGTCGGAGAGTAACGAAGACAGCCGAGCGTCTGGTTGAACGAGACTAGATTTCGATATCAATAGTGCTTGAATCCATAAAAGTTTTAGAATTGCTTTGATTACTTATACATAGTTTGAAATTTATCTTTAAATATTTCACAACATGATTCATATGGGGTTTCTCGAAATTCTTGTCGGAAAAGTCTAAAATTCATATGATAAAAAAGTGCGTAAATTCAAATACAGACTAAAAACTAATTGCCATGGAAGATAAGTTGATTTTAAAATAAATGATAATCGATAAAATCAACTCCCGTCAGTACTTCAGTACTTTGATCATAATTGCCAGCTTGTTTTTCTTGGATTCAGTATAACTTGGTCAGTAAACATCTTTAAGGAACAAAATATTACCACTATGGAATCATCATGGTCGTGAAGGACCAATGTTCCTGACTTTCGCGGGTAACAATTGCCCACGAATTAATATCCCACGAATGTATTCACAAGCATTTGTTTCATATTTATAGATTACTGTGGAATCATTCAAATTTCTAGGGCCAATTTTCGTGGATTGCTTAAATTTTACAAATTCATGGGGCGTTATTACATGTATTCTCTTATATCTACAAAAGGAAATATGACTTTATAACCCTAATATAACGCCACTTCCGTTGAAGTACAAGAACGGTTGGAACTTTGAAAACAAATCAATTGAAACTGAGTTAGACTCTACTTAGTAAGTTTCCGATGAAATCCAGTCGCAGAATCACATTCAAGAGCCCAATGATTTTCCTCGGATATTACAGAAGCAATCTATTCTAATTTCCTTTACGGAACAAAACGGACAGAGAAAAAGAAGAAGTTAAATTTTGCCTCGAATCGGTTACACGAGAGGTCTGTGATATTGCAGTTTTGATCTACACTTGTTATAAGAGTCAGAATTGAACTATAACTAATTTATGTGCCTTGACAAACTGTAAAATGTAATTGCAATTGCAAATTGTAATTTTCTCAAGAACGCTTTGTTTCGATGTCAATTCATATGAAGTAGGCAACATTGCAGAAAAAAATACATAACCCGCGTTATGCAAAGATCGATACCTTCATTACCCGCATAAATCATCCAAAAAGATTTTTTTGTTTATATTTACATCTTTTTTTGGGACAAATTAATATAATAAATTAATCGTAAAATGTAATAAAAATTCGCAGAATTACTGTTAAATATAATCACGTTAACTAATAGAAACGGCAAAATCATCTCCTATGGGAGTCAGAGGCTGACATCATCATGATCATCATGATTATTTCGTGCAGTCCCTGGTTTTGTTAGGTCGCTGTAGGTTTCGACCGGGGCGTGTTGATTTCAGTCCTGTCAGTTTCTACTGCTGTTTTTTAGAGCTATGAATTAACTATGTTTCTGTAAGAAATAAAGGATATTATACTTTAATATATACTATACTGAAGTATATATTTCTCGTTGTCGAACTCAATTGAAAATAAAAAGACCTATTAAAATGAATACATGTAGATATCTATCGAAATTAAAAATTAATCAAGTACAACACACAAACTCCATTTGATAATGTGTCTATAAACTTACTTATCTTGGATATTTTCCCTTTCATCGTTTTGAGTTGCACTTCTTTCACAGGTATGTGTATTAATTAAAAATAGTCTAAATGTGCTGCATAAATATTTGGGACAGACTAAAATATTTCAACTTTTGCAATAAACATGCAAATTATCAAGCATGTTTAAAAGGCCTTCCTTAGACTCAGACATTAAAAAACAGGTCATCTCCACACACTAAGAGAAACATTGAAATATTTCAGTTGAGTAGATTTACATAAGGTTGTAAAGAGGTCACATTCTAAATTATAAAATGTTTAAAAAGAATAAGAATGGAAAAAGTGTGCTATCTTGTAACACAGGTGCACAGGTTGGGGTGCATTGGACACTTGTCAATATCACTGTGAATAAAAGTTCTTTAAAATCAAAATACATCCACCGGTTAAGAATTTTTAAATGATTGACCTAAAACTATGTTTTAAAATTTCTGGTGTGAATTTTTTATTTTCGTAAATAACAGACTTTGATTTCTTGACATGTACGTGTGATTATACTACAAACAAATAGTGTTAGTACATGTGTGTTTAACTGTCAATTCTTCAGCGATGAAATTAATATATTAATCAATACTAAAGGAACATACACTGGCAGTTACGTGACTGATATAATTATATAAATGTGTATTTCAATAAACAGTGTATATACCAAAAGTTGTACACTGTAACAAAGTTGTTGTTATTGGATACGTAATGTTCACTGTAGATACTTGTACACTGTCACTGTGTTGGTGTTTCTTTGTCCCACAATAAGATTGTTCTCATCATCCACACACACACTGCAGGGACAATTTAGCCCTTGTTGTTGTGTGAGTAGTAGGGACAAGAACTGACCGTGCTGATCCAGAAGATGAACTGTGTGACTGTGGTAATCACACACCAGGATGTGCCCCAGGAGATCAGTACACACTCCTAGGGGATAAAACATGGACCCCTGACCTGTGTAGGAGAACCTGTGTCTTCCGGATTTATTCACCACCACTACAGCACATTTGAGTGAATCTGATGTACAGATATCACCATTAATGTTTTCTGTGATGTAGCGTGGACCTTCATACAGTTCTTGTCCTTTGTTGTTCCTTTCTACGTTCTGTATTTCTTTCCCTGTCTTGTTGTACCTGGTGACTTTACCTTTTAAAGCTATGCGCGTCCCCACCAGTATGTCTCCATTGATGTGGGAGGAGTGTATACTGAGCGGTTTCCAGTCTCCTGTTTTAATGAATTCAGTGATTGTATTATCCGGTGTTATCTTATTGATGAATTTGTTGTCTTTGTCTGTATAGATCAGATCCCCGTCCTGTGTTACTGTGTGGTAGCCTTCAGATCTACTACTGGTTTGTATCTTCTGTAGCTGATTCCCGTGAAGATCTGTTTGGACAAGTTTACCATCTACACCACTGGCCCAGAGTCTGCCTGATTTACCAAGTGATACATGACATACCCGATCAACACCTGGTACTTTGTACTCCCTGACCTTGGTGACAGAGGAAGACATGGACAGTGTTGGTTTAACGTCAGACTCCCTCTGTTTTACTGTATGTTTCAATGGTATAGAGGCAGTCTCAATGGTTTTTATCTTCCTGTGCTCTGGTTTAGTATTGGGAACCTGGATTCTACCCAGTAGCATTGCGACATCTTCCTTGCTGTATTGACCAGCAGTAAATACTGGTTTGACCGGTTTGGATGTCTCTGGTATGGGTCGTATGATAACGTTTTTTGATTTGAGAGCAAATGTTAATTGTTCTATGTTTGAAGGAGATAGGTAGCCATAAAATGTTTTGATTAAATCATTGAGATAATTCATGTAGGCTTCAATTTCTAGGCTTTGTCCATTTAATGTTTCTAATATTGACTGTTCTATTTTGTTGACTTGTTCTATGTTATCTGATGTGACTGTGTTTACCAGATTTTTCAAAGACTCAGCTTCAGCCTTCATGGATCTTCTTAAACCCTCCATAATCTTCTTTATTTCTGTGACATCTCCAGCAATTTCCTTCTTCAAGTCTTGAGAAGTAGGCTCCAAATGATTTCGAATTTTGGCAATTTCTTCTTGACATTGTGAAACCTTTTCATCAAAGACCATCTCAAGATCGGTAAACGCATGACCGCGATGTTCTTTTGTGGTTGCGCATTTGTAACAGAGGGGAATTTGGCATTCCTCGCAGAGAAGATCTATGTCTTTTGTGGAGTGAATCCTGCATTTTTCTACAGGAAGTTGCCGCTTGCGTTGTTTATAAGGGACCACTTCGTGGTTCTTGGTTTTCTTATTCTTCTAATGATCATTTCTGCATTGTTCACACATTTGTTGGTGACAGTTATTGCAGTAAAACTGGCAAGATTTCTCGCAGTCTTCAGTGCCACACACCAAATAATGCTGGGCATCAGGTGGTATTTGGGATTCAGATAATGCCATCTAAAACAAGAAAAGTACATTTGTAAAGTAAGTGAATGGAAGATGTACCATTTATTTTGCTATGAAAAACTATTAAGGAGTTAATATTATCTACATACCCCCTCTCCCCATCAAATACAAAAAAAAAAAAAAGAAAAAAAGAAAAAAATGCATCTTAATTTTTTCATTCGTGTTATTTATGGTTTTCCCTTTCATTGATCACATATTTTAAATTAGATACTATGGATTAAAAGAATCCTTTAAACAAATAATGATTTTGTAATTCTAAGTTATGTATGTATGTACATTAACATGAGACTAACTTTTCTAATTGCTTCGCTGGAGACAGGTGGTCAATTTCACAAAAATTAAATTTAATATGGATTTTCTGCAGACGACTTAAATAATAAAAAAATATCAAAAGGAAGTTGATTTTTTTTTTATTTTCAGAAATCATTCCAATTTTGATATTGACTATTCATTTATAAATTGCTGATGTCTTTTGTACTGTGTTGTAATATTCCATTTCACCCACTCTATATAATTAAACTATATGTGATATGCTAAAAATCTGATACACTATAAAAACCTGATTGAGATAACAGTGCTTAAAACACCTGGTGATATTTTACCTGCATGGTAGTCTACAAATGATTGATACTGTATCATACTACGATATTTAAATGTGATCATACTGAAATAATTGTACATGCCCCCCTCCCCTCCACCCCGAAGGCCATTGGTTGGTGAATTAACAATTTATACATCTAAATGGTGGAGGGGGGAGGGCGGGGCTCTTTAACTTGACATGGAGAGTCCAAATTAGTCAGTACAACAAAACTAAATCAGACACTTAATTAATTGTGATTGCTGAATAAGCATATATACATCTGCATGTAGATAGATGTTTTATACAATTAATTTATCAATTTTTGCAACAGTAAGCATGGTAATTTTTTTTTTTAGAAATGTTTCAATACAAGGTCAATATTAACATTGTATATTAAAACATCGCAACAGATCGTTATTGTAAAATTTTAACAAATTCCAGTGTCTATCTGAGATAAAACTACGGGATTTATTCGATTTGATCACTCCCGACTGTATTTGATCACCACATAATACTTGAAGAATAATTCTTTATTCCTTAAAATCGAATTGAATTCGGCGCGAAAGGTTCTGGCGCAAAATGTCTTTAGGGATAATTGGTCTTGGTGCGAATCGTTAATAGGAGCGAAACGTCCCGTTGCCCCTTTTCTGACCCCCCCCCCCATCCCTCTAGATCCGCGCATAATGGCTTCCATTTGCAAATCAAATATGAACTTATGAACACAATAAAACAAGTGAACGTGTGCTTCGTTTGTCTCTGACTCAGGACATTTAGTTAAAAGTAAACAGTTTATCTCTAAACAAAACATTGTGTGAATGCATGAGCCGCTGGAAGAGAATGAATGCAGATCCCCTATTGTTAAAAAAGGCCACTACTTTCGGTTTAGTAATCAGAACTTGCATATAAAATTGTATATATCTATTGACTTATAATATTTTGGAACTAAATTAATTTTTTCGTTAGGGGAACATGTCTATTTCTGAAACTTCATGAGATGTAGATTCTTATCATTTTAATACTTACCGTGTGACTGTATCGATATCACCTTTAACAGGTCCGGGACACTTCCTGATATTGATAGCATTATTTAACACGTGACAATTTTTACGTCAAACAAGTTCTCTAATCAGGTGAATGAGTCGCAACGTGTTTACTTTTCAGCAACATATACGTGGTTTGTGGCTGTTTTATAAACAATATTTCATTGCTTGCCGGAGAATTCGTACAACTTGATTTTTACTTTAGAAGGTGAAAAAGGAAAGATTACATACATGTGTACCATAGACCATATATGTTTCATTCTCACCTTGAAAAATACTGCTGTTTGAATTGTTCAATTGTTGCTTCATAAATCGATCAGTATCAATTGACTGGCATACAAACGCATACAAGTAGAAGCAAATTTTAATAAGGAAAAACTGCATTATTGATAATTGGTGACTTAATTATTGTGGATCATAATGATAAATAAATGCAAGTAATTATCTATTTTTAGCATACGTAAATAGCCACGATAGTAGAAATGCAAAAATATACAATTACAGAAGTACAAGTTATATGTATTCATGAAGTATTTTGTACACAAAGCATTCTGATGAGTGTCCCTGAAGAAAATTTCAAAACTCTACTTATGTTGTCCCAAACCTGGGGTAGCAAAGCGTACTCACTGCTTCCAATATAATAGGACGTGCTTCTCTTTTCAAGTTTGACAATAGGGTATTTAAATAGGTTGATGTAAGGCATCATATACAATATTTTTTCAAATCTGATCATAGAAATGAAAGATAAGACATAATTTTCCATATCTGTTTCATTTATCTGAAAAATAATTGAAAATAGGTTTCCAAAAAACAATTCAAAATGGTATATATTTTCAATACGCTTTGTATAAACTGAAACTTGTAGTAGCCCACAAAGTCTTGCAAATCATCCACCTGATTGGTTTGTAAAAGTAAACAGATGATGTGATGTTTAAGTTTTATGCGTTTTTATACGTTTAATCCACAGATTCTCGATCGGAAGAGGTATAATACTACAATAAACATAAAAGGAACATTACAAACTGGGTACAAACATTAAATGCAAACGACACAGTTACAATTACAAAAAAGGCGGGAGTTGCGTATATCACAATATATGTTGTTTTAAAGTAAATAAACAATTAAACTTGAAAAGTGTAGGATTAAAAGGTGAGGATAAGTGACATCTGATGTTGATTTATCTTACTCTATGGTAGACCGTAATTTAGCCGCTAACTTGCGTGTACATGTATTCAATAGGGTGTGCACGTTGTGCAGTTTACTTTCAATAACAAAGAATGGTAACTCGTACATAACATGTCTTAAACAGTAGTGGACAAGTCATTCATGAAACTGTTTCACTACAGTTAGCCAATTTTGTATACAAATTTATACCGACGTCACAAAATCTAGTGGTCTCGACCTGTTTAACTCGGTTTAACTTTAAGATTTATGACACTGGTAAGGAACAGGACAACCAAAAAAAACAACAAGTCGCCCACAGTATAACCAAAGACAACTCGCCCACAAAGAAGTCGCCCACAGTATAACCAAAGCCAACTCGCCCCCCAAAACAAGTCGCCCACAGTATAACCAAAGAAAACTCGCCTCCAAAACAAGTCGCCCACAGTATTTTAACCAAAGATAACTCGCCCCCCCCTAAAAAATTGCCCACAGTATAACCAAAGAAAACTCGCCTCCAAAACAAGTCGCCCACAGTATATTAACCAAAGATAACTCGACTCCAAAACAAGTCACCCACAGTTTAACCAAAGTTAACTCGCCCTCTAAAACAAGCTGCCCACAATATAACCAAAGACAACTTGCCCCCAAAACAAGTCGCCCATCGTATAACCAAAGACAACTCGTCCCCAAAACAAGTCGCCCACCGTATAACCAAAGACAACTCGCACCCAAACAAGTCGCCCACAGTATAACCAAAGACAACTTGCCCCCAAAACAAGTCGCCTACAGTAAAACCAAGGACAACTCGCCTCAAAACAAGTCGCCCACCGTATAACCAAAGACAGCTCGTCCCCAAAACAAGTCGTCCACAGTACAACCGAAGGCAACTGGTCACCATTTTGGGGCAACGCACAAAAGATTTTGTTTGTAAAATAAATTATCAATTATACGTCTAAGGCGTTTCACTATCGGATAAGTAGCGAAGGTGGAGGTTGATGCACAAATAATCTTGATATCAATGAGTTTGATTTAAATGAGACGCTTGAAATCTGGAAATTTTTTTTTTCCAATAGAAAACTATTAGAATTCATGAGTATATTAGAATAGAGATAAGAAATGAATGAGGAAAGAAATCTAAAACTTATTTGATCTTATCCTCATACAATCAAATACAACTAAAGATGAGCTTAAAATCCCTTTGGTGTTTTTTTTTCTCAAGGAGGTGGGTTGGCACACCACCTGACGGTGATTTTTAAAAAATAAAATAAAATGATTTCTCTGTACTAAAAAAATCACTGTAGTAAATTAAGAGAATTATCTTATAATTAAACCAGCATCCACGAAAAATCGTACCCTGGATAATATAGTATCCATATCATATTATAGGGTACGGGTTCCGGAAAGAAAACATGATGTTTTTGTTATCCTGCACGCAAATGTTTAGTTGTAACTTGAATCATTATTTTTGATATTGGAAACAAGTTCTCATTTGACAAAGAAAACAATGTATCGGGAATGGGTGCTGGAGAAACTGAAGTAATAGATCTAGAATGGTCCATGTCCGTTCAAGTGACATCATCAGTCAAAGAAGAAGATTTTATTGTACTGACATGATATGTGTTGTGAAACACTGATACATGTGCCCTGTATGCAAGATTTGTCTCATTAGTGTAGACTTAATCCCATAGCCAATATCATGATATAAACAATATTATTAGGTGGAAGGAAATACAAAAACCAAAGCACTAATTTAACTGTTTAAAACTGTGGCAGAAAGGAACACACTTCAAGGTCATCATAAATAAAAAATAAAAATACAAAAAACATGCAATTGTCAAAGATGAAAGTTAAAATAAGGGAGTGCCAGTATACCCAATAAATAATAAAAAAGAGGAAATAGCTAGTTCACACTGAATTCTTTTCATTGGCTGAATGGGCCATGTCCGTTCAAGTGAAGGAGCCGAGGCATCTATATATAGCCTTGTATGGCATCCCTAAAAATGCAAAAATGGTGAACCCTGGGAACAGATGTTCACAATTACATACTGTCAAGATAAGCACATATTAGTTATAACCAAGTCCAATGAAACTACTGGTAAGCCTAAAAGCCGCCACGAGACTATGCCAAATGCTATGGCATAGTCTGCGCCACCAGTAGTAAAAATTAAATAAATAAATAAATAAGCGCCTCCATCTCCACAGAAAAATGAACTTTAGATAAAAATAAAAAGGTAATCAGCAAAAAGTTAACGAGTGATCAAATATTGATCACTATCAGATACATAACAGGTGTGCATCATAGGCAAAATCATTGTCTGCCAATATCAAACTGACTGGGTATATAAGTGCAAATAAGTCAGGAGCAATAATATAATAAATGCAGCCACTATAAATTTGTGACTGAAACTATGACCCGTTAACTAGTCATAGCACAGCCATGGCCCAAGCTATCCCAATTTTGGTGACACTTTTTCAGTGGGTTTTGTAATGAAGGTCTGCAAACCTTGTTGGAGGCGGTACAAGAAAAATTGGTTACCGAGTTCAGAGAGATGAACTCCGTCAGGGGCAAACAAGTGCGGACAATCAATCTGAATTTCTGGATATCGAATATATTTCCCCCCTGTGCGGATTAAGGCGGTTGCAACAAAGCTGTTTAACCGTTTTCTGACCATATCCGTTGCTTCTTGTTCAACACCGCCTCGCCAGTGCTGGCGGGGAAGTATCTGTGACCAAACCAAAACAGTGTCGGGCAACAGCTTGGCAAAACTGACCAAGGTGTTGTTAATTTTAAATCAACAGACTTCTCACCTTTATCACCCGGTATGTTATTGCCCCCACAGTGCAATACGAGGAAATTGGGTGGGTCCTCTACTTTTACTAAACACTTGATTTTCGGCATGATTTCCCCCCATTTCATTCCACCCTTACCCTGCCAGAAAATTGTTGCCCGATGCCTTTCTAGCTCGAGGTGAGTTTGAAATATTGAATGCCTTGTCAGACAAAAGGCTCTCTTAATAATGGACGAACCCACAATCCAAATTCTAGTATCTGCAAATACAAAATTAATTGAACGAGAAATATATACACACATATTATGTATTCCAAAGTAGTATGTTAGTTTATGTCTAGATATGACATACAGCAGCTACCATTGTAACCCTGATGTGAAATAAATAAAAACAGGGCAGTGTGACAATAACAAACTAAATTGTATAACAACTTAAATGCACAGTATAAATGCTAGCAAAATGCTTAACTTCTGATGTACATATACATGCAACGAGATTTCCAACGCCCATTGCCCGCAATATCCTTTTGACTCATTCAACTAGCCCATGCGTTGGAAGCTGCTCCAATGCGGAAAGAATGAGTCTTATACATTTTGGTGTCCAAGCCTAGCATTCTAATAGCCTTGTTAAATACCGATTCTGCTTGATATCTGGTCACTGGATAGCCAGACAAATGAATGAAAAAAGCTCCAGGGGAATTTGGTCTTAAGGTTGCATATTTATTTAGATGTTGGATAGGGCAGATTTGGCTAGAAGGCACTAAAGTGACTGTGGCACCCTTTCCCTTTTGATCAGTTTTGGAGTGTCTTAAGGTTATAATGACTGAATTGCTGGTTGATAACCGAACATCACCTACTTGTATTGCATGAATCCTGTACTAGCTCCCCTATTCTAAAATATCCCAAAAATGCTGTGCAAAAATATTTGTGACTTTTACAAAATGCTGAAAGTGAAAGCTAAAGCATTTGTAATAGGACGGGTTAGGTCAGAATCACACTCGGAATATGTTTACCGTTCCCTATGTTGTTGTAATTTATTTTCAAGGTACGTTGTGATTTGAGATTCTGCTTGGTCTTACTTTTAAGTTTAATAATATATATTTCACCTTTGACACTTTTATACACACCGTAATGAAAAACACCAGTTTCAACAAACAACTATATTTATTTACGACTTTATAGAAAATAACCAAAAAAAAAAAAAAAATAATGATAACTATAATTGTAAATTCCTGCCGAGTATAGAAAAAATGTCACTATCAAAACTCCCTATCAAAAATCTCTCTCAAAACCACCATCAAAAGCACAAAAAATCACCCTCATCCTTGCGTACGGGAACGCTAGCCTACCTATCCGGGGAAAGGCGGAGGGTAAAATGCAAAAATCTCTTTTAAAGGGGCATGGTCACGATTTTAGTCAAAAATTATTTTTTATATTTTAATGTTAATAATGCTTCAGTAAGGCTTTTTTAATTGACAACCAAAATTTGAGTGTCATTTGTTGAGTTATTTGCTGGTAGAAATTTGTGAAAACAATGCACTGTTATGCAGAATATCGAACCCGAACATTAAAAAATTGGAATATGAAAAATTAATTTTCTCGAAAATATGTCAACCAGACGCTACAAAAGTGTAAACTTGATCTGTATTTTGACATGTTGAAGCTATTCAGCAAATTTCATATTATTCCTCAAACGCATAAAGAAAAAAAGTGTGGAAAACTGAAGTGGGACAGACAGACGGACGGACAGACAGGCGGACGGACGGACGGACAGACGGACTGACGGACGCAGAGGAAAGCTATAGTCCCCTCCGGTGAAAACCGGTAGGAGACTAATAAAGAAATTTCTTCTCATTTACCTGCTGCAGCACAAGGAGGCTTGGTGAAACAATATCCATTACGTAGACAAATACAGAAAGAAAGAAGAGGGTTCATGAAAATATAACACTTTCTATTACTTATTAATCATTTTATGAATTTATGTTATAAATTGTTATAAACAATGAGGATGTTCACTCCTCCTAGGCACCTGATCCTACCTCTATCCATTTGGAAGTCCGTGTTGCTCTGCTTTGAATTTGTATTTCGTTTTATGGAATTTTAAGATGGTTCACGGTTTGTTATTGTCATTTTTTTCATTCCTTTATGCCACAAACTTTGAAAAGGGGTACATTTTATAATTTTAATTTTCATAGAGCAGCTACTGACTGATGAAAACAATGGCTTTTAAAAAATAGATTTTCCTCTGTGGTGTCAAGATTGCTTTAAAATATAGTAAATTTGAAAAATTTTGTATACGGCCCATATCATTTTTTAAAATATCAAAATCGTTAAAAATAATCAAAACACTCTGAAAATTAACAAAAAGCAATGTTGCCTGGAAAAATGGAAACTAGTCAATTTTTGTATTGGCAGTATTTTCAAATGATGCCCTTTAATTAGAGCTGCAGATATCAAGGTGTGTTCGTTTTCTAGTTCAGAACTTTTATTAAAATCTTCCTGCCGGAAGGTGGTTTGTTCCCGTTTTGCACACATTTGAAAACTAGGTATCGAAAAAATGTGTGCGAAACGGGAATCTGACCAGGTGAGATAATTGCTTAATTGCTATAGTCTATATCACAGTTTCTGTGAGTCTCTCTATATAGAAACGATCGTTAGAAATACTGGGCTGTTAGTAGAATATAAATAAAGTTCTTGTTATCGTGAATGTTGCAGGATAACCTCCTCTGTCTCGAAATGTTGTTTGAAATATAAAAGCCTCGGCTAACGCCTCGGCTTTTATTTTTCAAAACATTTATCGACCTCGATCGGAGGTTATTCTGCAACATTCACGAAAACTCGTACTTTATTTCTCAATTATATTCTGTATTTAAATTAATTCAACTATTGTCAACACAAAATGTAAAAGTTTTGTGCAACTTAGGTAGATATGTTAAGAATGCTTTTGTTATCAGAAAACTCTATGCATAAATTTGCTTCTTTTTTTTCAAGCGACCCGTTTGTATGTATATTAACACGTATGTATTACTAGTAACTGTCAGGTATATGTGTATGAGCTGTACAGCTGTTGACCAATAAACAATACAATGCAATAATAGCATTGGATAATTCGCTTCTTATCAAAAGAGGGAGTTATAAAGCCCGTTTTACCAATGTTGTCAGTTTAAAACGACAGCTCTTACAGGACTTCTTGCTCGGATACCAGCATCTCGTAGTCGGTCTCTGACCGTTTGAACGGAGATCCTCGCTTTCCAGGAATGAACAAAGCGGTTGAGGTTGTTATTCTGAATCGTTCGAGCAAAGACTGTAACTTAATGGAGCGGTCTTGCGCAGCAGTGGTGACCCTTGGAAGGTCTGACCTTGGAAGGTCACGGGTTGACCCATGCTGTCGAAACCTAGGCGTGAAATGTTACTATGACTTACATAAAAAAAACTCCAACTACAGCTGTCTGAGATTCATCTGTTTCTATCTACCAACAGCAGTGTTGCGCTGGGCTTCATTTAAACGCGGCATAATGTGCGAGTCTAAGATATAAAGAAAGAACCGATTTAACCTCAAACCCCCTAATTTTTAAGTGCCAAGAGGCGCGGTTAAGCGTTATCCATTTAAATTTGTTTTTCATGAAAAGCGAGTGGGTACCAGTTTATAACAGTCCTTTTAGATAACCTTTATTCAAACCAACCATTTTAAATTAAAAAAATCTTTTATTATTCACACAATTTAAATATCAACATTTAAAACTGTTATCATAAATGATCTTTGAAAGGTTATGAGTAATTACGCCTACGTTCTTTTCTGTATTCAACCTCCCAGAAAACGATACAAACACAAATAGTTAAGACAAAGAAAGAAAAGGCAAAATAATGAGTTGAACATGTTTTATTAACTATCAAATGCCAAAAGGATCGGACACAGATTCTCAAAAATAATTACATCCACAAATTTGTGTCATTTTTGGGAGTTGATTTTAATCAACTCTCCTATGCAGTTACTCTGGCAAACCTAAGGTGAAACAGTGTTTGGACCTAAGCACAAATCATCACCGCTGACAAGACTTAGTTCTTGAAAATAATAGAAAAATTCAAAGTAATGTATGCTGAAGCATTGTTTTTTCAAGGAAACTTATCAATAAACACTTTGAAATAGTCAGATTTTATATAATACGAACAACTTAGATATTTTTATAGTCTCATGTATTACAACGTCGGAGTTTAATATAGCCTCGTTCAACCAAACGCTCGGCTGTCCCCGTAAATCTCCGACAAGCAGAAAGGCTCTCTTGCTTGTCGGAGAGTAACGAAGACAGCCGAGCGTCTGGTTGAACGAGACTAGATTTCGATATCAAAAGTGCTTGAATCCATAAAAGTTTTAGAATTGCTTTGATTACTTATACATAGTTTGAAATCTATCTTTAAATATTTCACAACATGATTCATATGGGGTTTCTCGAAATTCTTGTTGGAAAAGTCTGAAATTCATATAATAAAAAAGTGCGTAAATTCAAATACAGACTAAAAACTAATTGCCATGGAAGATAAGTTGATTTTAAAATAAATGATAATCGATAAAATCAACTCCCGTCATTACTTCAGTACTTTGATCATAATTGCCAGCTTGTTTTTCTTGGATTCAGTATAACTTGGTCAGTAAACATCTTTAAGGAACAAAATATTACCACTATGGAATCACCATGGTCGTGAAGGACCAATGTTTCTGACTTTCGCGGGTAACAATTGCCCACGAATTAATATCCCACGAATGTATGCACAAGCATTTGTTTAATATTTATAGATTACTGTGGAATCATTCAAATTTCTGGGGCCACTTTTCGTGGATTGCTTAAATTTTACAAATTCATGGAACGTTATTACGTGTATTCTCTTATATCTACAAAAGGAAATATGAAATTATAACCCTAATTTAACGCCACTTCCGTTGAATTACAAGAACAGTTGGAACTTTGAAAACAAATCAATTGAAACTGAGTTAGACTCTACTTAGTAAGTTTCAGATGAAATCCAGTCGCAGACTCACATTCAAGAGCACAATGATTTTCTTCGGATATTACAGAAGCAATCTATTCTAATTTCCTTTACGGAACAAAACGGACAGAGAAACAGAAGAAGTTAAATTTGGCCTCGAATCGATTACAAGAGAGGTCTGTGATATTGCGGTTTTGATCTACACTTGTTATAAGAGTCAGAATTGAACTATAAATAATTTATGTACCTTGACAAACTGTAAATTGTAATTGCAATTGCAAATTGTAGTTTTCTCAAGAACGCTTTATTTCGATGTCAATTCATATAAGTTGGCAACATTGCAGAAAAAAATACATAACCCGCGTTATGCAAGGTTCGCTTCCTTCATAACCCGCATAAATCATCCAAAAAGATTTTTTTGTTTATATTTACATCTTTCTTTTGACAAATTAATAAATTGATCGTAAAATGTAACAAAAATTCGCAGAATTATTGTTAAATATAATCACGTTAACTAAAAGAAACGGCAAAATCATCTTCTATGGGAGGTAGAGGCTGACATCATCGTGATCATCATGATTACTCCGTGCAATCTCTGGTTTTTCTTAGGTCGCTGCAGTTTCGACGAAATCGATAATCAGGGCGTGTTAATTTCAGTTCTGTCAGTTTCTACTCCTGTTTTTAGAGCTATAAACTAACTATAAGCTCTCTCATTCTCTCTCTCTCTATCTCTCAACTTTATATATATATACATATATATATATATATATATATATATATATATATATATATATATATATATATATATATATATATATATATATAATAATAAAAAAGAAAATGAACAGTTAAAAAGTTTCTATTCACTAGCGCTTTCTGGATTTACATCCTTCTTCAGGTGAACGTACATCAGTATATTTTCTTTTTTTGATTATATATACTGTGTGATATCACCTTTCACTCTTTTTGGATTTTATATATATATATATATATATATATATATATATATATATATATATATATATATATATATATATATATATATATATATAATACAAAACATTAAGTAAAGTACTAGTTTATATTTCTCGTTGTCGAAATCAATTAAAAATAAAAAAGCACATTAAAATGGATACATATTTATTGAAATTAAGAATTAATCAAGTACAACACAAAAATAAACTTCATTTTTTAAATGCACCATATGAAACAGAAAGATTGAACCAGTGACAAAATTGGAAGAAGTTTGAAAGCATTATTAACAAAATAAATTATACTCTCATATCCTCTGTCATTGCAATTATCAACCTAATTTAATTTGATTTAATAAGTCTTTTTATAAAAAATGTATATCAAGTAATATGAAATGATGATAAAGTGGAGAAAAGTATAACAGGAAAAAAAATAAATGTGAATACAATTTTAAAATATTTGTCATAATGCTATTAATCAAACTAGTTTAATTTACTTAACCATTCAAAACAGACATTTTTAGTAATATTATCATTAATAATTTGTTAAATTATGATTTATGATTTCAATGCAAATCATTTAACTTAAAATTCTCCATTTATTTGTCAAGGATCGAACTCTCGACAATGTACAAACCTCATAAAGAATGAATAAAGAAAAAGAAAATTCAAACAAAAAATCCTCATTCGACAAATAATGAAACACAAAATTAGAATTAAATAATTCATACATGTTCGTGCAAAAAACGTAAAAATATTTATACATATTACACGTTAAATCGATTGTACTTATCATTCATAATCATTTTTATTTGGCAGGTAACCTCAAGCTTGGGCTGTATTACACGCTCAAAGTTCCTGAGTCACTGTAAATCACTCATACTAGTCCATCTTAGAGTCATTGTCTGGCCAAAGTCGATAGTTGCACATGCCTCCAGCCTGTCCCGGAAAGACTCGGGCGATACTATCTTTCTGCTCTTGACGGTACCGACCGGACCGGAAATCTTTGGACATATATGGAAAGCTTGCGCATGGATTAATATCAGGAAATTCAACTTCTGCGAACAATTTTTCGGAAAGATTTCGTGGTAAAACAATGGCCATGATTTCTCCTTCGTTCTGTAAACAATTTTGGAGATACCTAGATAATTTGAATGTGTTGTATTATCGACTGCTTTGTAACTTAATGTCATAAAAGTAGCGTTAGCGGTTAATATTATATATGAAAAAACCCTTCATTCGCGTTTTAATACAGTTTTGGAATTAAATAAATGCGATGATTGGTTCATTTCTCAAAGACAACACACCTACTTCTAGTAGTGAGACATGAGCGTCGACATTTGGAATAAAAGGATACATAATGTAACGTATACATGAACGATAATATAAGTTATATAAAGCATTGTAAGGAGACAGACGTATCAATTTTAGAAAAAAAAAGAAAATGAGAACAAAGTAATTGCACAGAGAGTACTAGTCAAAGGGCAATATACACATCGTATTTTGATATAATGTATACAAGCAATAGAAAAATTGAAAGATAAGAGAAATCTGTAAAATAAAATATATAGATATGATAACAGTAAAGAAAAATGAATTTTCTTAGAACTAATTTCAACACTACAAACATACATGTACTATACATGCATTTTAATAAATGTTAACGAACGTTGCTACGTTGAGGCTGCATTTGTATATTTTTTGGCTTTAAATGTACATGTAGGAGCTCAAAGTCAATGAGAAAGACATAATATTGCTTATTTTACGGAGAAAATAGCAGCGTTTGATAAAGCACATTTTAAAAATTAAATACATGTAACAAAAATGCAGCATAACGTTTTTACTACATCTAAAATTTTTTTTTTAGATTTTAGATATCATATGTGACACAACATTCCATACACCCTAAAACCTTGAAAAAAGCCGCAGCTTATTAACATTTTAAGTTTTGGTAACAAAGTGGGGCTTATTTTCCAAATCGTCTTATTTAACAATCCACTCGTAGGCAACGAGAGCATAATCACGGCTGATTATGAAAACATTACGTTAAAATCGATCTATAGTAATACTAGTATACCAGTACTTGTTTGTTCTAGAAATAGGTTTTCCATGTAAACATATGTAAGAGATGTATGAAAAGATTCAAGTGCCTATGTTTTATTTTTATTTTAATGAATTATAATTTTTATCATTCTAACACTCAGTTTGTTACTTACATCAAACGAGTTCTAGCCAGTGTATTCACGTTTACATCACCAGCCAAATGCCCCAATGTTTGTTAAAGGTGGCGCTGTACACCACTTTTTGAGCCAGTTCGCAAAAAAGTAAATCTGGAAGCATGTAATTCTGGTCTGGCTGATTCAAAGTGAGGCGAATTGCATGAGGACCGCTCTTTTTATAAATTTGTTAATCGAATAGATCTAATTTGATAATTGGAAAAATCACTATTTACAAGTAGGACACCATCATGTTGTGTCGTATTATAAACAAAAAAAAATCAAATATAATTTTAAAAATAGTTTGTTTCCCATCATTTTCATCGTACAGCGTAGCGCAGTAGGTTAGAGGGTTTATTACGGACCTGTAAGTCGTGTTCGAATCTTTCTGGGGATTTTAATTTTTTTTACCTTTCCAATATTTCCTAAAACGTGTTTTTTTGGTTAAATATTGAAATGATATTCTAAACCGGTGAAAGTATTTCAATTATTATATGCTTAAATCCACATGAATATTGACTGATGTTCTATACTACTACATGTATATGAACAAGAAGATCGGGATGCTTCGGGAAAATACCGGCACTAATGCAAAATTTTGTCGTAATTTGCACTGAAAATATACCAATGTTTTTTTTTTAAATAGATAAAAAAAAATAAGCACATGCTAAAATTGCTTCAGTGTAGCTACGCCACTGCATTCCAACAATTGAAAAGTCCCAAAGGTGTTTGGGTCTTGGAACTTAGGAACGATAACTCTTACCTGAGGAACTTTCAAACCAAATAAACTAAAAAAATAATTGTGTTTCTTTGGATGATTTTCATTTAATTTTTTTTGGTCATATTTATTAAAATACATTTTCTTATAACATCAAGCAACTTTTTCAGATGTTTTGTCAACAGAGTAAGATGATATGAAAATTATGTTTAGGGGAAATACTAAAAAAAAATTCTATAATAAAATTTGTGAATGTTATGAAGTGTTATATTTTTTATGTGTCTAAAGAAAATATCCAACATATTACAAAAATATTCTTTCAATTTGTTTATAGTTAACTTTTTAAAAAGAATTACAAAAACACGAAAAAACATTAAAAAAATTCTTTAAAAATACCTACATTATCACTATCATCTTTCTAATATTTGATATGTATATGTTTCTTCTATTGAAAAATGGAATAAACTGGGGGTGTACAGAGCCACCTTTAAGACCCATTTCATGACCGTAATGTTACTGGAAAACAGGCGGGGCCCCATTTAAACAGATGTTGTTCACCTGGAGTGACCAGTGTCTATCGAGGTGCAAATTGCTATACACAATAACATATATTGAATATATACTTGTTGTTTATAAGTCCATCGATTTAAAACTCAATCACAAATAAATTAAAACCATTTTATTTGAACATTTGTTTTATTTGACCGGTAATTCATTATAGGAAAACTTATGATTATAAGTGCTCCATCCTTTGGATTGCAACCACGGCAACTTTGTAGAACTGTAACAAAGAATTAATTTGCTTATTTTTATATTTTCTCTGAAGTTTTATAACTAGCTGGTATTATATATAGTTGATGTAATGTTACCCTGTCGGAGTCTGAACAAATCGACATCCATTATTTACGCGGTAATGGGCAAATTTACCCTGAGCTAATTACCTTACCTATCTAAATTTTATCATTTAAACTATTTGATATTCCTTACATTTGTTGCACGTGTAGTATGAATGACATTCTATAGGTTTAACCGTTAAACAAATCATAATGGGAAAGTCAGCGACTTTCTTTGAGGAAATTCGGGACGGTTTTTATGTCGTGAAAGAATAATGACATAAGCTTTTTTTTCTATGATCACTTTATTTCTTCCTATTCATTTCCAAAATTAGTTCGTTTTTATTTATCTAACTTTGAATATATTTCTCTTTGTATTCAATCATTCAATCATGCAATGCTACAGTACCGATTTAATTCAATTGTTCATATATTCAGATGCAAAGAAATAAAAAAAAAACCTACGAAATAATATTTGCGGTAGATAAAAGAGGGATGACGCCCAATAGGTACCGATGGTTAGGTAAAAAAAAGAGAATTACAGCAATCCAAATGAAGGCCTTAAAACTGGTCCCTACAGAACTGTATTAAAAACCTAGGTTACTTCCGTTTTAGCTGATATAATATCTTTAAAAATGCAAAACAAGCAGTACATTTTTTTTGCTGGCTTGCCGAACTGAATTTAATGTATTTAAAGGATAATAGTAACCTGAATACATTCAGAATGATAATAAATAAAAAAAAACCCAATTTGTTTTACATGTAGATGACTCTAAGTACAAACATACATGTAAATCTCAATAATCAATACACTGATCAGAACAATTTTTTGAACAAGTAGCGTTTAAATATACTTTTTATTGTTTTTTACAGAAGCTTTGAAGCATTGAATAAACAAAACTTCTGGTTAAACGAGACTTTTTAATATTGGTTTGTAGAAACCCAATGCTAATTAAAGATTTCATATCATTTACCAATCCACCACCCACTGGCGGGCATTTTTGTCATGTAAATAAAATATTGAACCAATATATTAACTTTTAAGTTACACAAAAACATGACAGCAAACTAGTCTCAAACACACACACAACAAAAGAAAAAAACACAAAGAAAAAAAAAACCATTTAAAAGAAATCAAACAAATAAAAAAAAACACCCAAAAACGAAATAACCCCCCCCCCCCCCAAAAAAAAAAAAACAGACAAAACCCACATCAAGACAAAAATTTAGAGAAACGAAACATTTGATATTTGCATTGTGATAAAATGTATACCATTACATTTATTATCACAATGCAAATATCAAACTAAATACATGTAGCAATTTTAGATATATTTTTAATTTTGTTCACATTTTTTCCAGAACAAAATTCCTTTTTATTGTCAGGAATAATCGATTTGACAATCTACAAACCTCAGAAAGAATGATTAAACAATATAAGAATTCAAACAAAGTTCTAAATTGATAAATGGTAAAGCAGATAAAGAAAATGTTTCATACGTGATCGAGCAAATCACTTAAAGTTTTTTTTAGTACTTATCGTTCAAAATGAGGTATTTTTTGTAGGTAACCCGCAGCTGAGGTTAAAAACATTGTACATTTTATGTTTCTCTTGAGGGAGCACTGTAACACTATGAATTACTCGGACTAGTAACAGCCATTGTCTCTCCAAAGTCGATAACTGCACATGCCTTCAGCTGGTCCCGGAAGGACTCGAACAATACTATCACCCTGCTCTAGAGGGCACAGGCCGGACCGGAAACATTTGGACAGATTTAGAGAGCTCGTGCATGGATGAACACCTTAAGAGCAATCCTCTGCAAACATTTCTTTGGAAAAATTCTTGGCAAAACAATGGTCATGATTCCCTCTTTGTTCTATCAATAATTTTGGAATTATATACAAGTAATTTGCATGAATGTGTACTATCAGCTGCTTTGTGATTTATTATTCTTACCTTACTGCTTGCTGTATTCAAATTATATATTTAAGTAAAAACTGTGCTTCGTGTTTTTATTCCGTGTTTTGTAATTAGAAGCAATGTGATAATGAAATCATTTGTTAAAGGTAACATCCATATCATTTTAATTGTAACAGGACAGATCATTAATTAATCGATGAATTTCTAAAAGTTTTATGTTACATGAAGTATTGGACAGAGGCAGACGTATTAAGTAAAAGAATTCGAAAAAAAAATATTGCACAGCCAGTAATAGTGTACAAACAAAATCTCATAACATAAATTTTTCAAGCAAAAAAAAAAAAAAAAAAAATTGTAAAATTAATAACATAGAAATTTCAAAAAAGAAAAACGATATAATTATGAATTAGTTTAAACAAAATACGCACAAGTTAGAGAATCGTGTAAAAAGATTGGTTTTCAAATGTGGATAGATGTGAAAATCAATTATCATTGCTTTATTCTTCATTAACGGACTTTAAAGATCACATTTAAAAGATTAAATACAATTGTAGGCGTCATGTGGCGCATGATTTAATATCGTCAGACATCCTTAGTGGTGAAGAAATCCTTGCACACCAAATCAGGTCAAAAATTTATAACCTTTTTTGAACGTCCTAATCATAAATACCTGAAGAGATCATAACAATTGATAAAATTGCAACCTCGAAAGTATAATTTACATATACAGGTTGTTCTGTTTCACTTTTGTATTATTGCTTGGAAAAAAGTCTTTAAAACAACTGCAGGACTGTTTGTGGCCATTTTAGCTTTAATTACTACCAGCCCTGCTTAAAAATGGAGGAAATAGCTTGAATTTTAAAACCATGATTTTTGGAATTTTCTTTAATAAATGAAAATTGTTTGGCCAAAATATCATATTTAAAACTTTCATTAGAAACTATTATAGACCAATTATTATTTGTTACATCGTTTGATGTTGACCTATTTTGGTTTTTACATGGTCAGTAAATTCCATATGGGGCGAGAGCGAAATTTACTGACCCCCGTATAAACCATCTAAGGTCTAATGTAAGTCATGTAACGATTACTTTTGTAACGTCATGTTTGACAATGCGGCTTTCTATAAGTCATCACAAAGAATTAAGGATGTATGGAGCAATAACTAATTCTGCTGTCTACGTCACAGTTACAGTGACGTTTTCGTGCTGGTTAACACATATGGCCGTCACTAGAAATTTTCATGTTGGTCTGACCTATGTCCATCTCCGGAACTGTCCCCAAGTGCACTTGTTCTCTTTCATTTCTTTTCGCAACTGATCTTCTCCTTTTGGTTTTTCTCGTTTTTTCTCTCTCCAGTTGGAGTCCCCCTCATTGGTACCCTTTGGATGGAAGTTGGCTGCATTCTACATACATGTACATGTCCAATTCATGGCCATTTTATCTTAGTTAAAATCTTGAATAGAGGGGCTATGTTGAAAATAAAATAATTAAACATTAATTCAATAGCTAAAACGTTACAATTTAACATACATCATAGAATATAGGCATCAGGTCTTATTTCACACTTTCGTTCACTATCATTTGGAATTGCACCTCATTATTTTACGAAATAACAAAAAAATGACGTCGAATGTTTTTTTGCCTGAGTTTAATTCACTGAAACAGAAACCTACTGAACCTGTAAATTAAATATAGGCCTATAATATATGTATTGCCCTGAATAATTTCAAATAATCCGACTGAAGCACTTATTTCGTCGAATTGGCATCCTAAAAGCGCAAGATAAAGGTCATTGCCTACATATAGCAAACGGTGTCTCAAACAAAGCTTATTTTTGCTTTATGACATGACACATTAATCAATATTAGAGGTTATAAAATGTCTGGCTCTGAATTGCGGCGAGAAACACTGTGAATTTTTAATTAGAACCCTTAAAGTTCGAAGCAATTGTAGATCACATTTTAAAATGTTGATGCATGTATTAAATGAATATAAGGGCAATTGTACAAACTATGATATAGATTATCGGTCAAGCTAATTTCGAGTACATAATAAAGGCAATAGAGTGTAAGCGATTATTAAGAGCTTGTTTTTTTTTTTTAGGTCTTTCACCTTTCAGGTGAAAGACCTTTTGTATTTCTTATGTTTTTTATTGGCTCAAGTGTGCTTTTCTAATCACCCGTTGTCCGTCGTCCGTCTGTAAACTTTTCACATTTTCGACTTCTTCTCAAAAAACACCGGGCAAAATTTAACCAAATTTGGTACAAAGCATCCTTATGGAAAGGGGATTACGAAATTTTAAAATAAAGGGCACAGCCTTTTTCAAAGGGGAGATAATTGCGAAACAGTGAGTATAGGGTGCGTATCTTTAAAAATCTTTTTCTCAAGAACCACTGCACCAGAAATGCCAATTTTTATACAAAAGCTTGTATATATAGTGAAGATTCTAAATTGTAAAAATCCTGACCCTCGGACCAAAACTGGGGACCCAGGCGGGGTTCAAAGTTTAACATAGAAATACATAGGAACAATGTTTTAATGACTTTTGTTCCATTTATTCAACTAGATTGTGCACCGAAACACCCAACTGTGTCTCCCTGATTATTGACAACTCATTGCATAAGTATATAAGGTTGTTTAATCAAGAAATGATGGATGAATACGATAAGGTGTAAAAACTCACTAAATATTATTTTAGTTTATCGCTTACATGTATTTTGGATACCGTGCCCGATAAAAATAAAAATTGATATGTAAATTGATTTGTTATCGGGCACGGTCTCCAAAATAAATGTAAGCGATAACCTTATCTTGTGATTTTATTGCAATATTGCAGCTAGTTTGGTTGAGCGTAATAGATACGGCAGATCAATGCACGTGGTGTGGATTTATTTATAAACAACCATACCATAGATAATCTTGTTTCACACGGGAATTAAATTTATAAAAAAGTATGTTTTATTATAATTAGGGAAACACTGTTAATGTGTTTCCCTCGTAAACAAATGATGAACCCGTAAAATTTGCTCAAAGAGTGTTTAAAGCAGAAAGAAGATAATTTTTTTTTTAACTTTGAAATTTCTTCGATTTTTGTAACCATGATGAGTTATGATTCATTGTATTACAAATGCATCACTACGTATTTTATAAGGAAATATACTGAGTATACAATCAGATGGTGATGTTAAAATTGCATATTAAAATATAGTTGCATATTGTGGTATTAATGGACTTATTGTACGTACGACCTAGCTCAGACAGCGCGTCCACTGAAGGTGGCAGGGGACAGTTTTTTGAGTGCCTAACATGTACCGAGGGGGTAGACATATACTTGAGGTCAATGTAAATAAATAAGGGGGGACAGTTTCATGAGGGCTGGTTAATTACACTTCATATACCCCTAGCTTAAATAATAGACCCACCCAGAGCATGTAATCTACATATTGCAGTGAAGATGCACTAAAAACACACTGGGGGCCCTGCAAGATTTTGGCTTGATTTTTCAAAATGTGGGCCTCATCCGCACTTCTACAGCCCCTCCCAGTCCCGAGCGCGGGAGATAAATAACAAAGCATTTGGTAGATAATTGTATGCCCTGATGAAATTTCACCAATCGATCTTCGTTCTGAGATACAGACCTTCTCCTAAACCCTACTGCTTACCAGCGTTATTTCCTCAGCATCTCACAGCATGTATTAGTTTCGCATTTGCATCATAGTGACACCTACATATTGCACATCATTTTTCTCAGCAAGCACTCTGCTATACAGGAAATGTATCTGATAATTACTTCATTCATTTTTATTCATAAAATATCTCATCAAACAGCACCTATCACTAATTTTTAAGAAATTTGACGGGTCTTTAGTACGAAACTATCCCCTGCCACCTTTTGATCTCTATCTCGCGGGATCCCTGGTCGAGGACGGATGTGTCCCGGCGGATGGCGAAGGCTATTGTGAAATCTTGTTGATGAACCCATGTTTTATGTGTATTTGTATGTTGTCTGCTTGGCAAAAAAAACTATAATATGTACGAATATAGTTATAAAACAAATATTTTTAGTCTGATATTATTTGATATACGACTATTGGTACAGAAATTTAAATTAATGATACCTATTTTAAAGAAAATGTCAGCTCGAGGCCTTTGTGGGCGTTCCGGCCTTTGATATGTATAATGAAGATTCTAAATTGTAGAAATCGTGACCCTCGGACCAAAACTGCAGCCCCAGGCGGGGTTCAAATTTAACATAGAACTACATATGAAAAATGTTTAAAAATGTTCTTCTCAAGAACTACTTCACCAAAAATGCCAATATTTACACAAAAGGTTGTATATATAGTGAAGATTCTAATTGTAAAAATCGTGCCCCCCGAACAAAAAGTGGGGGCCCAGGAGGGGTTTAGATTTTAACATATATAGGAGAATGTTTTAAAATCTTCTTCTCAAGAACTATAATGCAACTGTTTGGGATATTACTATGCATACATGTACATCCTTAAATAATGTAGATTCTAATTTGTAAAAATTGTAGCTCAATTGATGGGGCACCAAGAGGGGTTCAAAATTTAAACATTTTAAAAAACATAAAGGAAATGTTTAAAAATGTTCTTCTTAAGAACTACTATGTTATAGTTTGTGGAATTTCTATGCATGCATCCTTGGCTTGTGTAGATTCCTAATTGGTAAAATCGTGACCCCCAGACCAATACTGGGGCCCCAAGAGAGGGTCAAAGTTTATTATAGAAATATGAAGGTAACATGTTAAAAAATCTTCTTTTCGAGAACTACAATGCTTCAATTTGTGAGATTACTATCATGCATACAACCTTGGATAATGAAGGTTCGACAGTTTTTAAATAGTGACCTCTGGACTAACACTGGGGAACCAAGATGGGTTTAAATTTAAATGTAGAAGTATATATGGAAAATGTTTAAAAATCTTCTTCTCGAGAACTACAATGTCAGATAACTACGTAAGCATCCTCAAATAGTGTAGATTCGAAATTATAAAAGCCGTGACCCCAATCTAATACTGGGGCCCCAAGAGGTGTTCAAAGTTTAGCATAGAAATATAGAGGGAAAATGTTGAAAAATATTTTTCTAGGGAACTACCGGTATAATGCTTCAGCACGTGAGATTACTATGCAAGCATCCTTAAATAATGTAGATTCCAAATAATTAAATCTTTAGCACTGGACTAATACTGTGGCCCTAAGAGGGGTTCAAAGTTTCACATAGAAAGATATATTGAAAATGTTTTTAAAAAGTTTTTCTCGAGAACTATAATGCTACAGTTTGTGAGATTACTATGCAAGGATCCTCAAATCGTGTAAACTCTAATGTAGTGGAACCAAGAGTTATCTTTCTTGATGTTGTGTACAGTCTGAGAGTTTTTCCTCTTGAAGTGGAACTCTTCTACGTTCAGTTTTTCAGGCTGTGTACGTGCGGTCCCACCGCAGTGCTACACATTTTCATTACTATGTTACTATTTATGTTGTTCAAGCCAACCATAAACCTTGGACCAATACTGGGTCCCCAGAAAGGGGTTCAATGTTTAAAATAGAAAAAGCATATGCTACGAAATGTATTGTTACAAGGAACTGCTGTTCAGGTGAGCGATGTGGCCCATGGGCCTCTTGTTATTTTTAGGTCTTTCCACCTTTCAGGTGAAAGACCTTTTGTATTTCTTATGTTTTTTATTATTTTTTTTTTCTTCTCTTTTTTTCAAGGGACAGCTTTTTTATTTCTAGAGATATTGAAACATTTTTTTCTTTTTGTTATTGACCATTTAATGTTATGGTACCAAATGACCCTTTGCTTGATAACTCCCAGAACTTACAAAGTTTTTGCCCTTGTGTACTTAAAGCATGTTATTGCTACTCCTCTGAAACTTTTACCAATGTCTTCAGCACACTAAGAGGGTTCTTCAATCTATTCACACCGAAAGGATCTGAGGTCCCCTTCTAGTAGTTATTGCCCCTGAATGTATTTGAATTTCTATAAAATCACTTTCAACTATTTTATTATTTGTCATAGAGACTTCGAACCACTTGGGATGGAAGCGTCTACCTTGGCCAAAGAAAATTACATAAAGGTCAAAGGTCAAGGTCATTTGAAAATCTGTTAATTAATGAGTTTTTAGATCTCTTTTGTTTAGGATGGTACAGAAAAACTTTTCAGGGATGTTGTAGGACTTCTTGTGACATTTCAAAATATAACCCTTCAGCCCCTACATTAAAACAAGGATATAGTTATTGCTGCTATTGTACAAAAAGCTTGTTATTGCTATTTCTCATAAACCGGAAGAGACATGAAACTTTTACTAATGTATTCAGTACTCTTTTACTAATGTATTCAGTACTCTTATAGGGTTCTTCAGTTTATCAAACCGAAAGGGCCTCAGTACCCCTTTTAGCAGTTATCGCCCCTGAAAGTTTCTAAAGTTTGTTATAAAAAACTTTGAAACTTTTGAACCTTACATCGTGGGGTCATCAAACCTCTTTAAACTAAATGTTGACCTTTATCAGTCAATGTGCCATAAAGGTCAAAAGTCAAGGTCAAACCCCCCAAAAAATCCCGTATTTAAGTTTTTGATTTTTTTAAAATAAAGTTACGCAGAGAAAATGTTTTATTAATTATACTGCAACAAATCATAAAAAATAATAAGGTGGAAAGACCTCTAATTGTTCGAGAACAATTAGTCTACTACTTTATATATATACCTGTATGCATAATCGGTCAGAATGAGTTCCGATGAATTCGCCATTCTGCAATCGATTGCCATCTCTATGATGAAAACACAAAACCGGTGTTATATAGTGCCTTTTCCCACTAGCCATCTTTCCCCCCGGAAAAATTACTATATAGCAGTTTTTCCCCCCAGAAAAATGGCTATATAGCAGTTTTTCCCCCACAGAAAGCTGACTATATAGTGGGTTTTCCCCCTTTTTATAGCCAGATTACCCCCACGGAAAACTTACCATATAGTGTATTTTCCCCCTTTTTTACAATCCGGTCATGTTTATGGCGGAGCATTCGTGGTAAAAATTTGCAATAACTGAAATGATATTAATTTCTCATAATAAAGGATAATTATGGCATTTATTAATACATAGAATGAAATATATATTGAGTTCCTTTGTATTGTTAACAATTAAAAGTTTAGCTAGCTTAAAAACACTTGGTTTTTTGTAATAAAAACTCTTTATATATTTCTTTCGTAATTCAGCGTAAAAAGGACATATGAGTGGTATACCACTACCACTGTGAAAATATGGTTAATTGGTCATCTCTAGAATTTGAAATGCAGGTTCCCACTTATAGAACACTATTCAATCATTATCATGGGGTTTTAAATATCGGGCACTGAAACATCGAGGGACACTTCTCCCAGGACTGAAATTTTTAGAGTCGTCTACAAGTGGTAAACCACTTCCACTGTGAAAATATGGTTATATGGTCATCTCTAGTTTATAAATATATGACCCTAAAGAATGTGCATTATTATCATTAGGGTCAGACGACACGTTCCTCAATTTTATATAACTTTTTCCAGGAATTTGTTTATGGATTACTACTCTTTGATAAGATGTCTTGCAAAAAATTAGGGTGCATTACCATGCATATCTGCAAAATACTAGAGTATGCAATTTTCCTATATAATCTTCTTGAAAATACACTTGAATTGCTGATATAAAAATAAATGAATATACAGCACAGCGATATTCACTTTATTGGAACTCTATCTCGGCCGGGGCAGGGCTTTGAACTCACGACTTTTAGAACCTGTGCGGTTCTGGGAGTGAGCGCCCACGGTTCTAACCACTCGACCATATAGACATAAAACCATATACAAGTAAATTTTAATCATTTGAAAAATAATCATTAAATCAATTATTTTGTATTGGAACTGTTTATTACGAGGAGATACAAAAAAGATGCTCGAGGAACGTGTCGTCGGACCTTAAAATAGGATTTTAAGCATCGGGATCTGAAACTTCGGAAATTTTTTTTTCTTAAACTGAGGTTTAACCTGGATAAAATTTGCAGAGACAGACAGACAGACTGATAGATTTATCAAAAAAAACTTAAAATATTTTCACTTACAATTTCAGAACACAGAATTATGCATTTAAGTGTATATCTTGTAAAACCAAGTACTTTTTTCAATTAATTACCTTAATTAAGTTCTATGTGTTATTCCATTAAACACATGTTAAAGTTTCAGCATTGTCTATAAAAATAATAAATCGGCAAAACTAAACGTTACCTGTACAGATGGATGCAGATATATGCATCCTTGTAGTGTAGAAACATTGATTTTAATCCTTACTGGATTTCCATAAATATTTATTATAAAATCTGAACCAAAACCGTGAGGGAGAAACCCTACTATGGGGGAAAAGCTACTATATAGTAGCTTTTCCCCCTGGGGGGAAAGTCTACTATATAGTAGGTTTTCCCCCTGGGGGAAAAGTCTACTATATAGTAGGTTTTCCGGGAGGAAAAGCTACTATGGGGGAAAAACTGCTATACAACACCGGTTCAAAATACCGATTTTGGTTTAAATAAGAATGATTAAGTAAATATGATAGACCTGGGTTTTTTTGTCTTCAACAAAAAAGGCAAGACTTTTCGACAGCTTAATTTTGCTTAATGACATGACGCATTAATTAATATTAGAATATAAATAATGTCTGGCTCTGAATTTCGGTGTGAAACACTGTGAATTTTAATTAGAACCCTTAAAGTTCGAAGCAATTGTAGATCACATTTTAAAATGTTGATGCATGTTTCAAATGAATATAGGGGGAATTAATTGTACAAACTATGATATAGCTTATCGGCCAAGCTAATTTCGAGTACATAATAGAGGCAATAAAGTGTAAAGGAAGCAATTATTAAGATTATTAAGAGCTCGGTTTTTTTAATATAATTTATATATACCTGTATGTATAATCGGTCAGAATGAGTTCTGATGAATTCGCTGTTCTGTAATCGATTGCCATCCCTATGATGAAAACACAAAACCAATTCAAAATATCGACTTTGGTTTAAATAAGAATGATTAAGTAAATACGATAGATTGGTTTTTTTGTCTTCAACAAAAAAGAAAAGACTTTTCGGCAGCTCTTTAAACTCCATGAAAATAAAAAAAATCCAAGATTTTGTGATTATGAACTTTTAAAAACGTTTAATGCCTTAAGAAAGATAACTCTAGAACTTTATAAACCAATCATAACTCAACATTTACATATCAATTACTTCTATGTAAGTCATTTAATTTTCATATTCTTTCTTTTTCATTTCACCATTTTAATTCATTGCTTGAGCCATAAAGGCTCAAAAACTATGTATCTAGACAAATTTCCATGCTCACTATTTTGTACAAGTATATGTCTTAAAAGGATAGTTGTTAAATGTTTTATGGAAAAAAGAGAGCAGAATCTCGAGGTCTAGATACCTGGAGTGGAAGTAGGGTTGGGTTCTGTCCTGTCCTCAAGCATCTGTGTTAAATACCTGCGCTTTCATTAAAGATTAAAAGTAACATAATGTGTTTGCTTGTTCATACGAGTAGATTCTCAGTAAGAGTCGGTCCCCGTATTTTATATAGTACATGTATAATGTTGGAAATATAGTTACAAGTATGATTTTATGTATAATTACCCCCCCCCCCCCCCCCCTTTATTTTATAGAACGTGTAAGTTTTTAGCTACTGCTCCGCTTGTTACCTTTTGGACCATTTGATTCATTATGAAAAAAATATTTAACGTAGAAGATGGTTCTTGGAGAGAGTTTTTAATAGAACTGTTCTTAGCCTTACGATTTTCTCCATTCTGGTACCTTTTGGGTCTATTTGGGTAAATTGACGCGCCCTACTTTCGGTTTCAAATATGAAACTTGAATATATTCGATTCCGGTGTCCCAGAGAACTTTGAACCTAAAACGATGGGCAGTGTATACAGGCAGTCATAAAGGTATTGATTGATGAATGTCAAACGCAGCTCTTAAACTACACTCGCTTTATTTTATTTTCACAAATATGTTTTAAAAAAAAAAAAATCACGTTTTCGAAGTATTTCCTGCAGTATCCCAAGAACAGTACAGTAAGCACCAAACCTGCAGAATGAGCTGTAAACAGAGCGGCAGGGGTAGTCAGCGGGGGCTCGCGAGCGCTCGCCGAAATTCCTTATACCTGCAACACAAATTTTGGCGAGCGCGCGCGTGCACCCACGCTGCTGTTGAACCCATATACTGATTGATCTAAAGACTAAAAAATGCAGATTATTAGATTATTAGAAAGTAAAATTTGTTTTGGTTTTACGTACTCATTCTTTGAATATGTATGACAATCGTTGGTTTTTTCATTGACTATTGTTACAAATGTGATAGAACTGCAATACTTCAACTCAATTACAGCTGAACACTGCTTGTAAATAGGCACCTTCACACAGGTATATAAACCATTCAATTTTGTTACACCCGATTGCAAACATGAAATTCATGGCTGATGTGTAGTACCAGTACCCCTCTCTTGGTCTTTTGGTTTTATGCATTATATATTATTCAATGTGTGTTTTCTGTTTGTAAATAATGCATTGACCTGTTTATTTGATGTTTGTATCTGCCTGTCTTGAAAAAAGTGTGTAAAATTTGATAATTTCATTGCGAACGAGTAGCATACACAACAAGGCAAAATGTACGCCCACACAGTTGAGAATTATACTGTAAAGTATTTTTAGACTGTTTTAAAAGTGTTTCCCAGCTTAAAAAGAGAAGTATGGCTGCATGACAGTGCCAGCTTACGAGCGGTGTTCAGCTTATGGCTGACAGTACCAGCTTACGAGCGGTGTTCAGCTTATGGCTGACAGTGCCTGCTTACGAGCAGTGCTCAGCTTATGGCTGACAGTGCCGGCTTACGAGCGGTGTTCAGCTTATGGCTGACAGTGCCTGCTTACGAGCCGTGTTCAGCTTATGGCTGACAGTGCCTGCTTATGAGCGGTTTAGCTTATGGCTGACAGTGCCGGCTTACGAGCGGTGTTCAGCTTTAAGCTCACTGCACCAGGATTCAGTCATTTTGTATGAAAAAAATGCTTTTAAATACCTTTCTCAAATTTGAACATCAATAGTTGTGTTATATTTTGCCCTATACAACAGAATGAATGGTGTCTATACTGTAGATTCCTTATTTTATGCAATTCAACCTTTTTCCATCAAAAGCTTTCCGCAAGAACATAAGATCAAAAATGCCAAACTTTTATCAAAATGTCATGTAGCTATGTTCCAAAAAATGTGCGAGATTTTAAAATTCATGAGATGTACGTGCTTCTCAAAGTCTTACTCGGATATTAATTCTTTGCATGTTATCAGGAATCTACAGTAAATTTTGCTTTGCAAGCTAAATGAAAATACTATATGACCAAAATTTAACGTACACGTAACAATACAATTACAAAATTTTATTTTCTACTAAGAAAATATGAAAAAATCTCTGATCTTAAGAAAATATGGAAAAATCTCAGATCTTGAAAGTTTATTTACATTCATGCAGAATCAACAATTTAAAAAAAAACCATGCATGTACGTATCAAAATTTAAACATCAGTAGGGGAAATATTCAATCATAAAGAATACGCTAAATGTGCCAGGACCTGCTCCCAAAGCTCCATCTATTAACTTATTTCATTTGATTTGTAGTTGAAAAAAGATGAACGACACTCAAAACATTCCGGATCCCAAACTGCTCTTTGCTTCAGACAATGAAAAGACTTTTAGCTCGGACGAATCACTACCATCTCTGCCCGTCCCTGATCTACAACACACATTACAGAGATACTTGGACTCAGGTGCATATACTTTTATTCTTAATATTGGTTTTGGAATGTGCAAGTGAAAAAGGAAAAAAATGCCATTCTATAAATCATTCAAATTCAACATTTTTAAAATTTAGGCTAATAAAAAAAATAATGCCTGGAGATAAAGGTAATAGCAAGTTCCAAGTGAGCTAATTTGAATGCTGCATGATTTTTAACAATTTTAATTCTTTTTTTTTTTTTTTTTAAAGTGAAACCACATGTCACAGATGAAGAGTATCGACAAACAGAGTTCATAGTTCAACAGTTTGCATCAGGTATTGGAAAAGAACTCCATAAAAAACTGGTAGAGAAAGCGAGTAAGGAGAGGAATTGGGTAAGACAAACAAATATCTTAAGGTACCCAATCCATATTGGAACCTTATTTTCTAACTTAATTAAGGTCTTTGAGGACAAGAAAATTTAAAAACAAATACTAAAAACATCAATAAATGCTTTGATATGTGTATATATTTGATTATGCATGTTGCTCAGGGCATAATTATAAACCTCATCTCTAGTTAGTCTGACACTACTTCTGTAAGCTTAAGCCATTTTATGAAAACCAACTGCAATCTATGGCCATCTTAAATATGTAGGTCCTAACCTAAGTTTCATCATCAATAAGTTGAGACTTTTAGAGGTACATGTATATGAACATTTTTGTCTAGTGCTGCATAAAAAAACCAGACATTAATTATGACGTACACAATTCAAAATTAATTAAGTACTATTTGATAAAGTTGGTACAAGGTCTTTTATCCTGTCGTTTGACCAGTGTACAATATCCTCAATTTTGTGTGCATTGTCTTTACATTCATTCTTTGTTCTTTTTTCAGATTTTATAGTAGTATAATTAGATTATAATTTTTTTTATCAGCTGGAGAAATGGTGGGAAGAAAAGGGATATCTAGAGCTAGGAATTCCTATGGTGCCATTTATGAATTTGATTGGTCCAGGACCTTATGTCAATCATTTCTGGACTCCTCAGAGAGGAACTCAGTTAGAGAGGGCGGGGTTTGTTCTACACTATGTCACTACATTCTGGAAGCTCATTAGAAGGTAAACAAATCAAAGTACTCTCTCTCTCTCTCTCTGTCTGTCTGTGTTCTCTCTCTCTCTCTCTCTCTCTCTCTCTCTCTCTCTCTCTCTCTCTCTCTCTCTCTCTCTCTCTCTCCAAAGATTTGTTAGCAGCTGATTGCTCGCTATTTCTTCCATGCATTGTCTCAAAATTACATTGGTTGTTGCACTATGTCACTAAATTCTGGAAGCTCATTAGAAGGTAAACTCGAAGTACTCTCTCTCTCTCTGTGTCTGTCTGTGCTCTCTCTCTCTCTCTCTCTCTCTCTCTCTCTCTCTCTCTCTCTCTCTCTCCAGAGATTTGTTAGCTGATTTCTCACCATTTCTTCCATGCATTGTCTCAAAATTACATTGGTTGTTGCTGTCAGTTCTTAAAAATATTCAACCATTCAGCATAGCTTTATGTCATCAGACCCTTTGTTTTTCAATGGTACTGAGTTTGAAGACACATTTTATTGAACAGCCCTCATGTTTTGCTTTGCAGTGAGAAACTGAAGGTGGAAGTAGACAACAAAGGTAGAAAGATGTGTATGAACCAGATGAGGAGAGCTTTCTCCACCTGTCGGGTGCCAGGTGTGTTCAGGGACCAGCTCCTCAGCCACTTCAAGACAGGTACAGCAAGTTCACCTTTGTAAGGTTTATACAGTTGAACTTTGATATCTCGAACACTGATATCTCGAACACTGATATCTCGAACACTGATATCTCGAACACTGATATCTCGAACACTGATATCTCGAACACTGATATCTCGAATACAATGGTTATGTCAAAGTTAATTGTGAGTCCCAACCACTTATCTTTTAAATATTTTACCCTCAATATCTTGAATACTCTGATATCTTGAAGTTTTTAAACAGTCCCATTTATTTTGAGATAACGTAGTTTGACGGTACATTGTAATAGGTGGTCTTAAATGCAGGCAGAAAAAAGGGTCCTTTGTCCTACATTTCTTAGGAAGTTTTATCTCAGATGCATTTTATACAAATGACTGATGGAATTTTACACTCATACATAGTCAACAATACTTGATGACAATTTCCATGTCTTCCATAAAATTTCAAATTCATTTATTTTCCTCATAGACATTTGTTTGAACCATCTTATTAATGGTTAGACTCAGTGATGACAATGTGCAATAAGAACTTGTTTATCTTTAATTGGTCTTATGACTATGATAGCAATTAAGACATTGCTTAATTTTGTTCTTTCGGATGAGGTCTGCAAAATATTTATTTTCTTAACCTTACCATAAGGAAAATCAACCAGAATCAAATGAAGTCTTAAATATTATCCTTTACAAGAAGGCAGGTTGATCAATTTCAGGTAGAAGGAAAAGCAGACAGTGTTTTTGTTTCAGCTGGTACCTTGATTATATATTACCTTGTTTGATCTGAATTCCAGATGAATGAAAATCAGTTTGTTGCTTCAGTACCTTGATTTTACCTTGAATATGTTAGGTTATTTACTGTAAAAGTTGTTATTTAGGCATGGGGAAATTTTACACTAGTCTAGTTAATACCCAGTAAGGGTATATCTTTGTAAAAGAAACCTGCACATATTGTAAAAACGCAAAACTTATGTATTGTAAATCATGCATCCGCATACTTCAAAAAATGCCTCCTTAAACACCAGCAGAAATATTAACCACTTTTTCAGTCTTGAATTAACAATATAAAAGAAAGCAGTTAAATAAATTCAAATTAAAAAAAAAACAACTCTCAGTTTGTTGGTTCAGAATCTTGATTTTGTTAAGTTACTTGTTAAGGCAATTCAAATTGAATAAGACCAGTTTGTTGTGTGAGTACCTTAATTATGTTGAGTTATTTTTAGAATCGGAGGGTCAGACACCGGTCCATGCTGTTGTATTGTACAAGGGGCGGATGTTCAGTGTAGACATGGTGGACGACCAGGAGGAACCCCTGAGGCCCCCTGAAATCCAGCATCAGCTGACCCAGATAAAAGAGCAATGTGACAAGGAGCCCCCAGGGATAGGGTTAGGGGCACTCACGGGGGAAACCAGAAAAAAATGGGCTGAGGTTAGTGCAGGTGTTTTTTTAGCCCTGTCATCACCAGCATTGCTCAATTCTGTTCTCAACTCAAATTCTTAAAAAATGAAAAGTGTATACAAATGAGGTAAAACCTCCGGTTTGAGGCTGAGGCTGAGGAAGTTAAAATATTTAAGGTTGGTGATGGCAAGCATGGGCCTGATATCCTCAGTATTTCATGAACTGTTTTACACTTAATGTCAATATTTAGATTGATGACTGTCTTTGATTAAATTTTGATTGAATAATAATGCAGAATTTTATTATTTTATTATTATTTATTTCAACTTTGATCCATAAGCCCATCAGTATATACACAAGTATAAATATATGCCAGGCACACAAAATGCGAAGCCAGTAGGCTTCAGAAATAAAGAGGATTAAATCTCCCTGTTTTTTTTTACGATTATGGATGATAATGTCATTTTTTGATGCCAAATTATGGATAAAATTTCAGTGGAACCACAAGATAATGAATCTTAAAAACTTAGTCATTAGATGTGCAGCTTTAAAATTTATATAAGTGGGATAAAATCTGAAATACAATTTTTGAAAAAGAAGTCAGACAAACTTTCTTAATATCTGCCTTGACACATTTCTAACCAGACGGATAAAGACATGATTTTAAACCTTATCAAAAGGTGATGTTATTGTATTTTACATTATTTAATACCAGGTATGTTTTAAACATGTGACTTGTATTTTTTTCTTGGTTTTGTAAACATTTTTCTACAATGGAGCAGGTCTACTACAGAAACTTAAGAATTAGGTTTAGTATTAGAAAGTATATGTTTATAACTTTACACTTGGTAGATGAGAAGCAGACTAAGTGCCCTACACCCAGAAAACTTCCACAACTTGAAGAAGATAGAAACAAGTCTGTTCACAGTCTCTCTTGATGAAACAGAGCCACAAAACAACTCAGAGGCAAGTCTGCTACAGGACACTGTACTGTCAAACCTTGATGTCTCAAATTTGATTGGATATGGAAAGTACATGTAGCTTTGCAATATCCAAGGAATAGAGATGTGGAGAATGAAAAACATTATAAAATTAGCAATGTACATGTTTATGCATGGCATTGATTTCGATGTTTTAAGTATAAGAAGATACAACTACAGTATGATTGTTAAAATATAATGTTAAATTGCATCCAGATTATTTCAAAGATTTAAGTGAAAACAAGCATTATGTATGAATTTAAAATTTGCTACATTAGGCTGTCCTTAAAAAAAGTTTGTTTGGAATTGCTGCCTGGAAGTTTCTGAACCAAAGGAGGGACAGAAGGCTCTATTTGTTTTTCAAACTTGAAGTTTTTGCTGATTAAAAATAGGTGAAAAAATAGATATTTCCATATAGAAAAAAGTTCTTAATTTTTTGCTGAAAAAAAAAATCATCAGCAGGGGGTATTTAAAGGAGGCGAGAGGTAAAAATCCAAACAAAAATTAATTTCATTTTCAATTGGCTTTAAATGGAGTTTTTGTCATTTTGATACCAAACGAAATGATAATATTTTCCACAAGATAATGAATCTTAAAAACTAGGTCATTAGATGTGCAGCTTTTAAATTCATGTAAGTGGAATAAAATCTGAAATACAATTTTTGAAAAGAAATTCATTTTAACTCAAGTCAGACAAACTTTCTTAATATCTGCCCTGACATATTTGCAACCAGAATGATAAAGACACTTTAAAATGACTTTAAAGTTTAAACTTTATCAAAAGGTGATGTTATTGTATTTTATATTATTCAGTACAAGGTATGTTTATAAACATGTATTTTTTTTTTGGTTTTGTAGACATTTTTCTACACTGGAGCAGGCATCAATGCCAAAGACAGATGGTTTGACAAGAGTGTTAATCATATCTTCTATCGTAATGGCATATGCGGTTGTAACTGTGATGTAAGTTTTTTTTTTACTGTTAATGCCAAGTACTCATGGTTTCTGTACATAAGTTTAATATCATTATTAAGAGGGCTGGATGGTTTTGGGCATTTTTTATCAATCTCCTTTAGTAGAAGAGCTCTACATAAAGATATAGAAAATTTTAAAGCTGAACTATTTGGATATTTTACTTAATAATAGTTTATGGCCAAAGAAATCATACCTGAAATTAAAGTAAGTAGTTGACCACCAAGCCTCCTTAAGAGGGCTTAGCTTCATAGTCGTGGCCATTTTAGGCTGTATTGATCTCCTTTAGAAGAAGAGCTCTATATAAAAAACCTAGGAAATTACCTTAATTCAAAAGGTAAAATATTTGGTCTTTTTCTTTAGCTAACAAGTCGTGTATAAAAAATTTTGGTACAAAATAGGTGTTGTGGATCTCGTTTTTCCCGTAGATCTGATGGTTAATTTGTTGACTATCCAGCCTCTCTAAGAGAACATAGACATGATTTTAACTGAAATCTTGAATGTTTTTTTGGACTTTTTTATTTGTCTTAAATGGTTAAAATGGGATTTCTAATGCTTGATTAAGGTGCCCCACTACACCTTGAAATAGTTTCTCAAATCAGCAGAAAATTACTTGATTATGATAGAAAGCATGATGGATTAGAAGTATACGTGTCAAATAGGCGAAAAAATGTCCAATTTTAGATAAAAAATGATATTTTTAAAAAATGTCATTCATTTAACATGAACAAAAGTCCCAGGCGGATTCGAACTCATGACCTGCGGCTCACAAGCCTGATACTTTAACCACTAAGCTATTATGATATACATGTACATCAGAATCGATTGATACATACAGTTTAACAAAACGTTTAAATCACCATCTTGTGACGTAGTGTCTTAAAAAGTATAAGTCTCGGTGTAGTGAAGTACCTTAAAATGTTAATGGCGTAAGATTTTTGCATTGACTCACAAGTGAGATACAGTTTTTGAAAACCTTGATTATTAAATCTAGGAGTCTGGGGCTATATATTGTTTACATGTACCAAGGGTTAAAAATGGTGAAATTTTATTTTAAAAATGAAATATTGTTTTTTCTTTTCCAAAAAAATTATTTTTGAACACTGTTTTCAGCATGCTCCATATGATGGCATGGTCATGATTTCAAGTACCTTCTACATCGACCTTAATGTACAGAGGTCAAAAGGAAAATGGCAGGTAAATTCACTCACTAAATTTGAAGCTCAATGTTATCCTCCTTGAACGTGTAATATTTTGTTTTCTTAATTAAAACATATGCCATTAAATAAGTAGATTTCTTAATGCTGTGGTATTAAGAAAGAATTCTTATCTTATATGCTATTTATCAATCAAATTATGTGAGATTTGAATGTTTTGGTATACAGGACTGCGAACGATAACATTGTCTAGCCGCCTAACTAAAAGTCATTTTTTGAAAGTTGTCTAATTAAAGTTAATTTTTTATAATAATGTAAACATTTATGTATATTTTCATTAAATATAAATGATTTGGTCAAACAAAGCGAGGTAACTTTGTATTTTGGGTTAAAATAGCTCATTTCATAATAGAAAATAACGGAAATGTTTTTTAAAACATCTTCCCCCCCCCCCCCCCCCCCCCGTAAAACAAAAATTCCTTTTGAGGGGTTTTAATTATTGTTATGTAGCATATTTTTACCAAAGGGTTTGTTGTTTCACGGGGGGGGAACATATGTCTACAGACCGAAATACATTCCAAAAAAAGAATTTTGCTTTGTAAATTTTCGAAAACTTATTAACAGATATGAATTAAAATGAAATTTTACTTTAATACATATCGTAAGTATGTTAATATTAAGTTTTTATGCACATATTGGCCGCTAAATAAAATTTTCCTCACTCATAAAGACCGATGTCAATGAAATTTTTTTTAGACCCCGCGTTAGCAAAACTTTTGTTTAAAAATAAATAATTTTATTACAAATTTTGTTTTGATATAAATTGATTAGGATTTGATTATACTTTTAAGTAGAAAACTTAGTTTTTGAATATCTGACAGAAATTCCGAAATATTTGGTGTAAAATGTAGGCGGGAAACGGGCGTTAGCGTTCGCAGTTCTTAAAGATTTTATGACATTTTGTTATAGAAAGGTTAACAAAATTAAATAAATGGCATTATAAGGTTGTTAGGAAAGTCTGTGTTAAAGAATCACAACACAATAGAAAGGGATTGGCAAATGATATTTAACCATGGGCAAACTGGCTGAAATTTCATAAGTTTCATGAATATTTTATGCTCTGTTCTGATTGGGGCCTTTTCAACTTTGTATTGGGAATCTCATCATTTTTGATAATACTAGCATGTACTTAAGGAAGGAATCTTCTCATTATCAAACATACTTCTTATAATAAGAAATTCATGAAATTTTGACACAGTCAACGTATCATATTACCAAATGATACTACCAGTTTAATCAAATTTGACCTATTTGTTTTCGAATAAACCTTTATATCCTTTTTCCTCAACGTAAAAGATGATAAAAATAAGTGTAGCTTTTTGTAGTTCTGTAGACATTTGTTTAAAGGGACATGGTCACGATTTTGGTCAAATTTTGTTTTTCTGTTTTTATTATATGCAATGCTTTAGGAATGCATTTCTAATGATCATTATGACAAATAAAATTTGTGTGCCAGTCGTTGAGTTTTGAGCAAGATACAGGGCTTATAATTCTTCGTCATGTAAACAAGGCTCGTGCCCTGTTTTTGTTTACATAGGGTTAATATACCAGTACAAAATCTTGTTTAAAGCTGGTTTGTCTATCTTAATATTCATTTTAAGCATAAATAGACAGTTCCTAAAGATTAACACATTCATTTTAGGTCTAAAACTGGAATTCTTACTTCAACATTCAAAATGTAAACAAACGCTTTGTTTACATAGCGAAGAATTGTAAGTTCTGTCACTCGCTTACGACTCATCAAATGGCACTCAAATTTTGGTTGCCTATTAAACATGCCTTACAGAAGCATTGTAAACATCAAAATCGAAAAAATAATTTTTGACCAAAATCGTGACCATGCCCCTTTAAGGTTTGAAGATTATATTCTTCAATGAAATGATGGAATATCAGAATGTCTATCAGCTTTTACTACTAAATTGGAATAAATATTTATACTAAAATTGATATAATTGCTTAGCCCGTATTTCCTCTAATTTTCTAAAATTTTGAAGAAATTTTGATTATTTTTTTATTCTGCCTTCCAATAATATAATATTTCTAATTTTTATGTATAATGAAGACTTTATATAAAGATATAAATTGACAGAAAAGCTAATATAATGACCATTTAATAAGAGAGAAAAACTGATTTAGTGATTTTTTCCACAAAAATCAATGTATAGAATATGCGCTTTAAAAAGCTTATAAAAAATGTAATTTGATAGGCAAATCATATTTTAAAAGCATATTCTGAAACCCAAGTATCATATCATTAGTTCACATTACTAAAAATATCCAACATTAATGTTATTGTTAATAAAATGCTAATCTGCAGCAATTCTGAATTGCGAAACATGTGATATTTTCCTCAGCCAGTATTACGCCAGAAATATAGTCCTTGTTAGATTCTAAACATTGATTAGTTTTGCTATGCCAAGTTGTATGATAATAAAAAAGAAATAATTGATTTGCTATGCCAAGTTGTATGATAATAAAAAAGAAAGAAAAATATACTATTTTAATTTCCTTTCATCTTAATTTTACCAATTAATCAAATTTACGTTTGACAAGTCGAAAACCAGAAAAGACTCCTTCCTTAAACCCCCCCCCCCCCACATTATTTTCATAACATTGGCATTGTTTAAATGCACAAGTCACAGGAGAAACCTCTATCATTCAAAGTTACTCAAAGATAACAGATGGCATATAGCTCTGCCATTGAGATACATGTACCTTTCAGTTTCTTGACATTCAAGTTATCTTAACAAAAAAAAAACTTAACAACTTAATGGCACTTGTTCCTCTGGTGAATAATATAAGCCATTAAGTTTCAATTCATCATTGCTGATTTAAAAAAAAGACTATATATAACACCAAGTAAATTTCAACAAGTTTTCCTGCACTGTTAGTAAGCATATACTGGACATGAACTTCCAATGATATTGCTTACCATTATTTCATCTATTTCATTCAGGGTTCTATGGAGATTCGAAATCTACCAAAGCCCACAGAATTAAAATTCCATGTGGATAGCGTGATTCTTGAGGCCATTGTAGCTGCTGAGAAGTTCTTTTTAAGCAATGTTTGTATTGAATTTTACCAAGTATGCCAACCTAGAAATATTTGATATTGATTTTCTTAATAGTCAAACAAATAAAGATCTGAAAGATTGAAAGAAATAGAACCAAGATTACATTATAGAATTTTGTTCTTCATTAAGATGAAGTGGAGTAAAAATGTGTAGATGCTGTGTTTTTGTAACAGTGGATTAAAGATAAGGCTCTGAAATGTTAACTTAAATTTGTAGGCAAGTCTTTTATCATGCAATACATTCAAATACACAAAGTATGGCAAGAAAGCTTTGAGGAAACACAAACTTCACCCAGACACCCATATTCAGCTGGTTCTACAATATGCATACTACAAAACCCACGGAAAGTAAGAAATTCTAGTTTTAATTGAAGTAACTATATATAGTATAGTTACTGTAGTTTACTATTTAATTCATAGCAAAATTAATTTATGCACATTTTTGGGTCTGTTTTGCTAAATTTAAATGACATTTTTTTTTACTTTCAGTAACCTCACTACTTTGCTTTTTACCATGTCTTTAACTAATTAGCTGCTGTGTATGTAATATTTTAAGAAAATACATGTACCTTCAATAAGTTGAGTTTAATCTGTCTTACACATGTATATAAGACATCCAATATGTCTGTATTTCAGGACTATCAGCACCTCAATTTTTTCTGTATTTTAACGAAAGCAGCCATTATATATCACCATATCCCCACAGGATGAACCTATTAATCAGTCAAATGAAAGGTGACTGAAGGATAAATGAAAGGTGAATAAATAATTTAATTTTCTTCTGTCTTTAACAGACCAGCCCCTGTCTATGAAACAGCCACAACCAGAAAGTTTTATCATGGCAGGACAGAGACATTGAGGTCATGCACAGTGGAAGCAGTCGAGTTTTGCAAGGCCATGTGTAACCCCAAGACATCGGTAAGTCTTCTATGTTAATTTGGTCTTTGATGGGTCGAGATGGATTTTTGATATATTTCTGGATAGGTTAGCTTGACTAGATGAATCTTTGGTATCTTTCTGGATAGGTTAGCTTGGCTAGATGAATCTTTGGTATCTTTCTGGATAGCTTAGCTTGACTAGATGAATCTTTGGTATCTTTCTGGATAGCTTAGCTTGACTAGATGAATCTTTGGTATCTTTCTGGATAGCTTAGCTTGACTAGATGAATCTTTGGTATCTTTCTGGATAGCTTAGCTTGACTAGATGAATCTTTTGTATCTTTCTGGATAGCTTAGCTTGGCTAGATGGATCTTTGGTATCTTTCTGGATAGCTTAGCTTGACTAGATGAATCTTTTATATCTGTCTGGATAGCTTATTTTAATGGGCTAGATTAGTCTCTGATATCTATCTGAATAACTTAGCTTTGGCATGATAGATCTTTAATATTTATGTGGATTGCTTAGCTTAGGCTAAATGGATCTTTTATTTTTGTCTTGATAGCTTCTGATTAGAGTAACCTTTAAACTCTTGCATCTTCATATGCAAGTCTTTTGAATAGCACACATCCCATTATATGAGATTTAATACTTTAAAATAAATATACATTATGTACTTCTTCAAATATACTTTGAATAAGGCTAGATGGTCATGGCAATTTTTAGAGTTCACTAATATGATTGAAAAGAAGAGCTGTATATAAAACTATAGGAAACTTTTGAATCTAAATTATTTGAAATTTTTCTGACTTTGGCTAGATATATCATAAATAATATCATAAACAATGTAAAAAATTAAAGTAAACATGGGACACCTGTTGATAATAATGTGGATAAAAGTACATTATTTACAATAAAACACTTTTATTTGCTTAGAATTTTTAAATTCTGATACTATGACTTGAAAACTTCTTTATATCTATACCTGCTTTACTAATTCAAGATTTAAGCCATCTTGAAAGAGTGTCCCTGCAAACTCTGTTATGAGGTTTCCCATAACTAACAAACAGATATGTACAATCTTTTCTATTATTACTTGTCCTCTTCAGATAATCTTTTAACACAGTAATCACACATAATCTTCTATCTGGAGGACAAGCTCTCAGTTCTAGATACTTTGTATGACACCCAGGTCTATCCGACTTCAAAAGACCTTCATACTGTAAATTATATACATTGCTACTTTTCTCAATTCCATCTATACTCAATAAAGGTAAGAATTGACACATAGCAGCAGTGATTATTGCAATCAGCATACATAATTTTAAAGACAAATCTTTTAACGATGAATGTTTTCAAGGTGATAATATGAAGTTAATAGCCAGTTGATCCTGAAAATGGTTTACAATATTGATATTTTGCTTATCAGGTTCAGGAGAGAAAAATGACATATCTAAAAGCAGCCAATCGACACAACAAATTAATGGAAGAAGCCAAAGAGCTGCAAGGTAATGTTACACATACATTAAACAAACTTTGATGAAATGAAGAACATTTTTTTTTTGGTGAGAAAACTTTATACATCTGTCACTGAAAAAAGTACTATTATTTTACCTGTACAGATTCAAAGGTTTTGCTCTTCTATGGCATTTGAAATACTGTAGAATCATAAGAATTCGTGGTGGCTCAATTTCCGTGGCATTCGTGGGTAGCCCTCCCCCCACGAATTTACATCCTCAACGAAAACAAATTTAGAAAGAGTTATCTTTGTTACGGAAACTGAAAACCGGCGCATCCATGAAATTACATCCCCACGAATAAGCAAAAAATCCACAATCCGCGAAAATTGGCCCCCACGAATTTGAATGATTCCACAGTAGTCATCTAAAATTAAAAAAACATGTTTTGGAAAAAAAGTAATAACACTAAATAAATCAGAGATCCTAAGCTGTGAAATCAAAATATTTAACTAAATATAACAGATATATACATGGAGTAAGTAATCAGAGATCCTAAGCTGTGAAATCAAGACATTTAGCTAAATATAACAGATATAATTATACATGGAGTAACTGATTCTTTTCCCAAGTTTTTGATGATGTGTTTCTTTTTAAAGCGCTAAGCAAAGCTGCAGCGGTTTTTTGTCGCCAGATTTCTAAACCTACTTCCACTTTCGTTTTCGCGTTTCCTATATACCGCCACCTAATGGCGAATGCTGGACCTATGGCTAGCATCGATTAACACATTTTCCACGATAATTTTTGCTGCTTTTTATTAACATTATTTAAGGCTCCATGTTCTGTATGCAATATTTTAGAATTATTTTCCTATTAATTTGCATTTATATGTTATGTTATAATTATCCGAAACCAATGATTTGATTATTATTTTAAAAATAACTGTCGAGTTAATTGAAATACTACAGTAAATATATGTAATAATCTTTATAAAGTGATACCAGCTTACCTCGTTTAATTTGCAAATAAGATTATATTGATGATTTAATTTATGTGCAGTATGGACAAATTACACAGTAATAAATACACTAATAACAGTAAAAATTGAAAGAGATGTGTAAGATTCAACATTGCTATGAACTAAATATAACTATTAGATATTTAAATGAATTCGCGTATTCTGTGATAACTGTACCCATTATATTGGTATATATGAAATAAAACTTCTTGCTAATTTAATATTGCTTGATAACGTCGAAAATATACCAAAAGTTTTCTATCCGAGTTCAATTTTTCTAAAAGAACCCGTGCCCTATTACATGGTTACAAGTTTTCTTTAATACAACTTCTGATACGCCATTCTGAGGCAACTTTCCGGCAGACCGTTGCAGGTGTCATTACAGCATAACAGTTTACCCTTAAATATACCACAGAAGAGACCGTCTAGTTGGTGCTTAAATGAAAAGAAGCGACTCCATTTTGATATTCTAACATCCGGTAATGTTAATACATTAGTGGTCTTTGCATGGTGTATTGTAAAATAAGGCTGGGAATATTATTCGAATGCGAAAGCTTATATTTTGAATAAGAAGTAGCATTTCCTGCAAGGCAGATCTGTAATCCGATTAGAATTATCTAACTTCTGTCAAAACTTTTTGGCTTTTTATTTTGCAATAATATTGGTATCGTAATTTGCCACTGTATTTTTAGTGTACATCGATTTTTTTTTGGGTTTGGAAGTTGTCAGATGTAAAAACAAAGAAATGAGAAAAATTATCAAATTAACATAAACAAGATATCTGTGAGCCAATACTCACTAGTGATACCCCCGCTCTGATGTGAATATGCAAAATAAGCAAAGTCGACATTTAACAGAAAGCTGGCAATCGATTGGTACAGAAATATATCCCACAATATGGCATGCCTAAACAAAAAGTGTGTTAAAATTTCAAGCATCTGCGATAAAAAGCTGCTGAGAAATCTTTGAGGAAAATGTGTTTGAAAATTTTGGCTAAAATAAACAAAGTACTCATTTAACAGGAAGTTGACGTCCGATTAGTACAAAAATATATACCAAGATATGGCATGCCTTCACAAACACTGTGTAAACATGTCAAGCATCTGCGATAAATAGCTGCTGAGAAATCTTTGAAGAAAATTTGTTTGAAAATTTTGGCTAAAAATAAGCAAAGTCATTTAACAGGAAGTTGACGTCCGATTGATACAAACATATATCCCACAGCATGGCATGCCTAAACAAATAGTGTGTTAAAATTTCAAGCATCTGCGATAGATAGTTGCTGAGAAATCTTTGTCGGAAATTTGTTTGAAAATTTTGGCTAAAATAAACAAAGTACTCATTTAACAGGAAATTGACGTCCGATTGGTACACAAAATTTCAAGCATCTGCGATATATATTTGCTGAGATAAATGCGAAAGAAATTTGTGTTACGAACGGACAGACAGACACAGACAGACAAGGGTAAAACAGTATACATGTACCCCCTCTCCTTCGGAGCGGGGATATAATAAATATTAATCATCATTTGATCATTGTTACTGTGGAATCATTAGATTTCGTGGTGGCTCAATTTTCGTGGAATTCAGGGGTACCTCTCATCCACGAATTAATATCCTCCAAGAATTAATAAATTATGGTAATAAAATCATATTTCCTTTGTAGGTTTAACAGAATATACGAAATTACGTCCCCACAAACTTGTAAAATTTAAGCAATCCACGAAAATTGGCCCCCTTGAAATTTAATGATTCCACAGTATTGGCGACAATCTTATTTTACTTTATTTTCATCACGAGAAGCATGCATTCTGTAGCTCTGCTAAACAGTAGAGAAATCTGTTAAAAACTAACGAACAATATCGTTATAAAATTACTACAAATGATCTCGATTTCCAGAAATTGCTAACATTTTAAAATCAAGCATTATCTATTTATACATGCTTTAAGACAGATTGTTATTATGTAAATTGGAAATTGTGACTTTACAATAAATCATTTTTTGCTTCAAAAATAAAGATACACTTATATTTATTGCTTTTAAACTTTTTAAAAAATCATAATTGATTTTTTAAAAAGTCACTAGCATTTTGTTTTCACTGTTACACGACAGCATGCATTATTCATTTTTTAAAATATGCATTCTATAACTGAGACATATCCAAATTCTACATCATTTCTCAAAAACGTACAATATGATTCTTTACATATCAATCGATATATTTTTAACACTTTCTTCCAGGCTTTGCGCTTTTCAGTACTTTCAGTACTTTGATTTAATTTCTCCGAGATTTCTCATTTTGTAGTTTTCATAATGTAAGCAATTTCAAAGGAAATATTTTAACCCATGCAGGAAAAAAATACTTGGTAAATCTTTACCAAAAGGAATCATAAGAGCTAAAACTAAATGTCAGAATGAGAACCTTTTTATGGGCTTACCGGCAATTTCTTAATTTCATGATAATTCATATGTTGTGCAATCAAACTACTGCATGTTTATGTTTACCTTTCAATTTTATTAAAACAGGTTGTGACAGGCATTTACTTGGCCTAGCAACAATAGCAGAAGAATTGGGTCTACCAAAACCACTGCTTTACCAGGACAAGTCTTTTACTAAAAGGTACTTCTTAATTAATAAAAAGAATATCAGTTGGTACAAAGATGCCAAATTGGTAAAGAAGTATGAGCCCGTCCTTTGATATCGCGGTAGTTAAATCATTTTATCGAAAAATCTATCAATACGGAAATATTTTCAGAAACTAATGTTATTGTGAGTTTCCTCTATTATATACCTCAGTGATGTTCAGCGTGCCACTGTTTACTATGTCTAAAACTATCCCGACGTCAAATGTCAATTTCAGCGCGCGCTACTATACTTAAGTAGAAATACCGCGATACCATAGAACCCGCGATATCATAAGAAACAAGTATAAGTCAGTAGAATCATCATCAACATGATCAAACAAACTAATCACTTGTACATGTTTGAGTATAAATTTCAATTCTATCATGTTTCGTTAAGGTTCATCAAAGTAAGATGTAAAAAAGTACTATTAAATGGCCACTTTTCCCTAAAATCAGCTTTAGCATCATGGTGAATGATGTACCTGCCAGAGTATTCAGTTGAACATAACACTTGCTGTATTTACTTCTGTGGCTGGTGGCTTGTGATTTTTAGATCCGTTGAGAGTTTACCTAAGATTGTTACACAATGTGTAGATTTTAAAGTTTAATTTGAAAATGTGTGTTTGACACAAATTGACTCAAAGATCGGGGTCAGAGTGTTCGTAAATGCTATTCTGTAAATTAAATAGTTTTTCAATTTATAGAAATCTATTGTTTTCTTGTAATATCATGTTAAAGTCTGTGCATGAGCCTACAAATAGAGGTTTAACCCTTTAACCCCCATTGACGCATTTGGACGCACTTTGATAATACATGTACTAAAAGTTTAATTACTCGCTTATTTTATATCGTATGATAAAGAACTAGATATCAAAAGAAAATACAAATCCTCAGGAAAACAGGAGTAATTAAAGAAAAATGAATAATAACTTAAATAATAAATCATAGTTAAAATTTAAAATGATTTTTAGCTCTACATTTTGAATGCGCATTGTCGGACAAGGGCGGCTTTTACAGCTCGAAAGCACCTATTTAAATAAAAAAAAATCCCCGTATTTATTAAGTAAACAAGTAATTAACAACTTTTTATAACATCCTTGATATTTTTTATACATGTTTCATGTGATGTTTTTAGAAGAACAAAATTATAAACAGGGTTCAATAGTATTACGTTGTTGTACATATATTTTTTAGTTTTCATTCACACGGTATAGGCTAGTATCGATTGCATTACGTATTTATATTTGTATATAAAACTAAAATGGACCAAGCTAGTAACTGCTTCAAATAATCATATATATTTTGTCAACATTTTATAAAATACGAAGTCTTTTGCCGAGATCACAACAAGCTGAATTTATCTCCCTTTTCCGTTACTACGCTACAATGTAAACATTGAACAAGCGCGGGATTTCCGAGTTTGACAGTAGAAATGGAGAACAGTTCATCGGATGACGATAGCGATACCTTGTCTGAGGGTTCAGATCTCCAGCTATTTAGTGAACATGAATTTTCATCGGACACAGACAGTGACGATGATACACAGCAGACAGAGTCATCAATGGAGCCTGACAGCCAACAATCAGAAGCAACTGATGATGACTTCTGGTCTTACGATCTCCACCCAGTGGACATAGCACCATTTACTGAACAAGTAGGGCCAGATCATACTTTACTGCCTGACAATGACTTGTTGAAGTATTTTTATCTTATGATAAACGAAGAATTCTTTGAAATCGCGGCTCAGGAGACGAACAGATATGCAGAACAGAAAATGACTCGCAAAGGTTCCCGCGATTCGATTTGGTACCCCACAACTAGCCCAGAAATGAAAGCTTTCTTTGGACTGAATATCATTATGGGAATAAATCAGTTACCTCGCATCGATATGTACTGGTCGGAAAACCCATTTGTTGGTAAGTAAAATATATGATTTGCATTGCATATATTGCAAGAAATTCACTAAGCTTATAAAGCCGCCATTTGTTGGTAAGTAAAATATATGATTTGCATTGCATATATTGCAAGAAATTCACTAAGCTTATAAAGCCGCTTGTACGATATAAAATACACAAAATTATATTGAAAAAAAAAATAGAATAACAAAAACCACAAAAACAACCTGCCACACAGAAAGAGAAAATTAAAATAATATACTCCCTAAGAATTAATATTTTTGGTTTTTATTCTCCCAGGAAATGAAGGCTTCAAGAAATGCATGACAAGAACAAGGTTTGAAAAATTGCTGCAGTATCTGCACATAAATGACAACCAGGCTCAAGCACCTGCTGGATCACCGAATTATGACAGGTATCATACATGGTTTTGCTTTGGTTTATACAAAACTAATTTCTTTTTGTGAGGGAATTTGATTTATTTTTGTTTGCTATTATTAATTTTTTGTAAAGATTGTAAAGACACATTTGTAAAAAAAAAATAAAAAATATTAGCAAACAGAAAAGCTTGTGCTAAAATATTCTCATTGAACAAATACTGGAAACAATTTTATAACATTCAGTTCTTTTGGTAATAAAACTTGGTCCCCCATTATGAGTGATTCCAACCAACACGTGCATTGCACAGGGAGAAAAGTAAAAATAAAACCCGATGAAATATAAACTGGATCATTTTATTTTCAAGGTTTTTGAAAGTAATATATATTGTATTTAATTTTGATTTTCATAGCTTATAATACTTCTATTCACATACTATTTCACTTAGAAAATAATATGAACAACAAAAATGTTAATGACATGTCCTAAGTCACAATCAGTGGTTCAGTATTAGTAGAGTCTTGGCATGTCAAGTTTTGGACCATGGTTTAGAGTTTTGACTGAAACCGAAATTTCAAAACTAGAATACAAAACTACTACATGTAACTCAGTGAACAAGTATATTACATGTATACACGGATGCAGAAATTCTGTTTGCCAGGGAAGGGGTGGGTGGGTTCCAAGATCTATTTTTAGTTATGGTACTTTACTATGTGAACTATATAACTTAGAATTTTTCAAAGGGGGTGTGGGCTTGCAGTTGAAATCCTCCACCCCCCCACCCCCCCTCCCCAAATACATTTTAGAACACATGTTTTATTACATTTCAGACTTCATAAAATCAGACCACTTATCGACATGACAAGAGGAAATTTCCAGAAGTTTTACAAACCAGGGAAGTGTCAGAGTATAGATGAAGGAATGATAAGGTACATATCATGGCATTTCATCCTTGCTCATTTTATATCCGCTTTCTAAACGCAACTTGTTAGCATTATGCTAGTGAAAGCTGCTTGGGTCCTGGCCTTGATTTCCAGTCAAGCCATATATTTTCATTATATTTATATGTTCATTCTTACTTTCCTACTACATTATTTTATCCAGAATGTATAGATTTGCCTATATTATGATTCAATTCTCATATTCTTACAGGTACAAGGGACACCATTATGCACAGCAGTACACGCCAGGAAAACCAAAAAAGCGCGGTCTAAAGGTATTTCAATATTTATAACTTTTGTAATCTTCATATCTTTTTTTCAAAACCTTGGAATCCCTAAGTGATCATTATTTTTTTCAAAGATATTTTATAAGTTTTATTTAAAAAAACCCAGAAAGTTTACTGACACTTTTTATGTGAAATTGAAAAAATATTGAAACGTTAAATATCATAAATGTTATGACATTGAAACTTTTTTTTTCATGAAGATATGGATGAGATGTGAAACAAGTGGCTACACCAATGATTACAGAGTGTATCTTGGTAAACATGATTCAATGTGTGGCCCATTAACAGGGGAACGAGTCGTCAAACATTTATGCAAGCCACTGAAGTGGAAAGGTCATCATGTGTTCTTCGATAGGTAAATTAATTATTGTCAGAATGTCTGTCTGTTTATATGCAAGTTAAAATGACTTGTCATAAACAAAGGTTATAAAAATTTCAGAGTTTATGCACCATAAATTTGCTGTGACACAGGATAGGTTTTCTCAGTTGTGTGTTTTATCTAATTTTTATTTTTGGGGATGGGGGGGGGCAACTTTTTTTAATGATGCATGAAATGTTTGAATGCTACTTCATTTATTTGCAGGAAATGTGACACATTTATGTTCTTGTGAAATAGAAAACTTTTGTATACTTCTACTGTATCTCTACTACTATGTCTCTGCTATATTGACAAATATGTAAACCAATGGCAAAAGTTTTGAATTACAATCTTGACCGTGTTCATACTACATGTACTACATTTTTAGGGGATTATTTATATATGTTTACATTCTATCCTGTCATAGTTGCTCGAGACTGAAATGGAAATGGGTAAAATATTGTCTCCGATTATTAAATTAAGTTTGATGTCTCATTTTGAAATGACTGAATTTATAAAAGGAACATACATTTACGTGTCTCGCGCATGCAGTCATTATTTTAACGACTTTATAAAAAATCAGAATCAGTCCATCAGTCATATGACTTTTTCTTAATCTTATTTTATTAAAATTTTGAAATTAAGGTTGTATGGGACACTTCCATGTTGTGACGTATTGTTTATCGAAATAAACAATAAAACCAAGTGTAATTATATAAGTAGCTAGTTTCTTTCCCAATATTGTCACCTAATAGCTTAGCGCTGTGAGTTAGAGGGATTGCTACGAATCTGAAAGTCAGGAGGTCGAATCTTGCTGGGGATTTTACAATTTTTACCTCTCAGATAGAATATTTTTAAAAGCTAATTTTTGGTTAAATATTGTAATATTTGAAAATTTTAAACCGTTGAAAGTATGTCAATTATAATGTATTTTAATCCACATTAATATTGACAGATGTCCCATACCACCTTAAGTTCATTATATTATTGGTTTTCTTTTCCTTCAGATATTTCACTTCTATTCCTCTTCTCCAAACTCTTGAATCCTACGGTGTTTATGGTTGTGGGACTATAATGGCAAACAGGAAAGGGTTTCCCTCACAGCTGAAGAACCCACACCTTCCTGAGAGAGGAGATGCTGAACAGATGAAACATAATAACCTTGTTGCCACCGTATGGAATGATGCTAAACCTGTACGTAGTTTTTATGTGGTAAAATAGGTGTTGTATTTGTAAAAGTCTAGGTTCAGTGCTTATATGTTTTACGTGAAAAAAAAATTATATTTGCGAGAGTAAACATGTCTTCATATGATTTCAAAAGGCAGGCTTATTTAATTTTTCATATAAAATTAATCTCAGGTTCACATTGCATCTACAACATCTGACCCTCTCGGAGATGGCCCAGCTCAAAGAAGGGTTCGGGGTGGTGGTGTTATCATCATTCAGCGCCCGCCTGCAGTTGAGCACTACCAGCAACACTACTATGGTGTAGACAGAACACAACAGTACAGATCCAAGTGTCCAGTTGGCCGTCCATCCAAAAAGTTTTGGAAGTATCTGGTCAACTATATTTTTGAAATTTCTCTGATCAACACATTCCTTCTTTGGTTTGAAACCCCAGGAACAAGAAAACCAACAAAACATTTCTCTATGGTTGACTGTAACTTGTCTATCGCGGAGAAACTTATTGGTGATTTCTCTAGCAGAAAGCGGGCACCTTCATGTGGAAGGGGAGTTGCAGGTATTAGTGTTGCTAACATCAACCGGCACATCAGCACAAAGTTGACAAGACCGCGAGGAAGATGCAAACAGTGCAAGAAGAATGGCAGAAGAAGTGACACATTTTTTGGTTGTAGCATTTGTAATGTACATCTGTGTAGAGGAGCTTGTTTTCAGGCCTATCACACTTATCATCACTTGCTTATGGAATAGGTTTATATATCATGAAATGTCTGTTTATAATTGCATGTTTTGTGCAAATAATATGCGTTTACTTTATTTGGTGGCTCCAAGCACTTATCTAATCCACTCAAATGGTTTGCATTTTTTAAACATGTGATTTTGTCGTGTACCATGTATTTTTAAAACCTAAATCTAAAAAATAATCTAAATATGTTATTGAATAGAAATAAACTATTCATCACTGTGTGTTGGTAACTGTTGCCATGACAACCATTTTTAATTTATGTACATGTTTTTCATATTTCTATTGTATACCAAAGCTGAATTCTTAATTCATTGATTTTCTTGAAAAATTGATAAAACTTCTTCGTTTCTTTCCATTTGAATTTTGTTGTATTCATAACGAAATAATTTTATTGAGATACCTTAATGACTTTGTGGTCTTGTTGCTATGGTATCTATTGTTTGTGCATTTTCAAGAATGTATAATTAGAAAAAAATATATCGTCGGTAACATTATATACCACATTGTACATTGTAATTGCCTTTTTGGGGTCACTAAAGACACACTTTGAAACTTTATTACAATTGTTTGTTGTTACTTTTATTTTGATCAGAAAATGCCAAATGTTGCGCAAAGCAACATACAAATAAGTAGTTTCAAATTGTTTTGATTAGAATTCCAGCTGTTCAATAATACTTTACAATGTATTTTTCTGTAGAATAATCTGTATATTACTTTATCATTCAATATGGTATCAAAATATTCCACTATTCAATGAAAAATCTATGAAAAAATATTATTTTATGATTTAAGCCCAAAACGTTGCCATGGCAACGGCATATTTGACTTTTTGTAATCAAATTTAAAATCTGCAAAAAAATGTCTGTCATTCCATATATAATTATTTGATTAAAAATATAACCAGTATTAAGTTAAATTCAATTAGTTTTTATATAACTTTATCTTGATAAATTGTGAAAAGTTCTGGGGGTATCTATTTGACGTGGTTATTGAAAAGTTTTAATCTTAAAACCGAAGTAATAATTACGGTCTTATGTAACACTGAAATAAGATTGATTTATATTCTCAAGGAAAAGTTTTCGTCACGTCTCGATATGATTTCAACTATCGTCAACATTATATTTGGGAGGAGGGGGGTGGGGGGATGCATAATGCAGCATATGATTCAGAGTGTTTTTTTTAACTCATTTGAGAACAGGTTGTGGTTATAATACATGTAGCTCTTAGTAAAATAAAACTAGAACCGTTAATATATGATTCAGATAGAAGTAAATTTTGATGCATGTAGACTCCCTAAATGCTTTTTTGCAGTGGAGGAGGGGGTAACTTTGAACTCTCCACCAGCTTTGTGGGGTACACGCCGGTATTCGGGGGCGTGGCAGCAATGACCAATGATGGATACGGCTCCTTTTACCACATGGAGGACAAGTAGTAAGTATATCTCTAAGGTGGTTGTTTTGATGAAAAATATGATGTTGATGACCCAGAACTGCGTCTCAGTCACTTCTAATCTTCTAGACTATCTTAAACACAAGACTATTATCAAATTAAGTTGTTTTTCAAAAGAAATGTAGTACATATGTACACTTTTTTTTTAAAAATTATACTTAAAGTGGACTGGGACACCTCCATATTGCGATGTAATTCCTATCGAAATAAACAAAATCAAGCATATTTTTAATTGTTTTCTTTCCAAAAATTGTTTCCTAAAAGCGTAGCGCAATGGATTAGAGCGTTAATTATGAATCATTAAGTCATGAGTTCGCATTGAGGTGAAGCTTTTATAGTTTTGACCTTTCCAAAAAATTTAAAGCAATTTTTGGTCAAATATTGTAAAATTTGAAAATTCTAAACAAGTGATATATTTGTTAAAATTATTATGACTTTTATATTAAAGTAAATAAAAAGTAATGAAAGCATTTGGTCGCCATGTTAGTTTTGATCGCTTTTCAAATGCCAAATGGGTATTATCAACATGTGTGCCATACAAGCTGCATGGTCCGTTTCAATATAAAATTTCATCCAAGCAAAGAAACTATTTGTATTTGCTTCGAATATTTATATTTTTCAAAAAGACCGATTCTGCTGCTGTTAGCAGGTGAAAGTCGATGACTTGATTTTATATGGCCATATAAAATCGGTGCTGTAATTCAAGGGAGCTTTATAAAAAAAAATATTTTATCTTACGGAATTACGAAGTTGAAATTGAAAAACTTGTCACGATATCTTTTTGATAGAGAACAAAGATAAAAAATATACTTAAACTAGTGTTCGGATGTACATATAGCACACCTTCGGATATTACGAAATTTTGGGCTCTATAACCGTTTAAACAAGACCTTGGACTTTTGGTAGGATGTAACTACATGTATCTATTTCTTGCTTCAAAACAAGTTTAAAAGGACGTTGGTTTCAAGTAAATTTACACAGATTTTGTAGTGTTTGCTCAAAATGCAGCCAAATCTTGATTTCAGAGCGTCAAGTTGCTAATAATGAAATAGATATGCCTACGTAAGATTGCAGTTTGACACAACTACACAAAATCCAAGCTCCTGTTAAAATGGTTCTAAAACGTTCATGACTGAGGTCGTGAAGAACAGCGTTGTTAAGATACTATGGGTAAGTATCAATCGTTAAGAAATATACAGAACGTGTGAAGCGATATTATGTAGGACTTTTCAAGTTCAAACGATTCCGTATTTCTGAAAAAATAATGTCCATTTTAAAAGTCGTTTTCACGTCATTTTGCCGTTTGACACAACTACACTAAGTCCAAGCTCCTGTTAAAATGGTTCTAAAACATTAACGACTGAGGCCGTGAAGAACTATGTCGTTAAGATATTATGGGGAATAATCAATCATTAAGAATTATACAGAACGAGTGTAGCAATATTATATAGTACTTATGAATTTTTTGTAAAAAGTAGTCAGATGATTCAGCATGTTTGTGAAAATATCACGGATATCCATTTTTTATGGCATTTCCAAATGTCTTCTGATTTCAGCATAGAGGTAGTGGTTACAACTTGGAAGACCAGCAAGATAGCCAGCTCTGATAAATTTGCAGAGGAAATTCAGACCTGCTTTGATCAAGTAGGAAGTGTGGTCCTCTCAGATTCGAACCTCACTGCCAAACTTTAACAAATGTTTGACAAGGGATTGGACATGACAAGAAAACCGACAACGTAATCAATGCAATTATGACGAAAATGAGGCATGAGATAGTGTTTATGGAAACACATTATATACATGTACATGTAATGTACCTTAATGTCACTGATCATTATTTCAATCTGCTGATTAAAAATTTAATTTAGTAAAACGTCATGTATTTAGTTACGGGATGCAAGCTATGAAATAACTGCAGTTTTATATCTTAGTGGCACAAACACATTATATACATGTAGACTGATAATCAGTTTCAAAGGACACATTGTAACTGATTTTATTTTGATATTTTTATAATCTTAACCTGATTTGCATTTTATTTCATTAAATGAAAAAAAAAACCTTCGGGTTAGATATTATTTATTATGCAATTAATACAATTATGATAAAACTGAGCAATGAGTTCATGTATTTATTGAAACACATTATAACATATACCTTAACATCCCCATTCATTATTTCAATTTGCTGATGAAAAATGAATCATGAACGATTGCAAATTTGTAACTATTCCGTATACCTTTTTTTGCGTGTCACAAAATTTGCGAAAATAGGGAAAATATGTAACTTTGTTTTATTTGGGGAGGTCATTTTTTACCGTTTGTGCCATTAAATAGTTTCCTTATAGCAAACAATACCGGATGTATTTTTTTCTGAGTTTTGATTTTTTGCGATGTAAAAGTGAAAAAAAAAGATCATCGTAAAAGGTTTTCAATGTATAATGAAAGGATATTGAACAATTTTAAACTAGTTAAATATGTATTGCTAGATAACAACGAAAGTAAAAGGAACCAAATTCACATGACTAACATATAAGAAGCCAGTCATTTTGTACCTTAAATTTTTTTTAAAGAGTTATCTCTCCTTAATGAAAAAAAGGGAAATTTTAATTTGTCGAAATATCTGCGGTAAATGATTTATTTTATTTCATATTTTAATAAAATGAAAGTTTACGCATGTATTAACCAAGAGAGTTTTTACGGAATTTAAGTTACTCTTAACAATATCTTAATAAAACATACGTAGCCCATATACTTCAATGCAAAATTCAAGGTGTAATTAGTTGGACCATAATCAAAATTTTGAAAATTCGATTGGTGGAGTTTTTTTTTATATTTGATAACACCTTCAAAATGATATCATGAGTAAGAATATCGGTCCATTCATTTATCAGGTACAAAATGTGGTCGAACATATTGTAATTAATTTTATGATAATTTTTTAGAATTGTTACCTGATTTGTATTTCATTCATAAAATGAAAATTATACTGTGTTAAAAATAATCATTGTTTAATCCCGGTAAAATATTTGCAATATAGAGGATGTTCCTGGTTGATAATTTTTTTAAACTTATACGAGCCATATATTTAATTACGTTATGAATGTGATACAATTTTTGTTTTGATTTTACATTTTTAAGAGTGTTTTTATTATTATTTGATCGGTGTTTATTTTTAATCATGCTTGTATGAAGTTAATTGACCCCGCCTTCATTTGCTCACAAGAAATTGTTGTTTGACAATCCTCAGTATATATGACTGTACATGTAAATATATAACAATCCAATGCAACTATGAATTTGTTAATAGATTTCTTTACAAATCAGAAGAGCTTTCTTTTTGAGTAACGTTTACCATAATGATTTTCTGACTTGCAACTCTTATTTGCATCTTGGTCCACGCATCGTAAAATCAGCCATAAATATATTTTTATATCACTGATAGTTTTGTGATTTATGTTATATTTTTATGTATTAATGATTAAAAATAACAAATGATATGGTACCTTATTATATTGTAATGTATCTTAAATTAATATTACTAGAGCCAGTAATTTTGAAGCATAACCTTATACCGGTATAGTCAATTGAACATCGACAATTTATATCAGTACGACTGTCTATACATGCATACACTTGGCTTGTTATCTTGAAATACCTTCTAACTCACAATCTGCATCACCATTGCATTAAAAGATTCATAATAAAAACACGTTTTTCCTTTATTTTTAAAAACTTAAATCCAAACATAGGCAGCACATGTATAGACAACATTTACGAGAGACTTTCGGCATAATAAATAATCGCCAAGCGGGTATTTACGTTATACAGGGTGAAGGCTGGGAGGAGATATTGAAGAATAGGTTAATTTCAATGTCTTACATTGTTTTTCTTCATCTGAGTGAATTTCAGACGGGATGAGACCGTTTGAAGATGCAAGTGGTCAACAATAACAATAGGAGGTGAAATTAACACAGTGACTTTAAACAGCATACAATTAGATATGGTAGCTAACCAAGTACAGGTCATTTCACAGTGTTAACTAAAATAACGTTGTAGACTACCACTATATTGACGCCTCTTGCTGGTTGATCGCCCCTCCATTGACACCTCTTGCTTGTAATTTTTGAAATTGTTATTAAGGTGGTATGGGACACTTCCATGTTGTGACGTATTGTTTATCGATATAAACAATAAAATGAAGTGTAATTATATAAGTAGTTTATTTCCCAATATTGTCACCTAACAGCGTAGCGCAGTTGGTTACTTAGTAGTTGGTTTACTACTAATCTTTTAGTCATGAGTTCGAATCCCTCTTGGGATTTTACATTATTTAATGCCAACTTAATGTTGAAACAGTTAAAACGATTTAACTCATGTCAGTACGAAATATACGTTTGGAAATGCAGTAGAAAGTCTTACCTTGTTGAAACAAAATTCTAACTATTTTTGTCAATTTAATTTGATTTGTTTTTAGAAGGTAAACAATTGTCTTTCTTAAAGAAAATTCACAACATTGAAGTAAATTATTTTATAAACATACATATTTGTCTTATATAGCAACAACTTGTAAACTGGTTAAGAAACCGCGGAAAATAAAAGCTTTTTTTCGTCACCGTTTGTATACAAAACATACGTTGAATATGCCTTTTGCAGACATTGTGCAAATGATATACATTAAAAGTGTAAATGAAGGCACCATGTTTTAACACAAACTACATGTACATATCCATGGTTAAAAGTCAAACTGAATTTCACTTCAAAAGCTGAATGGTCCCACTTCATTACTACTAGTAGATCTGGCTGACGGGTACTGTGCATATGTCATCCTAAAGAAAACGATTTTCCCTTTCAAAACGGGCGGGATGCCAGACACATCAGCTGTTGCAGTTACTCTTTTCTCGATACTATAATTACAAGCACCTGGTGAAGTGGAACTCTGAAGACTAATTTGTAGGTTAAGGGAACCAAACTGTCCACCAGTCTACAAGTTAAAACATACTAAACCATTATTATTGAATGACATAAGTTACTGTGGAATCATTTAATTTCGTGGGGGCCAATTTTCGCGGATTGTGGAGTTTTTGCTTATTCGTGGGGATGTTATTTCGTGGATGAGTCAGATTTCCGTTTCAGTAGGTAAACTAAACCTTTCATGTAAATTCGTGGCCGAGGGTTACCCACGAATACCACGAAAATTGAGTTACCACGAATTTTAATGATTCCACAGTATTGGTACATGTAGTCTTCTAGTTCTTCCTTCTTTATGCTCCCTTATGTTCGTACCCAATTGTTACTGATTATGCGGATTCTTATCGTAATATACCCACGCAATCTAACCATCCGAATCAAAATTATTCCTTAAATACCAGGTATCTCTGTTCCATCCTCTATTAAACTAATAGTAATGGGTCCTTTAAAAAAACCTTTCAACATGATTTTTTAAAAAAGAGAAAGTACACGAAAACAAAACCCAGACATATACCTTTGTTACTGTATGTTTAAAATTAATGACGTTTGATATGGTTGATGATTAACGATGGCTTAAATCAACTTTTAGATAATTCTCAAATCAGCAGAAAACGCTGAAAAGATTCTTAAATTATTTAAGAAAGTTATTCTGGTAAGTCAAATAGGCAAAGCAAAAGGTAACTTTGGATCTGAAATGTAATCCAATAGTATGATAAAAACCCCAGGTGAGTTATTTTAGTTTGGTTCCCTGTTTTGGATTCCCTATGATAAGGTGGTTTCTCTGGGTAGATTTACCCCGAGTACTGAGACACTGATTGTCGAGCGCTCGTTTGATCATTAAACATTATGCCAGTGCCAAATCGGCATTTTTGCACTAAGCTGCGTATATCGAAAAAAAATTGAAATATGCCACATGATAGACCATTGCTAAAAAGTTTACAACCACCTTTGTTATCAGTGTATCTCATCTGTCATGTGAGATATTTATCTTTCAGAAATAAATTCCTACAGGAAAATAATTTTCCCATAGAAAAAAAACCAAACAATATTCCTGCAGGAAATTTGAAACTATCGGAATACAAGAACTTCCTATAGGAATTTCAATTCAGACAGAATTTGATAAAATCCGATAAAAGATTTTAATTTCTTACAGGAAATACCATTCTCCTATAGGAAATATAATTCCCATTGGATTTTTTTGAAATAAAATTCTATAGCAATGTCAATATTTTCTTTAGGAGAATAATTTCTCTGATGGGATTTATAATTTTCCAATGGGGTATTAATTTTTAGATGAAACACATTAAAAACAAAAGTGGTAATATACTCTCTAGACAATGGTCTATCATTTGGCATGTATAGATTTTTTGGTACTGGCATAATTATCCGGCACAGTGTTATTAATTATAAGCAGTTTAATTAATCTTAATAATGAGAGGAAAGGGCCGGTGTAATGAAGAATAATGACCCCCGTAGAATAATGACCGGGGGTCATTTTTCTACGTAGAATAATGACCCCCCGGTCATTATTCTACGCCGAAAAATGACCCCCGGTCATTATTCTACGTAGAAAAATGACCCCTTTGCCTGAAGAATAAGTGTCATTTTCATAAAAATGAGCACACTCCACATGAAGAAAAGTGACCCCTGTAGAATAATGACCCCCCTTGTAAATTAAAGTTTTTCAGTATATTTTTTTATTATTTGTGAAATAGTCTTTACACTATTGTAATTTTTACTGCTGCAGTTTACAGAAAATAACAGAAATTATAATTCATATTCAAATAAACTTAAAGTAAAAAAAGGGGTATATCTTAGAAAATAAACATCCTTCCGTATTGCATCAGGGTATGGTTGTTATCTTAACAATTACGTTTACATATATCTATGGTGTTCCGATAGGGCCACTTCAACCTTATACTCTGTCCTGAGTTTTTGCTTCCACCACTTTTTGCTTGATATTTCAATAATAGTAAATACCTTTGTGCTCAAACTACGTTCATCCGCTAATATAAAAAATGCCCAGATTATCTGTTTTGAAACGTCCCCTCTACCGTTTCAGGTTTCAATACACATCCCGAAATTGAAAGTCTACGGAGATTTTGCATTGCAACAGCCATTAATAAGCCCGGATGATAACGTTAAAAAATTGCGCGATGTATTCCGAGTGTATTCCGAATGGAGAAAAGATGTAAACATTCCCCATTATAAATCTCCGTAAGGAATATGTTTTCGTTCCTGTGAATTTTTCTGAGAGGAAAGGGATAATTGTTCAATGAAAATATCTTGGATATATTCCCTTTAAACGATTTCAACTGTATTTCTTTCACAGGTATGTGTAATTTTATTAAAAATCATCAAAAAGCGATGGAAGCAATAACTTGGGACAGACTATAGTTGCAAAGGCGATAGTGCGAAGGCGAAGGAGCAAAAGTGCGAAGATGCGACGATTAAGCGCGAAGATGTGATGCCTAAAGTGCGAATGTGCTACTATCGCTCCTTCCCAACTTACACTCTGGCCTTCGCATCTTCGCACTTTCGCCTTTTTTGATTGCATTCAGCAAGTCTCGGTCGATTGCATAGATTTTAATACAGGCACCGTACTCGCCAAGGTTTTCCGATTAATCCATGCTATTATTGGTACGCATGCGCTATGCCATCGCGCTTACTATGAATGTTTATAAATATTTTATTGTGTACATGTAACATATATTTTTACCAGTGCTGGCTATGCCTAATCATTATCTACTCCACACAAAATTTAATATCCGCCACAATGTGTACATATGTACTTCTAGACTTCTGTCACTTACAAGCCGTCTGTTTACCGTGGACCGACACAGTAACATTCTAATTTCATTTTGCGATACCCCTTGCTCATGCATGGATCTAGAGGGGGAGAGGGGGTCCGCCCCCCTGGAAAATTCAATATTCATAATTTTACGCAGTAAAACGGGAGAGGGAGTCCGGACCCTATCCTCCTGGATAATTTATTTTTACTAATTTTATAAACAAAAAAAAATCCAAAATATGCCTCGGAACCCTTTAAACGATGGAGAGCTCCGCAATTATAAAACATAGGTAATCACAGATTACAAAGCTCACCGAGACGAGGCATCACCTTTATGAGGCATCACCTTTATGAGACCACCTTTATCATATTATATGAAAACTATCCTTTATGATCTTGGATATTCATGGATTCTGTTTTGAAACAATATCGTATATTATCTGTTAAAAATGTGTATGATAATCATATGTTCATATGTTAATCAATACAATAATATAAAATTAAAATTGCATCCTATGAAACTTACAATATATATCATATATTACCATAACATACCGTAAAAAATTGTGATATGATATTGTAACGTATGATATGGCATTGTAATGTGTTATACATTATAATTGTATTTTATCAAATAATAGAATATCATAAAACATAATACAATATAGTATTATATGAAACAATATCATATTGCAATAATACATCATAACATTGAAACATATGATATTATATTGAATAATTAAGCATTGATTTATTATTTTTTGAAAGATGTGGTCTCATGACTGAAACGAAGTGTGCATATAAATTGTATAACGCGCGCTAGCGCGTTATGAAAATTTGTTTGCACTTATCGTTGCAGTTATAAGACCTCATCTTTCAAAAAATAATAAATCATTGCTTATATTTACGTTTTTAAAACATGTATTTCCTTCCCGCAAATATGACTTTTTTTAAAAAAAGCTCTGTCTGATTCAACGAATAATGCGCAATTAACGGAATGGCCACTGGAACAGCCGAAATATGCTGACATAAATCGTGCACAGCGTTTTAAATTCTAATAACACAATTTTATTTTTCTTTCTATAATTTAATGAATATACTCTTGGTAAACTAAGAAATTAATCAATTGAATTCATTTAACTGTCAAAATATATTTACATCAATGAAATATTTATCAGCGTAAATATAATATCAGGTCGTTATCCGGTTTGAAGTCGCGAGATGAGTCAGTTCTTGTTCTTTGAGAAATACTGAAGGAATACTAAATGTATTCATACGCACCAGATTTGGTGATTGGGTCTTCTGTGTTGTGCATAAATATCACTCAAATCAACCAATTCAATTTAATAGAGGGAAAGAAAGTGAATGTAAATATTATAGTATGATATAGTATTGTATGATACTGTTTCATATTTGATACATAATATGATATTGTATTATACATGTATAATACAATGTATTTTTATACAACATTGTATCAAATAAATGATACAATATCATGGGATAAAATAAAATATTATATAATACAATCATATTATAAAAATATATCATATCATAAAATACAATTGCATGTGATATGATAATATATCATATAAACCACTATCATATTATACAATATCGTATGATACGATATTTTATAATATTTCAACATCATATATACATTTTCATGTTATCTAAAGCAGCCTCTGCGTTTCATTAATAATATAGTTAAATCAACTATGCAAGCTATCATCTATAAAACATGTGACATGTTCCAAAAAACTAAACCTCATCAAGAATCATAAACCTATGGCTCTGATTCAGCATTCAAGCCTGTCAGGTGCATCAGTATCATAAGACGCACCATCCATGCAAGATTGGTGAGGTTAGCACCAGTAATAACTAAGATATCATCATCAGAGGGCACCAGCAATTAAAACTTTTACCTCCTCCAGCATCTCCAACCTATGGCTCTGATTCAGCATCCATGCCTGTCAGGTGCATCTGTATCATAAGACACACCATCCATTCAGGTTAGGTGAAGTTAGGACCTGAAATAACTAAGAAATCATCATCAGAGGGCACCAGCAAAGATATGTATTTTGAGTATCCTTAATAATGGAGATCAAACTCTGCATCTGAAGTTACATCTGTGATTCATTCATATTACAGTTTAATCAGCTATGCAAGTTTGAAATAGTACTATTATCTATTAAACATGTTACCTGTTCCAAAAAAACTTACCATTATCTAGCATCCGAAACCTATGGCTCAGACTCAGCATTTAGGTCTGTCAGGTGCATCAGTATCATAAGACGCACCATCCATACAAGTTTAATGAATTTAGAACCAGTAGTAACTAAGATATAACCATTAGAGGGCACCTGCAACAAAAACTTTAACCAGCTCCAAAAACCTTAACCTCCTCCAGGATCCGAAACCTATAGCTCAGATTCAGCACTCAAGCCTGTCTGGTGCATCAGTATCATAAGACACACCATCCATGCAAGTTTGGTGAAGTACGGACCAGCAGTAACTTAGATATCGCTATTAAAGGGCACTTGCAACAAAAACTTTAAACCTGCTCCAAAAACCTTAACCTCCTCCAGCATCTGAAAGTTAGGAACTAGATTCAGTAGGTCCAGATGCATCATCCATGTAATTTTGGTGAAGAGAGGACAAGTAATAGCTTAGATACAGGAGCTGCAACTAAAACTTTAACCAGCTCCGGACGCCAACATCGGGGGTATAGCATATGCTCCCATTGACTTCGTCTCGGTGAGCTAAAAAGGCGAAAGCGCGATGATTCGAAGGCGAGAGTGCGAAGTTGCAAAGGCGAAAAAGCGATAGTTGTATCACTTCTTCGCCTTCGCAACTTAGCACTTTCGTCTTCGTATCTTCGCGCTTCGCCGTCGTATCTTCTATATTCTTCATATTGTTCATGAATTATACTTGCATTGAGGATTTCCACAATACAAACTGCTGGGTATACTAGTTCATCACCCAGAATTAATGATGAAACCAAAATTATGAAAAGTTTACTCCACTATTAGGCATTATAACCAAGCTGAAGTTAGTAGGCATTGACAGCAGCCAGTAGAGGTTAATGGCCAATAAGGAAAATCGTCAAAGTACTGAGAGTACTCGTACAGAAAGTATATTTTACTTTATCCTCGGCATACTTTAGTAAGTTTAGTTAATATCAAGATGATTAATGCTTCAATAGTTTGCATGAGCATTGGTAACTTTGGATACAATAAAGATCGTGTGATCAATATCAAGCGGGATATAAACCCCTAACATGGGCCCTAACCTCTTATCAACGCTTTCAGAAACAATCTTTTCTTATTATAATCGATCAGTGTTTATTATCTATTAAGATTTACTATAGTCAGGTACTCTTCACAAATTTGCTCTAAAAGAATAAAGTATATTCATGATCACAAAACAACACTACAACAAATGTTTATAATATTGATGTTCTTGTATGACGTAGAAGAAAACAAAACTAACGCAGAATGATTTAAAAAAAAAATCATTTTCCCCCAGAAATGTAAATAAGAAGTTTATATTCATATTCCTACGTTACCTGCCCCCTTAGTCTTTTTCCATAAAGATATATGCACCATAGATATGTATCATTCTTCGATTGACAATTCATTCACCAATGAATATTGCTTATATCATTACACCGATTATTCTTTCATGATTATTGTTCGTTAATTATCACACAATATTACCATTTCGTATGAATTTTTCTTTATTTGCGTCATTTCCCGCCGTATGTCGACGAGAGAAGTAACGTAACTGTTAACAATCAATTTGTGGCAATGTCAGAGTGTTTTGCGCGTACTTGTTTCGGATATGAAAAACTATATATAGCGATTAATTTACAAGTTCGGTGTTTATAACTTCAAAATCAGTTGAACAGAGTGAAAAAATTAAGTAATTTCAAAGTCCTATCTTGGATACGGGGTAACCAATTTCTATTCATGTTTAGGGGGAGGGGGCATTTTTTAATGGGGGTCATTTTTCTTCAGAAAAATCCAATTATTCTTCAGCTAGGGGGGTCATTATTCTACGTAGAAAAATGACCCCCGGTCATTATTCTACGGGGGTCATTATTCTTCATTACACCGGCCTTTTGCAAGTTTTTTTTCGAGAATATCATTCTATTAAAATATCTTTCCATGGCTATAGCTTTAGATACGTTCCAATGGGGTGTTTAAAACTGTAAGTATTTTGAAGTCTAATTTTATTAATGACTAACACAACTAAGAACAAGAGGCCACATCGCTCACCTGAGCAACAATGGGCGTTCAAAAGATATTGTGCCATATGGCCCTCGGTAGAATAACAAAAAAAAATAAATATTGTAAAGTATTCGAATTTTACACTTATTTTTGCATACACGTAATCTTTGACATTGTACCTTCATGAAATACTGTTTTTACACAGAATAAGAAAATCCTACGCAAGATATAGAACTAAATATTTGGTAGGGGTACACTGTTATATAACTTCTAATTCCCTATATTTTCGTTCTGCCCCCCTCCCCCACTTAATAAAGCGATCAAAATATATGAGAGCATATAGGTACATTTTCTTCCTCAACTACTTACTAGTTATTGTATTTTTTAAAAATATAATAGTTATTGTATTTTATAAAAAAAAATCCTACATGTATATATGTGAAGAAGAAAATTGCACCTCAATGCGCTCAATTTCTCAAATTAAATATATTCAACACTTAATTTGTCTTCTCCATTATAATTAAATGACTCTTGTTTACTTCGCGTAAACTCGTGACTTTTATAACTTTACTCACACTTGATTGATGAATACACTGGTATGAAAAATGTTGTCACGTGACATGTTAAAGAGCTATAAAAATCAATTTTACCGTATTGACAGGCACATCACTCTAATTTACTATGGCCCACCCATTATTTTCATTTTTATTCAAAAATAACAAATGGCAACAATCCAGGATAATTTTCCGCTGTAATATTTTCTTACGAATAGCGATAAATCTTTTATCCCCGCAACAGAAATGTGTCAGAATTATGGAAACTGTTTTAACGATGTCGTTTTTATTTACTCACATATCACATTATATACAGCATATCATTCTTTATTTTTTTGTGACCAAGTATTTAACATACTCTTATTCATATAGAATTTATAATGATCAACCAAAATTTCAGCGTCAATTGTAAAATTATAAGCAAGATGAGCTCAAAATTTTGCTAGGTTTGAGTCATATTTTGTTCACATGAGTTTATTACATTCATGCAGCTTAAGATTTTTAAGATTTAAGATTTTTAACTTGGTATTTCCTATTCGGCATTCAAAATGGAAAAAAATGAATGGCCTCAGATCTGTGTACAAACATAGAATTGTGAGCAAATCTCTGTATCTTGCTTATAATTCGAAGCTTAAGACACTCAAATATGGTAAGTAAATAGAAATTGTAAACGATTAAACACAAGAAACTTGCACTATATAACAAATGAAGAACACAATTTATTTTTCAAAATGAATCATATACATGTATATACCTATATATTTCTGTCAGCGATATTAAACTCTATCTAAACTGAATAAACTCGAGAAAATGCCGAGCATCTCAACAAAACCTATTGCATTATTCTACCATTACGCAAAAGATGATACCGAATTACCGATAGCCTGAATGAATTGCATTTTAGTTCTTTCTTAATACATCAGATGTTGCTTAATTTGCGCAGGTAAACAGTAAACTGTTTGATTTTCCGAAGTCTCTGTTTGATTTGATACGTAAAAATCAGGAAATACAAGCGACAGTTCCCAGGTTAACACAAAGCATAAATGAAAACGAAACGAAAATCACAAGCTTAAACCACCGTCATATGTGAAAACTGTCAACGCATTGAAATATTTAGCCTCAATTTACTTCACAAAATCGGCACCAATGAATTTTGCATGTTTCAAAGATTCCCTTCGTACACGAACTGTTGCACAACAAACAAATTCATCATTGTCAGATCGACCCGTTTATCAAATAGTGTCATGGCTGCTTTAAACAAAGAACCTCGTTTTAGAATTATGGAATACGAGTCTTGGTAAATTGGGTATGCAAACCCGGGCCGTGGCGAAATTTAAGCCGGGGCAGATCGGCAATCGTCAATTCCAAATACACATTATTTTGCAGCAATATTTACAGCGAATACAAATATACTGGTCCATCAAATGTCCTGAAATTTTAATCAGATTAGCAGATTAATAACTGCCAATCTTTTGTTTTGCCCAGGCCAAGTCTTGCCTACCCATTTGTCCGGATGCCGAGCCCGAAGCTATTAAACTGATTGAAAAACGCCTTTCCTTTATTATTATTTTCGTAATAACTCAGATTTGAAACAGAATCAGCACTTAATTTTTGCAATTTATATTTTCCTTCCCATAAGGATTATTCATGCTAAATTACGTTGAATTTGCCTCAGTAGTTCTTGAGAAGAAGATTTTTTAAAATACACCCCCCCTTTTTTTTCTTTTTTTTTTTTTTTTTTTTTTTACAGTTTTGAGGTTTTCTCCGCTTTCAATGAAAATTTTTCTTTCATTTCTGCAATTTATATTCATCTTTCCATATGAATGCTTTGAGCCAAATTTGGTTGAATTTGGTTCAGTGGTTTTAGAGAAGAAGTTCAAAATGTGAAAAGTTAACAGACGGACAGACAGACGGACAGACAGACGGACAGACGGACGACGGACAAAATGTGATCAGAATAGCTCACTTGAGCTTTCAGCTCAGGTGAGCTAAAATGGAATCATAAACTACATTTAAAATACAATGTACAGTTTGTGCAGACTCTTTGTTTTTCATATTTGAGTTTCAAAATAATTTTAAGTCAATTAGAATGTAGTGTTAAATCTTTACCGATCTGAAATTGATTATTAAGAAATTACTTAGTAATGTGAAAAATTGACTTTTGAAATTTTCAGTAAAGAATTTACATTCAATATTGAACAATTCTAGATTATTTTGAAAGTGTAAACACGCAAAAATTCGCATAAACGTCTTTACTACAAACATGACAAATGTATATAAAAATTAATAGTTTTTGCCATAAAACACAACGTTAGCGATTAGTTTGAATTTGTTTCAAGCAATATCTACACGTGCTTAGGCTTTAGTTAAAATACCATATGTATTTAAATGAGGTGAAATTACACGTGATAGGGACGAACCCACCCAGTTATTGGAAGTTTCAACTAGGAATCTACAGGTCACAATACCGATAATTTAACTATGCTGTGTTGATAATCATTCAAATCATTCCCTCTAAACAAATTTACAAAACATTTAAATCCAAATCTCATAAAATGCATCAGCCTCTGTTAAGCGAGTTCTTCAAATTTGAAGACAACCATTTACACCCATTTAAATTTAAGGAAACAGGAGCAGGAAGTCAGTGTGCTTAAACAGCAAAGGCATATGCTAAAACTGAAAATAATTGGCTATAGAGATTACATATTGACAATATTGACTAAGCATCAAAGAAATATCTTCAAAACACTTTCAACTGTTCTATATGTACAATCATATATTGTCTGTTAAATACCTTACAATTTCTTTAAACAGCCCTTATGTGCCAAAACATTTAAAAGAATTTGGTATAGAATATAGGATTATTATCTGACATAGAAAATGCTCTTCCAACAAATACATTTTGATATTTCTCCATACGAAATCCGTCTTGATATTTCAATTGTTGAAGAATAATTGTACTTTTACCAATAGTTTGAAATCTCGTGTACTTACATGTTATATTATGTTCATCTTTTAAATACATGTGATAAAACTTTTTTTAGTTATTTTAAAAATTAAAAACATTGAGTGATGTTTAAAGAGGATTAGTGTTACAAAATTATACCTGCTCTCTGTATTGGACATTCACCATAGGATTATATGGATATAGACAGTCTGCTGTTGCAGTCAATCTCACCCCATTTGCATGTTTTCGACCTGATAAGTTTATGTTATCCGAGATTCCACCTAAAATTTAATAAAAAAAATTCTTCGATAACCATTAGCGAATACTTGTCACATTTCTTTTATTAAAAGAAAAGATTTGAAAGAAACAGTGAAAAATGTATATATGACATATTGTTCTGAAATAATGTAAAAGACTTGCAGAAAAATTGGTTTTGTAATTTAGTGTTTTAGAAGTTATTGTTGGTAATGTTTGGGATATGGTATTTGCTTTAGGTTTCAACAGGTACTTTTTGTATGATTTATTTCTTCACATCATTCAAATTAAATAAAATAGATTTCAGTACGAATTTACTTTTGGTTTTTCAAATGGATATGACTGTAATTGTGATGACAGTTTAAAATTAAATTGCAGTTGTTTGATTTTTTGTGTTTAACAGCATTAAGAAAGAAATACATTGGAAAGGCGAAAAGTTGTCGGGCGTTTAGTCGATTAAAGTGACATGTGACAAAAACCATATTCCACTTTTTTAAAAATTTTTTTTTTATTCCACATATTTTAATGATGTAATTTCCATACTTACTGTAGATTATTAATTTTGTTGCTGGTGATGAAGTTGCTCCATATGTACAAGTCCATTCACAAGCATCATTGGTGTACGACAGGGAAGGTATTTGAAGAATGACTGTATTACCCCCTTCTTTGATAATATTTGGGGAACAACCAAATATAGTGCATGCTCCTCTAGATGATCCATTGCATTGAAATTCAACCACTTCCGTAAAGTCAGGAACTATGCAAGTCATGTTGCAAGGTTCATTTTTAACTGCAGGGAAGCATGGCTCAAATTCTACACCGGTACATACTCCATCTTAAGAATGGAAAAAACTCACCAATGTAAATATATGTAAATATCATTAGCTGGACAATTTCAATACCTTATGTAAATAAAGAACTAATTTGCTAACTTTGATATAATTTAAAAAGCTAAAATAAATAATTTAAAAAATGGATTTAGTTATTTTTATCAGATTTTTATTAGAATGTTTTGATAAAACATGTTTTACGTTTTAAATTTGCAAAGGTTAAGCATAAGGTTTTGTTTAAATAAGACAGTTTTATTAAAAAGGGGTGCATGTATATTGTGAACTATTTTTAATATGCTTGTATTTTTTTTTATCCCAGTTATATTGCTTTATTGTCAAATAAATTAACTAGATAGGCTAACGGTTATTGACCTGATGCATTTTTACTGCTACAATTTATAGTAAAATGCAAGTTGAAAATAATGTATATACCTTCAAACTCCATTTGAATGAAGTTAGTATTAATATACATCTAGAATTACCCTTGCTTCTTTATGCAATTATATAGCACGTTTGCCGTGCATCTTGTTTGTTCGGCATGGTATCTTGAACCAACAACGTATTACATGCGTACTAATTGAAAACTCAAAACCTCCAAATGTCATACACGTTAAATATAATACGTTTACAATACATGTAGTTCTAGTATCTCGTGCGTACACCTAAGATTAAAATAACATAAAAAATGAGACAAAAACTCACATATATAAATGCTTCTTTAAAATACAGCATAGAGAAAAGTACATAAAGAGGGCAAGTTTATTTTGGTAGTTGGGATTTACAACTATTTTAATGGTAATGTTTTTAATTTTCAAGTTTTCAAACCTCGTACAGTCTTCTAAAAAATCGCCTCAAATCAATCATAATGTAACATATGTAAAATGAGAATTTAGATGTTGTATCTATTTACACGAAGTTTACAAATAAAATAAACTTAGAATACTAGCTGAAACACTGGTTAACAAGGTATTTTATCAGTATATATATATATATATATATATATATATATATATATATATATATATATATATATATATATATATATATATAATCCCTGCTCTCACACCTTAATCAGGTACAAAAAAATAACAACTCTTATTGGGTTTAACTTAGCAGCTTGTTAATGCAATACAGTTTGTGGGACATCGTAGTGAATTATCAATGGATTTTGTACATGCAGTGTTACTCGCAGTGAATAAGTAGACCTAGAAACCTATTCATCAAACATATATTTACTTTATCACCGGTCATGACCGTCTTAATTTCGTAAACAAATATTCATATTATTCGATGTATGTTTTAAATATTTACTCTGCAAGTAAAAACAAACAAACAACAAACAAAAAAACAACAACAAAAAACAACAACAACAACAACAACAAAACAACAACAAAAAACTGAACAAATAATCCCCCCCCCCAAAAAAAAAACCCAAAAAAAACAAACAAAACAAAACAAAACAAAAAACAAAAAACGAATAATAGGTGGATATGGAACAAAGTCTAGAGTGACCAAGGTATCATAAAAATGTATGCATGTAACCGGAAAACGAACGAAATGATATTTGGAATTGATAGACAAAACAATAAATCAGCATTTACAAGTGTTTGATGGATATTCAAAAGCAATGGTATATATAGAAATGTTTATTGAAAACATCATACTTACATAAAAATGTAGAAAATACAAATGTAAGTAACTGCCAAATCATTTTGAGTTTCCCAATGTTGTTGTACTGAAATAAAATAAAGAAAACCGTTTGATATTCTGACAAGGAAGTAGAATATAATCGTTTTACCTATTTTTTCAACAGTTTTCTTATCAGGTGTTTTGAAATATGTCAACAAGCAAAACGGCGGCTGATATACTTATCTGCTCAACGCTGGCATGTGAAATGACGATATTGCCTATTTTAAAAAAAAACCAAATAACAATTTTAAATTCAAACGATATTTTGTTAATCACTTTATGCTAATTTTATATATTGTATTTTTATCTGATTCTTTAAATAAAATGTATCGTAAATTACCGAAACAGATTGCAAATTGAGATAGTTTGCCAAGCCGTGTCAGTCAATTGCAGTGTAAAGGAAAACCGCAGAACCCATTAGCAATCGGCACAGATCACATGCTATATCAGCGAATCCTTATTAACACCGTAAAGTTTTCACTGTATATGTCTTTATGAAATATAATAGGTTTTTGGAGAACGATCAGGAATTGCAATTTTTAAAAAAAAATACTAAAATAGCTCGTCGTCTTTTTAAAACTTTGCGTTGCGTTTGTTAGCTTTTTGTTTAGAGAGTTCCGTCTATGATTGTTCCCAAAGAGCACGGTTGTCGTAGTTGATACGAAACAAAACAGAAATCATCGTTAATATTTGAAAATCCAAGCAATGAACACGAACATTCTGAAGATTTTTCAGGCTTATGAAAATTATAATAAAAGATATTTAAAACAGAAGAGGGACGGAAACGATAAATAAAACTGTCACAAATCAGTATCTACTGGTATTATATTTTTTCTTTACATATTAGTATCCTGTAGGGACCCTCTTAAACGTTTCTGTGTAACTAGTTTTATACCGGTAGTGTACCTCTCTGGACACGGTGTCAGCTACAGTACGTATTGGTCAGTTCTTTTCTATTGTTTGATTTGACCTTATTTAAACTTCCGCACTGCAGACCAGGCAGACAGTTGCCACGTTTTCTACATGACAGGTATGAGCAGCTAAGGTTTTGAGTAACCCTTTCTCCTACTAGGGGTAAGTTAAACTTTTTATACTTTTGTAATTTAACTACGGCTCAGTCTTTTACATTACTGTGGAGTTTATATTAAGTATTTTTTGTTACTTTTGATATACTGGTTTTACGAGGTAGAACTGTTAAACATAGGTGCTTGCTCGCGCGTGTTCCTGTGTGGTCACGTGTCGAGTGTGTGTGCTTTATATTGGGATATAAATGCATGATATACCTGTATTTTTGCCGTGTAGTACGGTGTACTTGTATATTTTCCGTGTAGTGCGGAGTATTTTGTCTATCGTGTAGACGTGTTTTTTCTTTGTTAAGTACTGTGAAACTCTTAACGTTATGCAGTGTTCGTATTCGCTGTGGTTTCTTGCTGTTGTATGACGTGCTGTTGTTGCCATAATGTTATATTTAAGTCCGTGCGACTTAGCCTATGTTTATGTATTTTAATAATGTAACTCAAAATATGTTTATTTTTTTAATTAAATTAGGTCCTAATCTAGTGTCTGGCAGTCCATCGCCGTGGTTATACCTGTCCGCCACTGTCTCACGCCATGCCATATCTACCTATATCGTCTGTCTACTCACTGGATGGCATCTACTTCTATTCTACATGCCCGTGATGGAGACTTGGGACACCACAAAAACTTAAACATTTTATTGTTCATGTTATGTATAAATTATGTATATTTGTTTGGTTTTATGTCATATAAAAATTGTAAATATAAATCGAATCTTGTTGTGTTTGACTAAACAGTCACGACGGATGTCGTGACACAAACATGTAACAACAAACAACAAAGTTACTTGTAGTAGTTTAACAGGTACCACCCCCCCCCCCCAAAAAAAAAAATTACAAAAAATGACCCCGAAAATATATCATGGATAATGATTTCACCGGAAAATATTTAAAGATTACTTAAACAGAGCTTTTAGATGACTAAATTTCATAGCTCAACCTTTCAGTCATATTTTTGGGAGTTGATTTTAATCAACTCTCCTACGCAGTTACTCTAGCAAACCGAAAGTGAAACAGTGTTTGGACCTAAGCACAAATCATCACCGCTGACAAGACGTAGATCTTGAAAATAATATATAAATTCGGTGCACTGTATGCTGTACCATTGTTTTTTTTAAAGAAGCGTATTTAATAATACCTTGAAAATAGTCGATTTTATACAGTATGAACAATTTAATTGGTTTTTTTTTTGTAGTTGCATGTATTCCTACACCAGATTTTAATATAGTCTCGTTTAAGCAGACGTTCGGCTGTCTCATTAAATCTCTGACAAGCAGAGAGTCTCTCTTGGTTGTCGGATATTAACGGAGACAGTCGAACGTCTGGTTGAACGAGACTAGGGTTCATTATTGCTTGGATCCAGACGTGTACAATTTTTAGAAACATTTTGATTACTGATAAACACTTTGATGGAATTAACTCTATTTTTAAATATTACACAACATGATTCATACGGGGTTTTCTCGAAATTCTTGTCGGAAAAGTTCTAGAATTCCTATCAGAAAAATGTGCGAAATTCAAATATAGATTTGAAACTACTTGCCAGGCAAAAAACCATATCGTTAATTTCAAAATTGATAATAATCAATAAAATCAACTCCCGACAGTACTTCAGTACTTTGATTATAACTATCAGTTAACAATTTGTTGAGTGAGTAGCAAAAATCAACCCTATTAAAATTGAATGGCAATTATTAAATTTTACTAAACTTTTCAAACAAATGTCTTGCAGTGACAATCGTATTTTATGATCATTTGCTCACCATCTGTGTCCTTGACCTCGGTTATATATTTTAAAAACTAGATTTCAACATATATTTCAGTTTCATGATTATTACTTACTGCTGTAGATAACACGAATGAAATATATTATTACGAAGCAAAATATTTCTATTATCAAATTAACATTACATCAATGCTATTTTTAATCAGAAAGAATATGTGTAGATTCTCAATGCTGCATGAGTCACATTTTAAGTGCATCTATGCCTAACATAATACAACCAGAGTTCTAAAAATAAAATCAAGACTAAATGAACGAAAAGTGACGCCACTTTTACGTAGCATTATGCGACAGTCACTTGTATACCAGCACAAGGCTAGCGCCATGACCCTTTTATTCTGTAATACGGGTTATCAATAATTCTCTGAAAATGCACAGTCAGGGAGAACTGCTCACACCCTGTCATTCCCTGGCTGCCATGTTACAGGACATGATTTTGAGGGCAGCTCAGATTTGCTGTACAGTATAATATTATTGCAGTATGCTTTGTGCATTAACCTTTTTAATAAGAGAGCTCGGCTGACAGACCATGTGTTTTGACTTGGTCATGCTGTGGCGAGAGTCCAATGAGGAGACCCCATCCTGATGCGTAACACCACAACGACGATACCAAAGTTACAGAACTACAGCCCTGAAAGGTATTTATAGTTGACAACAAGGAGAGTAGCCAATCTACTCCATCAACACGATTACTTATTGATGTTCTGTAATCGAGAAAAGTGGTCGAGATATGAACCAGTTATTAAATATTGAGTGGTTAATATAATTTTGCAAGCCTAAACCAATGAAAAAACTGATGAATTGGAGTGTGGGCACAATGTTTTAAACTAAAAAAATCATTTTTTTACCGGTATATATTTTTTCATGATTTTGTTTGAGCATATTAGTTATTAAATTAAATTCAAACTGAATAAATATGGGATGTGGGCGAGTGTGGATGTGATTGTGGTATTGTAAATATATTTCAGGTGTTCTTTTGTAAATAATGTTATTAAATTGAAGTTGTCTTACAGTCGGTTCAAGCATATCTTTTACAACATAACCATAGCATAGCATAGCATAGCATTGAAATCTAATAGCATAGCATTGAAATCTCATAGCAAAACATTGGAATCTCATACCATAGCATACAATCTCAGAGAATCGCATTCGTCATATCATATCATATCATAGCATACCATAGCATAGCATACAACACTATTTTAACTCGGTTTTAAATGTTTTTATTTGAAAAAATAAATGTTCACATAATATATTTGAGGTAAACTTTTGCTTTTTATAATTTCGAAACTTCGAAATGTGTGGAACTCTTCTGTGTTTGAAGACGTGTTTGTGCAAATCTCATAGCATACCATAGCATACCATAGTATACCATATCATTAAGCCCTTTATTTTAATTTTCATAGTATAGCATACATATCTCATAGCATATCATTGAAATTGCATACCATAGCATAGCATAAAATTGTAAAAGATATGCATGAAATGACTGTAACTGTCATTTCAAAAACGCCTGACTCATCCACGTTACGTATTAGCTTATTTTTTTTTTTGGATAGACTATATTGACGGTTATTTTGTGTTATATTTGATTATGCTTATACATCATGTCACTATAAACTGATAAGACTAACGCAGATTATCTCAAGGTTGCTCTATACACCACTTTTTGATGACGCAGTACGCAAAAAAGTAAATTTGAAGGCATGTATTTCCGGTACTGGCTGGTTTCAAATGAGACAAATTGTAGGGGGATTGCTCTTTTATACAACTGCTAAATGAATTAGATTTAATTTGAAAATTGGAAAATTCTTTATTTACATGTAAGGTGGTACATGTATGGGACACCTTAATGTTGTGTCGTATTATTTTTCGAAATAAATAATAAAATCAAATTTTTTATAAATAGTTTCTTTCCCATCATTGTCAAACTTACAGCGTAGCGCATTGGGTTTGGGGGTTCATTACGGACCTGTAAGTCATGACTTTGAATCCCGCTGGGGAGTTTTAAAGTTTTTACCTTTCCAAAATTTTCTAAAACGTATTTTTTGGTTAAAAGAAAATTCTAAACAGATGAAAGTATTACAATTATAATGTACCTTAATCCACATTAATATCAACAGATTTTCCATGCCACCTTTAGGGGAATGGGAGGGTGGCCTTGAATTTCTCTCAGGATGGGATACATGAACATAAAATCCTAGAAGTTAATTTTCCCCTTTATTTATTTGACTTAGGTTTGCATTAAAGCGAATATATTTACTTATATAAGCCTATAATAAAATAAATATGTATTTATCATTTTAAAGCATATTAAGGAATTTATTTTCAACTCAGAAATTGAAAAGCCTCTAAGGTGTTTGGGCCTTGGGACTTAGGAACGATAACTCTTACCTGAGGAACTTTCATACCAAATAAAATGTTTAATTCCTTTTGTATTTTTTTTTGCAATGATTTTCATTCAATTTTTCATGTAACATTTATTAAAATACATTTTCTTATAATATCAAGCAGCTTTTTCAGTGAATTTGTCAACAGAGTAAGAAGATATGAAAAATTATGTTTTGGGGACATACTAAAAAAAATTGCAATAGTAAAATTTTTGAATGTTATGAAATGTTATTTTTTCTTATGTGTCTGAAGGACATATCCATCATATGACAAAAAATTCTTTTGATTTGTTAATAGTTAACCTTTTAAATTTTTTTTTACAAAATCACAAAAAAAACATTATTTTTTTAAAAAAAAAAATACCTATAGTATCACTCTCATCATTTTAATATTTGATAAGAATATGTTTTGTTGTATTCTATTGAAAATTGGAATAAACTGTGGGTGTTAAGATACACCTTAAATGTGTAGTAATATTCATGTACATGCATATGTGTATAAATTACTTAAATACAACAAATAATCATTCAGAATATTCAGTAGTACTGAATTGTCAAGGTTTGAATAAAATTATTCGCATCCCCCTCCAAATAAATATTAACATATGTATGTCTCATCAAGTAATTGAAAATGTAATGAGAATTTATTCTTATTAACTTTGATATTTCTCATTAGATATTAGTAGGTACATAACTAAAAATAATAAATATACAACTAAAAAATATGATATTGCTTTAGGTTACTGAAGAAAAAATTATTTTTTTACGTGTTGTAAATGAAATTTAATGCTAATCAAATTTTGCTTCAGAAAATTGATTGCTCGATCATGGATCCAAATTGCAGTCAGCAGGGTGCTGTACGGTGTCATCTGTGTGAGACACATGTTCCCTAAGATTTCTGTAACACCTGTAATACAATACTGTGCTTATCATTTTAGGGAAGCCTGTCTCTGATGAATAAGTGACCAAATAATTTGAATACCAAAACATTAATCTCTTACAAATTATCCTAAATGTCAAAAACATCAATCAACACAATGCAAACTCTAGAGTGAAACATGAATATTCATACCTGCTTTGATTGTTTGAGTTAAATTGATCATTTAAATCATTAAACGTTGCATTTTGCAGATTTTAAAAACAAAAAGAGATTATTCTGAAGGATTTAAATGAGCTAGAAAAAGAAAGTTATCCGAAATATGTAGAGAGGTAACATACAAGATTTTCAAAGTTTCTGAAAAGAAAGGAATGGCACAAAGAAATATATACACTATCATCACAAATATCAGAAATCAGATAGAATAAATATACTCTAATCACTTTGTCGACCTTCAAAGAAACAAAAGCGAAATCATATCCAGCAAATTTAAAATTAACCATATCATAAATACTTCAAAGAATTCAGAAATCAAAAGATTGCCTCCTTAACTGACCTTGTCAATACCGGTTTAATTAACAGAAAGAAGATTTTTGAAAGCTTCATGTGGATATAAAAGCTGTCCTTTTCAACGAATGAAAATTTCTATTGCTTAAAATCCTTACGAAAAAAACCCACTATTTCTCACCAAAATCAGACACGAACGTCTAAAACTAAGTTTAATTAAAAGTGCAAAAGTCGAGCAAATCAATTTGCAGATGCTGATTTAAGAACATTGGTTGTAAGAATCATGGATCACAATACTAGTGTGGCAATGAATCTTAATTGAAATCCACTTGATTTATATATTCCATACAGTATTCTGTAATGAGAATGTCTTTTGTTATGAATAAAATAGAATTGTTTTACATGGTGTATGCATGATGTGTGTGTTCATCCTAGTTACCGTCTTTCAATAACTTGAGACTTGCTATGGAAATTGTTTTTAAATAATTAATTTATGTTTGGATTTTTTACTTTCAATATCATACGTAGGTTACCACCATTTTAGCAAACTCGTTTATGTTACGTATGTTTGTGTATATGTATTTTTTTAAATGTTTTTTTGTATTTCTTTATATATATTGAGTTAATCAATATCCAATACACCATCTGTTTTGTATGAATGTCTGGCCAAGGTATTATCTATTAATTTAGCAGTTACGTATCATTTATTTTTAAAGTGGACGGAGCACATCAAACTTAAATTGTCTTGACATTCCTAAAAAAACCCCACTTTTTCCCGTTTAGCCCTAAATTCTTAATGTAAAGTAGAATGTGATCGAATTGTCCTGAAAATTATTCATTTTGCCACATTTTAATGTAACGAGTTATATTATTTGTATATTAAATTATAGGGGCAGCGTACGTGTTTGATTGGCATGTACGTGTATAGAGTGTTTATGTATAAGTTTAAAATATGTAACATGGATAATGACAAGACTGGACAGAAGGGTCACATGACTAATTAGGCATGCACTCATTCCCGCCAAAATCTTACTCAGGACTGGCACTCTCCACTTAGCCTTTGAACAGGTCAGCACAGTATAGCGATGTACTTATATTAATAACATATAATAAATAAAAGTTTGTTCTTAATTGTTACATTAATGTTTCATTTCATTTAAGTATGTTTTTCCGTGTCTAATTATCTTGTCATTTATGTCTATTCTGTGTTCTTTGTATAGTTACACAATTTCAGGTTACTTCTGTATACAAAATATTTATAACAACAACCCAAGCTTGGCTTTATTCTTCCACAAAGTGTAAAAAAAAATAATTTTTATAAAAAAGAGATATGACCAGGTGTATTGCACCCTGTAGCTCCATGTATGTTTCCATGCAGTCTAGGGTGCATTCTGACCTTTGAAGTGTTCTCACTTCACTTTTAGGCATGGCATGGACGTACATTAAAACAAGCGTCTATATGCATCAATACACTTTTTAAGTGTTCTAACCACTGTTATTTTTTCTTGATGTAATAAACAAGGGACAGGCAGATGAATGAAGCTTTACAGAGGTATTGACTTTGAAACTCTTTATTTTCACCCTTTTTTAAAATAATGATTAAAAATACTTCACTTATTAATCGCAAAACATGAAATTCAATATAATCTGTTAAGCATATCAAATGGCATTAAATGCCTTTCCTTAAATAGATAATCATTTTATATGAACTAAAAAAATTAAAGTGTACTATGCGCGTTCAAGCGTAGAGTGATGTTTTGTCAGTCACTGCGATGGTTATACACCTGAGTGTCGAGCTTTAAATGATTTTTATCGAACAAGTGACCCTAATGTGTTTTCTATATCTATCTATCTGCAAATTATACTTTTGAGTCGCACACCATATCTACTACCGGTATATATAAATAACATTTTGCTAAGATAATGATTCAATTTTAAACACATAACATATAATTTTCGACCGTATTCGAACATATCCTAATCATTAATAAAAGTGTAAAGAAACAGCATTAAAAATTTTACATTTTTTTGGGTAGATTTTGGATATACCTTGTTAATGGCGTCTATGTAGGTAACATACCAATTTTAAAAAAAATCGTCTCACAAGTTATTCAAATATAATTTTTTTTTATTTGTAGAGTTAAAAGGATTCGACGTAGTTTCTTTTTCTGAAATCTATTCTAGATACATACGTGTGGGATAAATTTACAAATACCACAGATAGAAAACAACATGTACTTGAAACTCACTTTATTATGGAAAATACATTTGATAGATCTGTGTCGACATCAGTAATTACACTTGCCATGATTACCCCAATGACAGATGCCCTTCTGATTTTTCTTACAGAACCCACTTCTTGGACAGAAATCTATCGGGGCGTTACACTCGCTTGGTTTTGGCTTTGGAAGTCCCTGGGATGGTCGGCCATTCAATGCTTCTTTGTCATAGTTTATCTTTAATTAATAAAACAGTTTTTTTTAAAAAGAAAAGATAAAATAATTGAGTCATACCTTTAATGGAAATTAATGTTTTAGAAGAATTATAACATCACTAGTTTAGTTATCTTATTATAAATTGATATAATGAACATTGAGTAATTAGATGATGCATTGCAATTGCCTGCTTACTTCACATCATTAATTGCATTGTAGTTAGTTTCTTTCGTACTATTTTGATGACCTAATTCTCATTCAATAATTTTGAGGGCGGTATGCGTAAGTTGATAAATGGTTGGCAAATTAAACGATATAAACCATGATGATAAACACCTGGCGCCGGGATCATGAAACTGTCTTAAATTTAAGTTAAAATTTTGTCTTAAAGAGGTTCGATCCTCTGATTTTGGGTAGCCATTTTGTGTCACGTCTATTCTGGAAATTCTGTGTCATATATGAATTCCACTCGTAAATTCCTTTTTTGCAATGCCAAATAAACTCTATTGAATAAAATAGTGAAAAGAAATTCATATTTAGAGAGTGTAGTAAGGGACTATATTTTGTGGCGGAAGGTTTTTAAGAAGAAAATAAACATTTTTCATAACCCAGTTGTTTTAAGTGTACCGTAATTTTAGCTTTCTTGTTTTCTGTGCAGACCAACGTTTCAGATAGTTTATGCATTGGGATATCTTCGTATTGTTTCAAAAAACATATTTCAACAATATTTCAATAATTCTATCGACATATATTGGCATGTTTAAGTGATATTTCATAAAAGAAAAGAGAAAATCAACTCCAATTTTCCCCTAGAATTAGTTTATTTCATGCCATATCTCAAAATTAACATTATAGACCCATACTTTTGGTTTTATTTTCTGAATATTTAAGTTTCTTTTGACAAGTCTGTCATAATTTGAGAAAAAGTTTGAGACTTTTAAATTATTTAATTGCATGATGAATCGTTTATGAATAAGAATATTATTTTTTCAGTGCAAAAAGGTCAAAATATCAACAAGGTAAAGAAATTACAAACTTTTTTATTATGATAATTTTAATTTTTTTTTCATTCCAAATGTAAATTTGTTTTTGATACCATAGTTCATTTCAATAAAAAATTATAGAGGGAAAAGCGATTTATGCGCAATTTGCACTTTCAGTGCAGAAAGGTCATGTTAAAAACACCGTAGCACCTAAAGTAGCATATAGACACCAAAATTTTGTTTTGAATTTTGGTTTAGATATGTGTGTAGATTTAAAAAAAAATACTTTAGAAAAAAACTTAGAGACTTTTGATCGCAGGATCCAACGTCCTTAAATTTAAGATGTAGACTTCGTTAAGATTGCTTACTTAAGTGGATCACAAAACTATATAAGAACAAACTAAGCTAAGATTAGTCTTAGCTAACTTTCATAGTAACTCGTGCGAGTTTTCGACCGAATTTGTTAAGAGTGGAACTCTTCAACATTTGAAGATTCCTATCGGGTGCATCATAAACATTATCATATATCACAAAATTTCAAAAATTATATTCAAAAGATGCTACACACAAATATTAGTATAGTTTCTTACTTGATACTATTTCAGTCATTGCACACTTTCACTTTATAAATTAACAAAGGGAAATAACTACAACAGCAAGTCCACAACGGGAAAAACCTAGACTATTAATAGAAAACCCTAGGACGAGGGAGCCACCTTCTTTGCTGATCATTTCTTCTTAAAAACTCAACGATTGTCGCCATTTTAAACTTAATAAGTAACAATTTTAATAAGTCTGCCTAAAAGCAGTCTTAAGATTTAAGACAATATTTCAGACTTAATCCTAAGTCATTTTTTGGTGATCCACTTTATGAACAATTATAAAATTTAAATGCAAATTTATTGACTTAAGTCTGACTTAAGATTTAAGACAGTTTCATGATTCCGGAAATAAGTCTGAAATATTGTCTTTATTCTTAAGACTGCTAGTATTGTCAGAATAAAAACAGTTTATTTTTTCAACAAATAAACCCCTGCAAACTTACACTGACTATAAAATAATCTGGATATTGATATACAACCCAATTTAGAAAATATTCTTTTAGTAACCCTTATTGCAGAAGTGTTTATCCTCATGTATAAATCTGTAACTCTACTCCACTGGTAACATGAAGAATTTCTAAAACAATGCTTCATAATCTTTTTTTTATACTGTGGAGTCATTAGATTTCGTAGTGGCTCCATTTTCGTGGAATTTTTGGGTACTTCTCATCACAAATTAACCTTCTTCATCGAATTAATATATGGGGGTTATTAAGTTTATTTCCTTTTGTAGATCTACGATAATAAACGAAATTACAAACCATTAAATTTTAAGCAATCCACGAAAATATGCCCCCACGAATTTTATTGATTCCACAGTATGTACGAACTATATTAGTATTAATTAGTAACGTATTGCTATAATGAATGAAAAAACAAATTGGTATATGGATGTTAGCTACTCAAACACTTACTTTACAGTTGCAGTCGAATTTAGTTGTCCATCGTTCAATGTCCATGTTTGTAATTTTAGCAGTATTTTTTACATAAGTCATCACAAGTTCAGGAATGGGCCATTGCCTGAATAAATACGTGCTAAAACCGGCTGAAAGTGAAAAATTAATTAAGAGTTAAAAACTAGTACAAATACTTATATATTAACACATGTATTAATATGTACCTAACGAAAAATTATTCTAGGAATAGAGAAACTTTTGAATGATTTTAAACACATTGAAAGTTTTAAAATTTAAGTTATAAAAAAAATTGAAGGTTGCTTTCAAAATAATTTGTTTTTCTGATTTCAACAAACCCACAGAGAAAATAGAGCCATGCTTGCTAACAACCCCGAAATTGTCTGAATCAATACACGTGCAAGTCCTTTTTTTCATAAAAAAAGATCAAACAGCAAATAATAATAATAAATAAAATCTCAAATGGCATGAAATATCAAGAACCTTATAAACCTACAATTTATTTGTATCTTGGTACTTGATTTACCGTAAATAATGTAAGTTGTGTTCACGCTTAACCGAAACCATTTTTTTAGCGATGCTTCGTCATAACCGTAACACGGGTATGTGTCCATATCACTCGGTCCCATAAGTATCGATGATATATTCTCAGTATTTCCCTAGTAAAAAAAAAAGATATATATATATATATATATATATATATATATATATATATATATATATATATATATATATATATATATATATATATATATATATATATATATATATATATATATATATATATATATCTATCTATCTATCTATCTATCTATCTATCTATCTTCGAACAACCATAATTTCTCTTGTACTTAGTTCAATATTTCTTACCTTATAGACTTTGTTTACAACATATTTGTAGTCAACATTACCATCAAACCATCTTAGAGATGTTATATTCACTTCAAAAACTGAAAGGTAATAAATACCTTGTTACAAACAATCTTACAGGATATATACTTTGAAATGATACCTGATATCGAAAATAAATATATGCTCTTAGTTTAAATTTGCGATATAACAATCTTTGCCATCATTCGTAATTTCTTTTTTTCTTAATCAATCTATTTTATAAAAAGAATATGCATGAACATTAAGCCTACCAATATCAGCTCGACAGAATTCAACCTGTTCAACCTCAGGAATGGAACTGCAGCTCCAAAACCTGTAAGCCGGAACCGAAAGAGTCAGTGCTGAGAAAACTGCCAACCAAAGCATTGTTGTTGTTGCATGGAACAAATCAAGGTTAGGAAATGACTTCCACTCGAAAGCTTTTATAGTATCCATCTTTTTTAATATATTTTGTATCACTATTACCTTTGATAAATGGTGCACGATTTATTCAAATTCGTTGTAAAAAACACAATATGTTACATGTTTTTGTCACGCATTTTCCAGCTATCTTTAAAAAAAGTAAACACGATATTGAGTTTCTGATGATTATTTTGAATTGTGGAGACCTAAAGCGATATTTGATAGTACCATGTGATTTATCATTAATACGTCATTTGACTTGGTCTTTTAACCATATTTTGTAAACAGTTAATGGTTGACATGCTAAATCAACTATGAATTCCCTCAAAAGCAATATTTGTTAATTTCTTTATTTCGGAACCTTCATTAATTCCTAAACTTTTAATTTTCTTTTGAAAAAACATTACATTACAACAAGTGTTTTGAGACCGTTGAAGCAATTTAAAACAAAATCCTAGATAAATTGTTATGCAATATTTTCCATTGTACAGAAATAAATCTCCTGATTCAATATAAGGAGCTAAATTGTTTTATTTTTCCCCCACGATTTAAAGCAATATGATCTGTATTTTTAGATTTTTTTATTTTGGTGCAAAAATCTGTCAGTATGAAAAGACTGCATGTAATTTACACTTTTATGATAAATAAGATTTGAACAAATCATTAATTTTTGTCCAAAGAAATAGTTCTCATCTAAAAAATATAGAGCAATTCAATTTTTGTACAGGACGACAATAATTTAAATTTATACCAATTAAGGCTTTTTGATGGCTAATCTTACAAAGATATGGCTATCAGAAATTTAAAAGCCATGATATTTTTTGTCATCTTAGCAGAAAATAACATTTTTGTTAAAAAAAAAAAAATTCAACATGAAAATTGCAGCTCATTTTGCTTTGAGGTTAACAGTTTCAGATTCATCATTATAGTATATAATTGAGAAAAAATAATCTCCTGAAGATAGAGCTTATATTGTACCAGGATTGTGTGGTTGATAAATCAATTACTCTTGCGCGTAATTTAAAGTAAAAAATCGAAATATCTTATCGTAGAGTTAAAAATATAACTGATCGTTTTTATGTCATACAGAATAAAAAAATGCTCAAATTATTTCAAATGGAACATTAGACCTTTTGGATTTAAAACGAAAGTAACAAAAATATCAGAAGAATTAATGAGTATTGTAAGAATGATCCAAAATATCTGTTGTAGCTTTTTGTATGATTTCGTTCTCGTAGATCATCTTTAATGAATGTGTAAGTTTGGGAATTTTTTTTTTGGCGAGAGAAGTTATATGATGTCAGTTGACATTATTGTGGACTTGGAAAATTTGACTTTTAATAACACATAATGTACTTTGATTAACGCTATGATTATTATTAGTATCATTGCTCTCTTTTTCAGGGTTACTGTGGTTTACTCCTTTCGCTCTTAAAAGTATGAATATCAAAACGTAAAAAAAATATCTGATTAACTTTTGTAAATCTTGCATAATAATCCTGAGATATTAAACCTGAAATATATTGATTTCATTGTAAGGTGGTAAGGGACATCTGACGATATTAATGAAGTTTAAAGTACACCATAATTAAATACTTTTACGGTTTTAAACTTCCAAATTTTACATCATTCAACTTTTAAAAAATACGTTTTAAATATGTTTGGAAAGGTAAGACTTTTAAAATATCCTGCGAAAATCGAACTCATGACTAAAAGATCAGTACTGAACTCCCTAACCTACTGCGCTACGTAAATTGGTAAAAATTCTTTTTATGACATTATATTTGATTTTGTTGTTTGTTTCGATAAATAATACGTCACAACATGGAGGTGTCCCATACCACCTTAAACATATGTTTTTGTCAATTCACGGTACATATTATTCTTACCATCTAATACATTTTTGATATTTCACTACGATGGAATCAAAACAGATTTTGCGCATTACTAACGAAATGTCGTTGTAAATTTTCATTCCTTATTATAGGCTTGGGGGGAATAACGGAAAACTCGTTGGATGAAATTTATAGATTATCATAAATTATTATAAATCCTATATTTTAACAATTATCATACAACTGTGTATTTTTTGAAAATCACAATCAAACTATGAAAGTGAATACTTTTAAAAATAGTATTGCATCTTTAAACTTGATACCAAATGAAATATATATGAGAGAAGTTATTATTCATAAGCCTGATCGATTTATAACTGCTGAATTTAATACGTTGAAAATTGCGTCCTAAAATCCACTAATACAACTGGACAAGGAATGTAGAATGAAGATACAACTAACCATGGACTATTTGTATTATTTTTCACTATTATAACCAACTTATATTCCGGGAATTTGTACATTTTTTCCTAGTAAAATTAATATGTACAGTTATTTGCATTGCGCATGTAAAAAAGAAAAGAAATTGACCTTTCTTGCCTCTAATCGAATTTTTCGTTCTATATGATGGATGGGTCCAAAACAAAGGTTTTTATGTAAAATTTCCAAATGATAATGATATCTTGTACTGAAAATAAATAACTTCTATATGAATGACTTTCCCTTCGAGTTTTTTCTTATGGCTGCCATTTTGAAGGTCAAACAAATAAATTGTTTTAAAGTGAAACCACTTTTTATGCCTTTTACAATGCAAAATCTATACAGACTTTATCTTTTAAATTAGCTGTTCCATGAAATCTTTAAGGGAAAAATCTTAAAATCGTTGAAAACCAGAATCATTAATACATGTGTTGTAAATTAGAAAAGTGTAAATTGAGAGCATCTTTATACAGAGTGAAAGCAGTTTGACTCTGAACAGGAACCAGTTTCACTAAAAGGCATTAGCCAGGTGTTTCCTTACGCTTGATGTAAAACCGGACTGAAATAAATTAAGTAAAATTTTCTAAGATCTGTTTTACAAAAAGGCGTAACTATGCGTCGACCTAAGTAAATATACAAATATGCGCCTGTCTAAGAATGGTCGTAACTTTTGCAGCATTTTTTTTGTTACATGTTCAACGCATATTTTTTGTTTGCATAAGACTCATTTCGCATTGTGTTTTACATGAATTATTTAATTTGATTTGAACTGAAACAGACCATACGTTTCCTTAAGAGTTTACTTGATTCCTCAAATGTATCTCATGTTTGTGAGTACAATTAAAAAAATGCTGATTTCAGAAGAATACTACATAAACTTAACTTGCCAATACCAGTTTTTTATCCAGAGAAGATTGATAGATCAACACCTCTTAAAATATTTGGTCGCTTGTCAAAACTACTCATTTCAACAGATAAAACAATCGTTGAAAAGATGAAATCTTTCGGACATAATACATGTTTTTGGTGAATCATATGTGTAAACGATACCCCCACATAAAGTGTCAAGACTCTTTGTAAACATCTTTGCATTAGAGAATAATTTGTCAAAGTATGTTGTTGATATAATCATATTCAAATTGGTTTAAAATTATGCATTACATTTTTGAAAGTAAAAGTGTTGTCTACGTGTATTTACCTATTAAATAACCAACCTCATCATATTTAAGATAATATTTTGACCTGGACATTGTTCTACACATTTTTAATAGATGTGCAATTGATGTGCAAAATAAAAATCTCATCTTCAACAATTGTGCGAAAAGAAACTAGTGTTCAAACAAATGGTGTACCTTATATGGAATATTTTGAATATAAATGATTCGAGTCAACAGACTCCTTTTTATTGTATTTCTCTAATAAATCATATAAATATTAATAGAAGGAAGACTAATATGTTGATCGCTGATAGATGTTAAATAGAACAGACATGTATGCTTACAATGTAGTCAGCCTATCCTGACGGCAAGTACATAACTAAAAAAACAAGGTACTGAAAGTACTTACAAGTGCTAAAACTGTAAGGAAGTATTAAAATACCGAATGTTAAACAAACATGTGAGGAATCATATTTTAGTCGGGATATATTTGTGTCATTGTAAAAATGCACAAACATTTTCTTTGAAATCTGAAATTAAATCGAAATTAGACATATCTTAGTTATAGAATATATATAAATCTTTTAAATGAATAAAGTAGTTTTCTATGCTAGTGAAGCGCCGTTTCCCGCCATATGTCGAGTGGAGATGAGACCTAACTGTTATCAATAAAATTGTGTTTGCTTAGGATATGAAAACTATATACAACCATTCCATAACAAGGTCAGTGTTATTAACTTCAAAATCAGCTGAGCAGAGTGAAAATTCAAATAATTTAAAAGTTAGATATATTGGATATGGGGTAATGTATAAGAATATCTTTTCTTGTTTTCGACAGTGGTCATTTTTCTGTGTAGGACTTTTATCTTTATTTTAAATATGAAGAGAAATTACCCCCAAGGCTTTTTTCTTCCAAAAATCCAAATTATTTCCTAGCTTGGGGTCATTATTCTACGTTTAAAAATAACCCCCGGTTATTCTTCTATGGAATCAATATTCTTCTTTACACTGGAAACGCGAAAACAAATTTGGAAGTAAGATTAAAAATCTGGCAACAAAAAAGCGCTGCAGCTATGTTTTGCGCCTTAAAAAATCACTATAACCTCCACTACAACCTCCTCTTAAACAATTTTATAGTTTTTCTTTTCAAGAAGCATGATCACGGTTTTGGTAAAAAAAACTACATGTACGTCTTTGCTTTGTAAGCCTTAGTTTACATTTTGAACGTTGACGTATAAAAATTCCAGTTTTAGACCTAAAATGGATGTGTTGAACGTTTGGAACTGATTATTTAGGCTTGAAATGAAAAAGAATAAATTATTAAAGACAAATTAACTTTGAATAGATTGTGTTCTTGTATATTGACCCTGTGTAAACAAAAGCAGGGTACATTTCTTGTTTACATGACAAAGAGTTGCAAGCCCTGTATCTTGCTTATACCCCGACGACTGACACTCAAGTTGAATGATTATTTGAAATGCATTCCTTATAATTGTAAATAATGAAAACAGAAAAATAGAATTTGACTTTAAATTGCGCCCATCCCATCTAAGTGACATAATAACCATTAAGTGTTATTTCCCCTGTTTATTAGTCCCCTACCAGTTTTCACCGGATGGTACTATAGCTTTCCTCTGCGTCCGTTAGTCCGTCTGTCTGTCCGTCCATCTGTCTGTCCCACTTCAGTTTTCCACACATTTTTTCTTTATACGTTTGAGGAATAACATGAAATTTGCTGAACAGCTTCAAAATGTCAAACTACAGATCAAGTTTACACTTTTGTAGCGTCTGGTTGACACATTTTTGAGAAAATTAATTTTTTGCCTTCCAGTTTTTAAATGTTCGGGTTCGTTATCGGGTTCGGTGTGTATTGAATAGACGAGGAACGTATGTAGTCAGTGAAAATATCGTGCATTATTTGTACCATTCCTTTTATTGTTTCTAACAAACAAATAAATTCTGTAAAATATTGTGTCAAGAATTGTGTTTTAATTTAATCGACAGGTTTTTTTGTGTATAATTACAATCGGGTTCGTTATCGGGTTGGTCTGTTGATTCGGGGTACAGAAGACGGTAAGAAGTGATATTCTGCGCAACAGTGCATTCTTTTCACAAATTTCTACAAACCGTTAGGGGACGTGTATTGCTTATGCAATACTCTCAGAATGCTTGTTTTTTTGTATTAATCATTGTATAGAATAAAATAACAGTGGTTTTCAGAATATAATGTTGCAAAGATGACGTTAAATGTGACTAGTTACGTTATCTAGAAAATTTAATTAACTATCATGCCCGAAAGGAGCAATAGAAACATGGATATACAATACTGGATTACCAGTATTTTTTATTCTGTTAAAGTTCTGCATAATTTTGGAGTAATCGAACAAATAACTCAGATTACTAAATTAACCTATTCAATTTACAATAAGTCATATTGCTCTCGACATGTATTTCAGTGGAAACAACGAACAAATATTGAAAATATTCGCAGCTTGTTATAAAGAAAACTCTTCAGCATTAAAAAAGTCTGATAAAGAATGTGATTTTTAAACAAATTTTCTAAAGAATAAACTGAAACTGAATTCATTAAAATGTTATAGCATTAATTTTTTTTTAAAGGTTACATATATCTAGCATTTAAAGTATGTTACATACATACGAATACAAAAAAAAAAAAATAGATGGATAATGAGATAAAAAAAAGCTACTGGTCAAACATTTTATTGGAGGAAATAGGAATTAAATAGATCTGTTGGAGATCTATTTTTTTCAGTAGTTACACTCGCCATGGTTACCCCATGTACAGACCCCGTCAGGATTTCTCTTACAAAACCCACTTCTGGGACAGAAATCATTCGGAGCGTTACATTCGCTGGCTGTCACATTGAAAGGGCCGTTAGGTACTTCTTTGTCATAGTTTATCTGTAAATAAATACAGGTTTTTTTCTGATCAAAATAATGATGCACTGAATTGTTTAAGTCTTGCCTGTAATGTTAAAAGTTTCGATATTTCTTTCCATAGTTATTGATAAAACAGGTTTGGATCAACCTCCCGAATGGAATAAAATCGCCTGTTTGTAATATAATATCCCAAATGAATTAAAAATTTGAAGTGCAAAAAAAAGTGAAAAAACAAAACAAAACAAAACGAAACAAAACAAAAAAACAAGATAAAGCAAACAATATGTTCAATCCGCATTAGAATAGATTAAATGTAACATTTAGTAAAAGAGCTTTTCATTACCCCACTGTTACAGAACAAACCCTCGATATATCAACACTTTTTTTTAATCATTTGGCTTATAGGAAGACTTGATAATAAAATTTTGCTGTATTTGATTTGAAATTACGCGGATTCATAAACTGAATAACGAAATCAGATGTTTTAATTTTTTACACTGCAAATTTATATTCCATTTAAGTTATTATATCCCAAGCACGCTAATACATCCCATTTGAGTTATTATATCCCAAAGAGGCTAATACATCTCATTTGGGACACTGGTCCCAACCTCTGAAAAAGCATTCCATGTGATTCCACTTACAACGTGAGTGAATTTCGTAACACTGTTTTATTAAGTCTTAATATTCATACTTTACAACACATTAATAGAAATATATAGCTTTACTGAATATAAAAAAATCAGTATTAAAATTAACTTTTTAAAAAACACATACTTTACAGTTGCAGTCGAATTCGGTAGTCCATCGCTCTCTATCCATGTTTGTAACGTTAGCGATATTTTTCACATATGTCATCACAAGATCAGGCCTTTCCGGCCAACCCGAGGTATAATATTTGCTAAAAACGGCTGAAAGTGCATATTTAACTATTGAATGTATTAATAACATAACAAAGTATGTACTGTATGTACTTAACAAAAATAATTCAACTGAACTTCAATCTAGGAAAGTGGAATTAATTTCAAACACCCTAAAACATCTGAAAGTTTGATAAAAATGTTCATTGTTGCTCTGTTGCTATTACAATGATTTGTTTTTCTTCATGTCTATCTTTGATAAGTTCTAGTTGAAAATTTAAAATTAAAAAGACAGGAATGAATAAAGACTTCCTGAATGCTACTTTTCACATTTGCAAAATTACACGTTGAATTTCATATTTTATATTATTATTTTTATCCAAAAAAAATAAGAACCAGCATAAAACACAACTGGCATGAAATATCAGGAAAATTGAAAACCTAAAATGTGTGTTGATTTTGAATTTATTACCGTGAACGATATATGTTGTGTTCGAGCTTAACATGTACCATTTCTTTAACGCTGCCTCGTCAAAATATTTTACATTCACTAATTCTGTAGGAAGATGTTCCATCACTTGGTCCGATAAGTCGAGATGATATATTCGTGACGTTTCCCTTACAAAAACAATACATATGTAGATAAATACTTGTGTTTAAAGAGATATAATTTAAGACATTGGCATCCGACAAGTTTTAATTTCGCTCACTGACAACGATGGCGAAAGGCGCGGAAATAAAACGGAAGCGAATTTCCCCTGTGTACACTGTAAATATCACTTAAATATTTAATGAAAAACACGTGACGCTCTCTTTGATCTTAGGTTGAAAAGGAAGGGAGTATTGTAACGAATTAAACTTTATTTTTTCGAATAATATCTATATTTTAATATTTAATCGTACAATGGCACAAATTATATAAATATACGGAATATAATTTATTCTTTGAATATATACTCAAAGAATGATTCCTTATTCCTTAAACAATATTTTCTTACCTTGTAGACTTTGTTTACCACAAATTCGTAGCTAGCATCTGCATCATCCCAATTTACTCGCGTTATATATATTCGCCCCAAAAACTGAAATGGTAATAAGTATCTTGTTACAAACAGTTAAACTAGATATATACGTTGCTGAGATACTTGATAATAGAAATACACATAAATTCTACGATTTAATTGCAACCAGTTCATCACAATCTTGCTCTTGTACAATGTTTTTATTTTCATCAATTCAACTGATAAAATATATATCAGGTTGAATTCTGTCGAGCCGAATTTGGTAGGTTCAATGTTTATATATATATATATATATATATATATATATATATATATATATATATATATATATATATATATATATATATATATATATATATATATATATATATATATAAACATTGAACCTACCAAATTCGGCTCGACAGAATTCAACCTGTTCAGGAGTCAAGCAAAGGCACGCCTTCATGTTTTCAGCATTTTTTTTTACGGCGACTTGATATTGTGTACCTAAAGAGGATTTTGAATTGTAAAAACTTATAAATCATATCACGTTATTAATCATTTTTCATCGTAAAAAGTTTTATTTCTTGCTTCATATAAAATATGACATGCTAAATCAACTACCAAACTAAACATTACCAAACTATTGTATGTTTTCTTATGGAATTTAAATGATTGAGCCTACTACAACTACAAAAGGCCACCATTCAATCTGCCATTTTAAAGAAATATACATTATTAAGTGAAGATATATGCAATTTTAAGATGACTTTTAGGATGGTTATTTAAACTATTTTTTTTCGAAAATAATATCACTAAATCATGATTCGTTTCCATTTCTAATGAAGTAACTAAAATAAGAGTAAAATGGAACAAACGTTTCATTTTGAGCAACTGTAATGCCAAGGTGAATACCTTTTTTAAACCTTTTTAAGCATACCGATTTCAAGAAAAACATATCTTAGTATATGTGTAGCTTGGTGCTTTTAAATCTGTTTTTAGCTTTACTTTTTAAATATGTTGCGGACTTTGTTTTTGTTGAAAATAATAAAATGCTTGTGTCTTTTTACTTTTTCTCTGAAAACTTCAAACCCGGCAAATTAAAAAAAAATGAAATCAATTATTGTGTCATATGAATCTTGACGTCATATCTAAAATAAAGGGCAGTTAATGTTACGTCACATTGACAATCTGTGAGTTATCTCCCCCTAACCCAAACCTTACCATGAGAATAACAGAAAAATGTTTGGTTTTAAAGCTTTGTTAGTGATACCTCAATGGTACCTGTAATTATAAGAGATATTAGGACACTGATATTAAAAGAATTAATTGCTGTCCTTAACAAAAATTAGGTTGCTATAACCTTATACAATGATAGACTTTATTGTAGGTCGATATGTGGTTATATGGACCCGTATCAAGTGATATAGACCGAAGACACAGAAAGTGATATCGACTGAGCTTGCTAACGATCAGAAAAAAAGGTGAGGTAGACAAGTCTCGTTTTCTGTACCTCTAATTCTAATGATTTTTTTGCGGTTATGAACAGAAAACGATACTTAAAGAATTATACTTGGTTCAAAATAAGTTCGGATTCTTTAAACAATTTGAAATGTTTGTTTCCCTTAGATAGCCATTTCAAAAGTCGTATGTCTCAGTTCGTATGCGGGATTTATTTTACATATTTATTATATTTGTTGAACTATATGAAATAAGTTAATTACTGTTGTACATGTACTCTGGTTCATAGTAAAATGTTTATGAGGAATATTTTAGTATTATCTCAAAACCAAAAATAAATTCATTCGTCAGAATACATTTTTTTCTTTGAAATTGCTTTTTTTTATTGGTAACTTTATGAAAACATTTCGACATTCCCTGTCCATTGATATCTCGATATCAACGAACGGACTATTTGCATGATACCAGCTAAACTTTATATATTGAATTATTTTTTAAGAAATATGTAAAGATTTATTTATTTCGAATGCATCTTAAAAAATATACAGATTAATTATTTTGATAAGATATGCTTTACGAAGCATGTCAGTTTTCAGTTGTTTAATATTTTGAACGCAATTTTCCTTTTAATGAAAATATACAGTTTAAGCGCATATAAATAAACGATATTTTCATATGAAATCATAATGAGGTATGAAGATTTTATGACCGTTTTATTGCCAAATATGGACGACCAACGCTAGGAAAATGAGTCAGTCAAAAACGTTAACGTAAATGGACACCTTAGAGCACCTTGCCGTCATTAAGTTTTGTGTGCACGCAGAAAATTCTCCAAAGGAGATTAAAAGGTTCTTAGATGCTGCTATTTGTATTGCAAAACGGTTTACAATTGAAACCACAATTGGATTTGAAGGTTTGTAAATGGAAATACTGATATCTTGATATCTTGCAGCACCCCGACCCCCTATACAGCCCAGATCTTGCACCTACGAATTTTGCTTGATATCCTTATCTGAAGTCAAAACTGTGTGGACAGAGATTTCTTTACCTAAATGATCTGCGATATGACAAAAAGAAAATGACAAATAATGGTGTGGACATGCATTTTATAAATAGGTTAATGACATGAAAAGATGTGAACTAAAAGGTGTTTACTTTGAAATAAAGTGACAGGTTTAAATTGCCTTTCAGTAGTTCGACGTCACATGACGTCGTGGAAATATGAGATGGTGCTCCGTAAGTCCAATTGATGCAAAATGAAATCGCTGTATCTATTAAAAACAACTTCAAAATCATATGATTTTTTGCACACTTTTTTCAGTTGATTGTAATTTAATAAAAAATACGACATCCTACACAGTACACGGTAAATCACTTTGTCCGCGAACTTTTCTAACAACCCTCGTATGATAATATCCTTAAGTATATATTATTTACATTGTAAATACAAAATACTAGATATTCATTGATTTATCACTATGGGTGCGTTTAAGAAATTCCATATCACATTTTCTAAAAATAAAAGTTAACTTTTGAAATAAGAATAGATTTTATGTGAGACTGGCATATGAGATTACGTATAGCTGTATTACATCTGTACTAATGCTTCATTGTTTACCAACAGAAGAAAGTATTAAGTTTATCACAATCTAACTCACACTCTCCAAACAATAGCACGTTAATCAGTTATAGATTCAGTTTCTGCCAGACAATGATGAAAAAATCCACTGAGGTATCCGCTAATGCTTAGTAATGGAAATGAAATTTGAAATACATGATATCTTCGTCACATATATTTAAATTATGACTTGTTGAACGATAAGTTCAACAGTTCTGCAATACAAAATCCCGTTGAAGTCAACTTTGTAACATATTATTCACTAAGAATACATATAAAAACAAACATTTCGAGTCTTGCAACCAAAACAGTTAATGAGCGTCTAGTCAATCAATTTCATGTATTTTCTTTTGGAGTTCATTCTTTGTTAAAAAAAAAAACTAGTTAATGAACATTATGGATAAGTATTAGCAATATAACTCTTTTACCATGCATCTGTCAGTAAAAAAAACAATTAACACCCTCTTGTTTGTGCTATATTACAATGAGCCCTTATAGAAATAATGTGAATTATTTATTTACTTGCACAATTCATTATTCTAATACAAAAAATGGTGTCCAAGTAGTGGACAATGCACTCGATTTTCATCGCTGAAACCCGAGTTCAATCCCTGTGATCGACAGTGGTTGAATGTGATAGGGTATGGCGGTCGCCAGCTTGGACACGTGGATTCTCTCCGGGTACTCCGGCTTCTTCCCACAGCAATGACCTCCTCATGCTAACATCCGTGTCATTGACAGATATTAATATAAGTTGTAGAACTTGTTTATCAATCGTTGTAATATAAAAAAGTTCAGTTTAATAGAAAAATTATGATAGAAAACACTGATTATTGAATCGAATATTTCAAGAATATCATTTATTCATTCTTCATGTTACCTATCAAAAACAAGTTGTTCAAAATCTTTTCAGCATATGAAATTATCGGATAATATGCATGTACGCTATACATCGCTTATCGTCACCATAATTATGGTGTCTTGATTTTGTGTTATTGCGTTTTCTGTAGTATATCGCAGTTGCAGTCAATACCATCTGCTCCACACTTTCGTGATTTAGAAGTTCCTTTTAGCATGCCCGCTGGTGATTTCTGTTGGATGTACACATATACAGTGTATTTAACGTGATCACGATCGAAAAAGAATGATATGTTATTAAAAAAAGAGCAACATGAAAATCGGATAGAACTTTCCCGAACTTTGTAACCAAGGGCGGGAGTTAAGAGGACGAGTTTGTAATTCATCACAAACTGATCAGCAATCTATGGTTATTTGAAACAAAACTTGATAAACAGAATGCATTAATTAAACACGGTTTTAGTTTTGATGACAAGCCTAACGTCGATTACGGCTTTCATGGAAAGCGGTTATACCAATTAGCGTCATGGCGGAAAGTGAAGAAAGAGTTAACCATTGGGTAGATAGTCATACGTTATACCTAAAAACTCTGGCTTGTAGTATGCAAATGAATATGCATGCATTATTGGTTTCTTTATTTCGTACACTTTTATCACAATAGATTGATATTAAACCTTATACATAAATTTGTACATATTGGACGTATTGTGGTTTGCGTCTAAAAAAATAATTAAATAATGTATGAACAAAACGAGGAAGTTAAGTGGGTGGAGATGGCAAATGTTTTTTTCCCTTCTAAACAGTTTTTGCTCTGAAATTTTAACTTCGAACAGTGACAAAAATTATTGTGAAATTTAACCAAAAGATCAAAATTAGCTAACACGACGCAGTAAATGTCGGCTCACTGGTTTATTTAAGGAATGAATTCAATATTTATTAGTTTTATACGGTATAAAATGGTTTATAAAAAAGCGTAAACTGTTCCAAACCATTTTATATTGTATAAAACTAATAAATATTGAATTCATTACTTATAATTTAATTTATTTGCCATCAATTGTTGATAAAACAGTCATTTGATCTATAAAATGACATCAAATTGCACAAAATTCAAATGTAACGTCAGGCGGATTGATACGTTTATTGACGTTAGTCTTACTATGACGTAGGCAACATTCTTTATACGATATAAAATTAATTTTTCAACCAATCAGAAAGCGTGTTACAACCAGAATTAAATTATAATCAAATAAGAAAGTTTGCTATTTTTTCAGTCAGCTGCAACAAAAAAACAATTAAGGCCACGTACATGTTTACATCGTCCATTTCAGTTTAAATTTTTCATACCTGACAGCTCCATTAAACATCTAGCCATGTTGTTTTTAATTGTGTCAAGAAAGCAGTTAAAGAAAAATAAATAGACACACCATTTATACAAAACTGAGCTAAAATATGGTTCTACATATTTAGCACTGTATCAAGTTAATGTGTAAAAAGCTTAACAATAAAAAGCTTGTGCAGAAATCATCTAGCATTTTAAGATAAGTGTTTAAAAGTCTTGTCAAGTCGATATAATTCATGATAAATGAATGTTTTCACTTATTTATTTAAAATAAGTTTGAAATAGTTGTAAATATTTGTACATATAACAGGACATAACACTTGTTAATACCATGTAAGAAACAGTAAATCAATTTTGACACACAAATTTTTGTCCTTATAAAAGTTGTGCTGTCTGATAATTTTTTTTATACTTTTAGGGAAGAATATTTGTTTTCTGTTTTAAAACCACAAAAATAAAACTTATGCCCAATTCACAATTTATGACATCTTAAAAACAATATCATAAAAGCATCTTGAATCAATTTTATCTAAATGGTAGAAAGTGCTTTTTTTTGTTTAATAAACAAAATGTAAAAATACAGGAACACGTATACACTTACTCAATACATGAACTCAGCAAAGATTATAAACAATTGATTTCTAATCAGCATGCTTAATTTTTTTTTAAATGCTTATATTTTACCATTTACATGTAGTCCATTTGTTTTAAAAAAGGCTCACATTTTAAGGATTGTATAAAAAAAATTACATTGAAAAGACTATAAAGACAAAGATTGTTTGTACAACATACCAAACTTATCAAAACTATATAGTATCACTTACATGTACATTGTAATTTAATGAGAATTATACATATGTATTCATTTTTTTATCATAGTAAAACTATTGAGCAAGAATCCGAAATTCCGTTTGATTTTGTTGTGTAAAATGTAAAAATATTAACTTGAAACAAAATTTACGGTAATGATTCCATTACCTGCTATTTTTTGAAAAGAAAAACAAAATGTCGCCATGTTAGTGGTGGATAAAGATTGCCAACAACAGGAGTATGGCTAAGAGAAGTCCAAACCCCAAACTTAGACCGAGAGCGAGACCACCTACAACACAACAAACAATGTTTATCAATGATTAACAAAAGCAGAATCTGATTCTAGTTCGATATTTACATTCATGGTATACATTTCAGCATTTCGAAAAGCATTGACGATGCTTGTATCCTTCTTTTTTTCAACCGTGGGATCTGCCTCGTTATTATTTATTGTTAAAAAAGAAGTACATGTACTGTTAAAACCGATGTCTTAAACATGACGATTATCTTGAGGAATATTCAACTATCTGTATATGTTGAAAATGATATGTCTTTTTTTTTAAATGTGCAACGTACAATACATCTACTACCTAACCCAAACCTAAGGCATAAAAGGTACTTTGAAGGTTAACAAACAAATATTTCATTTTCGAACAAAAATTTTTTTTAGGAAAAAAATCAAACAGCATTTTATACTTCATATTTACAACTCAACAATTTTCAACTGAATTACTTTTTTTCTACACCAATCGACCGCCTTAACCTATGTAATGTTTCATTAAGACCTCACGTTGGTTAAAAATTGCCAGTGTAATATTAAAAATTTATTAAATGAGTAATATCAACCGTATATTGAGCTTGGCATGGGATAAATACTGTTTGAAATTTAAATTTAAATAAAAAACATACGATAGTTGTAATTACGGTATGTTTTACAGTGGTAACAACGATATTGTTGAAAAGCCAATCGTGTTAAATAGTTCGTGTAACGTGGGTGATCGTTCGTGTAACGTGCGGGATCGTGCGTGTATCAGGAAAATTGGTTTGCATTTTTTACCGTGCGTGTTCGTGCGTGAACGTGCGGTTCTTTCGTTTTGTAAATTTTTTTTACGGAATGCCAGGATTTATTCTCTAAAAAAGGCAAGTAGTTTTTCTAAAACAATGTGAATTTAAATCTTTTTGTTTACAGAAGAACATTGACAGTTGTTGACATTCATTCTCTCTTTCGTCGTTAAATACATTTAGTAAGTATTTCCATAGCTCATTCAATCCTTTGTTCGGGCGAGTAAGTTTTGCTTATTTTATAATTAGCCTATATCAAGCATCCATTGTGTCATGACTCATAATTTTAATCATATTAGCAAGAGCGACACGTTGAATGAAATAGGCCAAGCCGTCCCATTCCCTGTTTTAAACTAAACGATTATTCTCAACGTTTTTCTTTCAAATGAGAATACGATACGCATTATTATCTGGTAGATTGTATAAACATTTGTTGAAATAAAATTTATTTAGATGCTCTAAAATTTAGAATAAAAAGAAATAAATCAATTATGTACTGTTAACAATGTAAATATTGTATGTGAAAAATCAAAAACGAAATTCTATGGAACAAGGTAAAAAATTTACCTGTATCCCGCATAATTAAATCGTACGTAAGGGAATTAAATTACATAAACAGTCAACTCGTGTGTAAATAATTTCGTGTAGTTTATGCATTATTCTCATTTCTATTTCACGTAATTTTCTTTAACTTATAATAGAAGTTAATATTCGTTATGGAGACAAAAAAATTAATTTGTGTGTGAATCCTATATATTTTTGTATGGATGTGTAAAAGTGTTTACGCGTAATCATGCGTAATATATAAAACAGTGCATGCCTAAAGCACATGTCGCTTTTCAATAAAACACAAACGTAAAGCAATACAAATTAAAGTTATACGTTTCCTTAATTCTAATCTAAAAATTGATTTTGATTTTGCTTGTTCAATGGTGTAGAATCGTTCGGTTGCGTGTTTTATCGTTTTTGTTCGTGTATCGTGAAAATTCAGTAAGTTTGCGATCTTACGTGTATCGTGCGTGATCGTTCTTGTATCAGAATCGTGCGTGTGGTTTGTCAACAATAACGGTGCTACCACGGTATATATAATTAGGAATAATAATAATTAACTTGCTTTGATCGCAGTGCTTAAGGCCCAATCCCAGACCTATACCAATGACAATGGCAACGACATTGAAGACTATGATGATTAAAAATTTCCTCTTTCTGAGATCTAAACCAAAAAAAAATCTAAATAAAATAAAATACACTTTATAATCATTTTACTATTGATAAGATTGAATGATGTGATTATAAACACAATATATGATATCACTGACTTTATCAAAGACACATAATAAATACATTCTGAAATGATTGTACATATTTTGGACAATATTGATTATTATCAAATGATAAGTAAAGCGCAAACCAAATTAAAATTGTGTCATTTCTTTGATAAAAAATATAAAAGAACATGGTTACCTTTGAACAATTCACTGGATGGCATTAGTATCATAATAACTAAAACGATGATTGACACCATCAACACAATCAAGAAACACGGCAAATATCCAAATAAGAAGGGAGAGCAACCTGCTGCAAATGAAAAAAAATCACAAGTTATTGATTTGATGATTTGTTGGGGTCAAAATATTATCTTTATTACTGACATTTACCTTGAAAATAGAATGGTCCAACTATATTACTGAAAGCAACAGGACCAGCTGGGAACTGTAAAAATTTCACTCTGAAGAAAACTTTTCTCCCTTCTAATTCTCTTTGTTTTACAGGTAGAGCAGATAATGCAGTTATTCTTCTTTCTATATCAAAACTACAAACTCCGGGAACATTGGAACTTTGAAGAGACACTGGCGATTCAAGGTATGAAAATGGTCCGTCTAACTGAAAAAGACAACTACATGTATATTTTAACAGTTCGTTAAAATTAACGAGCAAAAGTACAAATCAAGTGCACATGAGTTTGCCAATCTTTTAAGTTTCATGCAGTCGTAGTTATAAATTTCTTTTTCCATCTCTCTTTATGCAAAGTTGGTGATATTAGTAACGTTTATGACTTTTAAAATTGTATCTTTTTTTTGATAAATTGAGTAAATATCTTAAATTGCGCTTACGACAGGATGTTTGCTATATTGCTAAGTACATGTATGCATCAAACCCTTAAAGAACCAAACCAAGATGTCAATATTTATTTGAAACCTAACTAATTTGTTACTTTAAAAAAAAGTTTATATAAATTGGAAATTAAAACAAAATATTCTTTGGCGATTTTCAAAGAATTATTCGTTTGATCATATATATCATAAAAAATTGGTTACTTTTGACGCCCCAATGAATAGGGATGGTGAATGAAAAAAAACCCAAACCCTAATCTTAGAATATTTATATGGTAGTAAAAGGTCATGCAAGAAGTTTCATTAAAAGGTGTACGGTAGAAATAATTAAATAATTAAAATTGGCCTCGTTGAGTGCATAACTAGTTTTGTTGTGATGTAGGCGCTTCATTGAAAAAAAAATCCCTTGAAATAAAAAAAAAAATACATGATAACCATAATTTTTTTTTTACTAATAAACATTAAATTTTGTCATTTATGAAAATAACTCTTATTGAAAAATTGAATAGAGATTTGAAAACATATGTGGTTATATTTGCTAATTGATATGTTTGTTTAGTATTTATAAAAGAATTCCAAGTTTGCATGCGCACTTGTGAGCGGTGAACGGTGAGAGAACGCAGGGGATGAAAAATTTATTCAGAATGCCACGGGAGGTATATTCATATCGTGTTTCAATAATCAGGTTAAAATCAGCCTAAATATAATATTATCTAACTGAAGGATAAGTGATCGCTAAACGAACAGTGGGCAAAAGGTGAACGCTTGGTCACACACGGTGAACGCACGATGAGTGCTTTGTGAACTCTGAGTGTGAACGGAGCTAAGCGGGGAGCTCAAGTTAAAATTTTTGTGAACAAACAGTGTGAACGCAGTGAACACACTGTGAGTGCATGGAAAATGGGAAAATAAGGCGTTTCAGGAACTGTATGAAGTAATCGGTATTTAAAGATTGCATAATCTATATTCCATATTACATGTACTACATAATGTAGCAATAGAAAATTTTTAGTAATGTGGTTATTAAACCTGCTCTAGTCTCTGAATTGTTTTTAACAATGAGAAAGACACAAGGGATCGACCTGCTGTCGTGTTTTCAAGAGGTTAAAAATGTAAAATTGCTAACGGACTACAGGTGACGCAAAACCTGCGACGACAGGCAAAGATCAAGGGCAATAAGTCACCAGAGATACTCAGATGACCTAAAACGATTTTTTCGATTGTCCTTACAATGTAATTACCTCATAGCTGTACTGGACTTGTACCGATGGATTATACGGATATAAACAATCAACAGTTGATGTTAATATAATTTCATTTCCTTTCATACTGCCTGTTAGGTTTGTAGAACCCGAAAACCCACCTGAATGGAAATAAATAAACAAAATTGAATCTTTTAAGATAAGTAAGTCGATAATGATTAAGCAGCTTGAATTTATGTTCAACTTATTTTTTCTAATGTTCAAGAATTCATATATCTTACTACAAAAGTACTATTTCACCTTTATGAGATACACAATTTTTTTTTTTCAAAAATGACTTCTATAATTAACATAATCTACTGTATATCCGTTTTTTTCGTAACGTTCTATTTTCTGATAAAACTGAGATTTAAAAAAAATACAACAAATATATTAAGTATTGATTGCTATAAAACTTTAAAATTGCAAAAAATGACTTATGCTTTGAAACAGTTTTTTTTAACCCATTTGCGAAAAATTTTGTCATATGCAAACCAACCCCCCCCCCCCCCCCCCCCGGGTAAACGTATTTTTTGTCAATGGCTGACTCAGATACAAATGTTTGTTTATTCAAACTTCACACAATCTGTGTGTGTGTGTGTGTGTGTGTGTGTGTGTGTGTGTGTGTGTGTGTGTGTGTGTTGTGTCGCCCCAATCAAAAAAAAATCTCTGAAGCGCAATGGCTATTTATTCGGTCTACTGGCCCAAGGCGTTACGAATAAATGCGAGCTGCTTTTAAAACTGTACCCCCCCCCCCCCAACAAAAAAAGTGAACCATTCTCCTGTGCTCCCATTATGAAACTATCTCATATTACCAAATCTAAATGTCTATCGCGGAAGCGTAGTGGCCATATAATATATAATCAGTCTACTAACCCATATGTTCCGTGTAAGAATAAAAGCAATATATCTTTAAAACTCTATTCCACTCCCACCCCCCACCCCCCCCCAAAAAATAAAATTAAAAAATGAATTATCAAGTTGAACGCAGTGTGTTTCCATAATGCATGCAAAAAATCCATATCCCTTAAAAAAATAAAATTCAGGCTTGTATGCAAAACGTTTACTAAATATGTGCAAGACCCTTAAAATTAGATAAAAGCAAATAAAGAAATATCATCTTCAACAATTCAAAATATATGAAATTGGGGAGGAGCCTCTGTTGCAGTGAATATATTTGAACACAAGATTTATTTCATTATTATATACGAATACGAAGTTCTCTATGAAACCTTGCTTGAAGTGGCAGTCGAACCTTGCCAATGATACAAATGTAATCAATATTAAACATATATTTACTCGGTATTCTCATTTGCTTAGTTATATTTTTGTTTGAAATAATTAGTTCCAGTTCATACAATTTTCTATCTCCATATAACATGTTTTATGTTCATGTTAAAACCCTTTATTTACACACTTCCTCCAACGTCCCTGTTTTATGTCAATGGTAAAAAAATCGTGATTAACACACTTAATCGTAGATGCAAACAAGAATAATCCACTTTTTAAAAACAGAAAAAATACTAATTTATTCAAAAACTTACAATTAAAAAGGTTTCTGGACATACCATAACTTTCCCAAATATTTACAAAAATCGTGTAGAACATTCAAATTCTCAGGTGACGCTTTGGTATTTTTATATCCAGTTAAAATAAGCAACATGGTCATACGTTTTGATGCTGTCGGTAACTGACCAGTTAGCTTATAGTCATTCCATGAATGAAATTAAAAGCAGCAACGATTTTGGCTTATCTATCCTAACCCCAGGTGTATCTACCTTACTTACAGGTACATACTGTATAAAGGGAAATATTCTTCTCCATTTTATTTTCGTCAATTTCGCTCTCTTTGTCGGCGTGCGAACTTAAGACTTGACGAATTCCAGGGTCTCAAAATGTGTCTGGGTGAACAAGATTCCGCGAAACTGTACATGTTTTCAATTGTAGAAGGGCGGAAATTTTGCGGGGCGAAAAAACCCTGAATACAATGATTTTTTTTGAAAGTCATTGTTCATTATATCTTTTTTGTCACCTGGATTGTTCATTAATATAATGATAGAATTTATAATTCTGAGACGTTTTCTTTTTCCTGTTGTTTGACATTTAAAGGTTATTTAACGGTTATATAGAACAACAAACGGAATCAAGAGCTAGCATTGGTCACTTATTATTGTGGGAAAATGCATCTTTATGACAATATCAGCTTTAAGATACGACTGTTTTCACAACAATTTCAATGTAACATTGCAATTAATATTTTTCGTAAGATATCTAAGTCAACCTTTACTCTTACATAGACTTTCAACTGCAATTTCTATTGAAAGGAGTTTCTTGAAGAAGGTGTATTCAATAAATGCGATCAATACAATTTTTTTTACAAACTACCCGATATCTGATAAATAAAATCTGACTTGCACTTGTTAACACAGTGGCTCTTCTTACTATAGATTGTAAAGGATATTGCAGATGATGCTGTCGTTCCATGTGTGCATGACCATATACAGTTATCAGTGGCGTAAGCCAGAGAAGATATTTGTAAATGTATTGCATTGCTTCCGTTTGGAATCATATTTGCTGGACAAAGAAATACAGAACATGCTGCTCTTGATGAACCATTGCATTGAAACACAGTCATTTGTGTTAAGTCAGGAATTCGGCATGTCATGTTGCATGGATGGTTTTTCACGGCATGACGGCATGGTTCAATTTCTACACCAGCGTTATCTCCATCTTCAAAAATGTTAATGATACAAAATTACAAGTAAAAATGATAATTCACAAAGGACTATGTGCGGTATGGTCAAATATCTGCCCCCAATTTTAACCAATTTTTAAATAGTGTCCGATAAAAATCAAATCTTCATAAATCATTGTACAGTGGATGCCTATAACTAAAATCATGATTTTAGTCATCATTGGTCATTCGCTATTTATCTTTGACGTCAACTAAATGACCTAATTCCCGAAAATTTGTAAACAATTGAAAATATTTTCAATTTTGCTTTATATTTTGCATTCGAAGGATAGAGCGCAGGTCTGCTCAAGTACGATTTTATATATATGTTTTTCTTCTGATAAATATACTCATTGAACTAAAAAAATGGTACATGAGCAAGCCTGCACTCGATGTTTCCTAGTCGAAAAACTATCGGAAAACACCCGTATTGTGCTACAAAACATCAATATATCAAAATTAGGCAATCTTCATGACGTCATTTCTACATTATGACGTCACTGTGGTGATAATCTTTTGCACCCTTATTTTAAATATGATTCTAACTATCTTCCACCTTATTTTTAAAGCTCTTTATAAAACTTTAATTTTGGGGGCAAAAATGCATAAAACCGCACATAGTCCTTTATGTGCCTTTGAGTAAACATATTTTGGATTTATTCAGAACAAATGCGTACCACCCTAAAATCTATGAAAGTGACACAATTTCTATACATATATAGCACATAGTAAAATATTAGTTGTTGTATGTTAAGATAAATAAATTTTACTTCAAGTAAAAAAAACCCTGAATAAGCGATAAATCTTTAAGTTTTATCATCTTTATTAAACCGTTTGATCATACAAACTTTAATAGCTAGGGTAAACATAACTGTAGAATAGCAGCGTCAGCCAGGTAAAACCTTATTTATTGCGTTTATTCAAAAACACATTGATCTTCGAAGGTAACGTTTCGAAATTTGATCCAACATGTTGAGCCTTTTGTTGATATGTAACTATTGCCTATAAGAAGCACGTGAGTTTTTATCAGACAATTACAAAGACTTTATCTGCTGAGGGATAGATTTACAGCAGGTTTTAGGTCAGTTAGGATTTGATAAGATCAAAGCCATGTGCAAGAATAGAAAATCGACTGTTATCAGTTAAGATTTTAATAGAACGCATGGGACTGGAAAAGGAACATGACAAAAATTGATATGCTGAAATGTAAAGTAATTCTTAGTGCTTTGAAAACATTTATACTACTTGTATACTTTTTTACCACATTTCTTTTTACACAACAAATTTTAATACACAATTTGTGTATATATTATGGTAATCTTTGTTTTAAAAAGTATAAAAAAAACCCCAACTTTTAACCACTTTTTTCATTGAAGATTACAAAAAAATATTCCCAAAAGATGTAAAGTTTCAATTTAAGTTACCAAAGTGCCAAATGGATCAAATCATTTTTGATAAAAACAAAGCAGAAGCAGTAAAACTCAATAACCATAATTTGTTCGGATGATTTGTTTACAATTAATAAATTAATATAGGCGTATCGAAAAAGACAAAACCATAAAAAGAAGTTTCGCAATTTGATACTTACACAGAAATCCTAGAAAAATCACTGCTAATAAATGCCAGTAGATCCAAGTCTGCATTTTGATTAAAATTGATAAAGATACTGAAAAATAGGGAAAATATGGAAATTAGTTTAAGAGTTTTAAACATAGGAAACCACTACTAATCTAATGAATGCCTTTTTAGAACATGGTTTAAAAGAATTGTCTTATCAATCACAATGTAACAAAATATTTTGAAAAAAAAATGTTTTTTACTTAAAGTTTGTTGCTGCAATGTTCCATATGTATCTTTACAATATTCGTTACTGAACATATTTGCTTTCATTTTTATTAGAATAGTTTTTTATTCTTATTCTAAACTTTATCGCCTTTTACGACTGTGATGGAGAAATGATGAACTTCTTTTTTGTAGTTTTGAATTAAAAAACCTGGTCGTTAGCCTAAAACTACTTTTTACTAAATAAACGTGATTCACATCAAAGTACTGAAAGCGTACATACCTGTCAATATTACAACATATTTAGAGTGTGATCCAGGTATCTTTTCACAAGAGAGGGAAGGGCCGTTTAAACCCAAACGTTTTGACCTCATTGGTCGAAACATTTTAATGTATGTTTACATTTGAAACATTTTAAATTTCCAGACTTTATATCAATCACGATGTCTAGCTATCATTTTTTATTTAAGCTAATTTTGCTGATTAATTCGGTCAATAACAGTAAGGTTAATTTTTATTTTTTATTTTTAAGTAAGTGGTTTTTTTCTGACCTTAGTTAAAAAATGGTCATAAATTACCAACAGCGAGCGCTGCCTTATCTTACAGATAGGTGCAGGTATACACTTACACACTTTGTATATCATTATTTTGGTATTTATTCTAGCACGCACGTGTGTTGCCAAATTTTCCATTTAAACTAAATATCATTTCACGCTGAATGTAACACTGTAAAACTATTGATGTCAAAATATGTGCATTTCTGACAATAACCCATGGTATTTGAAGATAGAATTAATACTAACTGCAGTTATATGTATTTTATAAATTGATGGAAGTGATTGATTTTGTAAACAATTGTTTATGACACGGGTAACCGTTTGTTGGAATGTGGCGATCGATGATCGAAAAAGTTTAAACATTCTTATCTGAAAAAAAAAACCACCAGGTTAACATGCTTTTGTAGCGATATTTTTTTTCAGAGAAAGGAGATTATTCTTTATAATTCATGCTTAGAGATATCTTTACAAGGATTCAAAATACATTGTTTAAACTGGCGGTTATATTTGTAACCTGACTCAATTTCATGAATTGGTTTGACTATATCTGTAAACATGTATTTTAAAATCTCTTTGTAGAAAGAAAGATAATTATTGTATGTTAACATTTGGTAAGATATTTTTCAAATAATTTTGTCTAAAAAATTTTGGACAGGTTGTAAATTATATCATGTATATGGGGATAGCGAAATGTGTATATTTCAATAAAATATACTAAAAAAAAAAATCGTATTGTAATATTGTATAAACGCACTTCATGACTTGATATAAAATAATTATGTTGTATTTATTTTATTATATTATATTACAGAGAAACATTACAAAGAGTCTAAAATTTACATCATTACAAAAATCTGGTTAAGTGGATAATGTGTAGCTGTCTACATTTGTTGCCGTCAAATCCCGTTACATTAGCGAACTATGTCAACAATCGTTCCTTTGATGATCAAGTTCGTGTACAAAACACAGCATTGATATGTTTGAAAACATAACTTTGCAACTAAATGGTCTTTTCCCTGCATACTATAGCAATTTTTCATTTCAATTTTTGAAAAAAAATGTCCACGACAACTCACGACTTTCTCTCTTATGTTTTAAGATATAATGTAACATACAATAAACCCATTACTGTAAAATTCACCCCCCCTTTTTTTTTTTTTTACAGTTTCGAGGTTTTTTCCGTTTTAAATAAAGATCGGTCTTTCATTTCTGCAATTTATAATTACCTTTCTATAGGGTTACTTTGTGACAAATTTGGTTGAAATTGGCCAAGTGGTTTTAGAAAAGAAGTTCAAAATTTGAAAAGTTTACAGACGGGCGTACAGACGGACAGACAGACAATGGAAAAAGGGTGATCAGAAAAGCTCACTAGAGCTTTCAGCTCAGGTAAGCTAAAAAAGTAATCGACGAAGATTACGGCACTTTATTCTAAGTCGCGGAAGCTAACTCTATAACATGTTATAAGGCTGTTCCAGGTATTTTTTCCATACCCCTAACTAATAGGGTACATACTAGCTTGAAAGCGACCATACACAATTATTTCATAAAAATAAACATCAAAATAAATGGAAAAAAATAAGCATCGGATGCTTTGTTTTTTTTATATCGTCGGTTCTATAACACACTCGGCCGCACAGAAAAATTATCATAACGCGATTACACGCGGTTTCAACTTCTCTGCACGATCTGGTGTGTTTTAGGACCGACAACATCTAAAGTAAGCATTCAAAGTTTAAATACATGCAGTTTTAAAATGTGAATTGATAAAGACGTTACGTTGCTTTGATAGCTGCAAACTAGTACCTTATATTCGCTTTATAAACACAGACAATACTCAAATACATGAACTAGCACAGTTACCGTCTGCTGCAAATCAAAAGGGATACATTCAAACTTATTTGTTTGTTATGTATGTAAAGTTTATATTATATCGCACATTTCAGGGCCTTCCAAATTTTAAAACAATCACATACAAATTTATAGCAATCATGTACAGATTCACTGTTAATGATATACAGAACTACAAATCTTTGTTATTTACAAACAAAATATGCACATAAGGTTAACGAATTTCTTTCCTTTTATTAGGAATGTAGACACTTTTGATTGTTTGGAGGTATTTATAAAATCTTTTGAATAGTCGTATTTATAGCTTATTACGGGCCGCCGGAAGGCGGTCCGTTATTTGATACACATTTAAATATTGTTACTGCGTTTCTGCGGGATAGTTCTTTTTTAATAGAATTAATACTATGCTTATTTTTATGAATTAAACGTAAATTTGCATGTAGAAATATGTTTTATGCCTTTTAGAAAATATCACATATTTTTTGTTTTACTCGTAAATGAAAAGTATGTCATACTTAGTAGATTGTCGTATTTGGCGCGTTTTTATCGAGACTATAATCTATTCGGAAAATTTCGGAGTTCTTCATTCTTTTCAAAACAATGCATCAGGATCGGTATGCGGGACATACTAAAGACCTGAAATACGAAAGACCTGAATGTCATTAAATTTTATATAAATGATACATTTGAATTTCTAAGTGCCGTGTCAAATAAAATGACTATATAATGCATTAAGTTTTCATTCAATACAATGCAACAAAAAAAATGGTTTGAAATACATAATCTCCAAGAGAAAAATGATAAGTTGAACTTTTTATTAGAGTAATGTAAAAATCAATGTGTTCTCCATTACTTCATACTATGGCAATGATCATACAATTTCCGTTAGAAATGCTTACAGTAACGAAATCGATTCTTTATGATAATAGTAAAATGTTAAACTTCAAAGCAAGTTACTGAAAGTATATTAAAATTTACCATACAAATTAGTACAACCAATGATTTATACAACAATTATATTTTTTGCGGCCCATTTGACGCTTGCGTCAATATGATTTCTTGTGCCGATTGTGATTGAAATCGGTTTGTCACAATATGTAAACAATATGCTCTTGCTGTCAATTTAACCCCATTTTAATCTTTTTGACTTGTTAGGGCAAGGCTACCCGTTAATTCCGCCTAAAATCAAAGATCAAATTCAATTAAAGGTTAACACTTTTGCTATTGCTTTTCTCCAATCTATTTACAAAACAATGTTATTCGTATAGAATGACAAAATAATAGTAATTTTGCAACTAAATAGTTCTAGTATGTGTTCATTGAAAATAAAAGTATGAAAATATCATGTTTGTTAAATTAAACTTTTTAAAAATCATAATAACGAGAGAGAGAGAGATAGAGAGAGAGAGAGAGAGAAAGAGAGAGAGGGAAATTTCCTTATGAAAGAAACTATATTAAAAAAAAAAAAAATATATATATATATATATATATATATATATATATATATATATATATATATATATATATATATATATATATATATATATATATATATATATATGAGTAGAATATAAAGATCCAATGTGCAAATGCTTGTTGTGTAGCGCACAAGGGATGCCATTACATCTGAACAGTTGCCCACCGTCAGTTGATTGGGCGTTTTTCTAAAAATATGTAAAAGAAACCCACTGCTCTCTACTCCACATAGACTTTAATTTGAGCAATTTTAATTTCTCAAGTTTAAATGAAAAATAAGAAAATCTATACAAATCAAATAAACCTTCAACACAGTAGCCATATCGTAAGTGTCCCAACTCCCAGGGTATTTAACTTCAACGTTTGGTGTATACTTCCGTGTGATAAACGTGACTTTATCAACGGGTAATGCTTTATCAAACACCTCCGTTCAGACCGATTTTTGACATTTTCCTGCGCTTTATATATATATATATATATATATATATATATATATATATATATATATATATATATATATATATATATATATATATATATATATATATAATATCCTCTCACTATAGGTAGGTCTTCGTCAAATTGATAGTTATGTCAGTGTTTGTGCTTATAATATGTATATATCTATGCAATGTGCATTGCATTAATTCTCTGAAATAGTCGCTTAACTGTATTCAACCTCGATGAAAGGCGACGAAGTATTGCACGGCCAGCGCACGTTTTCGTTCGTGGTCAAAATCAAGATGTTATCTAGCTAGATTGCCAAGTGGTTGGCCAGTTGTTTTGGTCAATATTTTGTGTGTACTAAAATATATCATGAACGGTTTAGCTCCTATATGATTTGGTGTTATGTGGTGATATCCCCTGTATTTGGAATATAATACTTTTAGTTGGTAAACCAAATAGCCCCTAGTTGGTTTGGTGCTATGTTCTGTAATATCCGGTTTGCTTTGATCATATAATAGACGTTTGGCCCCTATATTGTTGGGTGCTATGTTGTCTTATTCATTATGGTTGGATTATGATATATAGCTTACCAAAGAGTCCCTAGATGGTTGAGTGCTATGTCGTTATGTCCAGCAAGCTTGGATCTTCTGGTGACCTATGATTGTGTGCTATGTTGTAATATCAAGTATGGTTGGATTATGATATATGGCTTACCAAGGAGCCCCTTTATGGTTAGATGCTCTGTTGTAATATCCGGTGTAGTTGGATTATGTTTTGGCGGTTTACCAATGTTGTCATATTCAGTGTGTGGTGTTATGATATGTGTTTACTTATTGTCACTATATGGCTTAGTGATCAGTTATCATATCCAGTGAGACTAGTCTATGCGGTATATAATTAAATAGCTACTACATGTAAATTGTAGAGTGTTATGTGGTTACTCTGATGTGGGGTGAGTGATACATTCTTTGCATGCATATTGAGTTTGCAGTCCAAGTTTGGTTAGATGCTCTGTAGACATAGATGTAGATATATTTAAATTATGAGTTTCTTTTTTTTTTGGTAAGCTGCTAGGTCTTCATGTAGGGTGTAGTTGGAAGAAACTAATTTCTAAAATTTGATTAAATATGGTAACCTTTATACTTGTTTAAAAATGGTTACGACCAATGATGCCTCCGTATATTTTCAATCAAAGTTCCTCAACACCAGCATTTAATTTGATGAACCGATAACGATTTTTTCTGAAATATGATTTTACAATACAGAGAACAATATCTCCTTTGAATTATCTTATGCGAATTTTTATGTATGTTTTAAAGTGAAACGGTAACAAAATGTTTTGACTTGATATTTTGGAGATTTTAATTTGATAGATAGTCCAATCGATTAATAATTTCTAAAAATAGAGTGAAATTTTCACGATTTTGGTTTAATCAGTAAGTATTGGTGCTTCACTTGCATACCAAGTAGAGAGCAGTGGGAAAAATTATAAACTGCAAGTTTATAATTTATAAGCAATATACAGTCTAATTTTTTCATATCTAATAAATATAATTTTGTCTTACATCTTAAATAGTTTAATTTGTTTTCATTCCTAATAATAAGATACATTTATCTCGTTCAGATGAGAACTATATCTCATTAAAAGATATATCAGTATCAGTTATAACGAAACGATTTTTATTTCATAAAATATATCTTTTCTCTCACTTAACGTTGATTTGAATTTATGTTATAATACATGTACATTGTAAAAATAATATATAGTTACTCCCTGTTTACAGAATACAATGACAATATTGAAGAGACTTTCTACATATAACAAGAAAATGTAATGAAGAAGTTTAAATTTTAAGAGGATCATTATTCAATAGGGGTAATTTTTCTTCACGTAGAGTTTACTTAATTTTATGAAAGTAACACTTATTCTTAAAGCAATTCCTCAAAAACAAAACAGATAAAATTATTTTGTTATAATACCGTTGTTCATTTAAATTGAATTTAAATTAAAAGTCAAATTTAACCCATCTAAGTCAAATTGTCATTAAATTAGGGACAATATGAAAAATACAACAGCAAAGAAAAAACTACGACAAGAATCAGTTTATTCAAAATATTGTAATTCAGTCACATGCGCCATGGTTACCCCAGGTACATTTCCCTTCAATATTCTTACAGTACCCGCTTCTACGACAGTAGTTGAACGGTACTTTACACTCTTTCATCTCTTTAACTGGATCAGACAGACCATTAGAAGGCCATCCCGGCGGTCCGATGACAGGGGCGAAATTGTTAAAGCTGATCTGTAATAAAAATCTTGTTCATTTAGAATTAACTACTTTTTGGTTTATCTTGATTCCCATATGTATTTGACATACTTAGTTAAAACATTTTCCTCATATATGTTAAAAGGATTAAAATTTATTTAACTCATAGAAGAAACGTTAACATTAAGTTAATGGTTGAAATACAAATTTGCATTCATTGTTTTTTTAACGCTACAACCCTCGGGGAACTAAACAGTATTTTAATTTCAATGTTTCCATAGTATTTATTAACTCTTAAACACAAAAGAGTCGTTTAATAATATTCAAAATGAATTTCGGTTTTCGTTGTCTATTTTACATTAAAAGTTTTACGATATCATTTAATAAATACTTCGTTTATTGATCAGTTAATTTGATTGTAAGACGACAAATCCATGTAGATCTCATTATTATTTAGAAAAAAAACTACTTTGATACCTGCATATAATATGGAGATAATTTTATAAAGGCATATGAACGTACATCATTTGAAAAAAGAAAAATTGAAACTTTTGTTTGCACATAATTGACCATAAAAACCCTAATTACCTCGCAGCTACAGTCGTAATAATTCTCCATCCGTTCAATGTCCTCATATGTGACATCAGTCATCTTTTTGTAAGACAATATTCTCAGAAAGTCACCTTTATCATCAGTTTTAGCTGAAAAAAATCCAAACCAAAGCTCATTAAAAAAATTCAGTAAGTGTTTTTATTACTTTCACTGATGAAAACATATTTATTACTTTCACTCTAACTATGCGTTTTGTCTTTTTACAAAGAAGCTTAAATGTTCCAAAATATTTCATAAACCATACACTGGCATTTACTTACAAGAATAGCTCATGCCAGTGACAAATAGTTTTACCATTATTTGGCGAAAAAACAATTGACACAAAAACTTGACATCTACAAAATATATTTGGCTAAGTATTAAATTTCAATTCTTAGGTCAAGAGCTAGTAAATGATTACAGATGGTCTTTTTGGTGTTAGAACCTAATGACTTCATAATTTATTTGATGAATCTTTTCCCGTATTATACGGCTTTAAATGAATCATGTAGAAAATAAAACAATATTTTGACATTCCATATTTAATCACGGGATAAGTAATCCCGGTACCTATTTTCAAAATGACATCATTTTAAAGAGGAGATTAAGAGCTTGATTAATGCCGTTTTTGGAGAGACTATAGCCATTGTAGATACTTGTACATTTCGTTTGTCAGAAATGGTCATTTTTCTAACCTATTTTCTTCATATTCAATAGCAAATGACGGTTTGAAACCTGGCTTTTTAATGTGTTTACCAAAATTTTAAGCCCAGATACACTTTATCAGACAAAGTTATTGTTATGAAGCATCATTGAAAGAACGTATACTGAATTTCATAAACTTGTAAGCACCTTTTATTTACTTGACAAAACTTCGCGATTTGTTACTTTTAGTCTTCATATCTTATAGAAATGGTTGTTTAAAACATGATTGTTTCATAGTATTTATCAAACAGATAAGGCCTGGTACACTCTATTAAACAAAGATATTGTTATGATGCATCATTTAAGGAATTTATTTATTGAATTTCATAGACATGTAGGCACCTTCCATTTACTAGATCTGAACCTTAATAAGCTGTACTTTTACAGTCAGCAATATGAATAGAAAAGTTGATATTCTACATGTACCATAAATTAGGTAGATGGTATTTAGATCAAGGACTTCCGGCCCACAAGAACTTGCTACTCCGCGACCAATTAGTTTTCTACCCTTTGGATTACCCTGTAAAGATAGCGTTACTGAAAACAGGGTAATATTTGCCTTTTAGTTTCCGAATTTAAGACTGGGAGAAACCGTTTTCAAATATACACGTTTAAAGACGAAAAAATACGAGGAGAATCTGATCCTTTACACATAAGTAAGATGTAATAAACAACCTGACAGGAAACAGTTATAGCATTAAAAAGTTACATACATAATTAAAATGTCCCCTAAAAACCTATTTGTCCTTATCTAATTAACATATACATGTATGTTAACAAATTGTTATAGGATTAAAAAAAATTGTACATAAAAGAAAATCGATGTTTAATGTTTTAAAGAATAAATAATATGGAGTGAACGAACATTACGATAGGTAATTAGAACTTATAAAATCATTCCTACCTTGTACATAGTCTTGATATCATAATCATACTCAACTGCAGTCATATTAATTTTGCCCTCTTTCCTTTCCACGGTAAAAGCTATATCAAAACAAAACAGAAAAATGCATCATTCAAGGGCTCGAATTGCATGATTTAAAGCCCTTGAGAATTAAAAATCGAATTACTGAAGAACGGACGCGAGTTTATTTTGTCGATGTTTATTTATTTTAAAATCAATGATATGTTATTTTGCATGACAAGTATATATACAGTACCGATCAGACCCAACCTAACAGAAAGTAAACCCAAACTAAACCCTGGGTTTACTTTTTGGGTTCACTCTGGGTTTACTTTGGGTTTACTTTGGGTTTACTAGAGTGGAACCAGAGTAAACCCAAAGTAAACCCAAAGTGGACATAGAGAGTAAACCCAGTCAGAAATATGCCCCTGAAAGCAGACACTAACTGTGTATTCGGAATATACAAAGGGTAGGAATTACAGGCAGTAGGATGGTAAGATAAAATACTGGTCTGCTTCACACTTCAGTGCATACAGTAGACCTCAAAAGAAATTTCAAAGTAAACCCAAAGTAAACCCCGAGTGAACCCAAGTTTTCAAATAGTAATCCCAGAGTAAACCCCAAGTAAACCCAAAAAGTAAACCCGGGGTTTAGTTGGGGTTTACTCTGGTGTTAGGTTGGGTCTGATCGGTACTGTAGTTTCTAATTTGAATAACGCACATTTTTATAATATGAATTTAAAGACTTTTTCGACAAGAATGTTGAGAAACTCCCATATGAATCTTGTTAAATAATATTTAAAGATAAAATTAATTCAATCAGACTATGTATTAGTAATAGAAATATTTCTCGAATATTGTATGGATCCAAGCAATATTGAACTCTTCTCGTTCAAACATACGCTGACACCGTAAATCTCCGACAAGGATTTAAGGAGACAGCCGAGCGTCGGGTTGAACGAGACTGTATTGAACTCTGGCGTAGGAATATATGCGACTGCCAAATTTTTTTAAATTATTCGTGCCATATAAAATCTGACTGTATTCAAGGTATTTATAAATAAGTTTTCTTGAAAAACAATGCTTCTGAATACATTACATAGAAATTATCAATTATTTTCAACTAACTAAGTCGTGTCAGCAGCAATGATTTCTGCTTAGTTCCAAACACTGTTTTACTTTCGGTTTGTCCGAGTAACTGCATAGGAGAGTTGATTAAAATCAACTTCCCAAAACTAATGAAATATTACCAGTTATGTGTCAAATTTAAAACAAATTAAGGAGTTACAGCAGGTGGTAAAAACTATTTCAATTAATGTTTTTTGATTAAATTGAAAATAATACAAAAAATAAATTGATAACTGAAATTAAAAATATTATTACTATTTGTACTATTTTATATTAGTACAATGTTTTTTAGATAATGGACATCAGACAGTGTTGTTTGTATTAAGATACTGTAAACGTACTACATTTGGCTGTGTATTCTATTTAGCGTTTTTGGCGGAATGCAGCTTCCGCTTAATCAAGTACATCGCTAAATACCATGCATATATGTAAACGAATAGTCACATTTTGGGATACGCTATTTAAAATCTACGCCAACTTGTTCAAAAACTTTTTTTCCGCCAAATATCGTACACGCCAAATATAATTCGTTTACAGTATTCTGTGAGAAAACATGCAAATTATCTTAGTGATAAGAAAACAAATCGCATACCAATATCAGCAAAGCAGTAATCTATTTGATCGATTGTTGGCATCAGCCAGCAGCCAAGACAAAGAGATGCTGCCCCAACTAGAGCTGCGAGTCTGAAGAAGATCATCATGTGTTCGAGCAACAGGATCAGAATGAAGTCAGATTTGGAAAACTTTTAATGGGAATTTATATCATTTACATTTATCTAGATTGGCCTGGTCGTACGTCATTTGGAGTAAATTTGAAAAATGCACCAACTTTTTGTGTTGTTGGCATTTTGTTAGCATTTGTAGAAAACAAACACTAAACTGGAACTAAATCGATAAACAGTGGATTTCAGAATATTACGTGCGGTTAATGTATTTTTGTTGCTACCGTTCGTCGTCAATAAAAAAGACCTATAAACGTTCTTATGGCACTGGTATACACAGTTGTAAAGAAAAAAAAACATTCAAATCCTGTGAACATTTTATTTAATAGTAGCAGGTTCGATTTCGGTACATATTTAAGATGTACATGTATATGTCATACTTGTATTCATAACTTACAAACAAGAGATGCTAATTCCATGTTGTTGTTTCCAATGATAACTGCAAAGAGAAACCACCGATGCAATTGCTTGATTTAAAAACAAAATCTTTCATACTTCTACAGTTAATTATTAGTTATCACTATAATACTCATAATACTCATCTTTTTTACATAGAATATGATACATACTTTTTTTTATGTTACACTTTGTATCAGCCTGAGATACTATTATGTATTGTATATTTATTACATACTTGATATCTAAGACATTTTTATGCCTTAATTCAATGAAGACGTAACAACGCGTGAAGTACATTAACCATTGTGACGTATGAATCATTGTTTTACATTTCTACCTAATTCTGAAGAGGAAACAATTGGAGAAGTTCTTAGAGGGGTGCAATACGGATCCGTATCAGCACTGCAGATTAATAGCAGCCCCGCAGAATCCGTATCAGCCCTTGATACGGATACAGGTAATATAATGTTAGCTGCATCGCACATGTAAAAAGCCTGTATGTATCACTAAATATGTAATTAAAGGGTTTATATTGCTTTAGCCTTCCATATAATATTTATCTGCCGTACTTGTACACATAATTCATAAACAATGGATGCGAATCACTTTCTTCTTTTTTGAATACAGTGATACCAACCAAACAAGTTACTGTAAATCTTGATTTGAAACAGCTTGATTAAATGTGCTTATATAATTACATGGATGAAATTTCATTTACATTGTGATAATCACCTAAACTTCCCGCAATTACTCTTGAATAGATGTCAAATTATAACTCTATGTAAACATAACAAGTGCGGTCATTTACTGCATTTCAAATATGAAATGAAATGATAAAATATTAGATTCAGCTGTGACAGCTTGATTGTGGTAAATACCATGTCTTGTTGTAAGAACCATTTAAATGCAATTAAGACTAATAATGCTTGTTGAACGAATTCTCGCAATATTTTTTTGCTTTTCGTTACCTTTTTTTCAAAATAGGAATATAACATTGAATTTATTTAGCAATGTTTGATACTCATATGTGTAAAAACGTCTTTTATAAGATCGTTCCTAAAATCCCGTTAAAGGGTTATAAAAAGTCCTATTGTTTGATGTAGTCAGTATATACATTATAATTAGTTTTGGATAAAAGATATGATATTTAAGTGTCTGTGATCACACCATTCCAAAATATGTTATCCAAAAATGGGGTGTCAAGAATAACGAGTTGAAACATCACAATAAAGTCATTGTAATCATTCTAGCATATTCATAGTCTACACTTAAACGTTGAAATAGTGTTGTTCATTGAGCTAGCAGATGGTAACATTTATGGCATACGAAAAAATGACAATAACAAACCTTCAACCATCAAAGCAAAGCAACACGGACCTCCAAATAGATAGAGGTAGGATCAGGTGTCTAGAAGGGGTAAGCATTCATGACTTTCAATGTCGAATACATGAAAACAAAATATATTAATCAAATGAATGCCTTTGCATTTCTTACTTACATTTTATATTTACATCTATCTTATCAATCGAGTAATAATAGTAGAAACTAGGTATGAAGTAAGCATAATCAGTATTTATAATCAGCTGTAATTGTTCACCGTTTTCTGATCGATCATGAGAAATCAGAAATCATCAATTTTTCTGATTACAAATTATCGTAACTTAATCGATTACGCCAAAAAATCATGTAATCATTATTACAATTTGATTACTTTTTAATTACAACAGTAAAATCAAAATGCATTATATATTATTCCATTAGAAATATCAGAGAATGAGGATTAGCTTTCATATACACATGCACATATGTAGCTTTGGTTTTAGAAAGGAGTGCATGCGTTTAAAAAAAACTTACGACTTTCTTGTGGGTTACAAGTAAAATAAAACATATGTGATTTAATTTTAAAAAATCATTAGTGTTATGTATACATTTGGTTTGCTAAATACTACATTAAACTATTTTTTAAGCAGTTAAGAATTTGTTTTAGCTATTTTTTAAATGTATAAATGGCGTGTAGAATGTTTATAATAGCATTTTTACAGCAAACCTGAGATGCTTAAAACGGCTCCTATTGATTGAAATATTTGCAGGACAATTGAAATTATACCTTTTCAATCACTTTTTATCCAATGCTTCAATATACTCCAAAATCTTTATTAACAATTAAGTGGTTGTTCATAAACATAATCTGGTACGCAATTGTACAAAAGTTAAATGGCATCAGATGTAAAAAAAATTGCTGACCAAATCTTTTGAAAATATTCCTAATAAAACAAAACATAAACATGACCAAAACAAAAAAAACTCCTAATACTATACAATGTTTTCTAAATAATGAATATCAGGACTATATTGTTTGTATTTAGATTCTAGTATTTTCAGAGTTCATATACTTTAAACTCACATCAATCAAGTTATAATAATTTCGATACGAGGTAAATTAATTCTCTATGATTACCAGAAGAGAGAATGTATTCTGGTAAACGAACCAATCCATGCAAACTGAGTAATCTTAACTTGCTAACGATGTACAATAAGGTTGACTTGTTTATGGATGCTGTTAATTTACAACGAGGTTGCGTTGTTTGTGCATGCTATCAATGTACAATGAGGTTGCGTTTTTTGTACATGTTAATAATGTACAATGAGGTTGCGTTGTTTTTGCATGCCATTAATGTACAACAAGGTTGCGTTGTTAATGCATGCTTTAATGTTGTTGTTGTGTATGTCACATTTCATTTTTTTGGAATGGAGCCCCTAACAGAAAGTGACCTATGTCACATGTCAATTATGGAAATATGGGGCTTCAAACAAAAATAATAATTGTCCTAAAATTATTGCTTCAATTTTGCATGGACATTGATTATTTGAAGAAATACAACAAATATTTATTGTTTGAAGTATTATTTATTTATTATTTCAATACAGTATAAACAGTTTAAAAACATTGCTTAACTGATACTTCAAATGCAAGTACATAAAAACTACAACAGCAAATGTAAAGACTGTTACACAATTTTGGAATAATGAAATCATAACGCAAATTAAAAACATCAATAGTAATGTCAACATTCCAATACGTTGCATACAAATAGACATCTATTTAATTTCTTATATAAAAGTAAAAAAGAAGGGGTCACATATAAACCCCCCCCCCCCTGAGATATGACATAAAATAGGCTGTTTTTAGGGAAAACTTGGTGTAAACATTTACTTGAATTCTATCACAAGCTAAGCATGCCAAAATATATCGATACATGTAAAAATGTCAAAATATTGTTAAAAATGTTTTTGAGAAAAATATGAATATATTGTAATACACAAACTATCTGGATGTTTATTCGCGCTGAAAATTAGGAGGCTAAAGTAACAATACTCTATAACTACTGAGTTATGAATTTTTTATTTCTTCTTAAAAACCCTCCGCCACTAAACTCTGAAAATATATTATTTTCTTTTAACAATTTTATTCAATATAATTTATTTGTATTGTAAAATATAAATATACAAATAGAATCAGTATATAATGTAAAACATTTTAGATAAGAGGTGACATAAAATAGCTACCAAAAAAGAGAGGAGCGAACCTCTGTAAGGTAAACTTTTAGGCAGCACAATGCAGCGTAAAATTGATACACAAACACGATGAATTGCTTTATTTAAAGACTTCCAAAGTATTAACACAGAAAATGCAGTCTACGAACAATTTGACATAACAAGAAACGAACGTTGTTTTGTGTACATATCATGTTTCATATAATTTCTTCCATGTCCAATTAGAAAGACGTATAAGACCCGATACTACATTGACCAGATCAAATTAAGAATTTTTATTTTATCAATACATTCATTTGTTATGGTAAAAAATGCGACATTTTAATTTGTTCATAAAGTAATGCTTCCTGGATCATGTTTTCATTCATCGGCGACCGAATCAGCCGATTACCGCTGATCTCCGTGGATGTTAAATATAAAAAAAAGAATTTTACTAAAATGTTTGTTTAAGCAATACGTAAAAGTTCTTTATCTCCTTTTAAACAGTATTATGCATAATATCTAATAAAACCAAAACTTTTATCGCTTACCTGTTTACGCAATTGAGTACTCTCTGCGTACGATTCAATATCAACAATGGACGGGAAAAAAAGTTACCTCAGGTGGCAGTTTCGCATGTTCATTCCATATCTGATGAAAAGTGCTACCAGTATTAAAGTGTCATATATCAATGACATTGACATGAGCTCCTCTATCCACAAAATGAATGCAATAAATATTCTACCAATTTATACCCCTCAAATAACTAGCCAAACCCCAGGTTCTCCCTTTATTTCAAAATTTTGACCGGGTATTTCCTTCGAAACTATCCCCTGCCACCTCGTTCTAAAGATTTTTGGTATTAAGTCTTACTTAGACGTTTCGATTATTACCTTAGTCGATGAATTGTTAATAAAAGATAATTTTCTTCATTTTCGTTTGTATTTAACATTTATTCCTTAATTTGGATGGTATATGGAATAAGATAGGATAGGATAAAGCTTTTTTGTAGGATAGGGTGCAGGATACAGGATAATGGACAGGATAGGATAGAGCTTCTTTAATCAACTTTCACGATAACAGCACTGTATATCCAAAATATGCAACGGATCATAAAATTTACATTGAAACTTAAGTAACCTTATGTTGCCAATAAATAATGATGCAGCGTGTTGTGTCTCGGTAAAAAAAAGCAAAATTCTTTCAAAATACTATGCTGACTTAAACATTTTTTCATAGCCAGGCAAATGTGAAATGGCAGCAGATATCATGCTGTGAAAAGAATCGACAACAGAAGCCCTTCCAAACATGAATATTTTTTGTGATCTCTTCCACCATGTAATTCTTCCCGGTAAGGCACGACCTCTAATCTGAATTATTGATCATCTTTCTAAGACAATGTTACGTAAGCGCAAGCGATAACAGCTTAACCAGGAAGAGGAAATATATAATTTTAAAAATACATTACTGTGAACTTATCCTTGTAAAACATGGGGTCTAATTGCGTTGCAACAGTTTTGATGATAATATGTTTATTTGACGATAATATCTGCTTTGGTAAGCTTTACCTGTTTTGTATTTTGATTTGGTAAGCTTTATCTATTTTGTATATGTTGACTTATGAAATGGAAAACTTACATTGTGTTGTGACGACATTTTCTTTTGTATCTTTATATTTTTTTCTTATATAATTACAATACTTTTCTTCGGTAGATTGCTCATTGATTAAAATCAGCACACTTCATTTCAAATAATATGTAATATAATTCAACATTTTCTTATACTTTCAAAGATAAGATTTTTTTCTTTATCAAAAATAGTGTTTTGAAATAAAGATACACGTTGATATGTTGATATTTACTTTCTCCAAAATTTTATAATTTTGAAAGATATTATATTAAGTAGTAATGTTGCTTATGCGTCTCATTGAAAATGAAATAACAAAACATGTTTTTTTTTATTAACAGTCAATGTAGCTTACTCACCTAGTCAACATATACAAGGACAAGCAACAATGAGTGAACCTCCTCAGCATTACAATTGGCAAGCGTATAAAGTTATTGATGGAAATACCAACCAGACAGCCAATGGATCATCATGTGCGATCATTGAATTTTATAAGAGATACACATCAGTTTGGTTGAGCATTCATCTACAACGATTATTCAACGTTGCATATACTGAAATCTATTTTCGAAGTGAAGGAAGTAAGTTTAGAAAAAAAGCAAACTTATTTTTATCGCACAAATAGTTTATCAATGCGTATAGGCATACCTTTCATGCTAGGTCTAATGAAATATATAAACAAAATCATTTTAGGTTTTTTATTTTAACACATCGTATTGTATAATTACACAAGAGGAGTGAAAACAAGTTCTTACAACTTACGCGTTCCTCTCCTAAAGTTAAGTAGTAAAGAAATATTCAAGATCAAATAATTTTCATTAAACTGTTGTAGATAAGAGTATCAGTTTGAATTTGAATTTATTGCTTTTAAAGTAAAAAAAAAAAGTATAATGTAAAAAATCAAAGTACTGAAGTACTGACGGGAGTTGATTTTATCAATTATTATTCATCTTAAAAACAACGATATGATACATTGCTTGGCAAGTAGTTTATAATCTCTATTTGAAATACGCACATTTTTAAAATATGGATTCTCGGACTTTTCCGACGAGAAGTTCGAGAAAACCTCTTATGAATCATGTTTAAATATTATATTATATTAAAATTTAAAAATAGAATTGATTTTATCAAAATCGGTATTCGAAATATTTCAAATATTGTATGGATCCATCCAATAATGAACTCTAGTCTCGTTCAACCAGATGCTCGGCAGTCTCTGTTAATCTCCGACAAGTAAGATATACAAGGTCACGTGATAGCTTGATGATGCGATCTCTAAATATAGACTGACTCTCTGCTTGTCGGAGATGTACGGAGACAGCCGATGGTTGAACGAGACTATATTGAACTTTGGCGTAGGAATACATACGATTGCAAAAAACTTCTAAATTGTTCGTACTACATGTATTTAAAATCTGACTATTTCTTAGGTATTCATAAATAAGTTGCCTTAAAAAATGCTTCAGCGTACATTACATCGAATTTATCGATTATTTCAAGAACTAACTCTTGTCAGCGGTGATGTTTTGTTCTTAGGTCCAAACACTGTTTCAGTTTCGGTTTGCCAGAGTAACTGCATAGGAGAGTTGATTAAATTCAACTCCCAAAAAAGCATGCAAAAGATTACAACCCCAACTTTTTAAAAAAATAACAATTCTATTGTTTAACAATGATTAGAAGAAATATTATCCTAAATGTACAATATATAAGTATTTCTAGAATTTTTAAACGTTTTTTGGATTTTAAAAATCTTAAATATAATAAATAATTAAAGTATTTTCTACATAAAGGTTTTTTCATTATTATTTTATATCTTTGTTCCATAGTCACGACAATAAATTAAAAATGCATTCTAATAACTTAAAACTTATTTTTTTTTCTTTTTAAGCAATGCTTTGGGTTTTGTATTTTGCTTTGAAGTACCCCGATTTTTTTCAATAGCTATAGATCGAATGGCGGGATTTTCGATTTACGCATATTACGATGACACCTTCAATTCTTTGTCACCTGATCCAAATAGCCTAATATATCGCCATGACCCAATGTCTGGGTGTCCTGCTCCAATACAGAACATTACAATTAATAGACTCGTTCGACAAATAGTGTTCACAAACAGCAGGCCAGTTGGATACAAATCAGTATGTCCAGGTTCGGGCAGCGACGTATACAAAATGTATACATCGATAGAAATCTGTGAAATAAAAGTAATGGGTAAGTCAATCTTAAAATGAACAACACAAAAAATTATAACCCTGCATTGCTATAAGTTAGCCCTCATCTATATCTAATATACTGGATAAACATCTATCTATGGAACATAACTCGAAGATTTAACTTCATGGACGTAATACAGTGGCTAGCAATTGCTTTTATAGGTTGTGATAAAACAAAATATTCCCCTGGGTGCGTTGACAGATGCCCAGCTACATGTAAAAGTAACCATTGTGACGTGTTCAATGGATCTTGTTTTCAAAGATGTCCGAATCCCAACGCACTCACTGATGATTGCATTGGTAAAGTATCGAGTGATAGGTAGCAGGGTTTTTATCAGTATTTAATACTTGTTTCATGTTTCCATTAAGAGAGAACAATATATCCTATAAATGCTGCCCGTCAATATAAATCATTCATGATATCTAATTGTATAATAATAATTGCAATCATTTCTGTATTTTAGTCAATAATGATTAGATAATATATCAAATGATTTTTTTCCAGTATGTGCAGATGGACAATACATTTTTAATCGGGAATGTGTGAACTGTTCGAGTTACTGTAAGGATATTTCACGCTGTAACAAATTGACCGGTAAATGTGAAAATGGATGCATCTACCATCGGACTGGAGATTTTTGTCAAGGTATTTTTTCCATCGACAAAATAATAAGGTATTGAAGAAGTTTCTCAAAAGAAAGTAAGGAAATTTGTCAAAAATATGTTGAAATTTTGATACAGGTAAATAAAATAGTATCTGTTTGTTCACTGAATACGAAATGGCCAAATGTACTACCACACATGCTGGTTTTTGTATATTTCATGGGATTCATTGTGTTACATGTAATATTAACTATTACAACATGTGTTTGTAATTGAGCAATTTTATTTTGATACATATGCAAATATATATACATCACACAATATTAATTCCACACTACATACATATTTATGAATCTTCTCATCAACCAAGAGCAGGCAAGGGTTAATTCCAAATGCTTGTAGATCAGTAAGAGTTTAAAAAAACCAAAGAGATAATTTATTGCAACGCAGTTTAAAATAATCATAGCAATAAATATTAATTGGAAATTGACCAAACTCTATTAAAAATTACTTGAGGTTAAATTGAGCAAAGAGTAATCGTTAACGTAACAATAGTGACCGGATCAGGACCCAATATACGGTGTTATCATTTACATAGTGTACATGTGATAAAATATTTTTATTCCCTATTCATGTAAGTTACAAAAGAAACGTTAGCTAACGAGTCAAACTATTGTAAAATACCTAAATAAACCGACTTGAATTGTACAAAAATCATATGCATTACATATTACATGTGTAATTTACTACGTACGTGTGTGGTATTACAATATAATTACACCATATAATCTTTAAGCTCAAACAATCTTTAATGATTACTGTATTGTAAAGCGTCCATTAATTAAATCAGTTAATTGATCAAATTAATGTTGAGTTAAGATTGAGTTGAAATAATAGCACTGAGTTAACGTCAATATTTACCGAGCAGACAGCATATTTGAAAGCATTTACATATTTTTGTGGCCATGAACGAATTTTGTTATTTGTCTATTTTACGATTTGTCCTTGGTAATACTTAACGATTATATATATATATATATATATATATATATATATATATATATATATATATATATATATATATATATATATATATATATATATATATATATATATATATATATATTGTATGTAAATATTGAACAGTTTGGGACTCTGGTACTAATTAAAACGCTTATCTTTAAATGTTTTGAGTTTTAAGAAATGAAGATAATAATTTTTCTATTGATCGACGTATCAAAGAAAAAATTGACCGGAAAACTGCATCAATGCGCGTAGCGCATTGATTAAAAAGTTTTCCGGTCAATTTTTTCTTTGATACGTCGATCAATAGAAAAATTATTATCTTCATTTCTTATCATTTAATAAAACATTTTCAAATAAAAAAATGTGAAGTGTCATTGATCAAAAATGTAAATAATGTAAATGAAGCGGCGCGTATGAATACAAAACAACAACAGCAACAATATTCAAAATGGATGCGCCTTCAGCTGATGCAGAGCTATTGAGCTGAATTAAAGGAAGTGAACATGAAAAAAATAATTGTTGTTTAATAAATTATAAAAGCCTTTTGAAACTTAAAAATGAGGTCTGTTACCTATTTGTTTATTTCTATCAAGAGATTTTATCAATTTAACACTCTCAGTGAAAGGTTTATGGAGGTAATCCATTATTCCCCAGCATGCATCTGTTCTCTGACGTAGATAAGCCACATTGCTGCTGGTGACTGGGTCAATGTTGGAACTAGGCCAGTGTTTATGTACAGAGTTGATAAAAGTTGAGGAGAAAAATTATGCCTTGATGTGAAGAAAAATTTTGTGTACTGTCATGAGAAGACAAGGATTTAGTACATTTCTATAAATGAACCTCAGATAACTATTTATGATTTGTACAAAAAATGAATATAGATAAATTAATTTGTGAAATATAAGACCATCACATTCCAGATGTTTGTACGGAGATGCATGTGGCAGTCAGTGTTTACATAAATAAAATGCTGTTTTTAGATTTCAATTTAAATTAATATAAAATTGTAATTCCATTTTCCATGTGGGGTTTCTTACCGTTACTTTTTATTTAAATGCCCTGGAAATTTTTCTGATTTGTTTTTTTTTTTACATAAGATCTTGATGATATGTACGCCAGTTCTGTTTATGCTGTCAGAAGAATAACAGGACTAAGACACTTTTTAAAAGTCGGGATGCTGTGCAATTAATGCACCTTGTGTGCTCATTTATGTAGCACACATAATGTTCAAACTCATAAACAAGAAATTCCCGAGTGCAAGAAAAAATAGGTCACAATAACACTGATCCACGGACATTCCATTCTAGTTACATGTCACATTAACTGCTGGTGGGAATGCATTATTCTGAGATCCAAAATCTTCCTCCATAAACACTGTTTAAAATGACAACTCTTTACATTCCTTTCAAGTTTCCATTCACATTTTGATGATGGCATTTTATCCCTGTTACTACACGTGTGTAAAAATGCAATGTGTCTCACTGACGGCAGCATCAGTGCTGCCCTCTCTTAGATGCTTAGAGATAACCCAGCAGGGAGGTAATGATTTTAACAATATGGCAGCGCTCATGGATTGCAAGAATTAGTTATTCTAAGTGGTATATCTTTTTACTGAGGAAAGCTCTGTCTAAACGGTTTTCAGATATCATTATACACATCAAACAGACAAATTTGAGCCCTTGATAATTTTTTCATGTTCACTTCCTTTAAAGGATTAAACACAAATAGTGAGTTAAAATCTGAACCGGCTGAATTGAAAACGAAAGGAAAATACATGCGATAGCTTGTGATATTATTCACTGTGCAGAAAAACTCGTAATAAAACTAGTTTTCGCGTGAGATCGCTGGAATATGCAGCTGGACATAACCATCCAAGGAAAGGCGATCGTAGATGAAAATAGCTGATTTGTCGACAAAGAATAGTATGTATAAGCGACTTTTGTAAACGTTGTGGTAACTATATAGCCAGTGATGTACTTAAATGGTATTTCTGCCGCTTGCAATGCGCCGAAGGAGTTACTCATAGCTTTTCTTTACGACGCTTATTCTGATGACAGATGATGTACGTGTGTAAATTCAAAAATCATCGTTACCAAATTTGAACAGCAGTGTTACCGTGAAAGTTTATAGGCCTATATGTTCGTTATAATATTCCTGGAAAAGGAACAGCCAGCCTCGCTGTAAATGTTGATTGATCTCAAGCAGACGAAATCGTGAGAAGACGCTCAATTCTCTATTTCGTGAATCAAATAATGTGTTTTGTTTATTTTTGAAGGTTAAACTTTCATTTTTTTATATTCACAAGGTTGCATTTTGTTTGCTGACAATAAAACAGACACAACTTTACATTTTGTTGACAGTATTTATCTTGGAAATTCCCGTTCTATAAATAGTGTTAGATCAGAACAGTTGAGAAAAGTAGATCCGGCAAAAATTTTATTGATGCAGGTATCAAAGAAATTTTTCGACCAATCAGAAGCGCCGATATCTCATCAAATGAATAAATATTAAATGATTGCTTGGTACAATTTCGTTTGACATCATAACGAGAATGCGCACTAAAACGATTTTAGATGTAAACATTTCTCATTATAAATCTAATAAATCAACATAGAAAATAATAATGATTCAAACTTAATTGATGTTCTGATTTGGTCAGATTGATAGCTAATGTTGCTTAAATGAGTGATTTTGGCCTTTGGTCCTTTTTGTAGTTCATATCGTATGTCAATAAATTTCTAATTGAAAATATATCCAGAATGCAGTGAACATTTCTATGGAAGAGAATGCAACAAGCCATGTGGACATTGTAGAGGTAATGCTCCTTGTGACAGTGCCACTGGTCACTGCCCTAGGGGATGTCAGAACCATTGGACGGGTGACAAGTGCGACGGTAAGAATCCAAATGCGACTGTAAGAATCTAAATGTTTACACAGACCACTTCTGAAATAATGGAAGACGAATGATTTTATTGTCTATGAGTAATTTATTATGTAAGGGCATTGAATATGAATCGTTTACATAACTGAATTGTTGACATTGAGTTTTGAACTTTTTCTTTTACTTCGCACAGTTATATATTTAGGTCGTAATTTTCTTACAGTTTTAAAAAAGATTAAAAATCTTTTTTAGTCTTAAACGACTAAAAGTGTACAATAAGTACTACATTGTGTACATAACAACATGTGAGATTCATTTAGCAATATGTGAATCCTCCTAAAAATACCCACTTACTCCAGAATGTAGTGAACATTTCTATGGAAGAGAATGCAACAAGCCATGTGGACATTGTAGAGGTAATGCTCCTTGTGACAGTGTTACTGGTCACTGCTCCAGTGGATGTCAGAACCATTGGACGGGTGACAAGTGCGACGGTTAGCATCCAATAGTGTATATTTGTACTATAAAACGGGATAAATTATTTAATTGAGAATATTCCATTTTTCATTACTGTAAAAAAAACTTCAGAGTTTATTTTTATAATTTTTAACTTGGCTGATTTTTATAAATTAATTTATTGGTATTTATTTTGTTTTTCTTATCTAGTAGAAGTATATCAAAGAGGAGTTTATGCATAGGGATATTTTCTACTTACACACAACACGTAGTAACAAAATAATTCCACAATAAAGTTCCATGTATGAACAATCTCTAAAACGAGGCAAGCTACTTACAAACTAAACTGATATTACAAAATTACCAACAGTCTCGATTGTAGTCATAATTTCGTAAGTTCTACGGCCGATACAACGACCTACACAGAAAATACAATCGTTCGGTATGTACAATGCTGACTGACGTTTTTCATTCTTATTGTTCGGCTATTATTAATCACTGAATCATCTACACATTGTATTCGTTTTCCCGATGACGACAAAAAGCACACGGAGGGTGTGACCGGTCAGCAGAGAACGCTCACTCCTCTAGGGCACCTGGTCCTACCTTTATTTTTTGTACAGGCCTGTTTTTGCTCTGTTCTTGTTATGTATTTTTCCTTCGGACTTTTAAATTTTGGAACCCTGTTATCACCACGTTTCATAGAAAAGTATCTTTAAAAAGCATACGTGATGAATCATTTACTAAAATAGGTTTAAGGAAGTGACTTTTGGAACCAATTTGAAAAATTTTTATTGACGCAATTATAGGTTGGACTATAAATTTTTAAAGATTTTTTTTCAACAAACCATGTTTTTTTCTAATATTGGAATATACATTTTTTTTTAAAGATTTTTATTATTTTATAAATTCTATTTTTCACACAGACAATTATTTTTTAAAACAAAGTTTATGGCAAATTGAAGTGTATTTAACGTTTATAGACCAACATAAAATCTATCTGAAACGTTAACTGAAAAGATGGTAGCATAAAAATTCCCATATGAAATTAACATAAAGAACAATGCACACAGAACACTCGTTAACAAAACGTTTGGTTTTTGTACTCTTTAAAAAAGAATATAGTAGATTTACACTGTTTAAAAAATTCTCACGAATTAATGTGTATCGTTTCAATCATTAAGAGTGTCTGTCTATGGTTTGTTTTTCATAGAATGTGCAGATGGACATTACAACGCATTATGTTCTGGAACATGTGGTCATTGTCTCAATGAACAAGTATGTGATAAATATGATGGTTCCTGTCTTAGTGGCTGCAAACCTAATTTTGACTCTCCATTATGTCAAGGTATATTTTTGCATTTTCAGAGAAACATTGACAAAAAACTACACATTAAATAATTCAATTTGAAGTGGCGTTTTGATTTACTTGTCTGTGAATCTTTGAATATGTAGGAGCCAAATTTCGTGGATTGATTAAAATTTACAAGATAAAGGGGACGTTATTTCGTGTATTCTATAATAACAACAGAAGAAAGAAAACATGACTTTAAATCGTTTATCATTTGTTAATTTGTGGATGAAAAATTCCTGTAAAATCTAAGAGAATGAGACATCGCAAAATCTAATGATTTCACATCATCTGTTTGATTCTCCATTTGAATATGTTAAGTTTTTTCGACAGAATGTAGAGACGGCTTTTACCACAGTTCATGCTCAGAAACTTGCGGTCATTGTTTAAACAAAACGGCTTGCAACAAAAGCACAGGTCATTGTTCTATAGGATGCATGAACCACTTCAGATATCCTTTTTGTCAAGGTATAACTATAAATCTCGCTTGTGCATTATAGAAAGCAGTACTTAAGCATAGGTAACCGGGCTATTGAAAGTATTTTGGTGTGTATAAATAGGAAGAGTACGTTTAAAATTATTTTTTCTTCATTCTAAATAATGGTATTCAGAGTGAAAGTGTTAAATAAAACGAAGAATCATTTTGAAATCGTTAAAATTCATTTTAGGGTTTAAACCAGTTTGTTTTTGTCCTAAGTCCTCAGTTTTCCGGACATAAAATAACAACACCATAAATTTCGTTTTTCCATAAATATATATTATTTTTATGTCATTCATCGATTGTTGTTTTTCATTAAGTACGCCCAAGCTAAAAAGGTTGCTCATCAAAACGATACAATTTTACAGTTTCTCATTATATAACATTGTTAAGTAAACAATATACTTCCATTATGTTTGGGATATTTAACAATAATAAAAACAATTAACGAATGACGAACAATAAAGTCAGCAAAGGCCTTTTTTCAGAATGTGAAGAAGGATATTATGGCACCATCTGCAGCTCAAAATGCGGGCACTGCGCAAATGGCGAAACATGTGATAAACATATCGGGATTTGTAATGGCGGTTGTGTACCACACTTTTTAACGCCATATTGTCAAATTATATATCAATATATCGCTATGAAAATTCACATTTTAGAAACATTTTTTGATTTTGCAAATGTTATAGTTGATCTCATTGTTTGTGAATCATTCATATTCAATTAGTGTGTCAAGACGGGTTTTACAACGCATCATGTACTGCTGAATGTGGTCACTGTTTACACGGAGAGGTATGCGATAAACAAGACGGTACCTGTATGAATGGTTGCAGTTCAAACTTCTTACCTCCTCTTTGTCAAGGTATATCAATTTTTTGCTGCGAATTGTTGTTGATGGTTATTATTTTAAGAAATCAATTGTAGATATTGAATACTTTATAGATTTATGCTGATATTTAATTTTACTCTCTGTTAAGGATACTAAATGAAAGCATATAATTTATAGATCAACAATATATATATCAAATTACTTTCATCAATCAACTTCTATCTCTGATTTTAATCTTACATAAGCTTTAAGGGATTGTCACAAGACTTACACAACACATTATTGTTACATTCGGTAAATATTGATGCACTTGCGGTATTCTATTTGTCTGCACCTCTTGGTGTGTCATAGGACCAACGATATCCAAGAACAAGCATTCAATGCCTTAAGGAATTAAACTACGCTCAATCAATACCAAAATGAAATTGTTTTTTTTTTTTTTTTACATTTGAAGGTTGAAAGAAAAACGTCATCAAGTTAAAATTAATTTCAACTTTGAAGAAATACGATACATATGAATGTTAATGGGATTTTAAATACGTTCTGATTTCGCAACAAATATCTCGTGCCGTCATGTCAGAACACAATGCTTCCATAATGACACTCTAAATATATAACATAATATCATCGGCGAGAAAACAATTTCCATTTACATTATCTGCCAAATGTTGGCCTTAATACGACATCAAGAATATTCATTATTCTTTTTAAATACAAATTGTGGTCATTAATACTTGTTTAATGAAATTAATATTTTTTTTTACAAGTCATATAGTTACAAACGTCTTTGAATAACCTATTGTATACAAAGTCATTTTTGTCCCATGTAATTTTTGTCTCTCTATACTCGTGAACAGTTTCGTATTTCGCCAAAATACATTTAAGTTTAAAGAGAGTTAATTTAAGAGCAAAAGGGGCGAAACTAAAACAGGAACGAATATGTTCCTGTATACTGTAGGATAAGAATTAATTGTGCATTTGTTTTATTGTCCATTTTACTTGAACATGTTAACATGTATATCAATGATGTAATCAAGATTGCATTCCGTACAAGTACGGTCCAAATTGCGCCTTTGATTGCGGTCATTGTAAGGACGGCAGGCCATGTTCTACAGACACGGGTTTGTGTACAGATGGCTGTGAGGATGGGTGGACCGGGGGCTACTGCGTTACAGGTAATGTGTATATTTTTACTTGACCGTATTGCTTAATTAACAAGATGGATAATAAATGATAACTAATTAAGTCATTTTTTTCTTATAGTCAAAGATGTCGACACAGAAAGTGAAACGCAGAGTGAGTTGAAATACAAAGGAATACGAAGAAGCATACTTTTTTTTCTTAATTATGTTGACTTGTGCTATATATAATGTTATATTATTATGCATTATATTTTCAAGTTATTACTCATTATTTACATTACACAGGTCATTTTATACAAAATGTAATATTATGTTGTTATTTTTAAATAGAGCAAGGGTTGACAACAACAGGAGTGGTCGCGTTAGCAATTACATCAGCTTTGCTAGGAATTGCATTCCTTACTATATTTTTTCTTCTACGTCACGTATTGATGAATCAAACCACCAGACAGGGTTCAGACATCCCTTTGCCTCAAAACAAGGAATCATCGCAAACATTCAGTGATTTGAACACAACAGAGGACGTCAGTGTGTACACAACATTGGGTGCAAGGGAGGAAGAGCCATCTTATGAAGTTTTAGGCGAGTCATCAAACACTTAGGCAAATGCAGTTACAGTATACATGTGACACATGCTTTTAGTAGCATTCAAATTCATATCTTGTTTAATGTACGTTTATGTATAAATTGCATTGCCAAGACAGAACATGGTTATTGGCTTGAAAATTGAACAATATGTTTGGGAGGGCAATTTGTGACAAGAAATGTAAAACTTCTAAAGGCTTAACCCGAATCCAAAATAGGTCTGATGTTTCAAAACATTTAACACAGTTATTATTTGTTTTGTTTATAATATAATATACATGTATGTGTATCTGCATGTAGCAACAGACAAACTGTATGCAATACGCTTCCGTGGCTGAAAAAATGACGCCAAATCATTTGAATTAGGCTATATTAAGAGATTTACGGAATTTTTACTGAAACAAAAATCATATTGGTTTCTCAACAATCATCTTATGATTTCGAAAATATTTGTACTGATCATATCATACTTTCAAACGTTAGAGTTTAGGATAATTAACATTCTTACGTAATAGTTACTCCACAAATCTATTGATTTATGCTTTTGAAATGATGATTTAAAAGACACACACAAAAACCTCTTTTTATTGTTAGTATTTTGTCAGATACTGTTGTTCATATTCAGAAAAGTTTGTTTTGGGGGTTTTTCCTATTACAAAATAAAGAAAAGGGTATTAAATTCCATAAATTTTAAAAACAATATACGTTACAATAAACATCGGCCTAAGAGATCTTGATTGAATTCATTTTATATAAATGAATATCTGTATTGAAAAAAAATATAGGTTTTCATATGGAAAATTTAATTTTTCACAAATAGCCTTGTACTGCTGTAAGTCGATAACAAACATATATACCAACGGAAGAAAATTCGATGGATGCGAGAAATAATGTTTACAAGTGATGAATTGTATAATGTACACCGTGTTAATGATTTTTTTAATTCATAAACTTTAAAGGCAAAACGTTTTTAATTTTTTCATATAATAAAAAATCAGAGATATTCACATTCTAAATCACTTAAACAGATCAGAAAAACTAGATAAATTTTAGACATAAACTAATTAATCTTTTGGAATTTTATCAAATATTAAATCATGGAAACACATCGCATTCCAATGTAGAGAAAATCAAATGTAATATTGACCTCCTAGGTCACGTGCAGGTGAATATAACGTTCAGTTTTTTTTTTCAAGATAGTTGGATATGAGCCAATCAGAGAGCTAGGAATTGATCATTCATATAATAATTGATTTTGTTTGATTTTGTATACCAACAACCTTGATACATTCAGCTTTGTAAAAGGATAATTTGCGCTGAGGTTATATTTTCCATGGCTTTGATGTGAGCCTCTGTCTAGCGTCTTGCAGAAAGGATGGTATAATTCATCGTGCATATACGTATTAATATAAACTAGTTACATGTGTTTAAAAATGATATAAGCAATTTGCTCCTATACATTCATTATCTTATTCATCGATCACAGAATATTCCTTTTTGTTGTGTTTAATGTTTTTGAGTTAGTGGATGATTATTTGATATATGATTGTGAATTCAATGGCCGCTATACAAACAATATTTTGCCCGAAACCTACCACAGTGGGTAAATCTGAGCATATCATATCTTAATTCTCTAAAGAGTTTAGTTTTATGGTCATATATTAAAACAAAAGAAAAGAAAAAAACCGGGTGGAGAAATTGTTTTACAAGACTTATGACGTGAATCAGAATTCTTTTGACAAAACAAAGTATTTTCATAAAAGCACGTTTAAAGTGAAGAATGATCTTCACCATGTATAGGCTATTTTTACCCTTTATAAGACGAAGAGCTATTATAAAATATGTAGGAAAATAATCAAAACTTATAGCTAAAACACTCATATCTTTCTTTTTGTAAATATATTTTTTAAGCCTAAAACAAATATTTTAAGGTTTAAGACAGATAGGGTGGTTGATTTGTTTACCATCAAGTTCCATAAGACGCTGAAGCCTATGTCTTTGGTTTTTTATGAGCTAAACTGTGATGAAAACAGCTTTTGCGCCGTAATTCCCAATTATATGATTTAATGTAAAGAGATACACTTTAGAAACTCATGCCATTTAAAAAAACCTCTCATCTTATCACATTGTTCATATGTTTCTCTGCCGCTCCAGTTGAAAAAAAAACACTTTTAAAAACACATAATATTAACAAGCCTAAATTAAAGCAATAAGACTCAGTTAATGTGAAGTAAGAGAAGGGGTTTGGTTAATTGATAATATACATGTTTTTAAAGGATAACGAAAATACTTGACAATGCTACTAGCATTTTGCCTGATAATGATGTCAGTGGGAAGGTGGCATTTTTGTACCCGTCTGACGTGAATCTTTAGAAAAATTTCAGTATGTTCCTTAATGGACGTTTTACAGGTATTTCGATACAATTTGAAAAGAACTCCAAAAGTAAGATTTAGAACTCCGATATAACATTGTAATTCCTTAACTAACAACTACCCGCCATTTGGAAAAAATGTAGGAAATACATTTATTTTACGGAAATATAATTCATATAGGTTTTTTAAATCATTTTTTAAAAATTTCATATAGAAAAATTTACCTTCTCATGAATTTTTTTTAATGTGATATAAGTCTTTAAAGATTAATGTTTCACCTGCCATGTGAGACACATGAAGGTCAGTTCTGTGTAAACAAAACAAGAATCGCAAAGGCATCGATTTACTTGATGTCTCGTATTTTATTTTCCCTGGTGAGAAAACGGAAAAAAACCAAACATTAACACTTGCAATGGATACCGTACATTACACACTGTAAAGGAATTTCAATTTTATATTTCGTGATGGGGAATCGATATTGATTGCCAATTAAGTCAAATTATAAAACAAAATGAAAGTAAATGCATTAAATTGATTTTGAATGAAACATTTATACCGTTTATTGGATGTTAAATTGAAATGGAGACCCAGAGGATGCATATAGATGGCCGCCCTGTATCTTGACATAAGGTGATGATTAATAATGTTCTTTCTTCTAACGGCACAATTTATTTTGATTTTTGAACCACAATCCTGCTTGAAAATCAGTCGTTTTTGAAATAACACAAATCAGAATTGGAAAGAACTTTCTGTCTCGAGGTCGGATTATTATCAGAAGTCAACAAATATATATACCTTATTTTTCCGTTGAAATTAAAAAAAGACGGCAACATGCAGTTAAAATTCGCTGGAATAGAGAGTTTAATTCTTTGTACAATTGCTTGTTTCCAAATCTCATTCACCAAACGACCACAATGTTCATCTTTTGCAATGAAGTTCTTCGGATCACTTAGCGAAGATCGAGCAAAACTCCTCTGGGATATAGAAAAGGAATCTTTGGTGTCGGTCATGCATGCGTGTTTCCCCCGATGTGAGAAAGACCAGCGATGCGTCGGAGTTGAGGTTTGCACGATACGACCAGACTTGTTACGATGCAGGGGATGTTGTGAATGGTACGTGGTTGACAAAGATGGAGGCCTCCCTAGAAATGCTACCGACAGCTGCAAATATTTGAGCTGGTTTGTGAAATTTAAATGTATTCTTTTTTATTATAATTGTGGAAAAATAGTTCTTATATATTTGCAATACATCGTTAATTGAATTCCTTAAAATGGTCCAAGAACTTCTTTTCCGACGAAAGAATGAATAAAATGAAAACAAAAAAAACTTCTATAAAACTTCTTAGAATTTATAAAATTAAGCATGAATATTTTAAATTCAATAAAAAATGACAGTAACAAACTGTGAAACATCTCAAAAACCCATAAAACGAAATAGAAATTCAAAGCAGAGCAACACGGATCTCCAAATAGATAGAGGTAAGAACCAGATGCCTAGGAGGAGTGAGCATTCTTTGCTGATCGGTGACACCCATCGTGTGCTCTTTGTCGTAATCGGGAAAAAATTAATTAATCACCTTATTGTCTACGGACTTTTCAGATTTTTTTTCTCGATCACGACAAAGAGCACACGGTGGGTGTGACCGGTCAGCAAAGAATGCTCACTTCTCCTAGGCATCTGATCCTACCTCTATCTATTTGGAGTTTCGTGTTGCTCTGCTTTGAATTTGTATTTCTTTTTATGGATTTTTGAGATGTTTGGCGGTTTGTTAGTGTCATTTATTCATTAAGAAGAGATTTTTAAAAAAATACTCATTATATTAAGAAAGGGAACAATAAAAAAAATGTGGTATTGGTATGGCACATGTATAGATAAGCTGAACAACAATTGATCACAAATTGTATTCTATGAACATCTTATCAACTACATTGATTGGAAAGGATTATGGATGCATGAAAATAATAAATTAAATAAAAAATAATTTAATATATCAAACAATCAGATTTTAGCAAATAAAAATAATATTATTGTAATCTTTGGAATGCACTTTAATTGCTCTGTTGTTTAAACCATTATTTTTTCGCATATAAAGGAATTATTTATACTTCATAGAATACGTTTACAACAGTTCATTACTAAATATCGGAGTGTATTAATCCAGTACGTAATTTTAGTATTAACTGTTCTAAACTCTCATTATTGGTAATACTGGAATATACGTTTTAAAATTTCGTATCTGTCCACAGAGCAAAGATAGCGTGGAATCAAGAGGAACCAGATGTAAGTATAAAATAAAAAAACCCGGAATTGACTGTCACTGTATAATTTCAGTGAATTAAATGCTTTCCTTGTCAATTTTTCTCTTATTACAATCATATGTATTACAACAATGTTAGTCTCAGTGAATAAATTCACACTCATTTATTCTTGTCAGATCTCATGCATTGCAGGATAAACGCACAAAAATTATTGATATTGAATAAGACTAAATCATTTATAATCATATGTGTTACTCTTTTATGACTTTCCTATGCAAACAACTTCGTTGCATTCATAAACCGACATTCATATTAAAATATATTAGAATGCATGAGATATGTGTATTAAATAAAATGCCAGTATGCATTTTATATGGCAAACATATGCAATTATAAGAAGTAGTTTTCTGATGAATGGTTTTACAAGAATATATTTGATAAGACATTAGAGTCGTTATTGAGAACGGCTTTCTTTGAAATTTGAAACAATATCGATTTCAAATAAATAGGTTAATACTCTGAAGAAATATAACACAATTTTGCAATATCCAGTATCCTGATGCAACATTATCTTTTGTTTATCTTGATATGAAGGGTCTGCAAACTTGACAGCAGGAACAAGCTCAACATTCATTAACAATTATGGGAGAGAATTTCCAGCATCCAATGTTCTGGACGGAGTATACGGCAGTTACTGCCTACATGCAAATGTGTACGCATCTCGCAGTGAAATAAACCCGTGGTTAGAGGTGACATGGTCGGGGACAATAACAATTTGGAGAATAATAATCTACAATCGTGTAGAGTGTTGTGGTAAGTAATAAAAAAGATGGCACCACCGAAAGCTAAAAATTTAATTTTCAATATTTTTGAAAAATCAAAATTAAGAAATTATAAAGATATGCACTCAATAGTAAACTAAGTTCAATTGACTCTCATCATGTTTTAACTTTAAGAAAAAGACGCAACATTGACGAATTATTTTATCCGATAAACTACGCTACATTTTTCTCTTAAATTACAAATGCATATTCGACAATGGTGGAAAAACCTCTTTTACTAATATTTTCGACTTGATCCCTGTTAGACTTTGTCATTGTTGTATTTCTTGATTACAAACAATGTAACCTAGTTCAATCTCTTTGACACTTAGACAATTTGTCTTATATTATATTGAAAAGTACCATTTACGGACTTGCAAACTAAATAAGATATTTTAAATTTTACTATTTGCGACTAAAATCAAATATATTTTGTAAGGACACTATTTTTTTTAATCATTTGCCAACATCATGATTTCGATTTAGAAATAACCTTATCTAATATCATCATGTACATAAATGCATGCATATGAATCAAAAATATACTGATACATACATATATATATATATATATATATATATATATATATATATATATATATATATATATATATATATATATATATATATATATATATATATATCTCCTTACATTTTAACAGGTTCCCGTTTGGTCAATTTGAAAGTCACATACCAAAACAAAGGGATTACCGGCATTTGTGGATTTTATCCCGGTCTCTTGTCACGTGAGGGTGATATCATTCTGTTCTACTGCCTACCGGAAGCGTATGCTACTTCAGTAAAACTTCAAATCCAATCAAAGGCAGAACAAACAAATATACTCAATTTGTGTGAGGTTGAAATTTATAAGAAAACATAAATCCAACCTTTTGTAAATCTTGAATTTTATTATCTATTCTCATTAAATAATATTATTGCTCTTAGTTTCTCAGATATATATTTTTTTTAGTTATATTCGTTCATTGGTTTGATAGTTCAGATATTTTAAGCATGATCACTAAACTTATCCTTTTTTTAATTTTTACGTTTCCCAGGAGATTTTTAAAAATTGTTTCAGTAGAAATCAATAATACGTTTTGGTTAATAGAAAATTGATCTATCGCGAATCCCTTGAATTTTTTCATGTTCAATTTGTTTGAAGGATAACAAAAGTGGTCGTTTTAAAACTTCGAAGAAGTATACGACTTTAGTTACATGTATTAATAAATAATAGAAGTTTATTTGCAGTCGTCATATGCATTGTAGAAATAGTAAAAGTAGATTACATGTTTTAAGATTTTTAATCCATAGTTCTTTTGCTTTCTTGGGTTTTCATTGGATGATAAACTGTAACTGTATGCATATATGTAACAAAGGAAGAACATTCATCTCTATGTTTGCCTATAAATAAAGAAATAATGTCTTTTAAGGTGCATGTCTAATGCATTCATTTTATTTTTATTACTGATATACCGATTAAAAGTATAATTATTTCGTAATTCGTAATGGCATTTTTAAAATTTCAAGATTTTGTAGCTCATTTTTAAAAAAATGAACAAAAGGAAAAATCATATAATTTTTCTTTTACTTTAGATATATTGATATAGGTGCATATTGTATAGTATCATATTGCTTTACACATAACATTGATTTACAATTGTTTTGAAATAATAAATTGATTTCATGAAATATATGTACAAAAAATAACATTAACAAATTGTATTTTATAATGTTGAAAAAAGCTTGGAATTTCAGAATCAATCATAACATTGGCATCTGACCATATTGATGTAATATTTGGAAATAAAAATCCAACACTTCAAGTTTTTTTTTTTTTTATATTTTAAACAGATTGTGACAGAACATAACAGGACATGAAACACACATAATTTTGCTCCGATTGTGACATATTCAGAACATTCATGATCAGTTTCAGAAATTATGCACTCATTGACTTTTGCATAAATTCTATATAATTTAAAAGTAAGATGCCATCTCAAACTTCACAAAATGCAGCAACTGGACGTTAGTTGTTCCATTGTTCGAGGTAATGTGTTTAAAGGCTGCCGTGGGTTATTTGTCAACGTATTTATACATTCTTACTTTCCCCTTACAATTATTTTTGGTGCAGTTTGTTGAGCCATTAACAATGATTTAATATTCAACTTTGTATATTGCAAAATCTGCACTGATGTTATATTTTCAATAGATTTGATAATGACATTTTTCTTTGGGTTAATTTAAAAGATTTTGACAATTTCATGTTGCATGTAACAGTTTGATCTAGTCATGAATACTAGTATGGTATAAGCAATATGCTTTTATATATTTGTTAAAATATATCTCATTTAATGTTTCTTTGTTTTTGGTCTGTTTTGTGTTGCTTTAGCTTGATATGGTTCATTCACCATTGAAAAAAAAACAGTATTAAAACAAATGGCAACTATACAAACAAACCCTTAAAATGTAAATCCTGGTTTGCCTAACTTATTTTTACAAAATACGCATTGTTGTGCAGCAATATTTTCAGCAAATACAAATATACCGTTCCGTTTCATATCCTAAAAATTTCAAAGAGATTAACATATTAATAACGAAGAAGAAAAAACACCGATCTTCCCCGGCTTTTATTTTGCCCTGGCTCGAGTTTGCCAACCCATTTTACCAACACTCGTAAAATGGGTAAACAAACCCGGGCCAACATTTTACGGGTTTGTGGTCTTATTTAAGAAGAAACTTAATAATTCATGTTTAATTCCATACTTCTTAATCGAGGTTCTTTAATTAAAGCAGCCATGACGTATATTTAAGAAGAAACTTACTAATTCACGTTTATTCCATACTTCTAAAACGAGGTTCTTTAATTAAAGCAGCCATGACGTACATGTATGATAAACGGGTCGATCTGACAAAAAGGAATTTGTTTGTTGTGCAACAGGTTTCGTGCGAAGGGAATACTTGAAACGTGCCGATTTTGCGAAGTACATTTAAGTTAAATATTTCTATGCATTGACAGTTTTCACATACATACGTTGGTGTTATTTTGTTTTGATTTTCGTTTCGTTTTCATTCTTTATTGCAAACTATCACCTGTATGTTGTAATTTTTACGTTTCAAATCAAACAGAGACTTCGGTAAATTAGACAGTTAACTTTACCTGCGCAAATTAAAGACAATCTGATTTATTAACAAAGTACTAAAATACGATTTATTCTATCGGTATTTCGGTATGATCTAATTTTTTTTGCAAAATGGTTAATCGATGCAATTCGTTTTGTTGAGATGCTCAGCATTTTCTCGAGTTTATTTTGTTTTAATAGAGTTTAATATCGCTGACGAAAATATATGTAGGTATATACATGTATATGATTCATTTTGAAAAATAAATTGTGTTCTTAATTTGTAAAAGTGCATGTTTCTTGTGTTTAATTGTTTACAACTTCTGTTTACTAACCACTTGTTAGTGAAAGAAGGAAGGGGGCAGAACGAAAATATTGGGAACTGGAACTTAACAGTTTACCCCTATCAAATGTTTAGTTTTAATCTTGCGTAGGATTTTCTTATTCTCGGTAAAAATAATCTTCCATAAAGGTAAGATGTCAAAGATTACGTGTATGCAAAAAAGTGTAAAATTCGAATACTTTACAAAATTTAATTTTTTGTTATTCTACCGAGGGGCCATATTGCACAATATCTTTTGAACGCCCATTTAAAGTCATTGTTGCTCAAGGTAAACTACTTTTTTAACGCTCACGTGGTACCATGGTACAACAGCTTCAAAGAGAGACTCAATTCAAAAGTATAGATATAATTCCATAGTAAAAACATTCATTTGATATAGATATTCAGCATTGTTTTCTTTAAAACAAACAATTAATGAAATGACCATAATATTTAGGATCATTAAACTCGGAGTTGCCTTAACCTACCTGCGCAGAGGACACAGTCACCGTGTTTCATCGCATGAAAAAAAGAAACAAATTAAAAATCAAGAAAGTGTTTTCAAATAAATCACCTTTAATTTTCGATCACAACGTTAAAATCATTTTGCGCAATACTTACTTTCATTTTAAAATTTTTTTCTAAATATCGCTGGTATTAGATTATATCTGCCCATACAATTGTTGACAGAAATTTTCTGTCTGTTTGTATACTTATCAGGAATTTGCAAATTCTTGGGTTTGTTATGTTAACAAAACGCCACATTGCAAACCGGTTGCTAACTTCCATTGACTGAATGCCCATCATAATATGACCTTGTTTTAAAATTTAAAATAATACTGTAAAAAAAAACCAGCAAGCATAACCAATAGTCATATCTAGTATGTAAACTTTATTGAATCTAGAGATCTGATGATAAAATGCTGAAACAAATTATAAACAATTTATGAATACACGGTATTACATGAAAAAAAAAAATTAAATTTTAGCCTTTCACACAATAATGCATATGTATATCATAGCTGTAATAGGAAATAAATTGGCTATAATTAAGATTCACAAATTCCAAGAAAGTGCACCCGGTATTGAAGTAGCCCAGGAGAAGTTATGGAATGTAGGTTATAAGTGGAAAAATTAAATTGAAAAATTAAACTACGCTTTATAGGAGTAATGTATACTTAATAGAAGACCAGATTAATATTAAATTAATTATATAAATGATAAAGGTACATCGATACGTTAACACGAGAAAATATGGCGCCTACAACCTACTGCAACAGTCATTACGAGGGTGTTTTATGTTTTGTTTTATAAACATGTCATGGCAAAAACAACATAAAAAATGAATATTTTAGACATGTAGATGCATATAATGCATGTACTTACAATTTGAGGGGACAAGGATGTAACATGGAAATGTGATAAGAATGAAATTATGTAGCTCTGTTGCGGGACTGCACGTACACAATGTGAAACCATGAACATAGAAGTGTTCCACACAAAGAGGAATAACTCTCTGACTGTATAGAAAAAAACATGGTCAAGAAAGATAATTGTTACTTCTACTACATAGATATTTATTTACGTTACCGTTAATCAAAAGAGATTAATTGAAATGATGGAAATATCATTGTTATCCTTAGCCTATCAATGCTTAAAACAAATATAAATTGACCGGTCAATATTTTTCGGACTAACTTATATCTTAATCATTTACAATTAGTCGATGTAGATATATATAAGGAGAGTATCATGCTGATTACAATTAGATACAATTACAGCCTTCTGATGGGTAAAAAATCTTGGATTTATATGCATTACTGACCGACATTGATATATTTTTATTTCATTACATTATGATTATTGTACTTTTATTACTATATTACACTCAGTAAAGCATGTAAATGCATGTAAATACAAGAATTTTGTATATGCGATACAGCTAACTTTAAAATATCCGTATTAATCTCAAGAGCTGATACTGATTCTTCAGGGCTGATGATTTTTAAAATTATGATATTAAGTTAACAAAAGAATTATCTGTAGTTTTAATTCCTGTAGGTAAAGTCTTGTCACTAACAAGTAGAATGTCATTATGGAAATTTTAAGACCATATTAACTTAAAATGTACGTTAACACTAGCCTAAAAAGTGGAACATATTACATCTGAAAGGTTTGACATTAAATATCTGGAATAATAAAAATTGACATGAAAAATCAGTGTTTTATAAATAAGTTTAACGTTAAATTAATTTTAAAAAATAAATAAAAACTGATTCATTATTTTGATCATTTTAAACAAGTAATTCAAAAATTTAACATTAATGTCAAAAAAGGAGAAAATGCCCCTTTCAAAAAATGACCGCATTTTTTAGTCTTTTGAATGTTACTGCGTATTTTACAGGACGATTTAGTAAGTACAACACTGTTAAGATTCGGTACATGGAGCTCCTGTGGACCTTGAGTTCTTTAGGCAGAAACGTATTCAAATTAATAATTATCAAACACGAAAGGATTCATTGTCTTTTACTCTGGTCCTTTAAATGGTATAATGTTATCAAGTAGCCACTGATACCCGTATAGACAAATATATATTATTAGTCCTTTGTCGTCACTCAAAGATATACAACAAGACACTTTCACATGCGACAACCACTTTAATAGTTTACGTGCCGGCTCATGATTTCATCACTTATTCTTACACTTAAAATGGTGTTGGTTGTCACGTGTGAACAATATGAATTTTTAAGAAAATGAATACAAAAGATGATATCTTACTGATGTAAATAACATTTTCATCTATTGTTATCGACGTCAACAACGCTATTGACGCTGAGTGAGAAGCTGATCAGTAGAATGCATTTAAAATTGACAAGTAACTATTTAGCCCTAAATATTGTTCCACTGATTCTTAAATCATGCACACAGTACAGCCTACGAACACGGACGGTGCGACACGGCTCAACAATGTGTAACACCCGGTGTTATATATATATAAATATGGAGGATTCAGGAACAATACTTTTTGGTTTTATTTAGTTCTTTTTAACAAACTTGACTATGTTTTAATTTACTAATTAAAGAGAAACTAAAGGGGAAAAAATAGAAAACAACAACAACAGCAAATTACAACACAAACAACGCTTAAACCTATACGAGGGTCAATCAAAAAAATACGAAGACTTTTGTCATAGCTATGTTACTTAACGTCATATCAATACTAAATTTAGTGACTGTTAAGTATGACTTTCATAAAAAATATATGATAGACAGCCACATTGTCTTCGCATTTTTTGATTGACCCTCGTACAATTGTTCCGGTGGATATCGCCGACATATTGAAAGGCTTAATCAAAACACTAATAATTTATTTTTTGTTTAAAGCATGTTTAAGTCGTTTTGTAAATATAAGATCGTATACGCAGTAGTCTGATCAATTTAAATAGCGCGTAGAATTAACTGTAGAACATATATTGTCTCCTGTAATATTTTTCACGAACGCTTTTCAACGAAATCAACTCTAAGGGCGGATGAAAACAATTGTACTTTCTCAAAAAGAAAAACATAGTTTTATATTTTGTGTTATTTTTTTTTTCTATAATGCATGTTTGTGCATGTACATTCACATGTCACATTGTAGGAACATAAGTGTACAATTTTAGGTAGTGATGTTTGTCGAAGCGAGAGAGCAAATAGCGCTGCGAACAGTATTTTGATCGTAAAATGTACATTATAGACGGAAAATACGTAAATAACTAATATCTGGAGGGACAGTATCGCGATTTTTATATGGTTAATTGTTAACTAGAAAAAGTTAATCTTTATGCTCGTCATTTCAATCTTAAAATATATCTTCGGAAAATATTTTTATTGGATCAAAACAGTGCAAACATTCAATAAGAAATCGAATCAAAATTTCAAGAGAAGTGTTTCTCATTTCTTTCACAAAACATGTTGTTTCTTGTTTTGAAAATATTTCCCCAATACGATATCTTTCAGAAAAAAAACTACATATATGAAGGAAGCAATGCATTTTTTAAATTTGAAGGTTTTTCGGGGGGGAGGGGGGGGGGGGTTACCATGCCTCGATTTTGCTCACTATACGTGTAGTTCTTATAAGTATGTACGGGTAGGTCTGATTTGCCGATGAATATCTGTATGCGTAACTTCGAACATTACAACGAGCTATATTATTTTTGTTGACTGAAATTACGTTTTGTAAGACTCGTTTTTTTTTTTAAAAAAAGGTAAAAAAAAAACAATTTAGAAAAAAATCGGACACAAATGTATACAAAAAAACCAAAGCCCATTTATTTGTAAAATTATTTCCCGCGATTGCGTGTGATGTCATCTAGTTATCTATACTACTATATTAAAATAATAGACTCGAGTTTTTGGGCTTTAATACCGAGAATTCGGAAGAGAACTGCCTTTTGTTTTATATATTTTAAACATCAGTGGTACTTGAAGTTTACCAATTTGTTTTTATATCTTCCCAATCAAGCTTCGCTAATTAATAATCAACGAAAAGTCCTTTTAAAAACCCGGAAATCATCTGGATTTTTTTAAATTTTACAATCTTGCGCATGCGCATTACATTCACGCTAAATCATGGGAGGCTCTTTACTTTATGTTTCCACAATATCACATTTGCATGGAGAAACTCAAACGATATTACAAATACGTGTAAATTTTAATTGGAGCTTTTTCATATACTGTAGATTCCTTATTTTACGCGAGTACTTAATTCCGCGATTCAACGATTCTCCATCAAATTGCGAGAACATAAAATAGTGAATGCCGAAATTTTATCATAGTTTCATGTAGTTTACATATGTCAGAATATTAAAAGCGAGATTTTAGAATTCGCGAGACGAGTTTCTCGCAATTTTATGCTGATATTAATTCGTCGCGTTTAATTAGGAATTTATAGTATTCTGTTCATCAAAGGAAATACGGGAGATAATTCTAGCTCAGTGCATTTAATATGAAAAATCCCAAGAGTTCCGAGTGTCAACATGGTGTGGAGATTCGAAGCGAGTAAAATACGTTTGTGAAAAAGTGTTGAATTGTTCATTAATATAAATAAAGTTTTAAATAAAAGGTATTTACAGCCTCAAAATGGTTTGTTATGAATAATTTGACTGTTATTTTTCATTAATTTTCTCAAAAAATCGTTTTGGAGCGATTCTGCAATTTGTTGCTACATTACAGGTATATGGGAGGCGTTTTAACTGTGGTGATGGCCTCTCCCGAGACACAGTTAGATTATTCTTACTAGGTAGATTGTAGTGAAATTAATAGTTTTATTGTAGGCTTAAAGCCTGATTATGTACATGCCAACAATACGTTAATGTCCGATATCACATGCAATGTCAACCCGTGCACGCACGGGTCTAAGTCTAGTTTATATATTAAAGGTTTTTATATCAATTGCGTATACTGTAAGTATATTATAGATAAAGTTTCTAGTTCCACTTGTCAATATTAATACTTGAATCCAAATACTTGTACTAGGACTCCGTTTTTAAATCTTATTAATCCAAAACCAATATAGTTGTTTTCAAAATAGCACTGGTGTACATATGGTAGCTATGTAAAAGGATGTGCAATGTCGATTAAAAAACTATTAATTATTACAAAAAAATGCAGCAAAAATATTTATTTTCATCATTGAAATTTTTTGAAGTGGTGAGTTCATTCATACAATGGTCATTCTATTGAGTTAACTTACCATTACAAACCAATGCTTAATTATAGAACTACGCATACAGTAAAATTCTAAATATATGCTTAAGGACGTTGTTTACTCAGGGTTTGAGTTCTCAAAACCGGATTGTTAAAAAGTTCAATTTAATGAGTAAAATTTGTTTTAAATACAAAAAGTATTTATGAAATGAACTAATATTGACATAACAATCGATATTTTTACTAAATTATGGAATAAGGCTCTGACAAAGTTTGACTTTTAGCAAAGCAGAGGAAATTCGGATTAAATTTTTCAGATTTTGTTTTCCACTGAAATATTTTTGATAGTACTTTAATATTTAAATTTAAGATTTTATTTGTTAGTCAACATAATTTTACATATTTTCTGTTGGTTTTATCTTGCTTTTTCGTTTAGATAATCGTATGGCACACACTTCAAAAATATTGAAAAATGCTTAAAAATGATAAAAGACACCATATCTCAAAATTTTGATCATTGACCTCATATAAATTTTATGCCAGGAGAGAAAAGTGATTATACTTAGTGTAATACTATAAATGTTTTAGCATTATCATCATTCAGGTTTTTGTTATATTGAATCAAAAATGGGTAGTAATTTGAAAACTAATTGAGGAAATTCGGACTAGAATACCCTAAAAAATTGTGAATGAAAACTAAATTCTTTGTATCTATATAATGTCACTTCCATTCATAAACTGTATTTAATTTGTCAAAGAATTAAGCAATTTGTATTATTTTCACAATTAAGAAAATCTCAATCATAGAGTAACTTTTTTATGGCTTTTTCTTCAATTTTCAAAAAATCTTCAATGGCCATTAACTCAAAAAGTAGGTCATTGACCTACTTATTTGAAAGTGAATAATAACACTACCATGTAAGGTCTACAACACACAGTAGTTGGTTTTTCATTATCATGAGTGGATTTTTTTTCATTCTGAGTAAACGTCATCCTTAAAATTGCGTTACGCGTACAGTATGAAATAATGACAACTCATGATATTCTGAGGATTTTTTCTAATTTTATTTGCAATGGTATCAAATTAACAGATTATTCTCTTAAAGTATACATCTACCTCCACATGTCTCCTATTCAGTCGTAATATATTAATGATTGTATTTCCTACAAAATAATCATTTCAATTTTGGAATGTGACCTTAGATATTGATTGTCAAAAAGTTCATTAAAAATCATGTGAATGTATGAAATGAATACAACTGTTTATATTTGTGCCAGTTTATTACCATAACGTATTGAATTGTTAAGGAAGTTTTCTTTTTTTTAGATCCATTTATCAATTCGTTTGATTAAAATCTTCGACTGTTCGCAGAGCCACATCTTCTATTTGTTTATTTGCCTCGACAAACAGCGCTGCTCATAACTGTACACTTCCGTTCCTACACTGTGCATGTGGTATATTCGTTTTTATAGAAGTAATCGTAGAATCAGTGGATCGGCATATAAAGTTCCTTCCGTGATTTTGTTTTAAGGTTTATCAGAATTTTTAAACACTTAGATAGAGTTCCTTCCATGATCTTGTCTTAAAAATTTCCACTTCATCTTTATCAGACAATTTAAACATTTAAATAAAGTTTCTTCCGTGATCTTGTCTTAAAGTTGTTGACTTTATCTCTATCGGACACTTTAAATATTTTGTTCAAACATCATTTAATTGAAGAAACTGAGAGAGAGAGAGAGAGAGAGAGAGAGAGAGAGAGAGAGAGAGAGAGATTTCATTTGTAATTCACTAATATGTTATCGTTTAAAGTAATGCACATTGAAATAGAATCCAACAAAGCAGTTTCAGTCCACGTACTATATCTGTTAATCAAATTAGCCCGCGAGCTGCACCACGTGCTCTTTCCGTGATAAAGTTTTTCAAGTCAAAAGAAAATAGAAATATGTTTGACAATAAAGTATTTTATAGTGTTTTTAATGTATAATATGATTCTTACACACTCTATGTGTGAAAGTTGATTTGTTTACATACTACGTTATTTAAGCAGAAAACTACACGTGTAAACCCCCCTCTCTCTCTCTCTCTCTCTCTCTCTCTCTCTCTCTCTCTCTCTCTCTCTCTCTCTCTCTCTCTCTCTCTCTCTGAATGTAGATTTGGGTGCGAACAATATTGTGAAACATGAACAGATCTAATTTGTTTTAACATCTTTCAAGTCCAGTCCAATCATTCCCATTTCCAATTCTTTTTCATCCAATGATATTTTTTAATTAAGATTGCTTATCAAACTTTCAGAGAGTCGAAGACCCCCCTCCCCCTTTTCCCCTACGTTCTTAGAGTTCATTGTTCATGCATTTAATTAAGACTTGTTATCAGAAATATAATGACAACTTTTGCTTTCTGTACTTTAGTGAATAACCAATGGAAGCCGTAAGGTACTTGTATTTACATGTAACTGACTCACTACACCTTGAAATTGTGTCTCAAATTAACAGAAATTTTCATGATTAGAAAGGATGCCATGTTGCATATGGCATTAGAAATATATACATGTAAGTCATATAGGCGAAAAAATATACAATTTTGTATTTAAACACTTATAATTTCAAAAGTTCGATGAAATTGAAATGAAACGCATGCAAATTTAAACTTGTTATTTGCGGTTCACAAGCCCGAAACTCATGCACAGATACCGGTATGTTTTACAACACAGGTAGAGTTACTTCTCCCGTAAATATGCATGACGTCGCGTTTAGAGTTTCAACGTCTTGCTAAAAATGGAACAGTTTTCAATATAAATTTCATGATATATATGTTTAAGTCACATATATAAGTTATATACCATTGGATTTGATAAATTCCAGGCTTTTTAAAATGTTTGGTGCTGTGCATATTTGAAACACGGCAAATTTCGGCCAATAACGGTTTCAACGTCTTGCTAAAAATGGAACAGTTTTCAATATAAATTTCATGATATATATGTTTAAGTCACATATATAAGTTATATACCATTGGATTTGATAAATTCCAGGCTTTTTAAAATGTTTGGTGCTGTGCATATTTGAAACACGGCAAATTTCGGCCAATAACGTCCCTTGTGCTTTGAATTATTCCATTATGATATGAAGTAGATCGGTAAACAACTGCATTTTTCTTTCTCTCGATTTTAAATGTTTACTGCAAGCTGCTGAAAATCATTATATGTTTCGGGTGAAAAAATGAGAGACAGGCCACTTTTTTCATGTGATCAATAAAATGATGTACTGGTAATTGACCTGTACATGTACCTTAGGTTAACCCCCACTCCTACCCCAATCATTTTTTTCAAAGACGTAAATTAGATGCACTTGTGTAAAAAAAAAATATATCATACTATCAACAAATTAGAAATTGAATTCCAAACTTAATTGTTTATACATATATTTTTATTTTCAATGCATTTAATGGTTCGATACTAAAAATGCTGATTTACCTTCATAATTCATTTTGAAAAAACATTTCAAAGTTGGTAAACTTGGTTCCAAATTTAACGCACTTTGAACATCTATTTAAAGTGCAATGCTTTGGTCCCGTATTTAACGCACTTAAAAAAAATTCAAAATCTATTGAAAGTGTAATAAGTGCATTGCTATATAAGAACCAATGTTGCTAGGCAAAATGACAATTTAAAATATCAAACCAGAAGTATAAAATTGGTTTTGAATATAACACACGTATCGTACCGTCATGTGTTTCCGATAGTCATGTGATTCCGATTGTCTAAACATAATCCAACTTATAAACTAATATTTGGAAAAAGAAAAATACTAGTGAATCAAAAATGCATACGATAAAACTTTTGGGGTTCGATAATTATCAGATTTCAACAAATATACATGGCTAATCATTCATTGAATTATTCTTTCCCAAAAAAACCTTCAAGGGTCAATCAAAAAATACGAAGACTTTTACTATAGCTATTTTACCTAACGTCATAATATGTTTTACGGTGCGACCGTTGGGGCGAGCACAGCATGTGATCAAACAATGAATTATAATAAATTAATAAAATAAAATTAACAACGTGAAATTTGAATGCCAAAAAATAAAACATACCAATTTTTCAGTAAATTTTCATTATTCATAGTTTATAAGATTTGTTATAATTTATTTATTTATATGTAGAACAATAGTTTAATCTCAGATACAATGTTGTTAGATAATAAAGATTTTAATATATAAATATTCATTGCAATGCATCTCCTCTTTTAAAGTGATTGTGATTATGATTGATTGATTGATTTCCCCCTTTTTTTTTGCAGTAGACATTTTTTCTTAAACTTACATATAAAACTTGACTCATCATAGAGCTCCCCCCCATGCTAAATTTTTTTTCATTTTTGTCAATTTATACATCGAAAATCGACTTACCATGGATTTGCCCCTCCACTTAAAAAAAATAATTAATGTTTAATTTTATTTTTAATTTACGCTTAAAAATATTTGCTTATCATGTTAAAAGAACATGGTGTTGTCCCCCCCCCCCCCCGCATGTAATAAATGGAAGTGAAAATAAAGAAACCATTGAACTGCTAAAGAGCTGAAGGATTAGAATTTTCATGATTTATTTTTCTTTTTGCTTGCAAAGATTTTTTGGATGAGGCTGCCATCCACCCACCGACCCCCTTTAAAAAAAGGCGCTGCTACGTATAACGTTACGTTTCAGGAAATTACCGTAATTATACTGAATAAAATATTTGTGAGCATTCATCCAAATTAGTGCAATTTACAACTGTTTCCTGTATCTGAAGAAATGCCCTTATTCGTCAGCTGTTCTTTATCTTAGCCTTTGCAAGATTTTAAGAGGATTTTGGTCATTTCAGCAGATTTACAATAACTTCAATTAGAGTAATTTCCCCTTATCAGTGCTTATTGTGACGTCAAAGCTGACGTTGGTTAAGTGTCGTCTTACTCTTTAAAACTCCCCTGAGAAATAAAAGTATGCGAAGTATACTGTTTTATTTACTTAAAAAGCATGATGTTCTTAAAATTACACATCTTATAAGCTTTTCAAAGGTTTTATTTTGATTCTCGGGAGAACGTGATGTTGGAACGTGAGGTTGGAAACCATTGGTACTATGAATTGTGGGTCAAAATTTACTGACTCCGAAAAAATATATCGGATCAATGTGTAAACGTTTGTGACGTCACACGATTATTTTTGATTGAAAGTGTACCGAGGTGAACTTTAGAGGTAACATTGACTGTATGTCGCTTACATCGTTATTGTTTTTACTGTCTAAATTTGTCTTGCTGATTCTCGTGAGAGTGTGAAGTGATAAAAATTGCCATGATTACAGGGAACTACTGGGACGATTAAAACGATGCATTACTGGTCCGATTTACTGACGCCAAAAAAATCCGTTGAATGAATGTGCAACTAGTCCGAATTTTCTATTCACACACGCCTTGCCGGTAGAGCTCGCTGCGCGCCGGCGAGCTGCGCTCGCTATTATTGCTAACTTTTGTAGACATAATTAATTAATCAATATGTTCAAATAGTTTGATAAAAAAAAAGTTTATGTCTTTATTATTAAAAACTATTAAATTTAATCCTGTCAAAATTAGGTCATGGCGCACAATTAAAACTAATGTTATGTCAACAATAAACCATAAAATGGCGAAAGTAATCTTCCTACGAATTGGACTATAATTATAAACTGAAACCTCAAATTAAGTATTGTCTTGCTATTTTATGTTCCAAAAATTGACGAGATATATTGTTTTGTTGAACGGATATCGGTTATAAGACATATAGTCCTATTTAAAATTGACTAAAAATGTTAACGTCACCGACGTCACGGCGCAATGAAAGATACAAACAATATCGATTAAGCACGGCCAACAACCCATAGAAATAGTACAAATACTGAATTGTGCAAATCATATGTCAAAATTGATTTGCACATATGTATTTGACGGCAATACATTTTGTGGGTGTGGCAGTAACTGTATTTTGGACATTAACAAGCCCGAAAATATAGAGTATATGTATTTGGACAAAAGAATGGGTAACGTCATTCAACGTGCAGGGTTTTCATACTGAAAACGAAGAGACATGAGGTAAAAAAAAAAGAAAAAAAAAAGAAAATGTTAAGAGCGCAAAAAAAAGTTAGATAAAGCTCAATGCCAAGGGGAGGCTTCCACGCATCTTAGAAATGTAGTCAAAAATCACTTCCGTGTATGAATAACAAGAGGTGTATACAAACGTCAGTTTAGTGAAAGGTCACGTGACGTGTGTCTCAAGATTCCAAGAAAACTATATAATCTTCTAGATCTATAGGTAATAGAGAAAGTTAAAGCCGTTCAAAATAAATAAAAAAAAGATTAAACAGATTTTTATTTATATTATTGTACTGTAAAAATAGACACAAAGTAGTCGGGAATAGGCGTCGTTAGTTCGTTGAATAAAGCACGTACAACATTTCACTTCTAGGATCAGAATCCTGATACATGTAAGTGTTACTATTTTGATATACATTTCGTTGAAACAGGAAAGAAACAATCTTTCAAAACATATCGGTCAAAAATATATCAGAGAAAGAAAGAGAGAGAGAAAGACAGCCAGCCAGAAGGAATCGTGATAATATTTCAAAATTAGTTTTTACAACTAAATAAAGCATCTAAAATATGACACAGCAATGACACAACAATTGATTGCATATTTTGTTTCTTTTCCAATGTGATAATATCTTAATTATGTATTTACATGTACAAGTTAATGTCTACAAAATGACAAAAATACTTAAATGTGAGAATGACAATCCCAATGAAACTAAATCAAATGAATATAAATTTAAAAAAAAAAACATTGGTACAATGTAGTTTGTTCATAAACTTAATTCTGCAAAAATTGTTTAATGCATGTAGCATTTTTTGTCTATAAAAAGGATTAAGGTAGCGGCACCCTTCACCTTGTCCCTGGTTGCTATGTGCCTCATCACACACGTACATGTTATGTAATTTGATTTTACAACAAATACAATAACCTGGAATATTTTGTCTTATCACATTATTGTTGGTTCTCTGTAAAATAATGAAGTTTAACCTATATCTTACATCAACCAATCTTCCTTAACAACCCGACCACTGACTAGAAAAAAATCAGTCACCTTCTATTTGATACACGATGAACTATAAAAACAGATATCAATGGAAAAAAATAGTCGTTGTTTTTGTTAAGTTCCATTTCCATGACATTTGAAAAGTACTGATCAACCATTTACTAATGTTCAATAATTTAACAAAGCAGTATCTTTATTTAGAACTAAGGGTGTTTTGAAATATCTTCTTTGATTTTTGTATTGAGTTAGTTTCTTAATAATATTGTTTAACACATCTAACTAATTTTTCACACATATTGTGTTAATTTTACTCCAATAATCGTTTTTATTACTTTCTTATTTACAATCACTCCCAACCAATCGCCAATGTAGGTCTCAATACAGCACGTTACTAATTAAGCGACCAACGCTGTTTGGTGGTTTTTTTTTTATAAAACAAACAAGGATTTGGGGATATTTTGTCGTGACTGGCTGCTGTACACTTAATTGTTTAAAGTGGTATTTATTTAAGATGAACACATTTCAAACGCACGAACAAAAGGCAACGGCGTGGCTTTATAGGAAAATTCGCTCACTGAAACAATCAGAGTGCGTGCTCAGTTTAAGGAGGTTGGGTGGTCAACAAAACTAAACATCAGATCTACGTAAGATTTAGAAATATGATTTGTTAAGCTACTAACCATTATTTTAGAAGAAAAAATCAATTTTTTTCTTCGTTTAAACTTTTTTAAATGTTAATATAGAAATCTTCTAAAGGAGACCAATATAGTCTATAATTGACCACTACCATCGATCATTATAAATGAACCGGTCATACCCACTTATACATTTTTTTCTGTAGTTTTATTTAAGTCTGTTATATAATAGAAACAATAAATACATGAATTATTTGGGGACATTTTTACAGGGGTGGGGGGTGATAGCGAGGAATTATATTTGATAATATTTAGATTCGCTTGTCGGGAAAGAAGGGAGGGGGTCCGAGGCTTATTTTCAGTAACTTCACTAAGTGATTTTTTTAGTTTGAATTCAAACGACCCCCCCCCCCCCCCTTTCAATCCACGCATGCCTTATGTTCCAAACATTGAGTAAGTATCCATTTTCTAAAATTTTGTCAGAACATTTCCTACCTAGTATTTACATCTAGTATTTCTGTAATTTGCATTTTATCAAGAAAAAAATATGCAGCGAATTATACGTGTATCAGATTGAAATTATCATTGATATATCCAAATAATCCTTTGTGACAAAAAAATACAGGCAGTTCAAAGAAGATGGGGGAATAAGATGGCGCTAATGCCCATTCGGTTTAGTCGTAAAATACCATTTTTAATTTATTTTTCCCAATTAAATATATTCAAATATATTTAATACATAGCACAATTCTTAACTATATTCAGTTTTTGTTATATTTAACAAAATATAAGAAAAAAAAATATTGGTTGACATTTTTGTGTAATCAAGCCCATCACATAAAAACCCTAGATATATAAGGTTAGCTGATGACAGATACTCTGACTACTGAGCCATTTCAGACACAACAAAATAAGCTGTTTAAATAGTATGCGTGACTTTGGCCACGAATTTATGGACTTGTATTATTTTTCAAAATGTTGAATTGTTGAGATACAAAATGCAATTTTTAATGTATAGTGGATAATCTCTTCACGTTTTTGTTGATTGAAATCAGTTTGTTTTCCATAAGACCTAATTTAAACTATGATAACATTATGGAGCAAAGATCCACTCTATAAAAGAAAATGCCTTGACTTTTTAAAAGATGACACCATTTGCAGGTTTTGATACGTATACCCTGTTTGAGTCAACATATTCCAAGTATTAAACATATTTATAGGCTACATATCAATGATATGTTAAACATGTACTGTTTTAAATGATTAAAATAAATATATATGGTTTATTGATATTTTGATTTTTCAGTAGCTTCTCCGACGATGTGTGGGAATTTTACACGCCTTATCCAATCATCTTCTTTAATGAAAACATAAATTTTATGACATGTATACATATGTACATGTACATGCATGTACACACCATTGTCCACATATTAATTTGATGAAAACATAAATTTTATGACATGTATACATTTGTACATGTACATGTATGTACACACCATTGTCTACATTTACCTGCGTAAGACATGAAACCAGTTCAGTTTTTACTTATCAGATTCACGTGAAGAACAAAGTTTCCACTGCGCTGAGACGATTTCTATTTGTTTGCTTTGAAAATCCCGATCCCCTTCCATATTGGAGTTACATCAGTTCAATTTTGTATCATTTCTTGTAGGAGTGTTTGAAAAGCATTTTACAAAACGTATAAACATGAAATGTGCGATACAAAATTGAGCAAATAAAATAAATAATCGTCATTGGTGAATCAAATAACACATTAGAAATCTTTGAAAATGCAATTGCTTAATATTCGAGCATTTTAATGTTATACATTCTCAATACTCAATTGCAAATACTTGTTCACAGTATATATATTTTATTGTTTCAAACTTAAGAAAATTTGGTCAAAGATATTTTGATTTAAGATACGTCTAAGATAGCTTTGGCTTACATCTTAAGATCTGTCTAAGAATGGTCATACATGTAAGATATGTCTTAGGATATATCCTAGGAAATGTCTTAAAATAAATCTTAAGATACTTTCATGAACATGGTGACTGAGTTCTAATCGACTGTTTGAGAGTGATAGTAATTGTTTTTACTCCATTGTCAATTGAATTTTAGCGATACCTAAGATGTTAATCGATCGGCAAATTTGTTTGTTTGTTGTTTTTGTTTTTTGTTGGTTTTTTGCACCCAATTTGAATCTAGATATATTATGTTTCAGGAGGGAATATACTATATAGTCAAGATAGACCTTGACAGCTATTTTCAAAACTGAAGACTAAAAAATACTGTGCGTCAAGCATCCACGACTAACCATATAACATATTTAAAAAAGTCTTGATCGCAAAAAATCTTAAATAGCATACTTCGCACAAACGCATACATGTATGTAAATCTGAATAAGTGGATATGGTGTTTTAAAAAATTCATTTTGGTTTACTTAGCTTTCCTATTCGATTACTTTAAAGAACGCCATGATATTTTCTATCTCAAAATGAAATTGATTTTTTTGGTAAAACCTGTTTAAACCACTCAAGTCAAGTGGACGAAATTTATATGAGTTCATTTATAAAACCACCGAGTTTTTGTTGTCATTTTTAAAGCTCTAATCGAATGTTTGCGAGTAAAAGTAGTGCTTTTACTTCCTTAAGTTTAGCGATACGCAAGCTGTAAACCGATTGGCAGATTTTTTTTATTTTTGCACCAAAATTAGATATCAGGACGGAATATGAAATATAATCAAGATAAACTTTGTCAGATATAAAGGATGGTCTTGATAAGGTATCTTCAGTGACATGGTCTCACTTAGATGAATCTAGTTGGATCGTTTCCAAAAACATTGATACAACTATACCACCCTAACATCAATTTTTTACAACACTTTATGGTTTTATGACTTGATTTCATTTTCACAGCATTGTAAGCGAATCTGACGGATAACATTGCGATGGGTAGACTGTTTGAATTTCTGATCTGGTCTTTATTGTTTCTATCAACAAAAGGACAGGCGTTGTATGATGATATGGGAGACAGGAAGAGGACTGTAGACTTGGCATTACTCTCCATGAGAACCGACCTACAACAATTTAGTCAAGGTATTGAAAGGATGGTGATGAAGAAACTTGAGGGTTTCGAAAACATCATCGAGGCAAAGATGGACCAAATAGGGACAAAGAACAACAAAAGTCTTTCCACTATTCAGACCGAACAACGACTCCTGAGACAGGAAATGCGTGTACTAAGATATCTGGAAATATTCAGTCGATTGAACAACATTGCTGGTTTCGACTGTGCTGACATTTTGGACTACTTTCCAGATACCAGAGAGAGGGATGGTGTTTATAATATTATGGATTTAAATAAAACAAAGGCTGTGTACTGTGATATGACCACTGGCAATGGAGGATGGACGGTAATCTCTCTCTCTATCTCTCTCAGAAAAGAAATAGCTTTTTAAAAGATAAATTCTTTTTAAGTCAGTTCGTAAATATCGTCATTGTTTATGCACAAAACATATATTTATATATGCTTTTGAAAAATGGATGTTTGTAATATGTTGTCTTAATTTTGAACAGGTGATTCAGCGAAGAGTGAATGGATCGGAAGAATTTGAACGTAACTGGACGGAATACAAGAACGGGTTTGGATCTGCTGATCATGAGTATTGGATAGGTAATTTTCTCTCTCTCTCTCTCTCTCTCTCTCTCTCTCTCTCTCTCTCTCTCGCAACACCCATACAAGCTGTTTTAAATGTATATTTGAATAGAAAAAACTACAAAATTACGTAGTCATTTCAAGAAGCTAAAAGTGATTCCACATGCCACGGTAAATTTTTCGAAAATGCTGTCACTGGAAGAGTTGTTCTTCATAATCTTACCAATCAAATTGTAATTTAGTATTCTTTGGATACTGCATAATATGAGAGTTAAAAGCTTCACATGAAAACATGTATACCCGCTTTCATTTTGTAAATATACAATAACTCCCTGTGCATAATAGTGTCTTAAAGTCGCAATCAAGACTTTTGTTTTTTACATTGAAATCTACAAATTTATCAAAATACGTTTTTAGTGCCCTGTTCTTTTATCATAACTCGCTTTGAGATATGTTATGTTCTTATTAACATGTTAGGGAGCAGTTAATTAAATAAAGTTGAAAATTGTTTGATTTTCTTTTATTTATTTAGCACAAGAAATAAAAACCCCAATGTACCTAATGATACCCCATTTTATCTGTATTCCAAGATAACACCTTAAAAGAATCAGATGGTAAATTTTCATGAAATTTCTCAAATATGTATACTATAGCTGTTTTAAATTACACATGGTGAAAAATATAGAGTAGTTTTTACGAAAAAAAATAAGACGGCGTCTTCAAATTCTGTTTTCAGTTTTTGTGTGATTTAAACCAAGCTTAAACAATGTAATGTGAGTAATTTACGTAAAGTGGAAAACTAAACAATAAAATGCTTTCTTAGGTGAATTATGCGTGAAATGAAAATAGTGGTCATTGCAGATGAAATTCACATAACCCGAGTCATCAGGTTATATTAATTGTTTCTGTAGTGTTTTTATTGTTTAATTTACATTTTTCTGTAAACAAATCAATCAATTGCTTGCAAAGAGTAAGTGAAATTAATTCAATTATTGTTAATGTACATCAATACGTTTGATAAAATGAATAGCCAAGTCGTCTTACATGGGGATTTGAGTCTGATGTCATTATATTCCTTCCCTTGCACATGTCACTGACGTTGAAGGTCGTTGATCTAGACCCCTAATTGACTTTTAGTTTATCTAAGTAATCAGTTAATTGAATTTATTCTTTACTTTTACTTTTCTACAATCTATATTGTTAAAAATGATTGGTTATCTATATGTGATTGTTGGCCATGTTTAAGTATTCGGTATTTGGAGAGCGACGGTCAATGCGCTCTTACCACCGACTCCGAACCTCACGGAATATTGCTATAAGTTAAATAAATCTTATAATACGGAAACGACATCTGCAGTTAATGTTTCTGTGAGAAACATCATGTTGAAAAATTGAATTTCCTGGGTAGGTATGATTCTTAAATTTACTTTGTATATACACCCACCCAGTAACTAAAAATATACAAAATATACAATATACAAAAATATACAAAATGGCACTGATATCATAATTGTTATCATCGACCGATCGATAAACTGGTAAGAAATGGATCGTGTAGATTTCAGCCCTGCCAGTTTCTAGAGAGCTATGGATCACGATCGGTGTTGTCAAGAAATAGTGGACATTACTCGGTATATGCAAATATTATTAAATGAACGAAATTATATGGACAAGAATTAGCAAACGACCATTTTCAATAACAATTAAATATATGGCAACTGCATTGAAATTCTTTCTTAAGTGATTATTGTAACAAGCACAATGATCGATTAGATTTAAAAAAAAATATACAGCACACAAGGATCTAATTGGAGAAACCAAGGGTTGCATGTAATAATGTGCGGAACCAGCAAATATACAAAACGTATATACTCAACGTTTTAAACTCACAGTCATGGTATTTGATACTGACCATATACATCCTCCCCTTTCGGAAAAAATTCTGGATTTGCGCATGACAGGATTAGTTCTTATGATGTGTGATAAAATAAATATTAAGAGATAAAAATTCGACGGTACTTAGAACAACTTATGTTATAGACGTTGACAATTTTTTAAGGAAATGACATGCTACATAGATTGACGACACTGAAGCCCCAGGAACTGCGAGCAGATATCGAGAGATTTAATGGAGAGAAAGCCTATGCTGTATACTCTACTTTTTCTGTCGGGGACGAGGCCAGTAAATATCAGCTACAGGTGAATGGATACAGTGGGAATGCAGGTAACAATTATGCAGCGTGTCTATCATTCAGAACTTTAATCATTTTCTGCTCGTCGACAGATCGAGTTAAATATTATGAAATATATTAATAAGTATTTATTTTATTCTATATATTAATCATTTTCTTTTAACCATTTAAAATGTCAAAATATAGTTATTGTTGGAAACTAATTTCTTTTGAGATACATGTATAGCTATTATGATTACACCTTTTATATTTATTGTTCTATTGACATAATTCGCACATCATAACCATTGTGAATGTAGGAGATAGCCTGGATTACCACAATAACATGAAGTTCTCAACTCCGGACCAGGATAATGACCTGGACACAGGTTCCTGTGCCGGCGGGTACAATTGTGGATGGTGGTTCAACAAGTGTTACAGAGCCAACCCTAATGGAGCCTACACCGACTCTGAGAAAACTGGCTGGCATTACAATGTATGGTATCACTGGAAAAGTTCGTATATATCCCTGAAAACAATACGGTTAATGATACGTCCTCGAGCCTGACTTCGAAATGTTACGTTGCAAAATTAAGCAGTTCTCTCTATGTGCATTTACTTTATATACAATAGGGGGACAAAAGTCTTGAGAAAAAAAATGGATTCACGTTTCTAACGCAAGAGGGACAACTCGTACAAAAACCGCTTTGACAGCTGATTTGCCTACTATGAATAGAACAACTTACCTCAGTATTTAGTTAAGTGTCCCTTCAAACGGATGACCTGTTGGATTCTTCGGGGAAGGGGTTCATAAAGATTTCTAACATAATTTAAATTGATATCCTGCCAAATTTGCAATGTTTGGTGAAGAAGTTCGTCCGGTGAATTGATCATGTGTATACGTGATTGAAGTTTTCTTTTAATATATAACCAAACATTTTCTATAATATTTAATTCCGGAGACTGTGCAGGCCAGCTCATGTTTTTAATCCGATTTCTGGCGACGAAATCCTGAGTCAAACGGGACCGATGTACTGGGGCGTTATCGTCTTGGAAAAGGTAACTCCCATCTGGAAAATGGCGAGCTATAACAGGCCAAAGGTTTGTGTTCAAGATATCAATGTACTTCTCTGAGTTTATATTCCCTTCAACTCGACACAAAGTACCAACACCGTTAAAACACAGGCAGCTCCAGACCATAATACTGAACTCTCGGCCATTTTGTCGCGCTGCTAGGTCAGGTCTCTAACCCTCTCCGGCTTTTTTCCACACACAGACACGATTATTTTCACCAACACATATTTGAGATTCGTCGCTAAATATCACTTTTGACCACTGATTTCTTACAGTCCACCACCTCTTTTCTCTACACCACAAAAGGCGTTTCTTTCTGTTGACAGTTTTGATCACAACTTTTTTCCTGTATACACCTCTATAAAATCCATTTTCTTTCAATCGCCGTTTGATAGTTTTTTTAGATATGGACGTTGGTCTATTTTCGTTATATAGCCAGACGATCCCTGTTAACGATCCTCTGTAGCCTTCGATATTTCCGATCGCCAATGGAACGGGGTCGGCCCGATCTCGGCAGGTTTTCAAGCGACCCGGTTCTTTGAAATTTACCAATAACTCGGTAAACATAAGCTAAACATCTGCTGACACTTCGTGCAATGTCTGACACTTTTTCTCCGTTTGAATAAAGCTCTACGATGACTTGTTTCATGGGTCGTGAATTTTCTCAACGTCTCGCCTCCATTTTGTTTACACCGATAGAAAGACAAAATTACTTCGAGCAGACGAAAAAAATACGTCACAGGCACGTGTCACATACTAAGCTATTTATACTTCACGGGATTTCCAAAGTTTGAAACCGTTGAGGTGTAAACAAAATTCATTTTGCAAGATTGTGTGATATGCGACGCCATTTTTTTCTCAAGACTTTTGTCCCCCTACTGTACCTGCATGTTTTTTGTCAACATTGAACTCTTTTAAACCATTATATGAATATATAAACTACTGTTTATTATGTATCATTTTTTATATTTAAATTGATTAATATTTTGCTTTTTTATAATTATTATGATAACTAAACTCTTGTTGCTAAAGATAAAAGGGTCTTCTGTTCCTCATGTATATATTTAAAAAAAAATGGATTCCTTTTGTAAAAAGAAAACGGATCTGATGTATACTGTGACGGATTTTTGCATTGTTTCTATGCAAAGCAAAACAAAATGACAAAAAGTGAATTTTAGAGTACTTCTTGTGACGAACGGAAGTTTTGCCGGATCAAACATAATATGAAAAATTTTCTTCATACATTATTTTGTTTTTTCTCAATGTTCGGTTGTTCAGTTTTTGTCAGTTTTGAGATCTCATTGAGAAAAGGGTTTTTTGTCTCAGGACTGGACTGGAGAAACAGAAGTGAAGGAAGACGCTTAAAGAGATATTATTAGTACATTTACCTCCGATACATAACTGTTCATCAGACTGAATAAAATATTGAGAGAAAAAATCTTAACTTCTAAACAGTTTGCTTTGTTTGAACCCTTTTGGTGTGAACCGGAAGTGACAATCGACAAAATGAAACCCTTAAAACACAATTTCATCAAATGTCTATCATCCCAGTAAGTTTTGTGCCTTAGTCACTTAAAGTTTCTGAAATCTCGCGGGTACAACATTTGATTTAAAAAAGCCACCTGAGATATATGTGATATTTCACCGGAAGTAGGTATTTTTTTTTTATTCAAGTTCGCACATAAAATAAATGTGGGGATATATACTAATATATTCATTCTATGTAAAATAAATTTAATACGTAAATAAAATAATTTATCAAGTGCTTCCAGTTACGACTGAGTTAACGACATACAAAATAAAATTGTTTGAATACATCTGGAGCTATATCTCTATCATCCGACAAAGTCTGGATGCTCAGTTATGTATCGTTTTAGAGATCTCGATATGACAATCTTTTTGTCGCGGAGCAGGAAATGGACAGCCAGAAATAAATTTCGATTTTTTTCTAAAGACTCAAGATATTATAACTCCCTGTCATCACTGAACATTTTAAAAAAACCTATCTTGCCATCTCTGAGAAATCTTGTGGACAAAAAAATTAAAAAAAAAAAAAAAAAAGTAATAAAAAAAACAAAAATAAAAAAAAGTAAGAAGAAACATTCCCATCACTATAACGTCTTTCGATGGAAACAGAAGACATGAAATAGGAAATGTTTGACGTATTATTCTTTTTATTTTGTACAGTGCACTTACACTTCTAATATTGAATGTTATTTGCAAACAAACAGCAACTTTAGTACTAATTGGAGGTTTTTTTTTATATTAATTTGAAATTGCAGATAACTATGCACAAACGATTACACATAAGATGGATAATGGTCAATAATGAGGATGATTCGTAAATATATACATATTAGACAGTCTTCCTCATATTTCTTTCTATTTGGTTTAAGTGTACATAACTTTTTTAAACCTCTGTCTTCTGAAAGAATTTTTTGTCAAGTTATAAATTTGTATATTAATATCCCTTTAAGTATTTAAGTCATTTTACTCATCATCAACATTTTTTGTTTTCTGCTATAGTTTTTGTTTATTTTAAGATCTATAGAAAATAAATATTTTGTTTAATTACATTGTTCAGTTTTGATTACGTTTCCTATCATTTTTACAGACATTAGAGAATTATATCAATATTAGCGCTAAAGAGTATTCACGATATTGGGATTCTCACTTTTTCTATACAAAACAGGTGTTATTGTCTTATTTTGTTTCTTTTATTTATATACATACAGACCATAAATCGTGTTACTACACCTCTAAAACGAACCGTACAGTTCCGTGCAAGAAACGAACCGTACTGTTCACAAAACGAAACGTACCGTTCACAAAGCGAACCGTACCGTTCACAAAGCGAACCGTACCGTTCACAAAGCGAACCGTACCGTTCACAAGCTCAGGTAACAAAGCCAATGATTTTTTTAAAGAAAATAGAACAATGCGATATAGAGAGCTTACGACGTCAGTTATATTCAATGAAACAGGCCCAAGACGTTGTTAGAAAAGGGGACATTGATTCCGTAATGAATAAGATATGCGACACTTAATGCAGCAAAAATTTCTATCGGTACCAGAAACAAAAATAAATCGAAAGGTGAAAGTAAGTCGAAACCATGGTTTAATAAAACTTGCAAAACGGCACGAAGAAAATTCCATTTAGCAAAGAAAATCCACAATAAATATAAGTCCGATGAAACCAAAGCTTCTCTCAGGGTAGAACGCAAAGAATACAAGAAAACTCTAGACCGATGTATTAAAGATTACAAGGCCACTTTATCCCAGAAATTAAAAAAAAATCTTCGCAGTAAAAATGGTAGGGACTTCTGGAAAATTTTTAACCAATCGGATCAAGTTAGTAAATGCTCCGTCAATATTGATGATATGTATGATTTCTTGCATAGTATGAATGAAACTGAACGCATCGATAGTTATAGTATGGAGCAACCAAGTTTTGAGTGTTAGGATACTAGTTATGAGTTTCATGATAGTACTATTACAGAGGAAGAAATCCTCTCCGCAGTTAAAAATTTAAAAACAATCGATCTCCGGGTTGTGATCAAGTATTGAATGAACATATTGTATCAACTATTGTTTAGAAATAAATACATTATGGCTAAACAAGGGTTGAAATATATATATATATAACTTTATATCCTTTTCAAATTAAAAAAAAAATAAGAATGCCGACTCAAGTTACGCGGACCCAGAAAATTGTCGGGGCTTTCAACGTGAAGTTAAATTTTTATGATATATTTATTAATCAATTGATATATGATGAAAAATCAAATCAATTTAAGTCCTGTGCTTTTTTTTTCTAAACAGACGTGTTGTTGTAACTGACAATCCGATTAAAATGTCGGGAGCTTGCCTTAATGTCTTATTTTCTGTAATAAAAAAAACACCTTTTGATAGAACACATTTTGATTTGTTAATGAATTTACAGTTAAACTTAAAACCAATTGAAAATGAGAAAAGAACACATCTGAGATCATGTTTTTAAATATATGTGGATGTGCTGTAGTTAATGACAACCGCAAATTACCGGTGACTCGATTGATTTGTGATTCGGCTACATGTATTTATGTAGCAATAAATAAACAAAAAATCACTCATATGATAAATTATAGATAAATACATGTACACAACCATAGTAAATTAAATGCAAGCATTGAACGAAAAAAAATATACGCATTCCATAAAATAACTTTCAACTTTATTTCCCGCTTAGCTGGTAATGGCGTCGTGATTTCACATGAACAAAAATCACTCGTGCAATACAGATGTACTGATCAGAAACACAGCAGAGTCTTTCATCTTTGGTTTTATACACAACAGGTGTTATTGTCTTATTTTTTTTTTTAGCAGTTATTGTACTTTACAACTAACTCTGTATATTTGGACGCTTAAACAGGTGTACACGCGATGCCGGTATTCACACCTTTCCACGGACACCTGTTAGGTAACTCATCACAATCTGTCGTGTGTATAGTCTGGATATATCTTACTTCTACTTTGTTAGTTTCATGGCTTTTCTTAATTTATAAAAACAAAAGAACTGATTGTAGATATGTACACAAACAACTACACGTAAGACTAACGGCGCGTGGATCCGTAGGACAATTCAGCGACTCTATACATGCGGGATGTTCACACATATTAACTTGCGATGAAAATATCATTTACCGGGTACATTAATGTACCAAAAAAACTAATTAACTACATTGTAAATAGTTGAATGAGATAATAACATTTTGCAAGTACATATAAGCACAAACACAGCTCGTTTTATCTAATATGTGTGATGTGAAATAGCGTCGAAATTTTAACCGTCGAGATCCAATGTGAATACATGGTCTACTGTACAAACTTTCAGTCATTGTGTTGAAATCGTTGTGAAAACCATGAGTCTAAAATAAATGAATTTAATTCATACAAATAAAAATCTTATAATTCCAATTTGTTTGCACACAATTACATACACTTTACACACACAGAGAGAGAGAGAGAGAGAGAGAGAGAGAGAGAGAGAGAGAACTTGTGTGTTGATTATAATACTTAAATTAAAGTTTTATCACTGAACTTTATAAGTTGGTCATTTGAGCGGGATTTAATCTCAGGACGCCAAGTGCTTCGCCTGTCAATCACTTTAAGTACAACAGTACAGGCCCCGAGGTTATATAACTTTTTCCATACTCGTACTCCAACTCGTACTCCGTACTCCGAGTATGTGCTCCACTGAGTAGGGTTCTAAAAAACGAGGTTATAAAAGTTCTCCACTGAGTACTCTTTGGAGTATGCTCCAAAAGCCGATCGAAGAAATTTTACGTCTCTGGAGAAAGACAGAGAACAGTAATTCATGTAAATAGTCCTGGCATGTAGGCAAACTGTACATGTATTCAGATTTATTATTCATCTACAAAATGTAACACATTATTTACATGTACATATTACCTTCTTCATCTGCAAGCATGTAGATGTATCTGCATCTATAACTTATGAGTTTTTTAGCAACAAAGACGATAAATCCAGTGTAGTTGGTAAAATTATCAACAAATTGTGTTTATGTCAAATCTCTCTCTCTCTCTCTCTCTCTCTCTCTCTCTCTCTCTCTCTCTCTCTCTCTCTCATGAGACTTAGATAGCGATTCATGCATGTGATGATTACGTATAATTACATTGTAAGGAACGATATGAATATAAAAGAAAGAAGTAAGAATTTACACGGATATGAAGAGAGTATTTCAACATAGAATTTAGTTCGATATATCTTAAGTTTTCCTGGCATTTAACGATTTTGATATAGGAAAAGGTCAGAAACGACGCCAATACAAAACTGGAAAGTCACTGCCCCAAAGTGGATATCTCTTAAGATATTTAGTGAGCAGTTCCTGTTTAAGGAAAAACAGGGAAGAGTTTTATTCCAAAATAGAAACATATACTTGGGAAAATCACAAAAATACTGAGAAGATCCGTTTATTTTTACACTCATATAGTATACACAAAGGAAATATATGGGTATTCCAATTTAATTGCAACATACTGTATTTGCCTTAATTCTTGTGAGAAAAAACATCTAATATCTTGAAGGGGTGGGGTGGGGTGGGGGTGGGGGTTGGAATTGCATCAATGAACATATGCCAAAAACCAAGGACACACGTAAAGTTTCTCATTTCAATATTTTTGAGAATGTGCACGAGAGTTTAAGAAAATTCACTAATTGAAATATTTTTGAAATTTTCAATATGAGGACCACCTTAAACCGAAACAACGTGTTCAAGGAAAATGTGTATTAAAGTTGCTGTTACACTTGTTGTAGCGTTTTATTGATGGTTCAAGTTTTTCTCACTTAGTCAAGGCTTGAAAATGTGTGTTTAGAATTTATACATACACGTACAGTGTCATTTTTTATCTGAAGTAACATCATTTGATATTTTTGAGCAAGCCTTTTCCTATTCATCTTTAAAATTCGAAATACATGTGTTAATTTTGATGCATTTGACATAAATATTTGGTTACTTTGGATAAACAAGAGACCCATGGGCCACATCGCTCACCTGAGGAACAATAGGTATGATAAAATCAGCTTAATGGAGTCATAATACAAACTATCTGGACAATGTACAATAATACATGTAGATCCTGTATAAATAAAATCCATTTTCCCCTGGATATTCTTAAGTTTATAATCATTAGTCCCTTTTCTAACAGGATGATTTTATAGTCATATCATATGTTGAGTATTGCAGTTCCGCAGTACAGTTAAGGCGTCAATAAAAATATGGGCAAATTTTTGTGATGAAAACACGTATACTTTAGTTAAACCGGCATGTCCTTTTTGAAATCAATAACAGTCACTCAAATGCAATATATTTCTAAAATATATATATAACAGTACAATATTTTATGTTCATAGTGGTCACGTGATATTGCAGTCGCATGGTACAAGCAGATGTATTTGTGGTTTTGAGGTCATTTAAAAAATTCAATATTGCAAGGGCATAATCATGTCAAAATTCACAACTGAATTATGAAATAACTTGATGTTATATCGTAGATTTTGAAAACCGGTGCGAACCTTTTAAGATAAGAATATTTGTTAGTAGAAACCGTAATTTATAATGCATATGTTGAATAATTTTGAAGGTCACAGGGTTAATTTCATTAAAAAATAATTAATTTGCAAGATTTTACAAGGATCGTAGAAGTTTTTAAGTTACATAGCATATTTCAAATTCACATGTAAAAGTTTGTCGGGATCAGGTAAGTGTAAGCCCTTGCAATTAAGTGATTTATTTAGGTACTCAGATTTTAGATATACGATATTTTATACAAAACCGAGGTGGCTTCTTTATACGATGCATACTTTTAACAAAATGAAAATAAGACTATATAGGTAGCATTCTACTACTAATAATTTTAAACAAAATATTCATTTACACTTTTCCGTTAATGTATGACATTTATTTTTCTTCGCTATAAAACTGCACGATAGCCTTCGATGATTTAACTTTATGCGTCATTTTGAAGCATATGACGTCATATTTTGTAGTACAGCGAGAACGACATCTCGCTTATTTTTCAGTGTGTACGATATAACGGACATCAAAATTGTAAGTAATAGCAATTGTTGTTTTTAATTAAAAGATTAGTATAAGTTAATTTGACTAATAAATAGATTAATAAGTACTTTTGAGGTTTGTAATATACTGTGATGTCATAATACACATTTCCCGTACTTTTTGTCTGAACGGAGTTTATTGACAGCCTTAACTGTGCTGCGTCTCTAAAAGATCCTTAACAATAGTTTATATATGGGATATAAACGTACATCAAACTCTGAACCTTCTCGTGAGGCCAAAGAATTGTCCTGGGGCCAAAGTCTTAACAATTTTAAAGAATCATCTGACTTATTTGTTTCTGAGAAGATTTTTAAAGATTTACCCTATATATTCCTTTGTTAAACTTTGACCCCCCATTGTGGCCCCACCCTACCCCTGAAGATCATGATTTTCACAACCTTGAATCTACACTACCTGAGGATGCTTTCACACAAGTTTCAGCTTTCCTGGCTGATTAGTTTCTGAGATGACGATTTTTAAATATTTACTCTGTTTATTCCTATGTAAAACATCGACCTCACATTGTGGCCCAAACCTACCCCCAGGGGTCATGATTTTCACAAATTTGAATCCACACTACCTGAGGATGCTTTCACACAAGTTTCAGCTTTCCTGCCTAATTAGTTTCTGAGAAGAAGATTTTTAAAGATATACTCTATATTATAATTTGTTAAACTTCGACCCCCCATTGTGGCCCCACCCTACCCCCGGGGGTCATGATTTTCACAAATTTGAATTTACACTACCTGAGGATGCATTCACACAAGTGTCAGCTTTCCTGGCCGATTAGTTTCTGAGAAGAAGTTTTTTATAGATTTACTTTATATATTCATATGTTAAACTTCGACCACCCATTGGGGCCCAACCCTACCCCTGGGGGTCATGATTTTCACAACTTTGAATCTACACTACCTGAGGATGCTTTCACACAAGTGTCAGCTTTCCTGGCCGATTAGTTTCTGAGAAGAAGATTTTTAAAGATTTACTCTATATATTCCTATATAAAACTTCGATCTCCCATTGTGGCCCCACCCTACCACTGGGGTTCATGATTTTCACAAGTTTGGATCTACATTACCTGATGATGCTTTCACACAAGTTTCAGCTTTCCTTTCCGAGAAGAAGATTTTTAAAGATTTACTCTATATATTCATTTGTTAAACTGCGACACCCCCCCCCCCCCTCCATTGTCGCCCCACCCTCAGGTGAGCTAAAAAGATTAAGTTTACAATGCAATAAATTGTTAAAGTTGGTTTCTGGAAGAAGAGACTTTGAAAATTTTCTTCATAAATATTGACAAATTTTTTACTTTTTTAATCTTTAGTTTTTAAGATCTGTGTACAAACATAGAATTGTGAGCAAATCTTTGTAACTTGCTTATAATTCGAAGCTTAACACTCAAATATGATTAGTAAATAGAAATTGTAAACAATTAAACACAAGAAACATGCACTACATGTATAACAAATAAAGAACACAATTTATTTTTTCGAAATGAATCATATATATATACATGTATATACCTACATATTTCCGTCAGCGATATCAAACTCTATTTAAACTGAATAAACTCGAGAAAATGTCGAGCATCTCAACAAAACCTATTGCATTAATCTACCATTACGCAAAAGATAATGCCAAATTACCGATAGAATGAATTGTATTTCAGTACTACATCAGATTTTGCTTAATTGGCGCAGGTAAACAGTTAACTGTTTGATTTACCGAAGTATCTGTTTGATTTGATACGTAAAAATCACGAAATACAGACGATAGTTTCCAGGTTACAAAGCGTAAATAATGAAAACGAAACGAAAGTCCGAACAAGCTAACACCAACACCCTTGTTTGATCCTTGTTGGCACAATTAGAAAAGTAACTAGAGCAAAGCTCGTTGCAAAGCAACGAGTGGGTCTTCCAGTGGTGTCGAGAGTAAAGATAGAAGTTCCTGTAAGAAGCAGAGTTCTAAAACCAACTACAAAGAAAATTAAAAAAAATATTTTTAAAGAATCGAATAATTCTTAGTACGACTTAACAATGTCTGAATGATTTCAAGAACGAATTAACAAAAACCTTTACAATTTCTAGAACGACTTAATAAAAAAGTCCCGAATGTCTTCAAGTACGAATTAACAATTTCCGAATCATTTGAGGTACGAGTTATTTTAATTTTTAACATAACTCTATTTTCTTAACCAAGAACGTGGAATCAAAATTTCCGGAAAACTCAATTTTTAAATCCCAATATTTTTGTAATGCATCGTCCGATTTTAAAACGTATTTCAGTTTTAAATTAAGCTTAATAAAAGCTCCTTTGTTGCTTCATGATTTTTATCAAATTGTTGGTCAGAAAGGAGTTCTTATGAAAAGACTTAATAGCCCTTCTGGCCCCTAATTTGAGGGGTCAGCCCCTTTTTTTATATCAAATAAAAGGTCTCGCTAATATAAACATATTTTGTTTACAAATGTTCACGGATGGTTAACCGTTATCGAGATATCTTAACAACTGTATTTTAGGGGCCGACCCTTTAACTCTTTACCGGGGCCACTAGCAACAAAATGTATGGTATCATATTGTTCAGAACATAATTTTGAACAACTTTTGTTCTACATTGCTCTTAAAAATATTTCTCCTTTTTCAGATATTAATGATCAAAGTTTTGAATTCTGGCCCCTTAAAACCCCTAATTATGTAATATATGACTAAGGTATGATACTGTATAGATAAACAGCTGCACAATGAACATTTCTGCTTCTATAATTAATAACAAATTATTGTTCAGTAAAGGGTTCTTGTAAGAAGATTTAAGACCCCTCTTGGCCTCTAATTGGAGGGGCCAGCCCCTTTTTCTTGATATCAAATGAAATGTCTTGCAAATATAAACATATTTTGTTCAACAAGTGTTCACGAAATGTTAACCGTTCTTAGGATATCTTTACAAATGTGTTTTAAGGGGCCGGCCCTTTATCTCCTAAATGGGGTCATGAAGAAAAAAAATTAAGGTGGCATATTGTACAGAACTTTAAGGTCTTTCGATTGTCGTGTGACGTCATTGTGAGCATTCCGGAATATTTTACCGTTATCGGTTATAATAATAGTGTTATGTGGTGCATAGTTTTGCCAATATTTCTTGATTTATACTTGTGTTTAACACATTTTAAGCTATGTAAAGTGAAATGACACCAATGTTTAACAATTCATAGAGAGTAGTTTGAGTTGAAATCGCTGAATTCAATGAAAAACTGATAAAACCGTATATAGGCAAACTTGACAGAGACCACAATTCATAATTTTTTACCAGGCAAGGTAAACATTTCTTTGCAGATTTCGATAGGATATATAATGAATTACAAATGTACCAATTTTCAGTGAGTTTGAACCATTATTTAAAAAGTTATAGACGTTTTATGTTGCTAAACTGTACTTTTTCATGGTTGAAAAATCGTATCAAAATGCACTGTAAATGTGATAGCTTTCATACTGGCAATTTTTAAATGGCCTTAAAATGTTAAAATAAAGGATTGCGATTAATTTCTTTTAAAAATTGCTGTATTATATCGAAATTAGTTAAAATAAATGTGATGTTTGATAAGAGAGCAGTCGTTGCTATATCTGTCCTGATAGTGTACCTGTGTTAGCTCCTACAGCATGAACAAAATATTTGCAACATACCAATATTTAACTTCAATTTGTTTGTTTGCATATTAATCATCAAATTTAAACAAAAATTACACAGATTAAACCATAAAAACATCGAGGGTGGAGAAACCTTAATTAAAGCAACTTTTGTTCTACGATGCTTTTCAAAATATTTCTCCTTTTTCATATATTAATGATCGAAATTTTGAAATTCTGGCCCCTTGAAACCCCTTATTACGTAACATATGACTTAGGTATGGTACTGTATAGATAAACAGCCGAATAATGAACATTTTTGCTTCTATAATTAATAACAAATTATTATTCAGTAAAAAGTTATTGTAAGAAGACTTTACAACCCTCTTGGCCCTTAATTTGAGGGGCCAGCCCCTATTTCTTGATTTTAAACGATAGCCCGTGTATTTTGAAACAACTTTTGCATTACATGTTTTAACTAAATATTTATACATCAAAAGATATCACAGAAAATGTGCAAAAATTTCGTGAAAAAATTTGGTGCCAATTTTCAGGTTTAGGCGAGCTTTGAGGCCTTTAGCAATTTTCATCATTGGAAGCATGGGGGTACATCTATATTCATTCATCTACAATTCCTGAAAATTTCAAGCTTCTATCTTGACTGGTTTCGGAGGAGATGCGTGGACAAAATTACCCTTAAAAATTTACAAAATCGTCAATATCTGAAACCGGAAGTGACGTCATCATTTAAAAATTTTATAATATGTAGCGCCGATCATGCTTTATCCGTCCTAAAAATTTTGTGCGAGTCGGTTGGGTAGTTTTTAAGAAATAGCGCTCCAAAAAAGTCAGAAAAAGAAAAAAAAGAATAACTAGACACGATCTCGTTGCGAGCAACGAGGAGGTCTTCCGTCCGATTTTTAGAAGGAAATTTGACATCATCGACTTTGATTTTCGAGAAAAAAACATGATATGGAAAAAAGAGTGGAGAACTTATGCTTTATGTATCACATTTTATAACTTATCTTATATTGCCTTTTTAAAGACTTGCATTTCTTCAAATTAAGATAGAAAAGATTAAACTTGTTTACCTCTGGCTCCTAAAGAACCCTTAATACGTAACGCAAGAGAAAATCATTATATTGTTAGGATATATAAACGTATTATACCTAATTCAGCAAATAACCTTTCACAAAATAGCTCTTAGTAAAGGGCTATAGATTAAAGAATTTAGAGCCCTTTGATCCCCTAATTTAAGGAACCAGCCCCTTTTTCTTGAAATCAAATGGAAGGTCATTTCATTCTGAACACATTTTGTCAACAAATGTTTTGAAATTCGTTACCGTTCTTAAGATATATGGGAAAGAAGGTATTAGGGGCCGATCCCTTATCTCCATATAGGGACCGTTTAACGAAATTTTGAAGGTTGCGTATTGTTAAAAACATCATTTTGAAAAACTTTTCTTCTGTGCTGCATTTCAAAATATTTTTCCTTTCTGAGATATGGGTGATCAAATTTTGGACTTTTGACCCCTAAATATCCCTAATTACATAACACATGATAAAATTATTACATTGCTTAGATACATAACTGTGAGATAAACATATTTGCTTCTATAACATTTTACAAAATATCCCTCAGTAAAGGGCTATAGATAAAAGACTTTAGAGCCCTTTGGTTCACTAATTTAAGGGGCCAGCCCCTTTTTCTTGATATCAAATAAAAGGTCACTTAATTCTAAACACACTTTGTTCAACAAATGTTTAGAAATTTGTTACCGTTCTGGAGATATATAAGAAAAAAGGTTTTAGGGGCCGATCCCTTATCTCCTTATAGGGGCCGTTTAACGAAAATTTGAGGGTTGCATATTGTTAAGAACATCAGCTTGAACAACTTTTCTTCTGTACTGCATTTCAAATTATTTTTCTTTTCTGAGATATGGGTGATCAAAATTTTGGACTTTTGGCCCCTAAAAACCCTTAATGACGTAACACATGGAAAAATCATTACATAACTGTGAGATAAACATATTTGCTTCTAATATCGTTCAGTAAAGGGCTACAGATTAAAGACTTTAGAGCCATTTGGTCCCCTAATTTGAGGGGCCAGCCCCTTTTTGTTTATTTTAAAAGAAAGGTCTTGTAAATAGAAACTATTTTTACATTACATGTCTTAACAAAATATTTTTCAGAAAAGAGATAATTAAAGAAAACCACAAAAAATTACGACGTTTTTTTATCCCAATTTTCGGGTCCAGGTGAGCTTCGACACTTTTTGCGATCGAAATGATTTTAAACCTTCATGCACAATTTCAGTTTTCCGTCTACCATCGCTGAAAATTTCAAGTTTATATCTGCTATAGTTTAAGAGGAGTACCTCTCTGAAAATCGATAAAACGACTATATCTCAAAACCGGAAGTGACGTCATCAATAAAAAAAATTTGCAATACGGTTCATATCATCTTCTATTAGATCCCATAAATTCATGAAAATCAATTGAGTAGTTTTCGAGATCTCGCGTGCACAAAATTTGTAAGAAAAAAAAATAATAACTAAACACGATCTCGTTGCAAGCAACGAGGAGGTCTTCCGTGTGATTTAGAACATGAAATACATGTACGACCTTGGTTTTGCTATTTAACGGCTAAACGTGATTTAAAATATAAGACAAAGGTCTACATTCTAAGGGCCAGATACTATTTTGTTTTAGATGTATGAACTTTGGTTGAAAACATTTAGACCTCTAATTCGAGGGGCCAGCCTCTTTTTCCTCGTATCAAATGAAAAGTCATTTACTTTTAAAGATATTTTGTTCAACAAGTGTATAGAAATTTGTTACCATTCTTGAAATATCTCAGAAAGAGCGTTTTAGGGGCCGATCCCTTTTCTCCTTATAGGGGTCGTTTAACGAAATTTTGAAGAATCCATATTGTTTAGTAGATCATTTTGAGTATCTTTTCTTCTATACTGCATTTCAAAATATTTTTCCTTTCTGAGATATCGGTGATCAAAGTTTTGGATTTTTGACCCCTTAAAAACAATAATTGCGTATCACATTATAAAATCATGACACTGCTTGGATACATAACTGTAAGATAAACATATTTGCTTCTATAATCTTTCACAAAATATATCTCAGTAAAGGGGCTATAGATGAAAGACTTGAGAGCCCTTTGGTCCCCTAATTTGAGGGGCCAGCCCCTTTGTCTTGATATCAAATAAAAGGTCTTATAAATATAACAATTTTTAACATTATATATTTAACAAAATATTATTCAGAAAAAGAGATAAACAAAGATAACCAGAAAAAAAATTATGATATTTGTTTAATATCAATTTTTGGGTCCAGGCGAGCTTCGGCGCTTTTTGCGATCGAAATGATTTTAAACCTTCATGCACAATTTCTATCTTCCGTCTACCATCACTGAAAATTTCAAGTGTATATATGCTATAGTTTAAAAGGAGTACTGCCGGCAAAATACCTCTCTGAAAATCGATAAAACGACTATATCTCAAAACCGGAAGTGACGTCATCAATAAAAAAAATTTGCAATACGGTTCATATCATCTTCTATTAGATCCCATAAATTCATGAAAATCAATTGAGTAGTTTTCGAGATCTCGCGTGCACAAAATTTGTAAGAAAAAAAAAAAAATAACTAAACACGATCTCGTTGCGAGCAACGAGGAGGTCTTCCGTGTGATTTAGAACATGAAATACATGTACGACCTTGGTTTTGCTATTTAACGGCTAAACGTGATTTAAAATATAAGACAAAGGTCTACATTCTAAGGGCCAGATACTATTTTGTTTTAGATGTATGAACTTTGGTTGAAAACATTTAGACCTCTAATTCGAGGGGCCAGCCTCTTTTTCCTCGTATCAAATGAAAAGTCATTTACTTTTAAAGATATTTTGTTCAACAAGTGTATAGAAATTTGTTACCATTCTTGAAATATCTCAGAAAGAGCGTTTTAGGGGCCGATCCCTTTTCTCCTTATAGGGGTCGTTTAACGAAATTTTGAAGAATCCATATTGTTTAGTAGATCATTTTGAGTATCTTTTCTTCTATACTGCATTTCAAAATATTTTTCCTTTCTGAGATATCGGTGATCAAAGTTTTGGATTTTTGACCCCTTAAAAACAATAATTGCGTATCACATTATAAAATCATGACACTGCTTGGATACATAACTGTAAGATAAACATATTTGCTTCTATAATCTTTCACAAAATATATCTCAGTAAAGGGGCTATAGATGAAAGACTTGAGAGCCCTTTGGTCCCCTAATTTGAGGGGCCAGCCCCTTTGTCTTGATATCAAATAAAAGGTCTTATAAATATAACAATTTTTAACATTATATATTTAACAAAATATTATTCAGAAAAAGAGATAAACAAAGAAAACCAGAAAAAAATTATGATATTTGTTTAATATCAATTTTTGGGTCCAGGCGAGCTTCGGCGCTTTTTGCGATCGAAATGATTTTAAACCTTCATGCACAATTTCTATCTTCCGTCTACCATCACTGAAAATTTTAAGTGTATATATGCTATAGTTTAAAAGGAGTACTGCCGACAAAATACCTCTCTGAAAATCGACAAAACGACTATATCTCAAAACCTGAAGTGACGTCATCAATAAAAATAAAAATTCTAATACGGTTTACATTGTCATCTATTAGACCGACAAGTTTCATAAAAATCAATTAGTAGTTTTCGAGATCGTGCGTGCACAAAATTTGAAAGAAAAAAAAAATAATATAGAAGAATAGGGGAAAAGGAACAAAGCAATAACAATAACGTTTTCCGTTGGAAACGGAAGACTTTAATAGTATAGAAGAATGAGACCGCGTAGAAAAACAGCAAGGTCATCCGCTGAAGACGGAAGACCTTAATAATAAAGGACTGTTTTTGTCTAAATCTTAAAGGAAGAGTGTTTTTCAACTTGTACTTCAGTCTAACAACCCCTTTATTTTGAATATCTTAGTTAGAAAGTCAAAAGAAAAATGAAAAGAAGGAAATAGAGAGAAAGAACAAATCTTGGCTCCGGCGAGATTCGAACACACAGCCTTTGCAGGTGTCATGACAGTATTTCATCGAAGACTGGTCATCTCTCTCTATCGTACAAAATATATATCGCGCATATCAGACAGGCATTGCCAGTCTAAATTTCATTATCGAAGGTTCACGTCAAAACATGGCCGACGCGAAATAATTCCCGATTTTCTCTTTGAAGTTGGGGCCTTTCCGCCCGGGACAGGAGCTGAATTTTTGTATGAGATGAAAAACAACGTGTAAGATGTCTCACTACTCAGGTTTGGTAACAGTGCGAGGTCATTTGAAATATTGATGCGTGTTTGTGTCTGGAGGGGGATGAAAAGGACCGAGCTTGATTTTCGTCGTAAATAAATCGAAAGTAGAATTTTGAGGTGTGGATCTCGGATTCGGTTAACGGCAATTAGGGGAAGTCCTAAAACAATGACTGATGCATTTTACATATGTATTTCAGAGTAGAGATTTTTTTGTGTCGTTTACTATTATGTTTGACTGTTTTATATCAACAGGATTGATAAAATTCTTATAAGTGTAGAAATAACGAAATCAGTAACACGTAAATTAATTCATAAAAGAATTGATGACAGTAATTTCCACAGTTCTAACATTCATAAGTAGTTCACACGCTATCGTAGATACAGACTAAACGGAAAACAAGAAATATACATGCAACAGAAATATTACGCGGCTACTTACATCCCTTTGCAATGTGTAAATTTTTAGTCCCCGTACAGGCTATACTCGCGGCTTGATATCGGAAATGTCTTTTTAATTGTTCAACCCGCTGCAAATGTGGCAAAAAAACAGAATGAGGTCCGATGTACATTAACACAAAATTTCATGAGGATTGAGTGAAGGGCTCGGGAGTTAGATTTTTTTTCTACAGTACATGTCAAACACGAAAATTGAAACTCAAATGCCAAAAAGTTCATAACTCTGTTAATAATGAACGAATTGGTCTGGTAATTAGTACGGTAATCTAGAATGGTACTAAGTTGAAATTAAAGGTCCGAGATCAAAGATCAAGTAAAATCGGGCCAGAAAAACTAAATGATTTTATGAAGGGTGGGGGGGGCGGTGGTCGGTGACTTCTATATTAAACGGAAAATACTAAATTCCCAACATCACCAGAGTTTGAGATACATGCTTGACCTTTATTTTGCTATTTACCAGCTAAACATGATTTGGAAATAGAATGAAAAATCCTTTGATTTTAAACAGACTCTTTTCTTCAATTTCTATATCCTCTTTTTCTTTTACAAATAAATCATAAATGTATTGGACTTCTCGCCCTTGTTTTGTTTCTGATATATGTATAAGAGCTTTGATTGAAACATTTAAATCCCTCTTATCATGTAATTTGAGGGGCTAGCCCCTTTTTCTTGATATCAATGAAATGTCCCTTAATATTAAACACATTTTGTTCAACAAGTGTTTAGAAATTTGTTACTGTTTTTGAGATATTAGGGAAAGATTGTTTTAGGGGCCGACCCTTTATTTGCTTATAAGGACCATTAAACGAAACTTTGGTGGTTAAATATTATTACGAATATTATTCTGAGTATCTTCTCTGCTATAATGCATTTCTAAATATTTCTCCTTTTTAAGAAATAAATGATCAAAATATTTGACTTCTAGCCCCTTTAAAATCCAAAATATGTAACATATCAGAAAACCTTTAACAAATATAGGTAGATAACTGGAAGATAAACATTTTTGCTTCTATAATACATTACAAAATATTTTGCATTTAAGAGATATAGATAAGACTTGAGACCCCTCTTGGCCCCTAATATGAGGGGTCAGCCCCTTTTGCTTGGTGTCAGTTGAAAGATCTTTTATAGATACATTTTTGATGCTCTACATGTGTTAGCAAAATATTGATTAGAAGAAAGATATTCGTGATCAAATCTCAAATTTCGTAAAAATTGTCAAAAAAATTTAACATCAACATTTTCAGTTCCGGGCGAGCTTCACGGATGATGACTTCTGGTCAAATCTTAAACAAGCAAGCAAATCTACCATAACCACTCTATCTTGCATATACATTTCAAGTCCCTAACTATAACAGTTTTTGAGGAGATGCGTGGACAATATCATGTTCCAAAATACATGAACAAAGGAGATAATTCAGAAGCGGAAGTTAATTTTCAGACAGGAAGTAAGATGCAAAGAGATATTCACCTAAGACATCATCCCTGTAAAAATCATTAAAATCGATTGAGAAATGGCTGAGAAATTAAGGGTGACTACCAAGAAAAAAAATAATAATATAGAAGAATGAGAACGCGTAGAAAAACAGTAAGGTCTTCCGCTGAAGACGGAAGACCTTAATAAAGAAAAAGAAACCGTAGAATAACAAAAGGGTCTTCCGTTGGAAACGGAAGACCCTAATTAATAAACAATAAAAACAGAGGGAAATGCACTGTAGTACGTTGTTAATGCATCAGATTTTATCATTTCCGCAGGTAAACATTTACCGAAGTCTATGTTCCAAATACAAGGCGATTGTTTCCCAAGTTAAAAAGCAAAATGAAACGAAAAAATCAAAACAAGCTAAAACCACCTTCACAAGTGAAAATGACAACGCGTTAAATTATTTAACCTCAAATTACTTCACAATAATCGGCACCAATGTTATCTAAATGTTTCATAGATTATATTCGCACGTGAACTGTTGCACAGCAAAGTGCCGGCTTCAAACAAAGAACCTCGTTTTCGAGGTGCGGTAGACTGGTGATGCTTGTCATAAGACCAGGCCCCGAGGTTATAAAACTTTTTTCATACTCGTACTCATACTCATACTCCGTACTCCGAGTATGTGCTCCACTGAGTACGACTTTAAAAACCGAGGTTATAAAAGTTTTGGAGTACGTTCTCCGCTGAGTACTATTTGGAGTATGCTCCAAAAGCCGATCGATGAAATTTTACGTCTCTGGAGAAAGACAGAGAACAGTAATTCATGTAAATAGTCCTGGCATGTAGGCAAACTGTACATGTATTAGGGATGGGACGATCCACCGATGCACCGGTGCATCGCGGTATTTATTTTAACGATATTTGGATCGATACATTTGCCATTAATACAACGATACCTTACCGAACTTTTTTTATTTTTCAAAAATATCCGAGCTTCATATATCGGCTATTTTTAGTCCGCGCGGCTAATATGAAAGTACAAAGATGGCGGAAAACCTCGTAAAGTTGTCCAAACTGTTAGGAAGCTAAATATGGAGTGTGGAAAACTTTTGGAGTACTTGTTTATGAAAAACTAGTGTACACGAGACTAAAGTAATTTGTAAATTGTGCAACGCTCATTATGAATATAAAAAAATAACTCTGGACATGCGGTAATACATCGGCAGATTGAATAAATTTTAAACTTTTATTCATGTTTTCATTTAATTGCAATGTATCGTGATATGTATCGTATCGCATCTCATGTATCGTGATATGTACCGAATCGGCCCAGTACAGTATCGTCCCAGCCCTAACATGTATTCAGATTGATTATTTATCAACAAAATGTAACACATTATTTACATGTACATATTACCTTCTTCATCTGCAAGCATGGAGATGTGTCTGCATCTATAACTTATGAATTTTTTAGCAACAAAGACGATAAATCCAGTGTAATTGGTAAAATTATCAACAAAATGTGTTTATGTCAAATCTCTCTCTCTCTCTCTCTCTCTCTCTCTCTCTCTCTCTCTCATGAGACTCAGATAGTGATTCATGCATGTGATGATTAAGTATAATTATGTTGTAAGGAACGATATGAATATAACAGAAAGAAGTAAGAATTTACACGGATATGAAGAGAGTATTTCAACATATAATTTAGTTCGATATATCTTAAGTTTTCCTGCCCCAAAGTGCACCCCTGCGAATGTGTTCGGAATGTTTTTTTTATCGTTGCTTAGTATGTAATAAATCCAGAGATGCTCGAATGAAAGCTCACGAGACTTCACCGAGATTTGTTCAGTTCCTGTGAAATTTCGAGCGGAAGTGTAAGTGTTCGGATTATATTCTCAAAATACGTAAGTATGGTCGTTTTTCATATCATATCCTACTTGGATTTATGTTAAAACATGAAAACCTTTTAAGATGCAAGTCTTTTTTCACCATCCAGCGGTTATTTACATTAAACGAAAATATTCAGAACAGAGTTATCGTTCGTGTTCAACCACGTGAAGAGTGGTTGAACATATAAACATTGGGTTGCTTAATAAAATCATAGCCATGTTTGATGCTTGTGGTGTGCAATATTATGTTTTTAGAAAAATAATGGGTGTCTGTTTTGCATAAAAACTTCGTATATTGAGCCATTTTCAAGGAACATTCTGCATAAAATAGTACAGTCTGTTTCACTATTGATGTTATTACTAGGTCAGGCGCGGATCGAAAATTAATCCTCAGGGGTGATCTCTACCAGAATGTTAATTGTTGCAACAGCAGACAAAAACTATTTTTGTATTGTCGCATTTATTTCTATAACACATTTTATCCACCAATTAATGAAGATCAAGTTTAAAATCAATAAACCTCTAGATTTTATATTTGACTACAATTCTATGATTCTATGAAATACACTATACACACGAGGCATGATTTTTACTGCGAAACTGAAAGGGTCAAATAAAATCACGTGGTCTAAAATTTAAATGACAATAACATTCGCAGGGGTGAAGTGGATATCTCTTAAGATATTAAGTGAGCAGTTCCTGTATTAGGAAAATCAGGGAAGAGTTTAATTAATAAATAGAAACATATACTTGAGAAAATCACAAAAATACTGAGAAGATCCGTTTATTTTCACACTCAGAAAGTATACACTAAGGAAATTATATGGATATTCCAATTTAATTGCAACATACTATATTTGCCTTAATTCTTGTGAGAAAAAAACATCTATTATCTTGAAGGGTTGGGGTGGGGGTTGGGGTTGGAATTGCATCAATGAACATATGCCAAAAGCCAAGTACACACGTAAAGTTTCTCATTTCAATATTTTTGGGAATGTGCACGAGAGTTTAAGAAAATTCACTAATTGAAATATTTTTGAAATTTCCAATATGAGGACCACGTTAAACAGAAACAACGTGTTCAAGGAAACTGTGTACTAAAGTTGCTGTAACCCTTTTTGTGGGGTTTTATTGACGGTTCAAGTTTTTCTCACTTAGTCAAGGCTTGAAAATGTGTGTTTAGAATTTATACATACACGCACTGTGTCATTTTTAATCTTAAGTAACGTCATTTGATTTTTTTGAGCAAGCCTTTTCCTTTTCATCTTTAAAATTCGAAATACATGTGTTAATTTTGATGCATTTGACATAAATATTTGGTTATTTTAGATAAAAAAGGAATAGCTACATGAATTATCTAAATAGTTACTTGCTAATAAAATTAAACAATTGAAGAGATGAATATTCCCACAGCTAAGCTATATAGAAAAAAATCTCTCACATGAAAATGCGAAGAAGCTATTTTAAGTAGTACATGTATTTTCAATCGATTGCATAGAATAACAATAATCCCCTTCAAATCTCTCTCTCTCTCTCTCTCTCTCTCTCTCTCTCTCTCTCTCTCTCTCATAAATTCTAGCTTTTATCATGCGGGTTATGATTAATTTAAGTGTTATCTTTTTTTTTCTTTTTTTTTTTTTACATAAACAAGCTTTTAATTAACTGCAAATTACCCGAATTCTCAAGCAGAATATATACGTCGATCATACTAAATGTTTTTCCATAACTGTGTATTTAAGAATAAAATTTGATGTCATAACACCAAATTTTATTTGTAGAAAGATACTAATATAATACTTAAGACTATGGGGTCACCGGGACCCACCATCCTTATATTCGAGCGTTTATAATCAAATGTTAAACCAAACAATGCATTTCACCTTACGTATACTTAGAAATGTTTATGCTCTCGATGTTTTAATTCGAAATAAATAATAAAGATCGTAAGGTAGGTGATGTTCCATGGTAAAATTTCTTTAATATTTGGAAAATAAAAATCAAATACTGGTAGATGGTTCGGAATGGATACTCTACCTTCCCGCAGTAAAATTAAAAAGAAGTTGCGGCCTATATTAGACAAAGAACACATCTAGATCTCTGCAGCTACATGTAGTATGCATGGTCACCTAGGAAGCCAAATATGTAGGTCATAATTTTAAAATATTGCCAATACAAAACTTAAAAATTCGAAATATTATCTTTATGTTTACATCTAACGCCCTTTAACCTGCGTTTTAATTACTTACTGCTGATTCTTGATTACTTTCTATATTTCCAAGTAAGATTGCTTTTTGTTAACTTTCAAAATAGGTTTTTATTATCGATATTTCGAGATAAAAAGAAATGAACCTTGTTCAAAATTACTCTAAATTTCACAGCGTTTTTGACACTACAGAGGAAAGGCAATTTATAAGCCAATATTTTCCACATGCAGACAGTAACTGTTTTATGAAAATTAAAAAAAAACAACAACAATCGTATGGATAAACCACAGGAAGTAGGATTCGCCCCCCCCCCCCCCACTCACACACACCAACACCAATTCCTCTTAAAAATATTTAGCTCCAGGGGTAGATCCAGAATGTGAAGTTAGAGGGGGCGTCAGTATAAGACAGGGAGTCTGGAGAGGCCGCTTTGTGGCCTCCAGATGGTCCAGGGCAAAGTCCTGTTGGTGACCCAGGGGGCAAAGCCGGCCCCAGAAGCTCCAGGATTCTAGAGATTTTGTAGGGTAAAAAGGAAGTCTTTAAATAGACGTTTGAGATATTTCTTCTCGTAATTACCGGTATACTTAAAGTAATAAAATTATTTACAATTTTTAAAGGTTTGTAGATTTAAGACATACAGTCATCAAATTCCTCTGTCTTGTAGAAATCCAAGAAACATATCCTTTTATTTTTTTTCTTTCGAATGACTGTAAATTAATCAGTTTAAAAACCAAGTTCAATGGGACAATGTAAATTAATGAAGTTTTAATAAAAGATAACTATATATACCAGCTTATATCATAATAACAATGGAAGAGTCGTTAAAACACTAGTTAGTATAACCAATTACTTAAAGGTGGGTATATGGGTGACTGGTCATATTTGAACCCAAGGACAGCGTAACCAAAATGTTTTTTCCTAGGTTTTTTTTAGATACACCATTGAACACACGCGTTTTCTTCATATTGCACCATTGAAATCAGTCTAATGTAGAGAAATCCCCCAAGTTAAAAAAAAAAGATAATTAAGACTCGCAAGTTGTACATTTTCTTTGCCAGAGGGAGTATGATTTAACTTTATTTGGACAATTTTTTTTAGGGCTGTGGGGGGGGGACGCCGGGTGCGACCTCCTTTACTTCGCCACTACTGATTTACCGCTTATTCTATAAAATGTTTCCCTTTCCAAGTTTTGTGGCATGCAACATAAATGATAATTGATTAATAAGTAAGTAATAGAAAGCGTTAGACTTTTATGCATCCCCCCTCCTTTGTAATGTTTAGAACTAACCTACATTTTCACTATAATTAAAAAATGGACCCAGCAAGTACATCTGATTGAAATTTATTAATAACGATACATGTACATTGATTTCTTTGTTTTAAATGATGGGGTGTATGGGTCGTATTTGACAAAAAACAGAATTCTTAAAAAGTCGAGCTATTCAACGGTAGTATTTTGTACGTAGTTATACATGTATATGTACATTAATTAATGAAGCAAACTATCTAAAAGTTATTTTGATAATCTTGGTTGCAGTTCGCCCTTACTCTTAAATTCACCTCCTTTATATCTAGATATGTCATTAATAAAATGGTAAAAACTTTCCATTTTAATTCATATACATGTAAATATGATTAAATTAGAGCGTATAATACAGCAATGTTACAATATGAACAATATTATATGTTTGCACTGCATTTTATTTAGATTAAATGTCTTGAGTACGACTTTGAGAAAGCTTCAAAGCTTACTCAGAAAATCGCATTTTTGTACTCAGACGGAGTACGAGTAGGAGTATGAAAATGTTTTATAACCTCGGTATCTTGAGTAGGAGTACGATTTGGAGCACGGAGTACGATTTGGAGTACGAGATCGTACTCAAGAAAGTTTTATAACCTCGGGGCCAGTCTATCGCAATGAATTGCCAGTCTACGATATATGGAATAACGAGCCATTCTTTATTAATATTTTCGCAATTATCTCAAATTTGGAACAGAAATCGCCTATAATTTTTGCAATTTATATTTTCCTTTCCCTAAGGATGATTTATGCTAAATTACGTTAAGATTAACTCGGTAGTTCTTGAGAAGAAGATTTTTAAAAATGCACCCCCCCCTTTTTCTACAGTTTCAATGTTTTCTCCGCTTTGAATACAGATCAGACTTTTATTTCTGCAATTAATATTCGCCCTCCCATTAGGATGCTTTGTGCCAAATTTGGTTAAAATTGGATAAGCGGTTTTAGAGAAGAAGTTCAAAATGTAAAAAGTTTACAGACGGACAGACGGACAGACGGACAGACAGACGGACGGACGGACGGACGGACAGACGGACGACGGACAAAATGTGATCAGAATAGCTCACTTGAGCTTTCAGCTCAGGTGAGCTAAATAGGAATAACTATATGAATAATCTAAATAGTTACTTGCTAATAAAACAATTTAAGAGATGAATATTCCCACAGCTAAGCTATTTAGAGAAAAATCTCTCACATGAAATTGCGAAAAAGCTATTTTATCACAAGTAGTACATGTATTTTTAATCGATTGCATAGAATAACAATACTCCCCTTTATCTCTCTCTCTTTCTCTCTCTCTCTCTCTCTCTCTCTCTCTCTCTCTCTCTCTCTCATAATTTCTAGCTTCTATCATGCGGGTTATGATTAATTAAAGTGTTATCTCTTTTTTTTTTTTTCTTTTTTTTTTTTTACATAAACAAGCTTTTAATTAACTGTAAATTACCCGAATTCTAAAGCAGAATATAAACGTCGATCATACTTAATGTTTTTCCATAACTTTGTATTTTAGAATAAAATCGGATGTCATTAAACCAAATTTTATTTTTAAATATTCATTTGTAGAAAGGTACTAAATAAATATAATACTTAAGACTATGGGGTCACCGGGACCCACCATCCTTATATTCGAGCGTTTATAGTGAAATGTAAAGGCAAACAATGCATTTCACCATACGTATACTTAGACATGTCTATGCTCTCGATGTTTTAATTTGAAATAAATAATAAAAATCGTAAGGTAGGTGATGTTCCATGGTAAAACTTCTTTGATATTTGGAAAATAAAAATCAAATACTCGCAGATGGTTCGGAATGGATCCCCTACCTTCCCGCTGTAAAATTAAAAAGAAGTTGCGGCCTATATTAGACAAAGAACACACCTAGATTGCTGCAGCTACATGTAGTCTGTATGGGCATCTAGGAAGTCAAATATGTACGTAATACCAGTAATTCAAAAAATATTGCCAATACAAAACTTGAAAATTCGAAATCTTATCTTTATGTTTATATCTAATACCCTTAATCTGCGTTTTGATTACTTACTGCTGATTCTTGATTACTTTCTATATTTCCAAGTAAGATTGCTTTTTGTTAACTTTCAAAATAGGTTTTTATTAGCTTTAATGGTCTTGATATTTCGAGCTGAAAAGAAATGAACCTTGTTCAAAATTACTCTAAATTTCACAGCGTTTTTGACCCTACGGAGGAAAGGCGATTTATAAGCCAGTATTTTCCACATGCAGACAGTAGCTGATCTATGAAAATTAAAAAACAAAACAAAAAACAATCGTATAGATAAACCACAGGAAGTAGGATTCGACCCCCCCCCCCCCACACACACACGACCACACACACACACACACACACACACACGTATATATGTATATATTTGTAGATTAAGACCTACAGTCAACAAATCCGTCTCTCTTGTAGAATTCCAAGAAACATATCCTTTTCTTTTTTTTCCGAATGACTGTAAATTAATCAGTTAAAAAATCAAGTTCAATGGGACAATGTAAATTAATGAAGTTTTAATAAAAGATAACTATATATACCAGCTTATATTATAATAACAATGGAAGAGTCGTTAAAACACTAGTTAGTATAACCAATTACTTAAAGGTGGGTATATGGGTGACTGGTCATATTTGAACACAAGGACAGCGTAACCAAAATGTTTTTTCTGGGGTATTTTTAGTTACACCATTGAACACATTCGTTTTCTTCATATTGCACCATTGAAATCAGTCTAATGTAAAAAAAATCCCCCAAGTTAAAAAAAAGATAATTAAGACTCCCAAGTTGTACATTTTCTTGCCAGAAGGAGTATGATTTAACTTTATTTGGACAATTTTTTTGAGTGCTGTGGGGGCGCCGGGTGCGACATCCTTCACTCTGCCACTGATTTACCGCTTATTCTATAAAATTTTACCCTTTTTAAGTTTTGTGGAATGCAACATAAATGATAATTGATTAATTCGTAAGTAATAGAAAGTGTTAGACTTTTATGCATCCCCCATCTTTTGTAATGTTTAGAACTAAACTACATTTTCCCTATAATAAAAAAAAAGGGACCCGCAAGTACATCTGATTGAAATTGATTAATAACGATAGTCTTTGTTTTAAATGATGTGGTGTATGGGTCGTATTTGACTAAAAACAGAATTCTCAAGAAGTCGAGCTATTCAACGATAGTATTTTGTACGTAGATTTACATGTACACGTACATTAATAAATAAAGCAAACTATCTAAAAGTTATTTTGATAATCTTGGTTGCAGTTCGCCCTTACTCTTAAATTCACCTCCATTATATCTAGATATGTCATTAATATAATTTTCCATTTTAATTCATATACATGTAAATATGATTAAATTATAGCGTATAATACAGCAACGTTACAATATGAACTATATTATATGTTTGCACTGCATTTTATTAAGATTAAATGTCTTGAGTACAACTTTGAGAAAGCTTCATAGCTTACTCAGAAAATCGCCGTTTTGTACTAAGCTATGAGTATGAAAACGTTTTATAACCTCGATACTTTGATACGAGTACGGTTTGGAGCACGGAGTACGATTTGGAGTACGAGATCGTACTCAAGAAAGTTTTATAACCTCGGGGCCAGATCACGCAATGTGCCGCGTGTTACTTGGCTCGTCCTATATGGCTGGAAGAAAATTTATCGAATGAAAACGTTTTAGTTTTATGTTTTCTTAAATCCCTATTTAAAAAAAGTGTTCCTATTTGAAATTATTGAACAATATAATGTACTTGCGATCAGAGTCTTTCTCCCTCGTATTATTTTTGTTACTAGATAAATTCTAAATATATTTATCATTTATATTTTATATTTTAGCATTCATTTGTTGATAACCGGGTATTTTTTTCGTGTCCTGTTTACAACAAATATGTGTGTAAAAAGGTATAAACAGGTTAGTCAGCATTTGTAAAACGTCAGCTAAATCGCATGCACACAGAGAATAGCGGACACCTGTTCAACAGAATGATAAATATCGCCACCAAAAGCTATTGACTTGTTGTCTATATCCAGTTGTGTACATATCGTAAGAAATATGTACATGTATAGTTTAACAAAACAAAACAAACAAGAGGCCCATGGGTCACATCGCTCACCTGAACAGCAGTTCCTTGTAACATTACATTTCGTATTGGTCTAAGGTTTATGGTTGGCTTGAACAACATAAATAGTAACATAGAAATGAAAATATGTAGCACTGCGATGGGACCGCACGTATTATAGTATTTATTTGCCAAGTAGACAACATACAAATACATATTAAACATGGGTTCAACAACAAGATTTCACAATAGTCCTCGCCATGCACCGGGACACATCCGTCCACAGGGGCTTGTGTAGAAAAAAAAACATCGTTAAAAAAAGTGGGTACCTCGGAGGAAAAATAACGAGGGAGGACGCCATCTTCGATACCACCTCACTTCATCAGCTAATTTCATGTGCATGTATGTACACACCATTGTCTACATGTACCTGCGTAAGACATGAAATCAGTACAGTTTTTACTTATCAGATCCTCGTGTAGAACAGAAAGTTTCCACTACGCTGAGACGATTTCTATTTTTTTCCTTTGAAAATCCCGACCCTCTCCCATATTGAAGTTACATCAGTTCGATTTTGTATCATTACTTGTAGAAGTGTTTGAAAAGCATTTTACAAAACGTTTAAACATGAAATGTGCGATACAAAATTGAGCAAATGAAATAAATAATCGTCATTGGTGAATCAAATAACACATTAGAAATCTTTGAAAATGCAATTGCTTAATATTCGAGTATTTTCATGTTATACATTCTCAATACTTAATTGCAAATATTTGTTCACAGTATATTTTGATATTTTATTGTTTCCAACTTAAGAACATTTGGTCAAAGATATTTTGATTTAGGATAAGTCTAATATAGCTTTGACTTACATCTTAAGATATGTCTAAGAATGGTCATAAGATATGTCTTACGATATATCCTTGGACATGTCTTAAAATAGGTCTTAAGATACTTTCATGAACAAGGTTACTGAGTTCTAATCGACTGTTTGAGAGTGATAGTAGTGCTTTTGATTTACTCCCTTGTCAATTGAATTTTCGCGATACCTAAAATGTTAATCAATTGGCAAGTTTGTTTGTTTATTTTTTTGTTTTTTGTTGTTGTTTTTTTTGTGCACCAAATTTGAATCTAGATATATTACGTTCCAGAAGGAAATTTGACATATATTCAAGATAGACCTTCACAGATATTTTCAAAACTGATGACTTTAAAAAAAAATAGTGTGCGTCAAGCATCCACGAATAATCATATAACATTTTAAAATATATCTTGATCGCAATAAATCTGAAATAGCATACTTCGAACAAACGCATACAGGTATGTACATCTGAATTAGTGGATATGGTGTTTTAAAAACTCCATTTTTGTTTACTTAGCTTTCATATTTCGATTACATTAAAGAACGCCATGACATTTTTTTATCTCAAAATGAAATTGATTATTTTAACAAAATAAACCTGGTTAAACCACTCAGGTCAAATGGAAGAAATTTAAATGAGTTCATTTATAAAACAACCAAGTTTTTTTTATCATTTCTTAAAGCTCTAATCAACTGTTTGCGAGTGAAAGTAGTGCTTCCTTAATTTTTAGCGCTACGCAACCTGCTGTAAACCGATTGGAAGATTTTTTTTAAATTTTTGCACCAACATTAGATATCATGACGGAATATGAAAGATAATCAGAACTAGAGCAAAGCTCGTTGCAAAGCAACGAGTGGGTCTTCCGTTAATGTCAGAAGTAAAGCTGGAAGTTCCTGTAAGAAGCAGAGCTCTTAAACCAATAACAAGAGTAATAAAAATAAAAAGATGAAAAAAATCGAATTATTCCTGGTACGACTTAACAAAATCCGAATGATTTTAAGTACGACTTAACAAAAACCTTTTTGATTTTAGGAACGAGTTAACAAAAAAAATCCGAATGTGTTTAAGTACGACTTAACAATTATTTTTGGTACGAGTTAACTTTACGATATACATTATGCTATTTTTTAAACCAAGGACGCGGAATCAAAATTTCCGGAAAAATCAATTTTTAAACCCCGATATCTCTGTAATGCATCGTCCGATTTTAAAACGGTTTTCAGCGTTAGATTCAGCTTAATAAGCTCTACAAAACACATATTCATTTTTGATTTGATCAGAAAATTCATTTTTTCGGAAAATTTGTTTCACTTCCGGTTTCGACCGGAAGTGACAGATTTTCAATTCGAGCCTTATTACAGAGGTAAATCGACCAAATCATAACCATTGAAAATTTCAAGCCTCTAGCTTATTGCGTTTTTGAGAAAAGTCCGGGACAAAATGACTTTTTGAAATTTTTAAAAATGACGTCACGTCAAAACGGATGTGATGTTCTCTTTAAAACTTTTACATTTTTGAGGGACGCCAACTTGCAAAAATCTCTGAAAATTTCATCTAAATCGGTTTAAAACCTTTTGAGTTATGAAGCAGAATAGGAGTCAGAAGAAAAGAAAAAGAATAATAACTAGAGCAAAGCTCGTTGCAAAGCAACGAGTGGGTCTTCCGTTAATGTCGGAAGTAAAGCTGGAAGTTCCTGTAAGAAGCAAAGCTCTTAAACCAATAACAAGAGTACCTTAAATAAAAAGATGAAAAAATCGAATTATTCCTTGTACGACTTAACAAAATCCGAATGAATTTACGTACGACTTAACAAAAACCTTTCCGATTTCAAGAACGACTTAACAAAAAAAAATCCGAATGTGTTACAGTACGACTTAACAATTAATTTTTAGGTACAAGCTAATTTAACCAAGAACTTGATACTAATTTCTTAACCAAAAACGCGGAATCAAAATTTCCGGAAAAATCATTTTTTGAACTCGTATATCTCTGTAATGCATCGTCTGATTTTAAAACGGCTTTCAGTGTTAGATTCAGCTAAATAAGCTCTATAAAACACATATTCATTTTTGATTTGATCAGAAAATTCATTTTTTCGAAAAATTTGTTTCACTTCCGGTTTCGACCGGAAGTAACCGATTTTCATTTCGAGCCTTATTACAGAGGTAAATCGACCAAATCATTAGCATTGAAAATTTCAAGCCTCTATCTTAAAGCGTTTTTGAGAAACGCCGCGGACAAAATGACTTTTTTAAAATTTTTAAAATGACGTAACGTTAAAACGGAAGTGACATTTTCGAAGAAACTTCATAAACTTTGAGGTATTATAATTTCACATAATCTCTGAAAGTTTCATTAAAATCGGTTGTAAACTTTTTGAGTTATAAAGATGAAAAGGAGTCAGAAAAAAAAATAAAAAGAATAATAACTAGAGCAAAGCTCGTTGCAAAGCAACGAGTGGGTCTTCCGTTAATGTCGGAAGTAAAGCTGGAAGTTCCTGTAAGAAGCAAAGCTCTTGAACCAATAACAAGAGTTACTAAGATGAAAATATCTAATTGTTCCTGGTACGACTTAACAAAATCCGAATGATTTTAAGCACGACTTAACAAAAACCTTTCTGATTTCAAGAACGACTTAACAAAAAAAATCCGAATGTGTTCAAGTACGACTTTACAATTATTTTTGGTACGAGTTAATATTACTTTAAAACATTTCGCTATTTTTTAAACCAAGGACGCGGAATCAAAATTTCCGGAAAAATCAATTTTTAAACCCCGATATCTCTGTAATGCATCGTCCAATTTTAAAACGGTTTTTCAGTGTTAGATTCAGCTTAATAAGCTATACAAAACACATGTTCATTTTTGATTTGATAAAAAAATTCAATTTTTCGAAAAATTGATTCACTTCCGGATTCGACCAGAAGAGACAGATTTTCATTTCCAGCCTTATTACAGTGGTAAATCGACAAAATCATTACCATTGAAAATTCCAAGCCTCTATCTCAAAGCGTTTTCATGAAACATCGAAGTCATCAAAACGACTTTATTAAAATTTTATAAATGACGTAACGTAAAAACTGAAGTGACGTTTTCAAAGAAACTTTGGAATTTTTGAGGCATAATAGTTGCACACAATCTCTGAAAGTTTCATTTCAATCGGTTAAAAACTTTTTGAGTTATAAAGCCGAAAAGGATTCAGAAACATAAGATGTCACCTTTGACCTTCCAAACTGTGTGCTTGTTGCACCATCAAATGTCAGAAACTTACCAATGTACAGTTTATTATATTTCTGTGAATATTGCCTATGTAAAATTAAAATGATTAAACATGCTATTCCATCTAACTGTGAAATAGTTTCTATGGTATCTGTCCATGGTGAATAGTCAACGAAAGTATTCACCGGCAGCATACGATTTCCCTCCTTTTTAAACTCGGAACACCTCTGATATAATCCGATCACAACATTAAATTCAAAGTCCGATAATTCTAATTTGTTAATAATCAAGAAATTCTGCATCGCCAACAAATAAAGTTTTCTTCAGAATAATAATTAAAATACCTATAGCTATTTACTGACTATTTGGATGACAGAAAGTTTATTGTCCCCCTCAACAGCAACTATTTCACTTGGCTTCGCCCCATGAAATAGTGGCTGTCTTGGAAGACAATAAACTTGCTATCATCCTCATACCCAGTAATTAGGTATATAATGTCCCATCCACATAAATTTCGAGTTATATAACCTCCCATTTGTAACCTGCAATTTCACAGTGTATAGTCAACACAACAGTCTTAGCCGCAAGTTTCACCATTCAATTCTCATGTACTTATTAAACATTAGGGGCCTTCATATTGCATACCAATTCCAACAAGGGAGATCCCTCTAATGATAATCATTAAAATTCATTTTATGAATCTTAGCAACACTCATAAGCCTTCAAGTACAGCATCTCTTAAGGTGGCTCAAAACACCTTGAAATATTTTCTCAATTGACAAATCAGCAGAAAATTACTTGATAATGATAGATATCATAATTGATAAGAAGTGTTTAAGTCAAATAGGCAAAAATGTGCAATTTTAAATGAACTAGTACATTTTTAAAAATTTAATTCAATAAACAGTAACAAAAGCTCTAGGCAGACTCGAACTCGAATGGTTTAGAAACCCAATACTTTAACCATTGAGCTATGACGATATACAACCCAATCGAACGATATGAAGAGTTCAACAAAACATTTAAATCGCCATCTTGTGACGTAGTGTCTTAAAAAGTGTAAGTCTAGGTGTAGTGATGTACCTTAATTTACAAAAATATTAACGGGTACTTTATCCGAATCTGTCCCTTGCTTCCTTTAACTTAGTACATTTTATGAACAGATGTCTTGTCTTAGAATAAGAAAGCTAATGCAATTCTGAGAAAAAAGTATACTACATATTGACAATTCCATTGAGGTTTTATAAACATATGGCCATTTAAGTGAACCCAACATATTCAATTTCTTTTACTCAACACAGATTTACAGGGTTCTCCATAGTAAAACATCTTTACCTGACCTTTTAGAGGTCAATTATTTTTCAACCACCATTAATAAGAAACCTTATTCAATACAACATACATCTACATGATATTATCTTGATAAAAGCATCACATCACTTAGAAATACCCTTACATGTATACCCTCCCCCTATCTTTTGATTTTCATAAAAAGTCATGGTTTGAAATCTTTTACCTAATTTTATGAAACTTGTGGCAATTTCTTTGAGTCATTTCTCACACATATTTGAAAACAATCATTAATGATACTAAAATTTGATCTTTTTTGTTTCTTGAATGATTTGTAGCATTTTAATAATTAAATAGACATGTATTCTTGCATGTGATTTCTTTTTTCCATGAAAAAGGTAAGCTAACAATCATATTTATTGAATATCTAATCTATTCTGGTTTCTTGTCTCTTTTTAACCATGCTAAAACAGTAAGATCAACAAGTTCAACATCTGCCTTAAATAAAATTAAATTCAAACACACCCGGGTAGCTGGAGGCGGAGGAGAATTCCATTAAAAATGTTAAAATTTGACATGTTGTGTCTACTTTTTTTAATGCACATATACCTTAAAAGGATGAAAAGAGATTGTTTCTTGCTCATTTCAAAAGTAATTATCATTGCAGGTGTTATTCAAAAGTCAAATGTACATTTACATATCCTACATGTAATCTTAATGGAGACAATTGGAAATAGTTGGGTGATTTTTCAATTATGTAAAGACATCTAAATATCTTTATAAAATAAAAAATGAAGGAAATATAATTGCATACTTTCATTGAAAAACAAATTTTCACAACAATCATATTTCTTTAAACAGCCTTAATTTTGTTTTTTATAATTTCTTATCAAACATGAACAAACCACAATAGGGCATGATGCTTTCTTAAAGTTCCATTATTGTTCATGCATTATCCGTTTTAATTTGAAATACCGGTAGATAGTCTGTAGAACACAAGGACTATGCATGTGGGTAGAGGTGACAGGTTAACCTCAAGAGCTGAAACCATACGAATCAACAGGTAAAAGTAATGTGGTAACAAGAGTTCGTTTTGAGCTGAAATGAAAAAAAAAAATTAGCTGAGTTAAAATACATGTACTTGTAATAGCTGTGCTTACACTAACATATACATAATGTTTTTGGAAAAAATAAACTGACCATGCAGTGTTATAAGTATGACATATCCAAATACATGACATTAACATTTAGGCAGTACAAAAACAAAAATGTGCATATCAAGTCATAATATCATAACATTAAAAAAATTTCTTGGGTGTAGACATATCAGATTGAGAGAGAGCGAGAGCAAGAGCAAGAGAGAGAGAGTTTGTTTTACTTGTAGTGCAACAGCAATATTTCAATTCATAAACTACAAAGGAATACATGTATTACCAATCTGAACAGCGTCAAAGCATAAGCTTCTGCTACATGTATACCATGTTTTGTCAATTCTACTGAGGTTTTTTGCGAATAAATTTAGCGAGGTTTTTTTTTTTTTTCTTATGAGTTATGTTTTGAAAACAATACTATGTATAATGCGCAGAAAATTCCAGGAACAATTTTACAAAGCTTTGGATTTTGGTTGCACATTGAAAAAATGAGGGATTGATAATACGAGCATGCTCATTTTAAAATTTAATCCACTTTAGATTTCTTTTACAAGACCGAGATATTTTTGTCACAAAATTAAGTTGCCCTCTGACACTTTGCCATGATAAAAAATTTGAGAGAGAGAGAGAGAGAGAGAGAGAGAGAGAGAGAGAGAGATCTAAGGCACATGCAGTAAAATTATTTACATACTATGTAGATGTGATATGCATGTAAAGCTTACCTAAAATGAATCAATATGTATAAAAGATAAACTAATCTCTCAAATTACAAAGATTCTGTGAAATACTTATATCTTGAGAAGACTGTTTAATAGATATCATGGAACATTGACCTAAAATCTGAGCTTGATATAATACGAAATTTGAGACTTTTCATCTAGCACCCTGTTTTACATGCTCGTTACACAAGCAATAACCATATATAACAGAGAGAGAGACAAAAGGTCTAATTTTAATTAGATTGAATATTTACTATGTCAAATATATTTATTTAATTAAACACAAGCCTGAGTTTTTTAATTTATAAATTAAATGAAGGCGATATGGTAAAGATCTGCTATATTCAAATATTTAGGGCAAAGTTATCATCATGCAAACATGCACTCCAATTACAACATTCTATTCTTGTGTACCTTAAGACTCCCACCGCTTTAAAATGCACTGTTTTACAGTGTGCGGTGTGTTGTTCAATACAAAGTAAGACATACATATACATAATAACAAATAGAAATTCAAAAGATGGTGTGCAAAACATACCCGTGAAAATACACTGGACATATAATATTCCCAGATTCCTCTTACTCTAACGCCCGCTTTTATATTGTGGCGTACTTCAAAAGCGGAGGTTAGAGTCAGAGGAATCTCGGATTAGATTGAAAAGTGCAAATACTTTGAAAAGAAAAAGTCAATACGACATATCCTGTATTGAAACATACCTTTATGATCTGTCATACGTTAGTTGAGCTGAAATTTCCACTATCGATGTCTTGCAGGCCATGCTTCTTTTAAAAATGTAGACAAACCGCTATCAGCTGTTGTTAAAACATGGCGAGTTGACATGGGGAATCGTACGATAATTATTTCGATTAAGACTAAAAAGACTATAATAAAAACTAACAACGTAATTATCGAACGAAATAAGGAAATTGTTTCGATAAACACTCTGATTAACATTTAAAAAAAGGAGTTCGGTTTTATGACCTGTACGAACGGTTTTCAGAAGGAGTTACTTTCAGTGTGAATTATGCACTGTTTTTCAAACCAATAACACGGAATCAAAATTTCCGGAAAAATCAATATTTAAAACCCGATCTCTCTGCAATGCATCATCCGATTTTAAAACGAATTTCAGTTTTGTATTAAGCTTTGGAAACTCTACAATATGCACATAATTTTATGTTTTTTATATAGTTTCATGATCAGGACGAATTATTTTCAGTAGAAGTTATTTTCAGTGTGAATTTTGCACTATTTTTTAAACCAAGAACGCGGCATCAAAATTTCCGGAAAACTCAATTTTTAAACCCCGATTTCTCTGTAGTGCATCGTCCGATTTTAAAACGGATTTCAGTTTTAAAATAAGCTTAATAAAAGCTTTTTTGCTGCTTCATGATTAATATCAAATTATTGGTCAGAAAAAAGTTATTATAAAAAGACTTAGTAGCCCTCCTGACCCCTAATTTGAGGGGCCAGCCCCTATTTCTTGATATCAAATAAAAGTACTCATTAATATAAACATATTTTGTTCTACAAGAGTTCACGAATTGTAAAACGTTCTCGACATATCTAAACAAATGTGTTTTAGGGGCCGACCCTTTAACCCCTTACCGGGGCCACTAACAACCAAATTTTTGGTATCGTATTGTTCAGAACATTATTTTGAACAATTTTTGTTCTACATTGCTTTTCAAAATATTTATCCTTTTTCAGATATTAATGATCAAAGTTTTGAATTCTGGCCCCTTTAAACCCCTAATTACGTAATATAAGACTTAAGTATGGTACTATATAGATAAACAGCTGCACAATGAACATTTTTGCTTCTATAATTAATAACAAATAATTGTTCAGTAAAAAGTTATTGTAAGAAGACATTAGAGCCCTTTTGGCCCCTAATGTGAGGGGCCAGCCCCTTTTACTTGATATCAAATGAAAGGTCTCGAAAATATAAACATATTTTGTTTTACAAGTGTTCACGAAATGTTAACGGTTCTTGAGATATATGTACAAATGTATTTTAGGGGCCGACCCTTTAACTCCTAAATGGGGTCATAATCAAAAACATTTAAGGTTGCATATTGTACAGAACAATTTTTTGAGCAACTTTTGTTCTACATTGCTTTTAAAAATATTTCTCCTTTTTCAGATAATAATGATCAAAGTTTTGAACTTCTGGCCCCTTGAAGACCCTAATTACGTAACACATGGCTTAAATATGGTACGGTATAGATAAACAGCTGTACAATGAACATTTTTGCTTTTATAACTAATAACAAATTATTGTTCAGTAAAGAGTTATTGTAAGAAGAATTTAGAGCCCTCTTGGCCCCTAATTTGAGGGGTCAGCCCCGTTTTGTTGATACCAAATGAAAGCCCTTAAAAATTAAAACAACTTTTGCATTACATGTTTTAACAAAATATGTACACATCGAAAGGTATTACAGAAAATGTGCAAAAATTTCGTGAAAAAATTTGATGCTAATTTTCAGGTTCAGGCGAGCTTCAAGGCCTTGAGCAATTTTCATAATTGGAAGCATGGGGGTACATCTACAGACATTTATCTACAATCCCTGAAAATTTTAAGCTTCTACCTTGATTAGTTTCGGAGGAGATGCGTGGACAAAATGACCCTTAAAAATTTACAAAATCGTCTATATCTGAAACCGGAAGTGACGTCATCATTTAAAAATTTGATAATATGTAGCGACGACGTTGTTCTATCACTCCTGAAAATTTCGTGCAAATCGGTTGGGTAGTTTTTGAGAAATGACGCTCCAAAAAAGTCAGAAAAAGAAAAAAAAGAATAATAAGAATAAAGAAAAAGAAACCGTAGAATAACAAGAGGGTCTTCCGTTGGAAACGGAAGACCCTAATAATAATAGAAAGAAACCGAAGAATAACAAGAGGGTCTTCCGTTGAAAACGGAAGACCCTAATAATAATAACTAGAGCAAAGCTCGTTGCAAAGCAACGAGTGGGTCTTCCGTTAATGTCGGAAGTAAAGCTGGAAGTTCCTCTAAGAAGCAGAGCTCTTAAACTAATAACAAGATAACTAAAATAAAAAGATTTTTAAAAATCGAATTATTCCTGGTACGACTTAACAAAATACGAATGATTTTAAGTACGACTTAACAAAAACCTTTCTGATTTCAAGAACGACTTATCAATAAAAAATCCGAATGTGATACAGTACGACTTTACAATTATTTTATGTACGAGTTAATTTTACTTTGAACATTACGCTATTTTTTAAACCAAGGACGCGGAATCAAAATTTCCGGAAAAATCAATTTTTAAACCCCGATATCTCTGTAATGCATCGTCCGATTTTAAAACGGTTTTCAGTGTTAGATTCAGCTTAATAAGTTCTACAAAACACATATTCATTTTTGATTTGATCAGAAAATTCATTTTTTCGAAAAATTTGTTTCACTTCCGGTTTCGACCGGAAGTGACAGATTTTCATTTCCAGCCTTATTACAGAGGTAAATAGATTAAATTATAAGCATTGAAAATTTCAAGCCTCTATCTTAAAGCGTTTTTGAGAAACGCTGCGGACAAAATGACTTTTTGAAAATTTTAAAAATAACGTAACGTAAAAACGGAATTGACGTTTTCAAAGAAACTTCACAAACTTTGAGGTATAATAAATGCACATAATCTCTGAAAGTTTCGTCAAAATCGGTTGTAAACTTTTTGAGTTATAAAGCCGAGAAGGAGTCAGAAAAAAAAATAAAAAGTATAATAATAACTAGAGCAAAGCTCGTTGCAAAGCAACGAGTGGGTCTTCCGTTAATGTAGGAAGCAAAGCTGGAAGTTCCTGTAAGAAGCAGAGCTCTTAAACCAAGAACAAGAGTAAATTAAATAAAAAGATGAAAAAAAATCGAATTATTCCTGGTACGACTTAACAAAACCCGAATAATTTTAAGTACGACTTAACAAAAACCTTCCTGATTTCAAGAACGACTTAACAAAAAAAATCCGAATGTGTTCAAGTATGACTTGACAATTATTTTTGGTACGAGTTAATTTAACTTTTAACTCTATGCTATTTTTTAAACCAATAACGTGGAATCAAAATTTCCGGAAAAATCAAATTTTAAACCCCAATATCTCTGTAATGAATCATCCGATTTAAAAACGATTTTCAGCGTTAGATTCAGCTTATTTAGCTCTACAAAATTCATATACGTTTTTTATTTGATCAAAAAATTCAAATTTTCGAAAAATTTGATTTACTTCCGGTTTTGACCGGAAGTGACGGATTTTCATTTCCAGCCTTATTACAGAGGCAAAACGATCAATATATAAGCTCGAAAAATTTCAACATTCTATCTTGAATCGTTTTTGAAAAAAGCCGCGGACAAAATGACTTTTTGAAATTTTTAAAAATGACGTAACGTAAAAACGGAAGTGCCGTTGCTAAAGAAACTTTTACATCTCTGAGCCATTATAATTTCACATTATCTCTAAAAGTTTCATAAAAATCGGTCAAAAACTTTTTGAGTTATGAAGCCGAAAAGAAGTCAGAAAAAAAAAGAAAAAGTATAATAACTAGAGCAAAGCTCGTTGCAAAGCAACGAGTGGGTCTTCCGTTAATGTCAAGAGTAAAGCTTGATGTTCCTGCAAGAAGCAGAGTGTTTAAATCAATAACAAGAGCAACTTAAAGTAAAACATTAAAAAAAATACGAATGATACTATGTACGAATTAACAAAAACCTTTACGATTCTAAGAACGACTTAACAAACAAATAATTCCGAAATAAAATCGAATTATTTTTGGTACGTGTTTGAACTTTACGCTATTTTTGAAACAAAAACGCAGAATCAAAATTTCCGAAAAATCAATTTTTAAACCCCGATATCTGTTATGCATCGTCCGATTTAAAAACGGATTTTAGTTTTGTACTCATCATGAAATATACCGTAGGTTACATATGTTTAATTTTTAATATTGAAAAACAATGAAAAACTAAAACAAGAGGCAAATGGGCCACGTCGCTCACCTGAGGAACAATAGGTATGATAAAATCAGCTTAATGGAGTCACAATGCAAACTATCTGGACAATGTACAATAATACATGTAGATCCTGTATAAATAAAATCCATTCCCCCCCCCCCCCCCCCTAAATATTCTTATGTTTATAATCATTAGTTCCTTTTCTAAAAGGATGATTTTATAGTCATATCGCATGTTGAGTATTGCAGTTCTCAAAAAGATCCTTAACAAAAGTTTATATATGGGATATAAACCTACATCAAACTCTGAAACTTCTTGTGAGGCCAAAGAACTGTCCTGGGGCCAAAGTCTTAACAATTATAAAGAATCATCTGCCTGATTAGTTTCTTAGAAGAAGATTTTAAAATATTTACTCTATATATCCTATGTTAAATCCCCCACCCATTGTGGCCCAAACCTATCCCTGGGGTCATGATTTTCACAACTTTGTATCTACACTACCTGAGGATGCTTCCACATAAGTTTCAGCTTTTCTGACTGATTAGTTTCTGAGAAAAAGATTTTTAAAGATTTTCTCTATATATTTCTATGTAAAAATCCATTCCCCCATTGTGGCCCCACCATACAACCTGGGACTATGATTTGAACAAACTTGAATCTACACTACCTGAGGATGCTTCCACTTTAATTTGAGCTTTTCTGGTCTAATAGTTTTTGAGAAGAAGATTTTCAAAGATTTTCTTTATATATTCCTATGTAAAACTTGATCCCCCTCTTGTGGCCCCTCCCTACCCCCGGGGACCATGATTTGAACAAACTTGAATCTACACCACATGAGGATGCCTCCACACAAGTTTAATCTTTTCAGGCCGAATAGTTTTTGAGAAGAAGATTTTTGAAAAATACCAACAAATTTTCAATAATTCTCAATTATCTCTCCTTTAAAGAGGGCGTGGCCCTTCATTTGAACAAACTTGAATCCCCTTCACCTAGTGGTGCTTAGTGCCAAATGTGGTTGAAATCTGCCCAGTGGCTCTTGAGAAGAAGATGAAAATATGAAAAGTTTACAACAACGACGACAAATTGTGATCAGAAAAGCTCACTTGAGCCTTGGCTCAGGTGAGCTAAAAACAAAATAAAGGAAACATAATTGCATACTTTTATTGAAAAACAAATTTTCACAGCTAACAATTGTAAATTACTTTAAACAGCCATAATTTTGTTTGTTATAATTTCTTATCAAACACAAACCACAACAAGGCATGATGCTTTCTTAAAGTTCCATTACAGTAACTGTTCATGAATTATCCGATTTAATTTGAATTACTGGTAAATAGTCTGTAAAACACATTAAGGAATATGCATGTGGGTAGAGGTGACAGGTTAACCTCAAGAGCTGAAAAGAATCAACAGGTAAAAACCATGTGGCCACCAATATCTGAAATTAAAAAAATAAATAAGCTGTGTTAATACATGTACCAGTACTAATAATAGCTGTGTTTACATTAACATATGCATAGTATTTCTGAAAAAAAATACACTGACCATGCAGTGTAATTAGTATGACATATCCCGATACGTGACATTAGATGGCACAGGACAGTTTTTTGATACATTTCATTGTAGCGTGGGGACGTGTGTCTTCGGAACCCTCCTCAGTTCCCATTCAGCATAAATACCTTTAATTCACTCTTTATAAGGCCAATGACCAATTTCTGAAGAAAATTAATAGTCAAAACCTGTAAAATTTTCTACATACTGGTTTTTATGAGATTTTGACCCTATCATATTTTGCTAATTTTTCAGCTTTTAAGACCTCCCCCAGCCAATTCCCTGCAAAGGGTTGACCTTCTGTTCGATGTGCATGTTGCACCATCACATGTCAGAAACTTACCGGTGTATAGTTTATAATGTCCCATCCACCTACTTTTCGTGTAATTTACCCTTCCGTCTGTAACTTTCATTTTCAATGTCTAAAGTCAACACAACAGTCATAGCCGCAGGTTTCGCATTTTACTTCTGAATCTCATGTACCTAACATATTGGGCCTACATATTGCATATCAATTTCAACAATACACATCCCTCTAACTAATTCTAAATCATTAAAAATCATTTCATGAATTTTAGCAACACTCATAAGCCTTCAAGTACAGCAACTCTCAATTTTACAAAAATATTGACGGGAACTTTATCCGAAACTGTCCCTTGCTACCTTTAACTTACACTAACATTCTCTGAAAAGTCATCTTGTCTTAAACTTACAAAGCTTATGCTATTCTGAGAAAAAGTATACCTCAGTTTGCCAATTCCATTAAGGATTAAGAAAAATATGGCCATTTAAGTGAACCCAGCATTTCCACTTTCCTCTATTTAACACAGATTCATAGGGCTCTCCATAAATAAAGCATCTTTAGAGGTCAACTGTTGTTCAACCTCCCTAAATAAGAAACCTTATTCAAAACTACATACATATACATGATATTATCATGACAAAAGCATCACATCACTTAGAAATACCCTTACATGTATACCCTCCCCCTATTTTTTGATTTTCCTAAGAAGCATTAGTTTGAACACCTTAACCTAATATTATGAAACTTGTGGCAATTCTCTTGAGTCATTTCTCACACATATTTGAAAACAACCATCACTGATATTGAAAATTGATCTTTTCTTGATAAATGGATGAAATGTAACATTTTTTTTCACAAAAAGACATGCCGCCATACATGTGATTTCTTGTTTTCATGAAACAGTAAGCTTATAGTCATATTTAGTGAATATCTTATTTATTCTGGTTTCTAGTCTCCTTTTAACTTTGCTAAAATAGTGAGACCTACAAGTGTGATGTCTGCTCTTAATTAAAATGAAACTCAAACACAACCGGGTACCTGGGGAAGGATGAGAATTCCATGATAAATGTTCAAATTTTACATGTTTTCCTACATTTTTGATGCATATATACAATAAAAGGGTAAAAATATTTTGTTTCTTGATCATTTCGAGAGTAATTATTATAGCAGATGTTATTTCAAGGTCAAATGTACATTTACATATCCAACATGTAATGGTAATGGAGACAATTGGAAAGAGGGGGTGGCTTTTTGAATTCTGTAATTATATCTAAAATATCACTTTTGGATAGGAAGGAGCAGAAACTTGAGTTTTTTTTTACTCAAGTTGATAACTGCATTTGTCTACATGTGAATTTTATTTGAAAGAAAAATGTGCTGTTTTAAAAAAATTGAGTTATATAAGTCAGGTTGCTTAATGTTATTTCATGAAATCAGACAGCAAAATTGCTGCAAATTTATGAATAAATAATTCAATTGATCAAAACTCTTTTACAGTATTAATTCTTATCTCGGTAATTAACTTAAGCCTATTAATTGTCATCATGATAGGAAATACCTATACTTTCTAAGCCAATTTACTCTAGTGGTGGTCATTCTACACATTGATTTACCGGTACTTCCCTTGTATATTATAGCTAATAAATCATGTAATGACATATATAACTAACAAAATCATCCATTTTCCCAAAATAGACAACTTTTGGTACAAAATCCACTCAAAATTACAGTTAAATGAGAAATCTGAAATACCATGTAGTCTTGAAACTTACACTAACATTCTCTGAAAAGTCATCTTGTCTTAAACTTACAAAGCTTATGCTATTCTGAGAAAAAGTATACCTCATTTTGCCAATTCCATTAAGGATTAAGAAAAATATGGCCATTTAAGTGAACCCAGCATTTCCACTTTCCTCTATTTAACACAGATTCATAAGGCTCTCCATAAATAAAGCATCGTTACCTAATCTTTTAGAGGTCAACTGTTGTTCAACCTCCCTAAATAAGAAACCTTATTCAAAACTACATACATATACATGATATTATCATGACAAAGGCATCACATCACTTAGAAATACCCTTACATGTATACCCTCCCCCTATTTTTTGATTTTCCTAAGAAGCATTTAAGTTTGAACACTTTAACCAAATACTATGAAATTTAAAATAAAATGCTTCTATTCTGATCAATTGAATTTTTAAGCAGCGTGAAATTAAAACCATAGCAATTGATACTTTAGTAAAAATCATGAAATTTTAACACGGTGGAATTAAAACGACCTACAGTATTTCATCCGAACAGCCTCGACATATAATTTTCTGCTATACCATTTTTTATTAAATGAATTCTACTAAGTTTTTTTTGGCAAATAAATTTAGCGAGGATTTTTTTCTCTTTCCTTATTAATGACAGGTTTTAAAAACAATATTATGTTTAGTATGTATAAAATTCCATAAACAATATTACAAAGCTTTGGATTTTAGTTGTACAATGAAAAAATGAGGGACTGCATGATAATACATGCTCATTTTGAAATTTAAAGCATTGTTGATTTCTTTTACTATAGAGATATGCACAAAATGATGTTGCTCTGTGATGCTTTGCCAAGATTAAAAGCATGAGAGAGAGAGAGAGAGAGAGAGAGAGAGAGAGAGAGAGAGAGAGAGATCTGAGGCACATGTAGTAAAAATTATTACATACATTTGTCTTACTGTAAAAACTGTTTACAATGTAGATGTGTTCTGCATGTAAAGTTTACCTAAAATGAATCAATAAAATTCAATATACCGGTATATAAAAGATAAACTAATCTCAAAGAATTTACAATGTTCTGTGAAATAATCAAATCTTGAGAAGAATGTTTTATAGATATCAGGGAACATTAACCTAAAATCTGAACTAAAAGTTCTTTTCATCTTGCACTCTGATTTACATGCTCTTTCACAGGCGATAATCATATATAACGGTGAGCCAGACAAAAGTTCTAATTTTAATTAGACTGAATATTTACCATGTCAAATATATTTATTTAATTAAGCACAAGCCTGTCTGAGTTCTTTAATTCATTAATTAAGTGGAGATAATATGGTAAAGATCTGCTATTTTCAAATATTTAGGGTAAAGTTATCATCATGCAAACATGCACTCTAATTACAACATTCTACTCTTGTGTGCCTTTGGACCCCCACCTCTTTTAATTGCACTGTTTTACAGTGTGTGGTGTGTTGTTCAATACAAAATAAGACATACATATACATAATAATAAATAGAAATTCAAACGAGTAGTGTGCAAAACATACACGTGAAAATACATTGGACAGATAATATCCCGAGATTTCTCTGACTCAAATGCCCGCTTTTATATTGTTACGCACGTCAAAAGCGGAGGTTAGAGTCAGAGGAATGTCGGATTAGATTGAAAAGTGCACAAACACTTTGAAAAGAAAAAGTCAATACGACATATCCTGTATTGAAACATACCTTTATAATCTGTCATGCGTTAGTTGAGCTGAAATTTCCACTATCGCCGTCTTGCAGGCCATTCTTCTGACACACCGCTATCAGCTGTTGTTCGCAGTCAAAACATGGCGAGTTGACATGGTGAATCGTACGATAATTATTTCGATTAAAACTAAGCAGACTAATAAAAACTAACAACGTAATTATCGACCGAATTAACGAAATTGTTTCAATAAACACTCTGATTAACTATATAAAAAAGGAGTTCGGTTTTATGACCTGTACGAAATCTTTTCAGCAGGAGTTACTTTAGGTGTGAATTTTGCACTATTTTTTAAACCAATAACGAGGAATCAACATTTCCGGAAAAATCAATATTTAAACCCCGATATCTCCGCAATGCAGTATCCGATTTTAAAACGAATTGAAGTTTTGTATTTAGCTTTGCAAACTAAATAGTATGCTTATAATTTTATGTTTTTTATAAAGTTTTATGATCAGTACGAATTGTTACAGTAGAAGTTACTTTCAGTGTGAATTTTGCACTATTTTTGAAACCAAGAACGCGGCATCAAAATTTCCGGGAAAATCAGTTTTTAAACCCCGATATCTCTGTAATGCATCCTCCAAATTTTAAACGGTTTTCAACATTAGACTCAGCTTAAAAAGCTCTACAAAATACGTATACGTTTTTTGTTTGATCAAAAAATTCATTTTTTCAAAAAATTTGATTCGCTTCCAGTTTCGACCGCAAGTGACAGATTTTTATTATATAGCTTCATTACAGAGGTAAATTGACCAAATCATAACCATTAAAAATTTCAAGCCTCTATCCTAAAGCGTTTTTGAGAAAAGTCCCGGACAAAATGACTTTTTTAAAATTTTAAAAATGACGTCACGCCAAAACGGAAGTGACGTTGTCTTTAAAACTTTAACATCTTTGAGGGACGATAACTTGCTAAAATCTCTGGAAGTTTTATTGAAATCAGTTGAAAACTTTTTGAGTTATGAAGCAAAAAAGGAGTCAGAAAAAAAAGAAAAAGTATAATAATAATAAAAAGAAACCGAAGAAAAACAAAAGGGTCTTCCGTTGGAAAACGGAAGACCCTAATAAAAAGAAACCGAAGAATAACAAGAGGGTCTTCCGTTGAAAACGGAAGACCCTAAAAAGAAACCGAAGAATAACAAGAGGGTCTTCCGTTGAAAACGGAAGACCCTAAAAAGAAACAATAGAATAACAAGAGGGTCTTCCGTTGGAAACGGAAGACCCTAATAAACCTTGTCAGATATAAAGTGTGGTCTCGCTAGGGTATCTTCAGTGACATGGTCTCACTTAGTTGATTTTCAAAGACATTGAAACAGCTATACCACACTAACATCAATTCTTTTTACAACACTTTATGGTTTTGTGACGTGATTTCAGTTTCAGAACATTGTAAGCGAATCTGGCGGATAACTTTGCGATGGGTAGACTGTTTGAATTTCTGATCTGGTCTTTATTGTTTCTATCAACAAAAGGACAGGCGTTGTATGATGATATGGGAGAAAGGAAGAGGTCTGTAAACTTGGCATTACTTTCCATGAGAACCGACCTACAACAATTTAGTCAAGGTATTGAAAGGATGGTGGTGAAGAAACTCGAGGGTATCGAAAACATCATCCAGGCAAAGATGGACCAAATAGGGACAAAGGACAACAAAAGTATTTCCACTATTCAGACCGAACACCGACTCCTGAGACAGGAAATGCGTGTACTAAGATATCTGAAAAATATTCAGTCGATTGAACAACATTGCTGGTTTCGACTATGCTGACATTTTGGACTATTTTCCAGATACCAGAGGGAGGGATGGTGTTTATAATATTATGGATTTAAATAAAACAAAGGCTGTGTACTGTGATATGACCACTGGCAATGGAGGATGGACGGTAATCTCTTTCTCTCTCTCTCTCTCTCTCTCTCTCTCTCTCTCTCTCTCTCTCTCTCTCTCAGAAAAGAAATAGCTTTTTTAAAGATAAATTCTTTTTAAGTCAGTTCGTAAATATCGTCATTGTTTATGCACAAAACATATATTCATATATGCTTTTGAAAAATGGATGTTTGTAATATGTTGTCTTAATTTGGAACAGGTGATTCAGCGAAGAGTGAATGGATCGGAAGACTTTGAACGTAACTGGACGGAATACAAGAACGGGTTTAGATCTGCTGATCACGAGTATTGGATAGGTAATTCTCTCTCTCTCTCTCTCTCTCTCTCTCTCTCTCTCTCTCTCTCTCTCTCTCTCTCTCATACTCAACACTCATACAAGCTGTTTTAAATTACATTTTAATAGAAAAAAAATACGAAATTACGTAGTCATTTCAAGAAGCTAAAAGTGATTCCACATGCCACGGTAAATATTTCGAAAATGCTGTCGTTGGAAAAGTTGTTCTTCATTATCTTATCAATCTAATTGTAATTTAATATTCTTTGGATATCGAAATTGCATAACATGAGAGTTAAAAGCTTCACATGAAAACCTGTATACCCGTTTTCATTTTGCAAACAGACAATAAGTCCCTCTGCATAATAGTGTTTTAAAGTCGAAATCAAGACTTTTCTTGTTTACATTGAAATCTACATATTTATCAAAAAAATCTTTTAGTGCCCAGTTCTTTTATCATTACTCGTTTTAGGATATGTCATGTTGTTATTAACAAATTAGGGAGCGGTTAATTTGATAAAGTTGAAGATTGTGTGGTTTTCTTTTATTTATTTAGCACAAGAAATAAAAACCCTATGTGTACCTAATGATACCCCATTTTATTACATACTTAGTAATAAATACAGGTTTTTTGCATATGTGATACAGATGACGTCACAAAATCAGTATCGGCCTCCGGGGCTGATACAGGTTATCAGCCCTCCAGGGCTGCTACGTATCCGTATCACACCCCTTGCGGAACTCCTCTGCCTTTTTTCGCTTCGGTATTTTTGCATGTTTACAGACGAAAAATAAAACATTTCAGTTACAGTCGACATTTTTAAGTGCAGTTGAAAATTTCAAATGCTAGCAAATGTTTTAAAGCAGTCAACTTTTAAAACCTGATGAAGTTCCGTTCTGTAGCTTCATGTTTGTTAAAACAAAAAGAACTAATATTTTTATTAAATACGTGTACATGTGCAGACTTTTTTCAAATGATATGAATAATCTAATTGTTCAAGTTGATGGGTTTTCTTTTTAAATTTATTACAAAGTATGTAATAAATATAATAATAGATACCCTTTTCCATATCACAGCTTGTATCAGCCCTCGACCAATATCAACCCTCGGGCCTTCGGCCCTCGGGCTGATATTGGAGTCTCGGGCTGATACAAGCTGTGATATGGAAAAGGGTATCTATTATTCTCTATGTATCTGTATTCCAAGATAGCACCTTCAAATAATCAGATGGTAGATTTTCATGACGCTTTTCTAATATGTATACTAAATTTGTTTTAAATTACTCATGGTTTAAAGTATAGAGTAGTTTTTACCAAAAAAATATATAAGGCGACGTCCTCAAGTTCTATTTTCAGTTTGTGTGTGATTATTACCAAGCTTAAACAATATAATGTGTGTAATTTACGTAAAATGTAAAAATGCACAATAAAATGCTTTCTTAGGTGAATTATGCGTGATATGAAAATAGCGATCACTGCAGATGAAGTTAACATAACCCAAGTCATTAGCTAGGTTATATTAATTGTTTCTGGAGTGTTTTATTGTTTGATATACATCTTTCTGTACACAAATCAATTAATTCCTTGCAAAGAGTAAGTAAAATTAATTAAATTATTTTTAATGTACATCAGTACGTTAGATAAAATGAATAGCTAAGTCGTTTAACATTGGGATTTGAGTCTGATGTCATTATCACCGTGGGAAATGTTCCTCTCCTTGCACATGTCACTGACGTTGAGTGTCTTTGATCTGGACACTTAATTGACTTTCGGTTTATCCAAGTAACTAGTTTATTGAAGTTACTTTTTGCTATTATTTTTCTATAATCTTTATTGTTAAAAACAATTGGTTATCTATATGTGATTGTTGGCCATGTTTAATTATTCGGTGTTTGGAGAACTACGGTCAATGCGCTCTTACCACCGACTCCGGACGTAACGGAATATTGCTATAAGTTTAATAAATTTTATAATACGGAATACGAAATGAGTAGTTTCCGTGAGTCACATGTTGAAAAATTGAATTTACTGGGTGGGTATGATTTTTAAATTTACAGTAAATTTTGTATATACACCCACCCAGTAACTAAAAATATACTCAATATACAATATAAAAAAAATATACAAAATGGCACTGATATCGTAATTGTTATCAATGATTGATCGATAAACTGGTAAGAAATGGATCGTGTAGATTTCAGCCCTGCCAGTTTCTAGAGAGCTATGAATCACGATCGTTTTTGTCAAGAAATAGTGGAAATTACTTGGTATATGCGAATACTAATAAATAAACGAAATTATATTGACAAAAACTAGCAAACACACATTTTCAATTACAATAAGTTATATGGTAACTGTATTGAAAGCACAATGATCGATAAGATATTTAAAATTATACAGCAAGCAAGGATCTAATGGGAGGGACCTAGGGTTAATAAGGTGCGGAACCAGCAAACTTACAAAACATATATATTCAACGTTTTAAACTCACAGTCATGGTATTTGATACTTGTGGTGAGCCATTCTTAAAGTCATGGAATGCTGAATAAAAACTCCCTTTTCCTTTTTTTACATTTAATAAACACATATAAATAAATCAACAATACAACACAATATTAGACTGAAAACAATATGCACGAATAGCCTACCACATTGTTAAAGTTAACTGACACACAACACATTCATATACATACACCTATGCTCACATTTAACACAATCTGACACCAAAACACACTCTCTTCTCTTACACTATATAAAATCCACCCATCTATAATCCCTATCACTTATTTCCCAACCCTAACTATACTAATCTTTATTCCCTGTACTATACTCTATCTCTATCTAACCCCTTCAAACCCTTTCTTCTCTCAATTCTCTCTTCTGCTCTCGTCAACTCGCCAACTGTCTTCTGCTTAACTTACTTCCTCTCTTTCTGTATTGACAAAATGTAACCACTCGGACAAAAACGGAAAATTGATTAAACATTAACAAAACACCTTGATCTGACAAAAACGGGGATACATTAACTTACTAGGAGATTAATCAAACTTATTAAAACATTAAAGTAAACATAAACATCTATGTCCATATTAGAAACAAACATGCAATTGTGATATACATGATATACATGTATTCACAACAATACTGACCATATACCTCCTCCCTATTCGGAAAAATTCTGGATTTTCGCATGAGCGGAATAAGACTCATGATAATTGATTAAAAAAAAGATAGAGATAAAAGTTCGACGGAGATAAGAAAATAATTATGTAATACACATTCATTTTTTTTTTAAAGGAAATGACATGCTACATAGATTGACATCACTGAAGCCCCAGGAACTGCGGGTAGATATGGAGCGATTCAACGGTGAAAAGGCCTATGCTGTTTACTCAAGTTTTTCTGTCGGGGACGAGGTCAGTTATTATCAGCTACATGTGAATGGATACAGTGGGAATGCAGGTAACAATTATACAGAGTGTCTATCGTTCAGAACTTTTATCATTTTCTGCACGTCGACAGATCAAGTAAAATATTATGAAATATATTGATAAGTATTTTTTTTTTCGATTCTATATATTAATCATTTTCTTTTAACCATTTAAAGTATCAAAATATAGTTATTGTTGGCAACTATTTTCATTTGAGATACATTTATAAGTATTATGATTACATCTTTTATATTTATTGTTCTATTGACATAATGCACACATCATAACCATTGTGATTGTAGGGAATAGCCTGGATTACCACAATAACATGAAGTTCTCAACTTCGGACCAGGATAATGACCTGGACAGATGTTCCTGTGCCGACGGGTACAGTTGTGGATGGTGGTTCAACAAGTGTTACAAAGCCAACCCTCATGGACCGTACACCGACTCTGAGAAAACTGGCTGGCATTACAATGTATGGTTTCACTGGAAAAGTTCGTATATATCCCTGAAAACAATACGGTTAATGATACGTCCTCGAGCCTGACTTCGAAATGTCACGTTGCCAAATGTAGCAGTTCTCTCTATGTGCATTTACTTTATTTACCTGCATGTTTATTGTCAACATTGAACTCCTTTAAACCATAATATGAATATATAAACTTCGGTTTATTTTTTATAATTATATATAATTAGATTGATTTATATTTTGCTTTGTTTTATAATTATTATGATAAACTAGACTCTTGTTGCTATAGCAACAAAAAGGTCTTCCGTTCCTTATGTATTAATTTTTTTTAAAAATGCATTCCTCTTGTAAAAAGAAAATGGATAATATTATATGAAGGATTTTTGCAATAATTTTTTCTATGCAAAACAAAAGAAAATGACAAAAAGTCAATTTAAGAGTACTTCTTGTGACGAACGGAAGTTTTGCCGGATAAAACATAACATGATCAATTTTCTTCATACATTATTTTGTCTTTCCTCAAAGTTTGGTTGTTCAGTTTTTTGTCAGTTTTGAGATCGCATTGAGAAAAGGTTTCTTTTGGGTCTCAGGACTGGAAGCGGACAAACAGAAGTGAAGAAATACGTTTAAAGCGGTATTATTAGTACATTTATCTCCGATACATAACTGTTCATCAGACTGAAAAAAATAATTAAAGAAAAAATCTTAACTTCTAAACAGTTTGATTTGTTTGAACCCTTCTGGTGTAAACCGGAAGTGACGATCGACAAAATGAAACCCGAAAAAACACTTTAAATGTAATTTATTCCAGTAAGTTTCGTTCCTTGGTCTCTTAAAGTTACTGAAATCTCGCGGGTACAACATTTGTTTTAAAAAAGCTACCTGAGATATTTGTGATATCTCACCGGAAGTAGGATTTTTTTTTTGTTTATTAAACATCGCATAGAAGATAAATGTAGAGTTATACTAATATATTTATTTTATGTATAAAAAAAATATGTCAATAAAATAAATTATCAAGTGCTTCCGATGACGACCGGAAGTTACGACGAACAAAACACAATTGTTTGAATATATCTGGAGCTATAGCTCTATCATCCCACAAAGTCTTGATGCTCAAATATTTATCGTTCTAGAGATCTCGATATGACAAGCTTTTTGTCGCGGAGCAGGAAATTGACGACCAGATATAAATTTTGATTTCCTTTTGCCTTTCGTTGGAAACAGAAGACATGAGATAGGAAATGTTTGTATCATTCTGTTTATTTTATACATAATATTAAACAGTGCACTGACACTTCTAATATTGAATGTTATTTGCAAAATAACGTGCAAGTAGTACTAATTGGAGTATTTATATTAATTTGAATTGCAGATAACTTTGTACAAACGATTACACATAAAATGGATAATGGTCAATAAAAAGGATGATTCGTAAATACATATTAAACAGACTTTCTCATATTTCTTTTTATTTGGTTTATGTGTACATGACTTTTTTTAAACCTGTGTATTCTGAAATAATTTTTTATCAAGTAATAAAATGTATATTGATATCACTTTGAGTATTTGAGTTACTTTACTCATCAACAGCTCATATTTTTCTGCTATAGTTTTGTCTATTTTAAAATCTACAGAAAAAAATATGTCGTTGAAATACATAGTTAAGTTTCTTATTCTTATCATTTTAACAGACATTGACTAATTATATCAATATTAGCGCTGAAAGAGTATTCACGATATTGAAATTCTCACTTTAGATTTAACTTGAAAAATTTGAAGAACTTATAAAGAAATGGATTTTAGCTGATTCAATCAAGCAATAACAATAGGCGATAAAATGCAGACAAAATGCAGTAGACGATCCAGGATTTTTTTTCCAGCAAGAGGGGTGTTTATCACTAGCCCACCCACCCCAAATAACAAACAACCCTTTCCTCGAAGAAAACACAACACTTAATATTTTTCTTCTCATATTGTGGATGAATATGAAAAATTATTCACTCAGTTTAATATTTAAAAGTAAGAATTTATTCACGGTCTTTCCAGATCACAAAAACGATCCGTGATTCTCAAATAGTTCAATATTTTTTTTAAAAATTAAAATAGAAGGCGTTAGCTATCATATCCTCAATAAGGGCATATTTTATAGTGAACAAAACTGGAGTTCCAAGGATGTCCAAGTAGCGTAGTGGACAATTCAATCGCTTCTCATCTCTACGATTTACCTTTCAATTCCGTGATCGGCAGTAGTTGTTTCTGAAAGGGTTTGGTTGTTGCCTATTTGTTTAGTTTTACTTTTTTTTAATTTTGGACAACAAAAACGTCTTGCGTTGCAATGTGTCCTTTGTTCATTTAACGGAAAGTTTCAGACATGCGCAAGGTTTTGTAAAGCTTTTCTTTAAAATGTTATATTCATTCACTCTTCTACTGAGCAACACCAACATATCAGTGCCGTACGAGAAGAGATTCGATTTAATTATATTATTAATAAAGCTTAACGAAAATACCTGACGATTATATAAACACTGAGCCGGATGATTATGTCAGTGCCAAGGTGGCATTTTGATTTTTGTACCCGTACGTTTATGTTTCGAAACAGCCATCGAAACGTTCATATATGTGTTATGATGGACAAATGCTAACATAGTTTATTTCTACTTTAGGTATTGATGTCAGGTGAAATATTTACCTTTAAAATCTATTTTTATACCACTCAAAACAATTTAATTTCATTAGTATATTTGGAATGTTTGTATCCTTTTGTGAACAACATGTCTTGCAGCATTCTTCTTAATTTCATTCAGCAACAAGTGATTACTCAAAGTGAAGCAAAGCAAGTTGTTCTTTGATCCGAGTTTCTTGGTTTGAGTCAGATTCGTTTTCCCGCAAACTCCGTCTGTTTACGTCAACCCATGAAAACGAAATTGAAAGTAGACAAATCCTGCCTATCAGGGTAGCATCATATAACACAAAATCTATTTTGTACACATTCAGGTTAAATCTCGTTTTGCTTAATATACTTAAACGACAAAATGCTTCTGACTTACAAGCAATTTTGTTGCCCTACCGATTCTAACCCCAGATGTAATGCATTTGTTCTAATCCTCATCGAATTGCTGCAATTTAGGATATATAGAAACACTCCTAGACCCAGTATTTCTTAATGTACTATATTGATATAAACATCAATTAACCAGCATGATTATTACAGTTTTTTCAGAGAAATTTATGAACGTTTGGAAAGTTTCAAACTAAATATATGATTTTTAGTTAATCTTAATGTACAAAGTGTAGAAAATGCTGATGGAATAAATACACAAAGCATATGTACATATATTCGATATCTGTTTTTGGTGTAATAAAAGGGGAAAAGGGTAATCGATATGGTATATTTGCTAAAATAATACGTGATGCTCAACCACAAGTACTAAAGAATTACCATTTAAGCACCTTGTAGGCATACTGTGGAACCATTAAATTTCGTGGGGGCCAATTTTCGTGGATTGTTCAAGTTTTACAAGTTAGTAGGGACGTATTTTCGTGTATTATCTTATACCTACAAAATGAAATATGACTTATAACCCATATTTAATAATTCGTGAAGGGTGTCAATTCGTAGATGAGAGGTACTCATAATTTTCATGAAAATTGAGCCACCAAAAAATCTTATGATTCCACAGTACTGAGTTTTATGATAGATATTTTTACATTACAACTAAGAGAATATAAAAAAAAACCCAACTAATGAACGTTATTTTTATTTTAAAGGGCCTCTTATCAGCAGTCCATTATAATCTGGTTCACTTAGCTTTGTACTGTTGTAAATTGAATTTGTATTTTTTTTCTAAAGGAATAAATTAAGAGATAGATAAATTTCTAAATATGAACGCAAATAAAGCACCATAATGGATCAACCACAATTACAATTACTACAGTTTGGATCTTTTAAACTTATGTATTAATTTATGTTCTAATAGAGCAAACTAATAAAGTGGAGTTGATGTAAATATAGATGGTTGATTTTATAATATCCATAATCATTAACACTGGGAAAAGTGGTGTTTTACACAAAATGTAATCGTTTTTGTTACGTAGAACAGTTGCACATCCTATCGCTGTTATATCTTTTTAGAGCATATTGGCTTTTGGAAACTATTTCTAACTAAACATTGTCAGTATTAATGATAATTATTCCATGTACGACATTTCTACGGATTGCTTTATATTGCTTTACTTTGATGAATTTTCGACAAAACTCTGAGTTTTTCTGTATCTATCAAAATGACTTACAATTACCACATTGATATATGTTTTTATCGATACACCCTGTCCAATTTAAACACAAGTAAAAGATATAAATTCACATCTGTAGGTTCCCAAATTCTGACTTCAATGAGACTCAGTCAACAGAATACAGAATGATCTGGTTCAGACTCACAGCTTTAGTTGGAGCAGCATCTCTTTGTGTTGGCTGTTGGCCACTTCCTTGAGTCAATTACTGCTTTGCTAATTATGATATGTGTTTTCTTTTAAGTGACTTTATTTGTGTGAAAAAAAATAGAGAGAACTTTAACTATTCAAACATGGACTATTTTTGGAAAAATTGATTGAATATGATAGATTGATGAGATATTTAGAAAAGGCAATACTTTGTAGCATTTCTGTTAAAGAGTAAAAAATAAATACAAGGTGTAATGAGTTGGTCGATCTTTGATAGTTGATTAATTTATGAGAAGTTGAATATTTAGTAGGTTTAACGAGGCCGAGTACAGATCGATTACGCACGCTTTCGCGTTTCATTTGTATTGTGACGTCATCTTTTTGCTTGGTTGATGCCATGGCGTGATATTTAGCAACATTATTTGAAAGTAGCTCGTTTGATGCGTAAAATTGATATTATATTGTGGAATAGAAATAAATGTCTCGAAGTATACGCTATATTTGGGCTCAGGTCTAAAATGTGAAGAGGGTTCAGCAAGCCTAGCCCTCTGTCACGTTTTCTTATCCCGCCTAAATATAGATTAATTCATATATTTCAAGACAGTAACCATGTATTTTATATTAATGACCCTTAATGAACCTTAATATGTGATGTTATATATTTATTTTTTACCAAAATATGTCTGAATGTTTTAATAATACTATAAAGATCACCATTTCCGCTTCTGTTAAATACAAATAGCGAATATCTGACAAATCTCGGAAATTAGGCATACAAAAAACAACTTTGATACGACCCCTGGAACGAACTAGGAGGTAACAGGTTTTTTTTTTATTTGACCATTTGATGCCTTTTAGCAATAACTTTAATATGTAGAACAGAAAAAGAAATCCTTAGGGCAGAAGTTTTAAAAAATTGTAAAACATGTGCAAAATTGATGCATTTCAAGCAAAATCCCATAGGGTCCTATGTTAAAAATTAACAAACTTTGAGATGACCCCTTAAACAACGGTGTGGTAAATGTCTTATCTTAAAATAATAATTATCTCAGTAGAAATTCATGTAAAAATTTCTTATTCAAAAATCTAGAGCAGAACAAATTAAACCCGGCCTCGTTAAATAATAGGTTTATAGGTTTATATTTACTAATATATTATTTTGTGGGATAGTTAATGGGTGAATGAAAAGTAAACTGAATAAAGGTATGTTTAATTGATAAAAAAAAATGTGGGGCAAAGTTTGATGCTTATACATGTTTTCCGGTGTTAGAAATAGCAACAAGTAGTAAAAACGCTAAGTGGAGAACTTTAAAAGCTAAGAAGTGTTTTCAACTATAAATACTTTTATTCATTTTCATTTTATTGTGTTTTTATGTGTGTTTCCAATGCTAATTCTTTTTAATATTCAAACAAAATCTTTTTAGTTGATATCTGTAGATTGTTTGAAGAGATAAAAAAAAAATCAATGTCTGGACAAAAATCATTTTTGATCAATTGTTTGCACCACTGCGTTGCATTTGCATGAATAAATATTTATTGGTGTTTCTTATCTTTTATGATTTAGCATTCACGGCTGAAATTACAGAGAGAAACAAATAAGAGTATTGAGTATGAATATACCGCCGAACAAATGTACAAGGTAAGATATATTTTAAGGTATCCCACTCCTCAATGTTCTTGTATCAAGAACGTCTTGAGAAGTATATAATTTAAATCTGTAGATAAAAAATATTTAAAATGTACAAAGATAATGGGGGAAGGGGGTCAGTGTTTATCCCTCTGAGTTATGGGTGCAAAACAACGTTTTATATGTAACGTTATCAGGACGTTTTCAGATGAGTGGCAAGCAAAACTGACCCCTTTAAAAATAAATTGTAAAAACATGTTACATATATATCTATACGTATATCAATAGAAAGATAAAATCGTGATTTTTTTTTTAAATATTTAAGAATAATGCACATGTAAATTAATGCTAGAATTTATTTGGCTCTCGAAACATGCGGAAAATAAACAAAAGGATGCCTCAAAATGCAGTACACCCATGCATTTTAGCCCCCCCCCCCCCCCAAAAAAGCAGAATGCAACCAAATCAGCCATTTTGATTTCTGTACATTTTCAAGAACAAGTCCTTAGGCATCGTTTGATAGTATTTTCAGGGTACATTCGCCAGTTTTTTTTTTTAAAGAGCTATGTCACTCGCTAAAAATTGATGAAATTCTGCATGTGTAAACTCCGGATGTTTTTGGAGTTACCTCCCTTCATTTTAGAGTCTCACAAAATCAATTTTTAAAAAAAAATTCTACATAATTTTTTCATGTATTCGAAAGATGATCCTCTATATTATGCAATTAAGAATTTAACAAATTAATTTTCATGTATACAGCATAAAAATAGAAGGAAAATCCCTACCCATCATGCAGAGAAACCCCCCCCCCCCCTGGATTTTATACGAGACTGTGTTTAGCTACCTATAGCCAATTGAATTTGACCTGTTTGTGCCTAAAATATAATTTAGCCTGATTATGATTTGTTGTCAGTATTTTTGATTAAGCAACCTTATTTCTTCGAATAATGTTTTGATTATGCACAATGGTCCCACTGAATAGAGGGATTACGAAAGAAATCTGTCTGAAGCTGCATTATTTTTTGTGACCTTTTTGTACCTATTATAGACAATTTCTAAAACAGTTACAAATTGATTTGAAGTTAAAAAAACATGAATATTAAGAATTCTATAAAAATAATCCAATTTGCCTAGATATGTATTAACGAGGCCGGGTCTAATTTGTTCTGCCCTAGATTTTTGGATGAAACTCTTTACATGAATTTCTACTGATATAATTATTATTGTACGATTAAAAAATAAGACATTTACCACACCGTTTGTTTAGGGGGTCATCTCAAAGTTTGTTAATCTTTAACATAGGACCCTATGGGATTTTGCTTGAAATGTATCAATTTTGCATATTTTTTACATTTTTTCAAAACTTCTGCCCTAGGGATTTCTTTTTGTGTTCTACATATTAAAGTTATTGCTAAAAGGCATCAAATGGTCAAATAAAAAAAACCTTTTACCTCCTGGTTTTTTCCAGGGGTCTTATCAAAGTTGATTTTTGTATGCCCAATTTCCCGGATTAGTCAGATAATGGCTATTTTTTATTTGACAAAGGCGGAAAAGATGATCTATATAGTATTATTAAAACATTCAGACATATTTAAGTAATAAAAAAATATATAACATCACATATTAAGTGTCATTAATATAAAAATACATGGTTATTTTCTTGAAATATATGAATTAAGTTATATTTAGGCGGGTTAAGAAAACGTGACAGAGGGCTAGGCTTAATGAATCCTCTTCACGTTTTCGACCCGAGCCCAAATATAGCTTATACTTCGAGACATTTATGTTTATTCCACAATATAATATTATTTTTACGCATCAAACGAGATATTTTCAACAATTTTCGCTGAATATCTGCAGTTGAAACTATCAAGCCATGGCGTCAACCAAGCAAAAAGATGACGTCACAATACAAATGAAACGCTGCGCGAAAGCGTGCGTACTCGTTCTGTACTCGGCCTCGTTAAATATCATTTTGACATAGTAAAACATGGGGGTCAGTGATGTAAAATTTTAGATCTTCAGAGGTAAAATTCTCGCAAAATTTGGCTTAAAGATCGGACATTTTCTATCTATTCGCATAATTTAATTTATTTTATGCGTAATGTTATATGTGTGAATATAGATCATTAAGCGGTAGATGGCCCAGGTCCTCAGTCCATATTGTAATGCACAGTGCCAAAAAGATGTGTAAATATCTCGAATATACACTGCCATTATTTTTTGTATGACAATTATTGAAATCTATAAACAAATGAAACTATAGATTTAAATACATACTACTTTAAAAATCGCATTAACGGTATAAACATGATACTAAGATGTGAAAACATCATAGTATATAGCAGGCATAAAATCAAGAGGCATAAAACATAGAGGTAAAAAAATATTCTGTACTTTATACATTGTAAACTTCCCTAGCATTTTTGTTGCAGATTTTGATAAGAACGGTTGGTGGAATGTTCAAAATCTTCGATACTTGTGTATTTCAAGCAAAATCCCATAGGGTCCTATGTTAAAAATTAACAAACTTTGAGATGACCCCTTAAACAACGGTGTGGTAAATGTCTTATCTTAAAATAATAATTATCTCAGTAGAAATTCATGTAAAAATTTCTTATTCAAAAATCTAGAGCAGAACAAATTAAACCCGGCCTCGTTAAATAATAGGTTTATAGGTTTATATTTACTAATATATTATTTTGTGGGATAGTTAATGGGTGAATGAAAAGTAAACTGAATAAAGGTATGTTTAATTGATAAAAAAAAATGTGGGGCAAAGTTTGATGCTTATACATGTTTTCCGGTGTTAGAAATAGCAACAAGTAGTAAAAACGCTAAGTGGAGAACTTTAAAAGCTAAGAAGTGTTTTCAACTATAAATACTTTTATTCATTTTCATTTTATTGTGTTTTTATGTGTGTTTCCAATGCTAATTCTTTTTAATATTCAAACAAAATCTTTTTAGTTGATATCTGTAGATTGTTTGAAGAGATAAAAAAAAAATCAATGTCTGGACAAAAATCATTTTTGATCAATTGTTTGCACCACTGCGTTGCATTTGCATGAATAAATATTTATTGGTGTTTCTTATCTTTTATGATTTAGCATTCACGGCTGAAATTACAGAGAGAAACAAATAAGAGTATTGAGTATGAATATACCGCCGAACAAATGTACAAGGTAAGATATATTTTAAGGTATCCCACTCCTCAATGTTCTTGTATCAAGAACGTCTTGAGAAGTATATAATTTAAATCTGTAGATAAAAAATATTTAAAATGTACAAAGATAATGGGGGAAGGGGGTCAGTGTTTATCCCTCTGAGTTATGGGTGCAAAACAACGTTTTATATGTAACGTTATCAGGACGTTTTCAGATGAGTGGCAAGCAAAACTGACCCCTTTAAAAATAAATTGTAAAAACATGTTACATATATATCTATATATCAATAGAAAGATAAAATCGTGATTTTTTTTATATATTTAAGAATAATGCACATGTAAATTAATGCTAGAATTAATTTGGCTCTCAAAACATGCGGAAAATAGACAAAAGGATGCCTCAAAATGCAGTACACCCATGCATTTTAGGCACCCCCCCCCAAAAAAAAAAAAAACCAAATCAGCCATTTTGATTTCTGTACATTTTCAAGAACAAGTCCTTAGGCATCGTTTGATAGTATTGTCAGGGTACATTCGCCAGTTTTTTTTTAAAGAGCTATGTCACTCGCTAAAAATTCATGAAATTCTGCATGTGTAAAATCCGGATGTTTTTGGAGTTACCTCCCTTCATTTTAGAGTCTCACAAAATCAATTTTTAAAAAAAAATTCTACATACTTTTTTCATGTATTCGAAAGATGATCTACTATATTATGCAATTAAGAATTTAACAAATTAATTTTCATGTATACAGCATAAAAATAGAAGGAAAATCCCTACCCATCCTGCTTTTTCACCAGTGAACCCCCCCCCCCCCCGCCCCCCCCCCCTGATTTTATACGAGACTGTGTTTAGCTACATATAGCCAATTGAATTTGACCTGTTTGTGCCTAAAATATAATTTAGCCTGATTATGATTTGTTGTCAGTGTTTTTGATTAAGCAACCTTATTTCTTCGAATAATGTTTTGATTATGCACAATGGTCCCACTGAATAGAGGGATTACGAAAGAAATCTGTCTGAAGCTGCATTATTTTTTGTGACCTTTTTGCACTTATTATAGACAATTTCTAAAACAGTTACAAATTGATTTGAAGTTAAAAAAATGAATATTAAGAATTTTATAAAAAATAATCCAGTTTGCCTAGATATGTATTAAATATCATTTTGACATAGTAAAACATGGGGGTCAGTGATGTTAAATTTTAGATCTTCAGAGGTTAAATTCTCGCAAAATTTGGCTTAGAAATCGGACATTTTCTATTTTTTGCATGATTTAATATATTTTATGCGTAATGTTATATGTGTGAATATAGATCTACGCTTAAGCTTACCAAAAGGTCAGCGGTAGATGGCCCCGGTCCTCAGTCCATATTGTAATGCACAGTGCCAAAAAGATGCCAAAAAGATGTGTAAACAATTCGAATAGACACTGCCATTATTTTTTGTATGACAATTATTGAAATCTATAAACAAATGAAACTATAGATTTAAATACATAATACTTTAAAAATCGCATTAACGGTATAAACATGATACTAAGATGTGAAAACATCATAGTATATAGCAGGCATAAAATCAAGAGGCATAAAACATACAGGTAAAAAAATATTCTGTACTTTATACATTGTAAACTTTCCTAGCATTTCTCTTGCAGATTTTGATAAGAACGGTTGGTGGAATGTTCAAAATCTTCGATACTTGTGTAGACAAAGAGGAAATAAACCAAGGGCCATGGGGAGATAAATAAGGACTATCTGATTCCAAAAGAAGTTTGTTCAAGGAAATTTTCTTAAAAGTATTAGCAGTTAAATATTTAGAAGTAATGCCAAACTTTACATTTGGCAATTTATCAATCCATAGAGTCGGTTCTTCAATGGTTTCTGAAAAACAGTGGCGATGAATTTGTAGTTGAAGAGCATCAGAATCTTCAAGAACATTCAAAGCAATATTAGCTGCCTCCCCATTCCCTGAATCACGACAATGTATTACTAAAGGTTTTTGAACATTTTTTGGAAGTAGAACACACTACTGAATAAGCTGTATTTGCTGATGTCGAATTCTTTGACTTCATGTTTCATTATGACAGTTGCTATGTATGGAACATTTTGAAGTAAGATCGATTCCTACTTCTCTGATGGCTACACAGGAATTAGAGGATACAAGATGAATCAAGTCGTTTCAGAAGTAGCCCCAATTTCTGTCAACAAGATGAGGATGAAATCCCAAACGTAACAAAAATTTTAGGATTCAAGTTGCCACAACTTCCAAGAAAAGGGAACAAGAGGCCCATGGGGCCACATCGCTCACCTGAGCAACAATGGGCGTTCAAAAGATATTGTGCCATATGGTCCCTCGGTAGAAAAACAAAAAATAAATATTGTAAAGTATTCGAATTTTACACTTTTTTTGTATACATGTAATCTTTGACATTGTACCTTCATGAAATACTATTTTTTACCAGAATAAGAAAATTCTACACAAGATATAAAACTAAACATTTGGTAGAGGTATACTGTTAAGTTGTTAACTTCCAAATCCCTATATTTTCGTTCTGCCCCCCCCCCCCCACTTTGTAAAGCGATCAAAATATATGAGTGCATATAGTTGCATTTTTTTCATCAACTACTCAGTACTTACTAGTTATTGTTTTAAAAAAAAATAATAGTTATTGTTTTTTATTTTAAAAACCCTACATGTATAGATGTGAAGAAGAAAATTGTACCTCAATGTGCTCAATTTCTCAAATTAAAAACATTCAAAAATTTTATTTGTCTTCTCCATTACAATTAAATGACTGTTATTTACTTCGCGTACAAACCAGGATAATTATCCGCTGTGATATTCTTAGGAATAGCGATAATTACTTTATCCCCGCAACAGAAATGTGTCAGAAATATGGAAACTGTTTTAAAGATGTCGTTTTTATTTACTCGTGTCTGAAAAACTATCAAAATTGATGTAGATTTCACATTATTTATTGTATAAAGAGAGGGAGAGTAGATATATACAGAATACTGTGGAATCATTAAATTTCGTGGGGGCCAATTTTCGTGGATGACTTAAATTTTACAGATTCGTGGGGACGTAATTTCGTGTTTTCATATATATCTACAAAAGGGAATATGACGTGATTACCCTAATTCATCAATTCGTGAAGGATGTTATTTCGTGGATGAGAGGTACCCAAGAATTCCACGAAAAATGAGCCACCACGAAATCTAATGATTTCACAGTATCATTATTTTATTTTGTTTGTACAAGTATTTAACATACTCTAATTCATAGAGATTTTCTAATGTTCAACCAAAATTTCAGCGTCAATTGTAGAATTATAAGCAAGATACAGAGCTCACAGTTCGCCTAGGTTTGATTCATATTTTGTTCACATGAGTTTATTACATTCAGCTTATGATTTTTAACTTGGTATTTCCTATTCAGCATTTAAAATGGAAAAAAAGAATGGCCTAAGATTTTATATTCTTTTATTCACTCAATACCAGTTCACTGGTATTTGAGGTTCAAAATCAGTTTATACAAATGTACACAAACACAGTGAAGGATCACATGTACAGTAGGAGTAATAATGACGAAAAAATGTTAAGTTTACAATACAATAAGATGTTAAAGTTGGTTTCTGAACGAACAGACTTTGAAAATTTTCTCAATAAATATTGACAAATTTTTTACTTTTTTAATCTTTAGTTTTTAAGATCTGTGTACAAACATAGAATTGTGAGCAAATCTCTGTATCTTGCTTATAATTTGAAGCTTAACACTCAAATATGGTTAGTTATTAGAAATTGAAAACAATTAAACACAAGAAACATTCACTATAACAAATAAAGAACACAATTTATTTTTTCGAAATGAATCATATAGATACATGTATATACCTACATATTTCCGTCAGCAATGTCAAACTTTATTTAAATTGAATAAACTCGAGAAAATGCCCAGCATCGCAACAAAACCTATTGCATTAATCTACCATTACGCAAAAGATAATGCCGATCGAATTACCGGTAGAATGAATTGTATTTCATTATTATTTAATACATCAGATTTTGCTTAATTTGCGCAGGTATACAGTTAACTGTTTGATTTACCAAAGTCTCTGTTTGATTTGATACGTAAAAATCACGAAATAATACAGACGATTGTTCCCAGGTTACAAGCAGAAATAATGAAAACGAAACGAAAATCGGAACAAGCTAACACCAACGTCATGTGTGAAAACTGTCAACGCATTGAAATATTTAGCCTCAATTTACTTCACAAAATCGGCAACGATATATTTTGCATGTTTCAAAAATTTCCCTTCATACGCGAACTGTTGCACAACAAGCAAATTCATCATAGTCAGATCGACCCTTTTTCTTATAATGTCATGGCTGCTTTAAACAAAGAACCTCGTTTTAGATATATGGAATACGAGTCTAGGTAAAATGGGTATGCAAACCCGGGCCGTGGCAAAATAAAAGCCAAGGCAGATCGACAATCGTCAATTCCAAATACGCATTATTTTGCAGCAATATTTACAGCGAATACAAATATACTAGTCCATCAAATATCCTGATATTTTAATGAGATTGGCAGATTAATATCTGCCAATCTTTGTTTTGCCCAGACCAAGTCTTGCCTACCCATTTTACCGGATGCCGGATTACCGGATGCCGAGCCCGAAGCTATTAAACTGATTGAAACACCCATTTCCTTTATTATTATTTTCGTAATAACTCAAATTTGACACAGAATTAGCACTTAATTTTTGCAATTTATATTTTCCTTCCCATAAGGATAATTTATGCTAAACTACGTTGAATTGGAATCAGTAGTTCTTGAGAAGAAGATTTTTAAAAATGCACCCCCCTTTTTCTACAGTTTCAAGGTTTTCTCCGCTTTGAATACAGATCGGACTTTTATTTTTGCAATTTATATTCGCCCTCACATAAGGATGCTTTGTGCCAAATTTGGTTGAAATTGGATAAGCGGTTTTAGAGAAGAAGATCAAAATGTAAAAAGTTTACAGACGGACAGACAGACAGACGGACAGACGGACAGACGGACAGACGGACGACGGACAAAATGTGATCAGAATAGCTCACTTGAGCTTTCAGCTCAGGTGAGCTAAAAACATAGTTTGCTATAACAAAATCTAAAACATTAATGCTTTTGTGAAAATAATCAGCCAAAACTTGAAAATTCAAAACATGGTTTCTCTTGCACAACTGATCAAGATGAAAATGGGAGTCCAAAACTACATCTTTAAATGGTTACAACATATCCAATTATTGTTTAACTACAAACTAAAAGTTGTGTGTGTTTCTGTGACGTACAAAATACAACAAAAGTGCATTCAGTGCTTAAAATATATGAATAATGACTGGGATTAAGGCATCATTGAGTATACTAGCCCCCTAAAACAAAAAAATGATGCCCGATGCGAAGCATGAGGCAATATATTTGTACAAAGGGGGCTAACAACAATATTGCCACGCGGGTATGACACTTTCAGCGATCGATTGAGTAAAATTTGCTCTTGTTAAAATGATAAAATCTAAAGGCGTATAATGTCACAAGCAAATCTCTGAATATATCTTCAATTTCTCCTCTTGTTACATATCTTATTTATTGATGACATCACAGACGTGTTTAATAGATTAGATCAATATCAGGGAACAAATCATCTGAATAATACTGAAAAAATCTTCTTTAAAAAGATACCCCGGATTAATATGAATGTCATTGAGGATTTAATTAGGATTATACAGGAATGCAAATTCTTGGGTTTGTTATGTTAACAAACTTCCACATTGCGAACCGGTTGCTAACTTTCATTGACTGATTGCCTATTGTAATGTGATTTTGTTTTAAAATTTTGAATTATGCTGTTAAAAAAACAGCAAGCATAACCAATAGGTATATTTAGTATGTAAACTTTTTTGAATCTAGAGATCTGATGATAAAATGCTGAAACAAATTATAAACAATTTATGAATACACGGTATTACATGAAAAAAAATAATTAAATTTTAGCATTTCACACAATAATGCATATGTGTATCATAGCTATAATAGAAAATACATTGGCTATAATTAAAATTCAAAAATTCCAAAAAAAGTGCACCCGGTATTGAAGTAGCCCGGGACAAGTAATGGAATGTAGGTAGTAAGTGGAAAAATTTAATTGAAAAATTAAACTACGCTTTATAGGAGTAATGTGTACTTAATGGAAGACCAGATTAATATTAAATTCATTACATAAATGATAAAGGTACACCGATACGTTAACACGAGAAAATATGGCGCCTACAACCTACTGCAACAGTCATTACCAGGGTGATTTATGTTTTATTTTATAAACATGTCATGGCAAAAACAACTTATAAAATGAATATTTTAGACATGTAGATGCATAAAATGCATGTACTTACAATTTGAGGGGACAAGGATGTGACATGGAAATGTGATAAGAATGAAATTGTGTAGCACTGTTGCGGGACTGCACGTACACAATGTGGAAGTGTTCCACACAAAGAGGAATAACTCTCTGACTGTATAGAAAAAACATGATCAAGAAAGATAATTGTTATTTCTTCTACATAGATATTTATTTCCGTTACCGTTAATCAAAATAGATTAATTGAAATGATGGAAATATTTTCTCATTGTTATCCTTAGCCTTTCAATGTTTAAAACAAATATAAATAGGCTAGTCAATATTTTCGGACAAACTAATATCTTAATCATTTACAATTAGTCGATGTAGATATATATAAGGAGAGTATCATGCTGATTACAACTAGATACAACTACAGCCTTCTGATGGGTAAAAATCTTGGATTTTTATGCATTACTGACCGACATCGATATATTTTTATTACATTACACTTATGATTTTTATACTTATTATTACTATTATTATTATTACACCCAGTAAAGCATGTAAAAGCATGTAAATACAAGATTTTTGCATATGCGATACAATTAACTTTAAAATACCTGTATTAGTCTCAAGAGCTGATACTGATTCTTCAGGGCAGATGATATTTTTAAAAAAACCATATTAAGTTAACAAAAGAATTATCAGTAGTTTTAATTTCAGTAGGTTAATTATTGTCACTAACAAATAGAATGCCGGTATGGGAATTTTAAGACCATGTTAATTTAAAATATACGTTTACACTAACCTGAAAGTGGAACATATTACATCTTAAAGGTTTGACATTTGATATCTGGAATAATAAAAATTGACATGAAAAATCAGTGTTTTATAAATAAGTTTAACGTTAAATTAATTTTAAAAAATAAATAAAAACTGCTTCATTATTTTGATCATTTTAAACAAGTAATTTAAACATTTAACATTTATGTCAAAAAGGGAGGAAATGCCCCTTTTTGAAAATGACCGCATTTTTTAGTGTTTTGAATGTTACTGCGTATTTTCCAGGACGATTTAGTGAGTACGACACTCTTAGGATTCGGCACATGGAGCTCCTGTGGACAGGAGATGCTACACCCGAATAGAAAGTACTTGATATTCAGTAATAATTCAAGTCCTATTAAATTATCCTTGAGTCCTTTAGGCAGAAACGTATTCAAATTAATAATTATCAAACACGAAAGGATACATTGTCTTTTACTCTGGTCCTTTAAATGGTATGGTTTTAACAAGATGTAGTTTCCTACACGAGAAGGCTAAAATGAATCCAAAATATACTTATAACATCTGATTGTTTTTAAAGGTAGAAAAAAGTTTTTCATAAGAGATTGTCATTTCAGATCAATCATGACTCGGATACTTTTTTTTAATTGACCCGAACTAGCAAGTAATGAGTGTAACGCTCCTACTCATTTCTGTAAAAGGGGTGGGTTCTGTCAAATTAGTATCGAAGGCCAATGTACTCAGGGAGACCTCGACGATTGTTATTACCTGTAATTAAATGAAATCATAAATAATAAATATTTTCTATTCTTCGATAAAACATTACTACATACGCACAGTTTTATTCTGTTATACCATATAAATATAAATAAACTAGTAGACTAATTGTTCATGGAAAAAAAATAAAAGGGAAGGTCTTCCCACCACTAATTTTTCCTCTTGCTTCTTTGAGATCTATTCAGGAAATCCTGAAATTAAAAATAATAGTTCTCTTCTCTACAATCCGAGGACCCTTGAATCCAAAGGAGAGAGGTCTATCTGTACGCTATGTCAATTTATCGCTTGTTACTACAGGCAAGGTGAAAAATGTTTATGTAGTAAATGTGATGATAATAGAACGAAGAGCAGATGACGATTAATCGATCGTTTCATCCGTATTGGATACCCAACATTAAGATGCGTTTTAATATATCGACACTAAGTGGTTTGTCAAGATGATATTATTTCTTCACCAAGAAATACACAAAATCAGTGCTGCTTTTTATTGAAATAAATTAACGCACTTGAAAAGAATGTTTAGAGTTTAGTCGAAAAAATTGAAACTTTTACGTACAATAAATCGCTGTTACTAACCTCTTTAGTTAATTGGATATATCTAAAAAGAATCCAATGTATGCTCAGCAACCTAATAAATACTTTCTCGATTAAAATTATTTTTCTTTTCTCGTACATGTAAGCTTACGTAGTATTACAATTTACACATAAATAATAACTCGAGAAATTTGAATTATCAAAATATGATATGAAGTAGATCGGTAAATAACTGCATTCTTCTTTTTTGTGATTGCAGCAAATTACTTCTAATTTAGGACATTAAGCTTTGGCGGAAACGAAAATGATTTATGTATGTATATATTGATCATGAAGATCAATGTTTAGCATATTTCATTTGGCTTAAATTGCCTGTGCTTATTAACAAGCATGATATGAAGAAAGGATGCACTGGTTATGTTTATTAAAAACAATATGACCGTTTTAAGATGAGTTCGAGAGAAAAACATACTCTAATGCTTATTTTTAAGTTTATAACAATTAAATGTCTCTCAATGTAACTTTTTTGTATCATGAAGTGAGTAATTTAAGTAGAATTTTGAAAAGGGGGTTAATGTTGAAACACTTATAGATTATTTACCCCCAAAAAGACAATTTTTTTTCGCTTTGCGGGTATTTTTTTCAATATCATTTTAAAACTATTTATAACATAGCATTTCTTTTTCTCGATCTTAAATGTTTACTGCAAGCTGCTGAAAATCATAATATGTTTCGGATGAAAAAATGAGAGACAGGTCACCTTTTTCTTGTAATCAATTAAATGATGTACTGGTAATTGACCTGTACATGTACCTTAGGTTAACTCCCACTCCTACCCCAATCATTTTTTTCAAAGACGTAAATTAGATGCACTTGTGTAAAAAAAAATATACTATCAACAAATTAGAAATTGAATTCCAAAATTAATTGTTTATACATATATTTTTATTTTCAATGCATTTAATGGTTCGATACTAAAAATGCTGATTTACCTTCATAATTCATTTTGAAAAAAACATTTCAAAGTTGGTAAACTTGGATCCAAATTTAACGCACTTTGAACATCTTTTTAAAGTGCAATGCTTTGGTCCCGTATTTAACGCACTTAAAAAAAATTCAAAATCTATTGAAAGTGTAATAAGTGCATTGCTATATAAGAACCAATGTTGCTAGGCAAAATGACAATTTAAAAAATCAAACCAGAAGTATAAAATTGGTTTTGAATATAACACACGTATCGTACCGTCATGTGTTTCCGATAGTCATGTGATTCCGATTGTCTAAACATAATCCAACTTATAAACTAATATTTGGAAAAAGAAAAATACTAGTGAATCAAAAATGCATAGGATAAAACTTTTGGGGTTCGATAATTATCAGATTTCAACAAATATACATGGCTAATCATTCATTGAATTATTCTTTCCCAAAAAAACCTTCAAGGGTCAATCAAAAAATACGAAGACTTTTACTATAGCTATTTTACCTAACGTCATATTATTGCTAACTTTTGTAGACATAATTAATTAATCAATATGTTCAAATAGTTTGATAAAAAAAAAGTTTATGTCTTTATTATTAAAAACTATTAAATTTAATCCTGTCAAAATTAGGTCATGGCGCACAATTAAAACTAATGTTATGTCAACAATAAACCATAAAATGGCGAAAGTAATCTTCCTACGAATTGGACTATAATTATAAACTGAAACCTCAAATTAAGTATTGTCTTGCTAATTTATGTTCCAAAAATTGACGAGATATATTGTTTTGTTGAACGGATATCGGTTATAAGACATATAGTCCTATTTAAAATTGACTAAAAATGTTAACGTCACCGACGTCACGGCGCAATGAAAGATACAAACAATATCGATTAAGCACGGCCAACAACCCATAGAAATAGTACAAATACTGAATTGTGCAAATCATATGTCAAAATTGATTTGCACATATGTATTTGACGGCAATACATTTTGTGGGTGTGGCAGTAACTGTATTTTGGACATTAACAAGCCCGAAAATATAGCGTATATGTATTTGGACAAAGAATGGGTAACGTCATTCAACGTGCAGGGTTTTCATACTGAAAACGAAGAGACATGAGGTAAAAAAAAAAAGAAAAAAAAAAAGAAAATGTTAAGAGCGCAAAAAAAAGTTAGATAAAGCTCAATGCCAAGGGGAGGCTTCCACGCATCTTAGAAATGTAGTCAAAAATCACTTCCGTGTATGAATAACAAGAGGTGTATACAAACGTCAGTTTAGTGAAAGGTCACGTGACGTGTGTCTCAAGATTCCAAGAAAACTATATAATCTTCTAGATCTATAGGTAATAGAGAAAGTTAAACCCGTTCAAAATAAATAAAAAAAAGATTAAACAGATTTTTATTTATATTATTGTACTGTAAAAATAGACACAAAGTAGTCGGGAATAGGCGTCGTTGGTTCGATGAATAAAGCACGTACAACATTTCACTTCTAGGATCAGAATCCTGATACATGTAAGTGTTACTATTTTGATATACATTTCGTTGAAACAGGAAAGAAACAATCTTTCAAAACATATCGGTCAAAAATATATCAGAGAAAGAAAGAGAGAGAGAAAGACAGCCAGCCAGAAGGAATCGTGATAATATTTCAAAATTAGTTTTTACAACTAAATAAAGCATCTAAAATATGACACAGCAATGACACAACAATTGATTGCATATTTTGTTTCTTTTCCAATGTGATAATATCTTAATTATGTATTTACATGTACAAGTTAATGTCTACAAAATGACAAAAATACTTAAATGTGAGAATGACAATCCCAATGAAACTAAATCAAATGAATATTAATTTAAAAAAAAAAAACCATTGGTACAATGTAGTTTCTTCATAAACGTAATTCTGCAAAAATTGTTTAATGCATGTAGCATTTTTTGTCTATAAAAAGTATGGAGGTAGCGGCAACCTTCACCTTGTCCCTGGTTGCTATGTGCCTCATCACGCACGTACATGTTATGTAATTTGATTTTACAAAAAATACAATAACCTTGAATATTTTGTCTTATCACATTATTGTTGGTTCTCTGTAAAATAATGAAGTTTAACCTAGATCATACATCAACCAATCTTCCTTAACAACCCGACCACTGACTAGAAAAAAATCAGTCACCTTCTATTTGATACACGATGAACTATAAAAACAGATATCAATGGAAAAAAAATAGTCGTTGTTTTTGTTAAGTTCCATTTCCATGACATTTGAAAAATACTGATCAACCATTTACTAATGTTCAATAATTTAACAAAGCATTGTCTTTATTCAGAATTAAGGATGTTTTGATATATCTTCTTTGATTTTTGTATTGAGTTAGTTTCTAAATAATATTGTTTAACACATCTAACTAATTTTTCACACATATTGTGTTAATTTTACTCCAATAATCGTTTTTATTACTTTCCTATTTACAATCACTCCCAACCAATCGCCAATGTAGGTCTCAATACAGCACGTTACTAATTAAGCGACCAACGCTGTTTGGTGGATTTTTTTTATAAAACAAACAACGATTTGGGGATATTTTGTCGTGGCTGGCTGCTGTACACTTAATTGGTTTAAAGTGGTATTTATTTAAGATGAACACATTTCAAACGCACGAACAAAAGGCAACGGCATGGCTTTATAGGAAAATTCGCTCACTGAAACAATCAGAGTGCGTGCTCAGTTTAAGGAGGTTGGGTGGTCAACAAAACTAAACATCAGATCTACGTAAGATTTAGAAATATGATTTGTTAAGCTACTAACCATTATTTTAGAAGAAAAAATCAATTTTTTTCTTCGTTTAAACTTTTGTAAATGTTAATATAGAAATCTTCTAAAGGAGACCAATATAGTCTATAATTGACCACTACCATCGATCATTATAAATGAACCGGTCATACCCACTTATACATTTTTTTCTGTAGTTTTATTTAAGTCTGTTATATAATAGAAACAATAAATACATGAATTATTTGGGGACAATTTTACAGGGGGGGGGGTGATAGCGAGGGATAATATTTAAATTCGCTTGTCGGGAAAGAAGGGAGGGGGTCCGAGGCTTATTTTCAGTAACTTCACTAAGTGATTTTTTTAGTTTGAATTCAAACGACCCCCCCCCCTTTCAATCCACGCATGCCTTATGTTCCAAACATTGAGTAAGTATCCATTTTCTAAAATTTTGTCAGAACATTTCCTACCTAGTATTTACATCTAGTATTTCTGTAATTTGCATTTTATCAAGAAAAAAATATGCAGCGAATTATACGTGTATCAGATTGAAATTATCATTGATATATCCAAATAATCCTTTGTGACAAAAAAATACAGGCAGTTCAAAGAAGATGGGGGAATAAGATGGCGCTAATGCCCATTCGGTTTAGTCGTAAAATACCATTTTTAATTTATTTTTCCCAATTAAATATATTCAAATATATTTAATACATAGCACAATTCTTAACTATATTCAGTTTTTGTTATATTTAACAAAATATAAGAAAAAAAATATTGGTTGACATTTTTGTGTAATCAAGCCCATCACATAAAAACCCTAGATATATAAGGTTAGCTGATGACAGATACTCTGACTACTGAGCCATTTCAGACACAACAAAATAAGCTGTTTAAATAGTATGCGTGACTTTGGCCACGAATTTATGGACTTGTATTATTTTTCAAAATGTTGAATTGTTGAGATACAAAATGCAATTTTTAATGTATAGTGGATAATCTCTTCACGTTTTTGTTGATTGAAATCAAGACCTAATTTAAACTATGATAACATTATGGAGCAAAGATCCACTCTATAAAAGAAAATGCCTTGACTTTTTAAAAGATGACACCATTTGCAGGTTTTGATACGTATACCCTGTTTGAGTCAACATATTCCAAGTATTAAACATATTTATAGGCTACATATCAATGATATGTTAAACATGTACTGTTTTAAATGATTAAAAACAATATATCAGGTTTATTGATATTTTGATTTTTCAGTAGCTTCTCCGACGATGTGTGGGAATTTTACACGCCTTATCCAATCATCTTCTTTAATGAAAACATAAATTTTATGACATGTATACATATGTACATGTACATGCATGTACACACCATTGTCCACATATTAATTTGATGAAAACATAAATTTTATGACATGTATACATTTGTACATGTACATGTATGTACACACCATTGTCTACATTTACCTGCGTAAGACATGAAACCAGTTCAGTTTTTACTTATCAGATTCACGTGAAGAACAAAGTTTCCACTGCGCTGAGACGATTTCTATTTGTTTGCTTTGAAAATCCCGATCCCCTCCCATATTGGAGTTACATCAGTTCAATTTTGTATCATTTCTTGTAGGAGTGTTTGAAAAGCATTTTACAAAACGTATAAACATGAAATGTGCGATACAAAATTGAGCAAATAAAATAAATAATCGTCATTGGTGAATCAAATAACACATTAGAAATCTTTGAAAATGCAATTGCTTAATATTCGAGCATTTTAATGTTATACATTCTCAATACTCAATTGCAAATACTTGTTCACAGTATATATATTTTATTGTTTCAAACTTAAGAAAATTTGGTCAAAGATATTTTGATTTAGGATACGTCTAAGATAGCTTTGGCTTACATCTTAAGATCTGTCTAAGAATGGTCATACATGTAAGATATGTCTTAGGATATATCCTAGGAGATGTCTTAAAATAAATCTTAAGATACTTTCATGAACATGGTCACTGAGTTCTAATCGACTGTTTGAGAGTGATAGTAATTGTTTTTACTCCATTGTCAATTGACTTTTAGCGATACCTAAGATGTTAATCGATCGGCAAATTTGTTTGTTTGTTGTTTTTGTTTTTTGTTGGTTTTTTGCACCCAATTTGAATCTAGATATATTATGTTTCAGGAGGGAATATACTATATAGTCAAGATAGACCTTGGCAGCTATTTTCAAAACTGAAGACTAAAAAATACTGTGCGTCAAGCATCCACGACTAACCATATAACATATTTAAAAAAGTCTTGATCGCAAAAAATCTTAAATAGCATACTTCGCACAAACGCATACATGTATGTAAATCTGAATTAGTGGATATGGTGTTTTAAAAAATTCATTTTGGTTTACTTAGCTTTCCTATTCGATTACTTTAAAGAACGCCATGATATTTTCTATCTCAAAATGAAATTGATTTTTTTGGTAAAACCTGTTTAAACCACTCAAGTCAAGTGGACGAAATTTATATGAGTTCATTTATAAAACCACCGAGTTTTTGTTGTCATTTTTAAAGCTCTAATCGAATGTTTGCGAGTAAAAGTAGTGCTTTTACTTCCTTAAGTTTAGCGATACGCAAGCTGTAAACCGATTGGCAGATTTTTTTTATTTTTGCACCAAAATTAGATATCAGGACGGAATATGAAATATAATCAAGATAAACTTTGTCAGATATAAAGGATGGTCTTGATAAGGTATCTTCAGTGACATGGTCTCACTTAGATGAATCTAGTTGGATCGTTTCCAAAAACATTGATACAACTATACCACCCTAACATCAATTTTTTACAACACTTTATGGTTTTATGACTTGATTTCATTTTCACAGCATTGTAAGCGAATCTGACGGATAACATTGCGATGGGTAGACTGTTTGAATTTCTGATCTGGTCTTTATTGTTTCTATCAACAAAAGGACAGGCGTTGTATGATGATATGGGAGACAGGAAGAGGTCTGTAGACTTGGCATTACGCTCCATGAGAACCGACCTACAACAATTTAGTCAAGGTATTGAAAGGATGGTGATGAAGAAACTTGAGGGTTTCGAAAACATCATCGAGGCAAAGATGGACCAAATAGGGACAAAGAACAACAAAAGTCTTTCCACTATTCAGACCGAACAACGACTCCTGAGACAGGAAATGCGTGTACTAAGATATCTGGAAATATTCAGTCGATTGAACAACATTGCTGGTTTCGACTGTGCTGACATTTTGGACTACTTTCCAGATACCAGAGAGAGGGATGGTGTTTATAATATTATGGATTTAAATAAAACAAAGGCTGTGTACTGTGATATGACCACTGGCAATGGAGGATGGACGGTAATCTCTCTCTCTCTCTCTCTCAGAAAAGAAATAGCTTTTTAAAAGATAAATTCTTTTTAAGTCAGTTCGTAAATATCGTCATTGTTTATGCACAAAACATATATTTATATATGCTTTTGAAAAATGGATGTTTGTAATATGTTGTCTTAATTTTGAACAGGTGATTCAGCGAAGAGTGAATGGATCGGAAGAATTTGAACGTAACTGGACGGAATACAAGAACGGGTTTGGATCTGCTGATCATGAGTATTGGATAGGTAATTTTCTCTCTCTCTCTCTCTCCCTCTCTCTCTCTCTCTCTCTCTCTCTCTCTCTCTCTCTCTCTCTCTCTCTATCAACACCCATACAAGCTGTTTTAAATGTATATTTGAATAGAAAAAACTACAAAATTACGTAGTCATTTCAAGAAGCTAAAAGTGATTCCACATGCCACGGTAAATTTTTCGAAAATGCTGTCACTGGAAGAGTTGTTCTTCATAATCTTACCAATCAAATTGTAATTTAGTATTCTTTGGATACTGCATAATATAAGAGTTAAAAGCTTCACATGAAAACATGTATACCCGCTTTCATTTTGTAAATATACAATAACTCCCTGTGCATAATAGTGTCTTAAAGTCGCAATCAAGACTTTTGTTGTTTACATTGAAATCTACAAATTTATCAAAATACGTTTTTAGTACCCTGTTCTTTTATCATAACTCGCTTTGAGATATGTTTTGTTCTTATTAACATATTAGGGAGCAGTTAATTAAATAAAGTTGAAAATTGTTTGATTTTCTTTTATTTATTTAGCACAAGAAATAAAAACCCCAATGTACCTAATGATACCCCATTTTATCTGTATTCCAAGATAACACCTTAAAAGAATCAGATGGTAAATTTTCATGAAATTTCTCAAATATGTATACTATAGCTGTTTTAAATTACACATGGTGAAAAATATAGAGTAGTTTTTACGAAAAAAAATAAGACGGCGTCTTCAAATTCTGTTTTCAGTTTTTGTGTGATTTAAACCAAGCTTAAACAATGTAATGTGAGTAATTTACGTAAAGTGGAAAACTAAACAATAAAATGCTTTCTTAGGTGAATTATGCGTGAAATGAAAATAGTGGTCATTGCAGATGAAATTCACATAACCCGAGTCATCAGGTTATATTAATTGTTTCTGTAGTGTTTTTATTGTTTAATTTACATTTCTCTGTAAACAAATCAATCAATTGCTTGCAAAGAGTAAGTGAAATTAATTCAATTATTGTTAATGTACATCAATACGTTTGATAAAATGAATAGCCAAGTCGTCTTACATGGGGATTTGAGTCTGATGTCATTATATTCCTTCCCTTGCACATGTCACTGACGTTGAAGGTCTTTGATCTAGACCCTAAATTGACTTTTAGTTTATCTAAGTAATCAGTTAATTGAATTTATTCTTTACTTTTACTTTTCTACAATCTATATTGTTAAAAATGATTGGTTATCTATATGTGATTGTTGGCCATGTTTAAGTATTCGGTATTTGGAGAGCGACGGTCAATGCGCTCTTACCACCGACTCCGAACCTCACGGAATATTGCTATAAGTTAAATAAATCTTATAATACGGAAACGACATCTGCAGTTAATGTTTCTGTGAGAAACATCATGTTGAAAAATTGAATTTCCTGGGTAGGTATGATTCTTAAATTTACTTTGTATATACACCCACCCAGTAACTAAAAATATACAAAATATACAATATACAAAAATATACAAAATGGCACTGATATCATAATTGTTATTATCGACCAATCGATAAACTGGTAAGAAATGGATCGTGTAGATTTCAGCCCTGCGAGTTTCTAGAGAGCTATGGATCACGATCGGTGTTGTCAAGAAATAGTGGACATTACTCGGTATATGCAAATATTATTAAATTAACGAAATTATATGGACAAGAATTAGCAAACGACCATTTTCAATAACAATTAAATATATGGCAACTGCATTGAAATTCTTTCTTAAGTGATTATTGTAACTAGCACAATGATCGATTAGATTTAAAAAAAATATACAGCACACAAGGATCTAATTGGAGAAACCAAGGGTTGCATGTAATAATGTGCGGAACCAGCAAATATACAAAACGTATATACTCAACGTTTTAAACTCACAGTCATGGTATTTGATACTGACCATATACCTCCTCCCCTTTCGGAAAAAATTCTGGATTCGCGCATGACAGGATTAGTTCTTATGATGTGTGATTAAATAAATATAAAGAGAAAAAAATTCGACGTACTTAGAACAAATTATGTTATAGACGTTGACATTTTTTAAAGGAAATGACATGCTACATAGATTGACGACACTGAAGCCACAGGAACTGCGAGCAGATATCGAGAGATTTAATGGAGAGAAAGCCTATGCTGTATACTCTACTTTTTCTGTCGGGGACGAGGCCAGTAAATATCAGCTACAGGTGAATGGATACAGTGGGAATGCAGGTAACAATTATGCAGCGTGTCTATCATTCAGAACTTTAATCATTTTCTGCTCGTCGACAGATCGAGTTAAATATTATGAAATATATTAATAAGTATTTATTTTATTCTACATATTAATCATTTTCTTTTAACCGTTTAAAATGTCAAAATATAGTTATTGTTGGAAACTAATTTCTTTTGAGATACATGTAAAGCTATTATGATTACACCTGTTATATTTATTGTTCTATTGACATAATTCACACATCATAACCATTGTGAATGTAGGAGATAGCCTGGATGGCCACAATAACATGAAGTTCTCAACTCCGGACCAGGATAATGACCTGGACACAGGTTCCTGTGCCGGCGGGTACAATTGTGGATGGTGGTTCAACGAGTGTTACGATGCCAACCCTAATGGACCCTACACCGACTCTGAGAAAACTGGCTGGCATTACAATGCATGGTATCACTGGAAAAGTTCGTATATATCCCTGAAAACAATACGGTTAATGATACGTCCTCGAGCCTGACTTCGAAATGTTACGTTGCAAAATTAAGCAGTTCTCTCTATGTGCATTTACTTTATATACAATAGGGGGACAAAAGTCTTGAGAAAAAAAATGGATTCACGTTTCCAACGCAAGAGGGACAACTCGTACAAAAACCGCTTTGACAGCTGATTTGCCTACTATGAATAGAACAACTTACCTCAGTATTTAGTTAAGTGTCCCTTCAAACGGATGACCTGTTGGATTCTTCGGGGAAGGGGTTCATAAAGATTTCTAACATAATTTTAATTGATATCCTGCCAAATTTGCAATGTTTGGTGAAGAAGTTCGTCCGGTGAATTGATCATGTGTATACGTGATTGAAGTTTTCTTTTAATATATAACCAAACATTTTCTATAATATTTAATTCCGGAGACTGTGCAGGCCAGCTCATGTTTTTTATCCGATTTCTGGCGACGAAATCCTGAGTCAAACGGGACCGATGTACTGGGGCGTTATCGTCTTGGAAAAGGTAACTCCCATCTGGAAAATGGCGAGCTATAACAGGCCAAAGGTTTGTGTCCAAGATATCAATGTACTTCTCTGAGTTTATATTCCCTTCAACTCGACACAAAGTACCAACACCGTTAAACCACAGGCAGCCCCAGACCATAATACTGAACTCTCGGCCATTTTGTCGCGCTGCTAGGTCAGGTCTCTAACCCTCTCCGGCTTTTTTCCACACACAGACACGATTATTTTCACCAACACATATTTGAGATTCGTCGGTAAATATCACTTTTGACCACTGATTTCTTACAATCCACCACCTCTTTTCTCTACACCACGAAAGGCGTTTCTTTCTGTTGACAGTTTTGATCACAACTTTTTTCCTGTATACACCTCTATAAAATCCATTTTCTTTCAATCGCCGTTTGATAGTTTTTTTAGATATGGACGTTGGTCTATTTTCGTTATATAGCCAGACGATCCCTGTTAACGATCCTCTGTAGCCTTCGATATTTCCGATCGCCAATGGAACGGGGTCGGCCCGATCTCGGCAGGTTTTCAAGCGACCCGGTTCTTTGAAATTTACCAATAACTCGGTAAACATAAGCTAAACATCTGCTGACACTTCGTGCAATGTCTGACACTTTTTCTCCGTTTGAATAAAGCTCTACGATGACTTGTTTCATGGGTCGTGAATTTTCTCAACGTCTCGCCTCCATTTTGTTTACACCGATAGAAAGACAAAATTACTTCGAGCAGACGAAAAAAATACGTCACAGGCACGTGTCACATACTAAGCTATTTATACTTCACGGGATTTCCAAAGTTTGAAACCGTTGAGGTGTAAACAAAATTCATTTTGCAAGATTGTGTGATATGCGACGCCATTTTTTTCTCAAGACTTTTGTCCCCCTACTGTACCTGCATGTTTTTTGTCAACATTGAACTCTTTTAAACCATTATATGAATATATAAACTGCTGTTTATTATGTATCATTTTTTATATTTAAATTGATTAATATTTTGCTTTTTTATAATTATTATGATAACTAAACTCTTGTTGCTAAAGATAAAATGGTCTTCTGTTCCTCATGTATATATTTAAAAAAAATGGATTCCTTTTGTAAAAAGAAAACGGATCTGATGTATACTGTGAAGGATTTTTGCATTGTTTCTATGCAAAGCAAAACAAAATGACAAAAAGTCAATTTTAGAGTACTTCTTGTGACGAACGGAAGTTTTGCCGGATCAAACATGATATGAAAAATTTTCTTCATACATTATTTTGTTTTTTCTCAATGTTCGGTTGTTCAGTTTTTGTCAGTTTTGAGATCTCATTGAGAAAAGGGTTTTTTGTCTCAGGACTGGACTGGAGAAACAGAAGTGAAGGAAGACGCTTAAAGAGATATTATTAGTACATTTACCTCCGATACATAACTGTTCATCAGACTGAATAAAATGTTGAGAGAAAAAATCTTAACTTCTTAACAGTTTGCTTTGTTTGAACCCTTTTGGTGTGAACCGGAAGTGACAATCGACAAAATGAAACCCTTAAAACACAATTTCATCAAATGTCTATCATCCCAGTAAGTTTTGTGCCTTAGTCACATAAAGTTTCTGAAATCTCGCGGGTACAACATTTGATTTAAAAAAGCCACCTGAGATATATGTGATATTTCACCGGAAGTAGGTATTTTTTTTTTTTATTCAAGTTCGCACATAAAATAAATGTGGGGATATATACTAATATATTCATTCTATGTAAAATAAATTTAATACGTAAATAAAATAATTTATCAAGTGCTTCCAGTTACGACTGAGTTAACGACATACAAAATAAAATTATTTGAATACATCTGGAGCTATATCTCTATCATCCGACAAAGTCTGGATGCTCAGTTATGTATCGTTTTAGAGATCTCGATATGACAATCTTTTTGTCGCGGAGCAGGAAATGGACAACCAGAGATAAATTTCGATTTTTTTCTAAAGACTCAAGATATTATAACTCCCTGTCATCACTGAACATTTTAAGAAAACCTATCCTGCCATCTCTGAGAAATCTTGTGGACAAAAAAATTAAAAAAAAAAAAAAAAAAAAAAAAAGTAATAAAAAAAAACAAAAATAAAAAAAAGTAAGAAGAAACATTCCCATCACTATAACGTCTTTCGATGGAAACAGAAGACATGAAATAGGAAATGTTTGTATTATTCTTTTTATTTTGTACAGTGCACTTACACTTCTAATATTGAATGTTATTTGCAAACAAACAACAACTTTAGTACTAATTGGAGGTTTTTTTTATATTAATTTGAAATTGCAGATAACTATGCACAAACGATTACACATAAGATGGATAATGGTCAATAATGAGGATGATTCGTAAATATATACATATTAGACAGTCTTCCTCATATTTCTTTCTATTTGGTTTAAGTGTACATAACTTTTTTAAACCTCTGTCTTCTGAAAGAATTTTTTGTCAAGTTATAAATTTGTATATAAATATCCCTTTAAGTATTTAAGTCATTTTACTCATCATCAACATTTTTTGTTTTCTGCTATAGTTTTTGTTTATTTTAAGATCTATAGAAAATAAATATTTTGTTTAATTACATTGTTCAGTTTTGATTACGTTTCCTATCATTTTTACAGACATTAGAGAATTATATCAATATTAGCGCTAAATAGTATTCACGATATTGGGATTCTCACTTTTTCTATACAAAACAGGTGTTATTGTCTTATTTTGTTTCTTTTATTTATATACATACAGACCATAAAACGTGTTACTACACCTCTAAAACGAACCGTACAGTTCCGTGCAAGAAACGAACCGTACTGTTCACAAAACGAAACGTACCGTTCACAAAGCGAACCGTACCGTTCACAAAACGAACCGTACCGTTCACAAGCTCAGGTAACAAAGCCAATGATTTTTTTTAAAGAAAATAGAACAATGCGATATAGAGAGCTTACGACGTCAGTTATATTCAATGAAACAGGCCCAAGACGTTGTTAGAAAAGGGGACATTGATTCCGTAATGAATAAGATATGCGACACTTAATGCAGCAAAAATTTCTATCGGTACCAGAAACAAAAATAAATCGAAAGGTGAAAGTAAGTCGAAACCATGGTTTAATAAAACTTGCAAAACGGCACGAAGAAAATTCCATTTAGCAAAGAAAATCCACAATAAATATAAGTCCGATGAAACCAAAGCTTCTCTCAGGGTAGAACGCAAAGAATACAAGAAATCTCTAGACCGATGTATTAAAGATTACAAGGCCACTTTATCCCAGAAATTAAAAAAAAATCTTCGCAGTAAAAATGGTAGGGACTTCTGGAAAATTTTTAACAAATCGGATCAAGTTAGTAAATGCTCCGTCAATATCGATGATATGTATGATTTCTTGCATATTATGAATGAAACTGAACGCATCGATAGTTATAGTATGGAGCAACCAAGTTTTGAGTGTTAGGATACTAGTTATGAGTTTCTTGATAGTACTATTACAGAGGAAATAATCCTCTCCGCAGTTAAAAATTTAAAAACAATCGATCTCCGGGTTGTGATCAAGTATTGAATGAACATATTGTATCAACTATTGTTTAGAAATAAATACATTATGGCTAAACAAGGTTTGAAATATATATCTAACTTTATATCCTTTTCAAATTAAAAAAAAAATAAGCACAGGATGAATCTCTGTCATTCAGTCAACTGAATGGTAGCTGAATGGTCTGGAAAGGTGACTGAATGGCACACATATGCCATTCAGTCACCTTTCAGTTACCATTCAGTCCTATTTCAATTGACTGAATGACAGAGCCTCATCCTGTGAAGAATGCCGACTCAAGTTACGCGGACCCAGAAAATTGTCGGGGCTTTCAACGTGAAGTTAAATTTTTATGATATATTTATTAATCAATTGATATATGATGAAAAATCAAATCAATTTAAGTCATGTGCTTTTTTTTTCTAAACAGACGTGTTGTTGTAACTGACAATCCGATTAAAATGTCGGGAGCTTGCCTTAATGTCTTATTTACTGTAATAAAAAAAACACCTTTTGATAGAACACATTTTGATTTGTTAATGAATTTACAGTTAAACTTAAAACCAATTGAAAATGAGAAAAGAACACATCTGAGATCATGTTTTTAAATATATGTGGATGTGCTGTAGTTAATGACAACCGCAAATTACCAGTGACTCGATTGATTTGTGCTTCGGCTATTTATGTAGCAATAAATAAACAAAAAATCACTCATATGATAAATTATAGATAAATACATGTACACAACCATAGTAAATTAAATGCAAGCATTGAACGAAAAAAAATATACGCATTCCATAAAATAACTTTCAACTTTATTTCCCGCTTAGCTGGTAATGGCGTCGTGATTTCACATGAACAAAAATCACTCGTGCAATACAGATGTACTGATCAGAAACACAGCAGAGTCTTTCATCTTTGGTTTTATACACAACAGGTGTTATTGTCTTATTTTTTTTTAGCAGTTATTGTACTTTACAACTAACTCTGTATATTTGGACGCTTAAACAGGTGTACACGAGATGCCGGTATTCACACCTTTCCACGGACACCTGTTAGGTAACTCATCACAATCTGTCGTGTGTATAGTCTGGATATATCTTACTTCTACTTTGTTAGTTTCATGGCTTTTCTTAATTTATAAAAACAAAAGAACTGATTGTAGATATGTACACAAACAACTACACGTAAGACTAACGGCGCGTGGATCCGTAGGACAATTCAGCGACTCTATACATGCGGGATGTTCACACATATTAACTTGCGATGAAAATATCATTTACCGGGTACATTAATGTACCAAAAAAACTAATTAACTACATTGTAAATAGTTGAATGAGATAATAACATTTTGCAAGTACATATAAGCACAAACACAGCTCGTTTTATCTAATATGTGTGATGTGAAATAGCGTCGAAATTTTAACCGTCGAGATCCAATGTGAATACATGGTCTACTGTACAAACTTTCAGTCATTGTGTTGAAATCGTTGTGAAAACCATGAGTCTAAAATAAATGAATTTAATTTATACAAATAAAAATCTTATAATTCCAATTTGTTTGCACACAATTACATAAGAGAGAGAGAGAGAGAGAGAGAGAGAGAGAGAGAGAGAGAACTTGTGTGTTGTTTATAATACTTAAATTAAAGTTTTATCACTGAACTTTATAAGTTGGTCATTTAAGCGGGATTTGATCTCAGGACGCCAAGTGCTTCGCCTGTCAATCACTTTAAGTATAACAGTACAGGCCCCGAGGTTATATAACTTTTTCCATACTCGTACTCCAACTCGTACTCCGTACTCCGAGTATGTGCTCCACTGAGTAGGGTTCTAAAAAACGAGGTTTGAAAGTTTTGGAGTACGTTCTCCACTGAGTACTCTTTGGAGTATGCTCCAAAAGCCGATCGAAGAAATTTTACGTCTCTGGAGAAAGACAGAGAACAGTAATTCATGTAAATAGTCCTGGCATGTAGGCAAACTGTACATGTATTCAGATTTATTATTCATCTACAAAATGTAACACATTATTTACATGTACATATTACCTTCTTCATCTGCAAGCATGTAGATGTATCTGCATCTATAACTTATGAGTTTTTTAGCAACAAAGACGATAAATCCAGTGTAATTGGTAAAATTATCAACAAATTGTGTTTATGTCAAACCTCTCTCTCTCTCTCTCTCTCTCTCTCTCTCATGAGACTCAGATAGCGATTCATGCATGTGATGATTACGTATAATTACATTGTAAGGAACGATATGAATATAAAAGAAAGAAGTAAGAATTTACACGGATATAAAGAGAGTATTTCAACATAGAATTTAGTTCGATATATCTTAAGTTTTCCTGGCATTTAACGATTTTGATATAGGAAAAGGTCAGAAACGACGCCAATACAAAACTGGAAAGTCACTGCCCCAAAGTGGATATCTCTTAAGATATTTAGTGAGCAGTTCCTGTTTAAGGAAAAACAGGGAAGAGTTTTATTCCAAAATAAAAACATATACTTGGGAAAATCACAAAAATACTGAGAAGATCCGTTTATTTTTACACATATAGTATACACTAAGGAAATATATGGGTATTCCAATTTAATTGCAACATACTATATTTGCCTTAATTCTTGTGAGAAAAAACATCTAATATCTTGAAGGGGTTCGGTGGGGGTGGGGGTTGGAATTGCATCAATGAACATATGCCAAAAACCAAGGACACACGTAAAGTTTCTCATTTCAATATTTTTGAGAATGTGCACGAGAGTTTAAGAAAATTCACTAATTGAAATATTTTTGAAATTTTCAATATGAGGACCACCTTAAACCGAAACAACGTGTTCAAGGAAAATGTGTATTAAAGTTGCTGTTACACTTGTTGTGGCGTTTTATTGATGGTTCAAGTTTTTCTCACTTAGTCAAGGCTTGAAAATGTGTGTTTAGAATTTATACATACACGTACAGTGTCATTTTTTATCTGAAGTAACATCATTTGATATTTTTGAGCAAGCCTTTTCCTATTCATCTTTAAAATTCGAAATACATGTGTTAATTTTGATGCATTTGACATAAATATTTGGTTACTTTGGATAAACAAGAGACCCATGGGCCACATCGCTCACCTGAGGAACAATAGGTATGATAAAGTCAGCTTAATGGAGTCATAATACAAACTATCTGGACAATGTACAATAATACATGTAGATCCTGTATAAATAAAATCCATTTTCCCCTGGATATTCTTAAGTTTATAATCATTAGTCCCTTTTCTAACAGGATGATTTTATAGTCATATCATATGTTGAGTATTGCAGTTCCGCAGTACAGTTAAGGCGGTCAATAAAAATATGGGCAAATTTTTGTGATGAAAACACATATACTTTAGTTAAACCGGCATGTCCTTTTTAAAATCAATAACAGTCACTCAAATGCAATATATTTCTAAAATATATATATAACAGTACAATATTTTATGTTCATAGTGGTCACGTGATATGGCATTCGCATGGTACAAGCAGATGTATTTGTGGTTTTGAGGTCATTTAAAAAATTCAATATTGCAAGGGCATAATCATGTCAAAATTCACAACTGAATTATGAAATAACTTGATGTTATATCGTAGATTTTGAAAAACGGTGCGAACCTTTTAAGATAAGAATATTTGTTAGTAGAAACCGTAATTTATAATGCATATGTTGAATAATTTTGAAGGTCACAGGGTTAATTTCATTAAAAAATAATTAATTTGCAAGATTTTACAAGGATCGTAGAAGTTTTTAAGTTACATAGCATATTTCAAATTCACATGTAAAAGTTTGTCGGGATCAGGTAAGTGTAAGCCCTTGCAATTAAGTGATTTATTTAGGTACTCAGATTTTAGATATACGATATTTTATACAAAACCGAGGTGGCTTCTTTATACGATGCATACTTTTAACAAAATGAAAATAAGACTATATAGGTAGCATTCTACTACTAATAATTTTAAACAAAATATTCATTTACACTTTTCCGTTAATGTATGACATTTATTTTTCTTCGCTATAAAACTGCACGATAGCCTTCGATGATTTAACTTAATGCGTCATTTTGAAGCATATGACGTCATATTTTGTAGTACAGCGAGAACGACATCTCGCTTATTTTTCAGTGTGTACGATATAACGGACATCAAAATTGTAAGTAATAGCATTTGTTGTTTTTAATTAAAAGATTAGTATAAGTTAATTTGACTAATAAATAGATTAATAAGTACTTTTGAGGTTTGTAATATACTGTGATGTCATAATGCACATTTCCCGTACTTTTTGTCTGAACGGAGTTTATTGACACCCTTAACTGTGCTGCGTCTCTAAAAGATCCTTAACAATAGTTTATATATGGGATATAAACGTACATCAAACTCTGAACCTTCTCGTGAGGCCAAAGAATTGTCCTGGGGCCAAAGTCTTAACAATTTTAAAGAATCATCTGACTGATTAGTTTCTGAGAAGATTTTTAAAGATTTACCCTATATATTCCTTTGTTAAACCTTGACCCACCATTGTGGCCCCACCCTACCCCTGAAGATCATGATTTTCACAACCTTGAATCTACACTACCTGAGAATGCTTTCACACAAGTTTCAGCTTTCCTGGCTGATTAGTTTCTGAGAAGACGATTTTTAAATATTTACTCTGTTTATTCCTATTTAAAACATCGACCTCACATTGTGGCCCAAACCTACCCCCAGGGGTCATGATTTTCACAAATTTGAATCCACACTACCTGAGGATGCTTTCACACAAGTTTCAGCTTTCCTGCCTAATTAGTTTCTGAGAAGAAGATTTTTAAAGATTTACTCTATATTATAATTTGTTAAACTTCGACCCCCCATTGTGGCCCCACCCTACCCCCGGGGGTCATGATTTTCACAACTTTGAATTTACACTACCTGAGGATGCATCCACACAAGTGTCAGCTTTCCTGGCCGATAAGTTTCTGAGAAGAAGTTTTTTATAGATTTACATTATATATTCATATGTTAAACTTCGACCACCCATTGGGGCCCCACCCTACCCCTGGGGGTCATGATTTTCACAACTTTGAATCTACACTACCTGAGGATGCTTTCACACAAGTGTCAGCTTTCCTGGCCGATTAGTTTCTGAGAAGAAGATTTTTAAAGATTTACTCTATATATTCCTATATAAAACTTCGATCTCCCATTGTGGCCCCACCCTACCACTGGGGTAACGATTTTCACAAGTTTGATCTACATTACCTGATGATGCTTTCACACAAGTTTCAGCTTTCCTTTCCGAGAAGATTTTTAAAGATTTACTCTATATATTCATTTGTTAAGCTGCGACACCCCCCCCCCATTGTCGCCCCACCCTCAGGTGAGCTAAAAAGATTAAGTTTACAATGCAATAAATTGTTAAAGTTGGTTTCTGGAAGAAGAGACTTTGAAAATTTTCTTCATAAATATTGACAAATTTTTTACTTTTTTAATCTTTAGTTTTTAAGATCTGTGTACAAACATAGAATTGTGAGCAAATCTTTGTAACTTGCTTATAATTCGAAGCTTAACACTCAAATATGGTTAGTAAATAGAAATTGTAAACAATTAAACACAAGAAACATGCACTACATGTATAACAAATAAAGAACACAATTTATTTTTTCGAAATGAATCATATATATATACATGTATATACCTACATATTTCCGTCAGCGATATCAAACTCTATTTAGACTGAATAAACTCGAGAAAATGTCGAGCATCTCAACAAAACCTATTGCATTAATCTACCATTACGCAAAAGACAATGCCAAATTACCGATAGAATGAATTGTATTTCAGTACTACATCAGATTTTGCTTAATTTGCGCAGGTAAACAGTTAACTGTTTGATTTACCGAAGTATCTGTTTGATTTGATACGTAAAAATCACGAAATACAGACGATAGTTTCCAGGTTACAAAGCGTAAATAATGAAAACGAAACGAAAGTCCGAACAAGCTAACACCAACACCCTTGTTTGATCCTTGTTGGCACAATTAGAAAAGTAACTAGAGCAAAGCTCGTTGCAAAGCAACGAGTGGGTCTTCCAGTGGTGTCGAGAGTAAAGATAGAAGTTCCTGTAAGAAGCAGAGTTCTAAAACCAAGTACAAAGAAAATAAAAAAAATATTTTTAAAGAATCGAATAATTCTTAGTACGACTTAACAATGTCTGAATGATTTCAAGAACGAATTAACAAAAACCTTTACAATTTCTAGAACGACTTAATAAAAAAAAGTCCCGAATGTCTTCAAGTACGAATTAACAATTTCCGAATCATTTGAGGTACGAGTTATTTTAATTTTTAACATAACTCTATTTTCTTAACCAAGAACGTGGAATCAAAATTTCCGGAAAACTCAATTTTTAAACTCCAATATTTTTGTAATGCATCGTCCGATTTTAAAACGTATTTCAGTTTTAAATTAAGCTTAATAAAAGCTCCTTTGTTGCTTCATGATTTTTATCAAATTGTTGGTCAGAAAGGAGTTCTTATGAAAAGACTTAATAGCCCTTCTGGCCCCTAAGTTGAGGGGTCAGCCCCTTTTTTGATATCAAATAAAAGGTCTCGCTAATATAAACATATTTTGTTTACAAATGTTCACGGATGGTTAACCGTTATCGAGATATCTAAACAACCGTATTTTAGGGGCCGACCCTTTAACTCTTTACCGGGGCCACTAGCAACAAAATGTATGGTATCATATTGTTCAGAACATAATTTTGAACAACTTTTGTTCTACATTGCTTTTAAAAATATTTCTCCTTTTTCAGATATTAATGATCAAAGTTTTGAATTCTGGCCCCTTGAAACCCCTAATTATGTAATATATGACTAAGGTATGATACTGTATAGATAAACAGCTGCACAATGAACATTTTTGCTTCTATAATTAATAACAAATTATTGTTCAGTAAAGGGTTCTTGTAAGAAGATTTAAGACCCCTCTTGACCTCTAATTGGAGGGGCCAGCCCCTTTTTCTTGATATCAAATGAAATGTCTTGCAAATATAAACATATTTTGTTCAACAAGTGTTCACGAAATGTTAACCGTTCTTAGGATATCTTTACAAATGTGTTTTAAGGGGCCGGCCCTTTATCTCCTAAATGGGGTCATGAAGAAAAAAAATTAAGGTGGCATATTGTACAGAACTTTAATTAAAGCAACTTTTGTTCTACGATGCTTTTCAAAATATTTCTCCTTTTTCATATATTAATGATCGAAATTTTGAAATTCTGGCCCCTTGAAACCCCTTATTACGTAACATATGACTTAGGTATGGTACTGTATAGATAAACAGCCGAATAATGAACATTTTTGCTTCTATAATTAATAACAAATTATTATTCAGTAAAGAGTTATTGTAAGAAGACTTTACAACCCTCTTGGCCCCTAATTTGAGGGGCCAGCCCCTATTTCTTGATTTTAAATGATAGCCCGTGTATTTTGAAACAACTTTTGCATTACATGTTTTAACTAAATATTTATACATCAAAAGATATCACAGAAAATGTGCAAAAATTTCGTGAAAAAATTTGGTGCCAATTTTCAGGTTCAGGCGAGCGTTGAGGCCTTTAGCAATTTTCATCATTGGAAGCACGGGGGTACATCTATATTCATTCATCTACAATCCCTGAAAATTTCAAGCTTCTATCTTGATTGGTTTCGGAGGAGATGCGTGGACAAAATGACCCTTAAAAATTTACAAAATCGTCAATATCTGAAACCGGAAGTGACGTCATCATTTAAAGATTTTATAATATGTAGCGCCGATCATGCTTTATCCGTCCTAAGAAATTTGTGCGAATCGGTTGGGTAGTTTTTAAGAAATAGCGCTCCAAAAAAGTCAGAAAAAGAAAAAAAAATAATAAAGAAAAAGAAACCGTAGAATAACAAAAGGTTAAATAATTAATTAATTAATTAACTAATTAATAAACAATAAAAACAGAGGGAAATGCACTTTAGTACGTTGTTAATGCATCAGATTTTATCATTTTCGCAGGTAAACATTTACCGAAGTCTATGTTCCAAATACAAGGCGATTGTTTCCCAAGTTAAAAAGCAAAATGAAACGAAAAAATCAAAACAAGCTAAAACCACCTTCACAAGTGAAAATGACAACGCGTTAAATTATTTCACCTCAATTTACTTCACAATAATCGGCACCAATGTTATTTAAATGTTTCATAGATTATATTCGCACGTGAACTGTTGCACAACAAACTGCCGGCTTCAAACAAAGAACCTCGTTTTCGAGGTGCGGTAGACTGGTGATGCTTGTCATAAGACCAGTCTATCGCAATGAATTGCCAGTCTACGATATATGGAATAACGAGCCATTCTTTATTAATATTTTCGCAATTATCTCAAAATTGGAACAGAAATCGCCTATAATTTTTGCAATTTATATTTTCCTTTCCCTAAGGATGATTTATGCAAATTACGTTAAGATTAACTCGGTAGTTCTTGAGAAGAAGATTTTTAAAAATGCACCGCCCCCTTTTTCTACAGTTTCAATGTTTTCTCCGCTTTGAATACAGATCAGACTTTTATTTCTGCAATTAATATTCGCCCTCCCATTAGGATGCTTTGTGCCAAATTTGGTTGAAATTGGATAAGCGGTTTTAGAGAAGACGTTCAAAATGTAAAAAGTTTACAGACGGACAGACAGACGGACACACGGACGGACAGACGGACGACGGACAAAATGTGATCAGAATAGCTCACTTGAGCTTTCAACTCAGGTGAGCTAAATACGCGGGGGTGTTAAGGAAGCATATGGGTAATTTAGCGTCTTATTTTGACTGTTATATTCAAAGTCGTGAAATTAAATAATTATTTTGAATAAGATCAAAAACTTAGTATTATCCTTTAAAATAGATGTTAGTGCAATAAAATCAGGTAGTACATAACTGCCACATTGGTGCATTATCACGTGACAACTATAAATAGCTTACGTATATTCCTTAACATAAAATGAGATAGAACAACACTACCCCGCGGTTTCAAAAATAAAATAAACATACCGAGTGAAAGCAAAACATCTCAGTTTAATCAAAACCGCTGCTAGAATCCTATGTTTTTCCTTATTAAAAAGTTATTTATCCGGTTCTCGTAAAACCTTCCCAACTTTTATATAGTTTGCACGGAAAACGGCAAATTGCATCAAAACAACACACAACATGGGATTCTAGCAGCACTTTTCAATTTAAGCATTGATCAAACTAACGATACGTATAAAATTTCAAGTTCAATATATACGGGGTAGTGTTGTTCTAGTCGGATTTTCATATCGTAAACAACGACAGAGGAAAGCCTGGCCGAGAAATAAAAGCAAATTTACATACCTTTTAGCGAATGATTGATAAAACTAACATCTCCCCCAGTATTCTTATGTTCAATTCTCAATAAATCACACCACAATACTTTATGAGAGTTCTTAGATTAGTTATATTTTGAATATGTTTACAATGCTTTCCGATAAAATTCACACGACATTCAACTTTTAGTCATGACGTCATCAATGTGTAAATCTACGTAATACAAACTAATTTCTGGAAAAAAATTGTCTTCAGTATTTTGCATTTGTTTTTGATCTACGTTTCATTGCTTAGATATTTGAATATGAACATAATAACTAAGATTTGTGATTTCAAGGAATTACATGTAACTCAGATTCCATATGCTTCCTTAACACCCCCGCGTAGGAATAACTATATGAATAATCTAAATAGCAATTTAAGAGATGAATATTCCCACAGCTAAGCTATTTAGAGAAAAATCTCTCACATGAAATTGCGAAAAAGCTATTTTATCACAAGTAGTACATGTATTTTTAATCGATTGCATAGAATAACAATACTCCCCTTTATCTCTCTCTCTCTCTCTCTCTCTCTCTCTCTCTCTCTCTCATAATTTCTAGCTTCTATCATGCGGGTTATGATTAATTAAAGTGTTATCTCTTTTTTTTTTTTTTTTTTTTTTTTACATAAACAAGCTTTTAATTAACTGTAAATTACCCGAATTCTAAAGCAGAATATAAACGTCGATCATACTTAATGTTTTTCCATAACTTTGTATTTTAGAATAAAATCGGATGTCATTAAACCAAATTTTATTTTTAAATATTCATTTGTAGAAAGGTACTAATATAATACTTAAGACTATGGGGTCACCGGGACCCACCATCCTTATATTCGAGCGTTTATAGTGAAATGTAAAGGCAAACAATGCATTTCACCATACGTATACTTAGACATGTCTATGCTCTCGATGTTTTAATTTGAAATAAATAATAAAAATCGTAAGGTAGGTGATGTTCCATGGTAAAACTTCTTTGATATTTGGAAAATAAAAATCAAATACTCGCAGATGGTTCGGAATGGATCCCCTACCTTCCCGCTGTAAAATTAAAAAGAAGTTGCGGCCTATATTAGACAAAGAACACATCTAGATTGCTGCAGCTACATGTAGTCTGTATGGTCATCTAGGAAGTCAAATATGTACGTAATACCGGTAATTCAAAAAATATTGCCAATACAAAACTTGAAAATTCAAAATCTTATCTTTATGTTTATATCTAATACCCTTAATCTGCGTTTTGATTACTTACTGCTGATTCTTGATTACTTTCTATATTTCCAAGTCAGATTGCTTTTTGTTAACTTTCAAAATAGGTTTTTATTAGCTTTAATGGTCTTGATATTTCGAGCTAAAAAGAAATGAACCTTGTTCAAAATTACTCTAAATTTCACAGCGTTTTTGACCCTACGGAGGAAAGGCGATTTATAAGCCAGTATTTTCCACATGCAGACAGTAGCTGATCTATGAAATTTAAAAACAAAACAAAAAACAATCGTATAGATAAACCACAGGAAGTAGGATTCGACCCCCCCACACACACACACACACGACCACACACACACACACACACGTATATATATATATATATATATATATTTGTAGATTAAGACCTACAGTCAACAAATCCGTCTCTCTTGTAGAATTCCAAGAAACATATCCTTTTCTCTTTTTTCCGAATGACTGTAAATTAATCAGTTAAAAAATCAAGTTCAATGGGACAATGTAAATTAATGAAGTTTTAATAAAAGATAACTATATATACCAGCTTATATTATAATAACAATGGAAGAGTCGTTAAAACACTAGTTAGTATAACCAATTACTTAAAGGTGGGTATATGGGTGACTGGTCATATTTGAACACAAGGACAGCGTAACCAAAATGTTTTTTCTGGGGTTTTTTTAGTTACACCATTGAACACACGCGTTTTCTTCATATTGCACCATTGAAATCAGTCTAATGTAAAAAAAATCCCCCAAGTTAAAAAAAAGATAATTAAGACTCCCAAGTTGTACATTTTCTTGCCAGAAGGAGTATGATTTAACTTTATTTGGACAATTTTTTTTAGTGCTTTGGGGGCGCCGGGTGCGACCTCCTTTACTCTGCCACTGATTTACCGCTTATTCTATAAAATTTTACCCTTTTTAAGTTTTGTGGAATGCAACATAAATGATAATTGATTAATACGTAAGTAATAGAAAGTATTAGACTTTTATGCATCCCCCATCTTTTGTAATGTTTAGAACTAAACTACATTTTCCCTATAATCAAAAAAGGGACCCGCAAGTACATCTGATTGAAATTGATTAATAACGATAGTCTTTGTTTTAAATGATGTGGTGTATGGGTCGTATTTGACTAAAAACAGAATTCTCAAGAAGTCGAGCTATTCAACGATAGTATTTTGTAGGTAGATTTACATGTACACGTACATTAATAAATAAAGCAAACTATCTAAAAGTTATTTTGATAATCTTGGTTGCAGTTCGCCCTTACTCTTAAATTCACCTCCATTATATCTAGATATGTCATTAATATAATTTTCCATTTTAATTCATATACATGTAAATATGATTAAATTATAGCGTATAATACAGCAACGTTACAATATGAACTATATTATATGTTTGCACTGCATTTTATTAAGATTAAATGTCTTGAGTACAACTTTGAGAAAGCTTCATAGCTTACTCAGAAAATCGCCGTTTTGTACTAAGCTATGAGTATGAAAACGTTTTATAACCTCGATACTTTGATACGAGTACGGTTTGGAGCACGGAGTACGATTTGGAGTACGAGATCGTACTCAAGAAAGTTTTATAACCTCGGGGCCAGATCACGCAATGTGCCGCGTATTACTTGGCTCGTCCTATATGGCTGGAAGAAAATTTATCGAATGAAAACGTTTTAGTTTTATGTTTTCTTAAATCCCTATTTAAAAAAAGTGTTCCTATTTGAAATTATTGAACAATATAATGTACTTGCGATCAGAGTCTTTCTCCCTCATATTATTTTTGTTACTAGATAAATTCTAAATATATTTATCATTTATATTTTATATTTTAGCATTCATTTGTTGATAACCGGGTATTTTTTTCGTGTCCTGTTTACAACAAATATGTGTGTAAAAAGGTATAAACAGGTTAGTCAGCATTTGTAAAACGTCAGCTAAATCGCATGCACACAGAGAATAGCGGACACCTGTTCAACAGAATGATAAATATCGCCACCAAAAGCTATTGACTTGTTGTCTATATCCAGTTGTGTACATATCGTAAGAAATATGTACATGTATAGTTTAACAAAACAAAACAAACAAGAGGCCCATGGGTCACATCGCTCACCTGAGCAGCAGTTCCTTGTAACATTACATTTCGTATTGGTCTAAGGTTTATGGTTGGCTTGAACAACATAAATAGTAACATAGAAATGAAAATGTGTAGCACTGCGATGGGACCGCACGTATTATAGTATTTATTTGCCAAGTAGACAACATATAAATACATATTAAACATGGGTTCATCAACAAGATTTCACAATAGTCCTCGCCATGCACCGGGACACATCCGTCCACAGGGGCTTGTGTAGAAAAAAAAACATCGTTAAAAAAAGTGGGTACCTCGGAGGAAAAATAACGAGGGAGGACGCCATCTTGGATACCGCCTCACTTCATCAGCTAATTTCATGTACATGTATGTACACACCATTGTCTACATGTACCTGCGTAAGACATGAAATCAGTACAGTTTTTACTTATCAGATCCTCGTGGAGAACAGAAAGTTTCCACTACGCTGAGACGATTTCTATCTTTTTCCTTTGAAAATCCCGACCCTCTCCCATATTGGAGTTACATCAGTTCGATTTTGTATCATTACTTGTAGAAGTGTTTGAAAAGCATTTTACAAAACGTATAAACATGAAATGTGCGATAAAAAATTGAGCAAATAAAATAAATGATCGTCATTGGTGAATCAAATAACACATTAGAAATCTTTGAAAATGCAATTGCTTAATAATCGAGTATTTTCATGTTATACATTCTCAATACTTAATTGCAAATATTTGTTCACGGTATATTTTGATATTTTATTGTTTCCAACTTAAGAAAATTTGGTCAAAGATATTTTGATTTAGGATAAGTCTAATATAGCTTTGACTTGCATCTTAAGATATGTCTAAGAATGGTCATACGATATGTCTTAAGATATATCCTTGGACATGTCTTAAAATAGGTCTTAAGATACTTTCATGAACAAGGTTACTGAGTTCTAATCGACTGTTTGAGAGTGATAGTAGTGCTTTTGATTTACTCCCTTGTCAATTGAATTTTAGCGATACGTAAGATGTTAATCAATTGGCAAGTTTGTTTGTTTTTTTTTTGTTTTTTGTTGTTGTTTTTTTTTGCACCAAATTTGTATCTAGATATATTACGTTCCAGGAAATATGACATATATTCAAGATAGGCCTTCACAGATATTTTCAAAACTGATGACTTTAAAAAAAATAGTGTGCGTCAAGCATCCACGAATAATCATATAACATTTTAAAATATATCTTGATCGCAATAAATCTGAAATAGCATACTTCGAACAAACGCATACAGGTATGTAAATCTGAATTAGTGGATATGGTGTTTTAAAAACTCCATTTTTGTTTACTTAGCTTTCATATTTCGATTACATTAAAGAACGCCATGATATTTTTTATCTCAAAATGAAATTGATTATTTTGAAGAAAAAAGACCTAGTTAAACCACTCAAGTTAAGTGGACGAAATTTATATGAGTTCATTTATAAAACCACCAAGTTTTTTTTATCATTTCTTAAAGCTCTAAACAACTGTTTGCGAGTGAAAGTCCTTAATTTTCAGCGATACGCAAGCTGCTGTAAACCGATTGGCAGTTTTTTTTTAAATTTTTGCATCAACATTAGATTTCAGGACGGAATATGAAATATAATAAATATAAACCTTCTCAGATATAAAGTGTGGTCTCGCTAGGGTATCTTCAGCGACATGGTCTCACTTAGTTGAATTTCAAAAACATTGAAACAACTATACCACTCTAACATCATTTTTTACAACACTTTATGGTTTTGTTACCTGATTTCAGTTTCACAACATTGTAAGCGAATCTGGGGGATAACTTTGCGATGGGTATACTGTTTGGACTTCTGATCTGGTCTTTATTGTTTCTATTAACAAAAGGACAGGTGTTGTTTGATGATATGGGAGAAAGAAAGAGGTCTGTAGAGTTGGCATTACTCTCCATGAGAACCGACCTAAAAGACTTTAGTCAAGGTATTGAAAGGATGGTGGTGAAGAAACTTGAGGGTATCGAAAACATCATCGAGGCAAAGATGGACCAAATAGGGACAAAGAACAACAAAAGTCTTTCCACTATTCAGACCCAACAACGACTCCTGAGACAGGAAATGCGTGTGCTAAGATATCTGGAAATATTCAGTCGATTGAACAACATTGCTGGTTTCGACTGTGCTGACATTTTTGACTATTTTCCAGATACCAGAGGGAGGGATGGTGTTTATAATATTATGGATTTAAATAAAACAAAGGCTGTGTACTGTGATATGACCACTGGAAATGGAGGATGGACGGTATTCTCTCTCTCTCTCTCAGAAAAGAAATAGCTTTTTTTTAAAAGATGAATTTGTTTTAAGTCAGTTCGCAAATACCGTCATTGTTTATTCAAAAAACATATATTTATTGTTTCTTTTTTAAGAATAGATCTTTTTTCTATGTTGTCTAAATTTGAAACAGGTGATTCAGCGAAGAGTGAAGGGATCGGAAGACTTTGAACGTAACAGGAAGGAGTACAAGAACGGGTTTGGATCTGCTGATCACGAGTATTGGATAGGTAATTCTCATTCTCTCTCTCTCTCTTTCCTCTCTCTCTCTCTCTCTCTCTCTCTCTCTCTCTCTCTCTCTCTCTCTCTCTCTCTGATACACAACACTCATACAAGCTGTTTTAAAGGTACATTTTAATAGAAAAATACTACGAAATTACGTAGTCATTTCAAGAAGCTAAAAGTGATTCCACATGCCACGGTAAATATTTCGATAATGCTGTCGGTGGAAAAGTTGTTCTTCATTATCGTATCAATCCAATTGTAATTTAGTATTCTTTGGATTTCGATATTGCATAATATGAGAGTTAAAAGCTTCACATGAAAACATGTATACCCCCTTTCATTTTGCAAATAGACAATAACTCCCTGTGCATAATAGTGTTTTAAAGTCGCAATCAAGACTTTTTTGTTTACATTGAAATCGTCAATTTTATCAAAATACGATTTTAGTGCCCGCTGCTTTTTTCATGACTCGTCTTGGGATATGTCATGTTCTTATTAGCAAATTAGGGAGTGGTTAATTTGATAAAGTTGAAAATTGTGTGGTTTTCTTTTATTTATTTACCACAAGAAATAAAAACCCTAATGTACCAAATGATATCCCATTGTATCTGTATCACAAGAAAGCACCTTAAAATAATCAGATGGTAGATTTTCATGACACTTTTCAAATATGTATACTAGATCTCTTTTAAATTACACGTGGTTAAGAATATAGAGTAGTACGAAAAAAAAATAAAGCGGCGTCCTCAAATTCTGTTTTCAGTTTTTGTGTGATTTTAACCAAGCTTATACAATATAATGTGTGTAATTTACGTAAAATGTAAAACTTCACAATAAAATGCCTTCTTAGGTGAATTATGCGTGATATGAAAATAGCGATCACTGCATATGAAATCAATATAACCCGAATCATTAGCTAGGTTATATTAATTGTTTCTGGAGTGTTTTTATTGTTTAATATACATCTGTCTGTAAACAAATCAATCAATTGCTTGCAAAGAGTAAGTAAAATTAATTAAATTATTTTTAATGTACATCAGTACGTTAGATAAAATGAATAGCTAAGTCGTCTTACATGGAGATTTGAGTCTGATGTCATTATCACCGTGTGAAATGTTCCTCCCCTTGCACATGTCACTGACGTTGAGTGTCTTTGATCTGGACATTTAATTGACTTTCGGTTTATCCAAGTAATCAGTTAATCAAAGTTACTCTTTACTATTACTTTTCTATAATCTTTATTGTTAAAAGCGATTTGTTATCTATATGTGATTTTTGGCCATGTTTAATTATTCGGTATTTGGAGAGCGACGGTCAATGCGCTCTTACCACCGACTCCGGACCTCACGGAATATTGCTAAAAGTTTAATAAATCTTAGAATACGGAAACCGACATGTGCAGTTTCCGTGAGTCACATCATGTTGAAAAATTGATGTTACTGGGTGGGTATGATTTTTGAATTTACAGTAAATTTTGTATATACACCCACCCATAATCCTTTCTTAAGCGATTGCTCAAACAAGCACAATGATCGATTAGATTTTGAAAAATATACAACATGCAAGGATCTAATGGGAGGAACCTAGGGTTAATAAGGTGCAGAACCAGCAAACATACAAAACATATATATTCAACGTTTTAAACTCACAGTGTATTTGATACTGACCATATACATTCTCCCCTTTCGGAAAAATTTCTGGATTTACGCATGAGCGGATTAAGACTCATGATATTTGATTTAATAAATATACAGAGATAAAAGTTCGACGGTACTAAGAAAATAATTATGTAATACACATTCAATTTTTTTTTGAAAGAAATGACATGCTACATAGATTGATATCACTGAAGGCCCAGGAACTGCGGGTAGATATAGACCGATTCAACGGTGAAAAGGCCAATGCTGTTTACTCAAGTTTTTCTGTCGGGGACGAGGCCAGTAAATATCAGTTACAGGTGACTGGATAAAGTGGGAATGCAGGTTACAATTATACAGCGTGTCTATCGTACAGAACCTTTATCATTTTCTGCACGTCGACAGATCAAGTACAATATTATGAAATATGTTAATAATTATTTTTTTTCGATTCTATATATTAATCATTTTCTTTCAACCATTTAAAGTACCAAATATAGTTATTGTTGGCAATGATTTTCATTTCAGATACATGTATAACTGTTATGATTACATCTTTTATATTTATTGTTCTATTGACATAGTTCACACATCATCACCATTGTGATTGTAGGGGATAGCCTGGATTACCACAATAACATGAAGTTCTCAACACCGGACCAGGATAATAACCTGGACACAGGTTCCTGTGCCGGCGGGTACAATTGTGGATGGTGGTTCAACAAGTGTTACAAAGCCAACCCTAATGGACCCTACACCGACTCTGAGAAAACTGGCTGGCATTACAATGTATGGTATCACTGGAAAAGTTCGTATATATCCCTGAAAACAATACGGTTAATGATACGTCCTCGAGCCTGACTTCGAATTGTTTCGTTGCCAAATGTAGCAGTACTCTCTATGTGCATTCACTTTATTTACCTGTATGTTCATTGTCAACATTGAACTCCTTTAAACCATAATATGAATATATAAACTTCTGTTTATTTTTTATAATTATATATATTTTGATTGATTTATATTTTGCTTTGTTTTATAATTATTATGATAAACTAGACTGTTGTTGCTATAGCAACCAGAAGGTCTTCCGTTCCTTATGTATTAATTTTTTTTTAAAAAATGCATTCCTCTTGTAAAAAGAAAATGGATAATATCATATACTGTGAAGGATTTTTGCAATAATTTTTTCTATGCAAAACAGAAGAAAATGACAAAAAGTCAATTTTAGAGTACTTCTTGTGATGAACGGAAGTTTTGCCGGATAAAACATAACATGAACAATTTTCTTCATACATTATTTTGTCTTTCCTCAAAGTTTGGTTGTTCAGTTTTTTGTCAGTTTTGAGGTCTCATTGAGAAAAGGTTTCTTTTGGGTCTCAGGACTGGAAGCGGACAAACAGAAGTGAAGAAATACGTTTAAAGCGGTATTATTAGTATATTTATCTCCGATACATAACTGTTCATTAGACTGAAAAAAATAATTAAAGAAAAAATCTTAACTTCTAAACAGTTTGATTTGTTTGAGCTCTTCTGGTGTAAACCGGAAGTGACAATCGACAAAATGAAACCCGAAAACACACTTTAAATGTCTTTTATTCCAGTAAGTTTCGTTCCTTGGTCACTTAAAGTTACTGAAATCTCGCGGGTACAACATTTGTTTAAAAAAAGCTACTTGAGATATTTGTGATATCTCACCGGAAGTAGGATTTTTTTTGTTTATTAAACATTGCATAGAAGATAAATGTAGGGAGTTAAACTAATATATTTATTTTATGTAAAAAAAAAATATGTAAAAAAAAAATAAATTATCAAGTGCTTCCGATGACGACCGGAAGTTACGACGAACAAAACAAAATTGTTTGAATACATCTGGAGCTATAGCTCTATCATCCCACAAAGTCTTGATGCTCAAATATTTATCGTCCTAGAGATCTCGATATGACAAGCTTTTTGTCGCGGAGCAGGAAATGGACAACCAGATATAAATTTCGATTTCCTTTTTAAAAGACTCGAGATATTATAACTCCCTATCATCACTAAACATTTTAAGAACATTTATCGAGCCATCTCTGAGTAATCTTGTGGACAAAAAAAAAGAGAATGAAACACAATAATAAAAAACATTACAATCACTATAACGCCTTTCGTTGGAAACAGAAGACATGAGATAGGAAATGTTTGTATCATTATGTTTATTTTGTACATAATATTAAACAGTGCACTGACACTTCTAATATTGAATGTTATTTGCAAAATAACGAGCAAGTTTAGTACTAATTGGAGTATTTATATTAATTTGAATTGCAGATAACTTTGTAGAAACGATTAAACATAAAATGGATAATGGTCAATAAAAAGGATGATTCGTAAATACATATTAAACAGACTTCCTCATATTTCTTTTTATTTGGTTTATGTGTACATAACTTTTTTTAAACCTGTGTATTCTGAAATAATTTTTTATCAATAAAATGTATATTGATACATGTATCACTTTGAGTATTTGAGTTACTTTACTCATCAACAGCACTTATTTTTTTGCTATAGTTTTTGTCTATTTTAAAATCTGCAGAAAAAAACATGTCGTGGAAATACATAGTTAAGTTTTGAAGACGACACTTCTTATTATTTTTACAGACATTGACTAATTATATCAATGTTAGCGCTGAAAGAGTATTCACGATATTGAGATTCTCAATTTAGATTTAACTTGAAAAATCTGAAGAAATTATAAAGAAATGGATTTTAGCTGATTCAATCAAGCAATAGCAATGGGCGATAAAATGAAGATAAAATGCAGTAGACGATCCAGGATTTTTTTTCCAGCAAGAGGGGTGTTTATCATTAGCACACCCACCCCCAAATAACAAACAACCTTTTCCTTAAAGAAAACACAACACTTAATATTTCTCTTCTCATATTGTGGATGGATATGAAAAATTATTCACTCAATTTAAATGTAATATTTAAAAGTAAGTATTTATTTCCGTTCTTTCCAGATCACAAAAACGATACGTGATTCTCAAATAGTTTAATATTTTTTAAAAATTAATATAGAAGGCGTTCGCTATTATATCCTCAATAAGGGCATATTTTATAGTGAACAAAACTGGAGTTCCAAGGATGTCCAAGTAGCGTAGTGAACACTTCAATCGCTTCTCATCTCTACGGCTTACCTTTTAATTCCGTGATCGGCAGTAGTTGTATCTGAAGGGTTTGGTTGTTGCCTATTTGTTTAGTTTTACTTTTTTTTTTATTATTTTGGATAACAAAAACCGTCTTGCGTTGGACTGTTCCTTTGTTCATTTAATGGAAATTTCAGGCATGCACAAGGATTTAAAAAGCTTTGCTTTAAAATGTTATATTCATTCACTTTTCTACTGAGCAATACCGACATATCATTTTCCGTAAAAAAAAAGAAGGTGTTGCAGAAAGGAGAAATTCTATCCTAAAGGGGAGAAGGACATTCGAATACCAGTTACGCATTAAAAGTCGTTCTAAAAATACAGACAGTTACATGTAAGTAGACGATTATATTCATATTGCGGGTATGCTCTGTATGAATTCAAATACAGAACAATTAATGCGCATTTTTTTAAATCAAATCTATCTCTATGGATACAGTTAGGAAGATGACATTCTGTCTGTATTTTTAATCTACCATATGACAATATGATTTCTAATTTTCAGCGTGTTTAAAATATAACTCTCTGGAGATATATGAATATATCTGATTCCGGCTCTTCAAATGCGACTGAGTTTGCTCTTGATTGCTAATAAATCATTGCGTTTTCATATTATCAACTGAAGATAAAAAATAAGTATAGATCAACACGTGGATCAAACTAATCCGTACACATTTTCATCTATATACGTGGACTTTACACAGTAAGTAGCGTTGAAAAAAAGTACACATGTATCAAATCGACAAGCGTTTTTTTTTTAATTTATTCCGACATTAATAATTTTAAGACTGTTGATAATCGATTCTAATCCATCGATTCTAATCCATATTCATTATGGAGTTAATTTCTTGACTAGTATTGCAAAAGTCTACATGTTAAAGACAGTACATGTAACAGGGTGAAGCAATTGTTTTACAGGAAGTAGGATGTGCATTATAATTCTGACTACAAATCAAGTATTTCCATAACACTGCGTTTTATTTAGTTCATCGTTAAAATAGCTCGAATGTCATTTCTTACTTAAGATTATATTTACCTGTTTTAAACGAAAAAACTCTGTATAAAGATGTTTGGCACTGTTTATATTTTAAAATTAAAATATTCAGATTTGTGTTTACTAAATATTATTTTATGACCAGAAAAAATCATATTCAAAAGTTTAAAGCAGATCTGCTAGTTAATTTGGTGACCATCAAGTCTCTCAAAGAAAGATGAACAACACATGTTTCATGAAATACTCATTTTTTTCTTACTGGTTTATTTTAGAAAATGTACCGATAAAAATAAAGCATTTCTATAAACTTTCTATAATTTGTTTTTGGTGTAATAAAAGGGGAAAAGGGTAATCAATATGGTGTATTTTCTAAAATAATACGTGATGCTCAACCGCAAATACTAAAGAATTACCATTTTACCACCGTGTGGACATACTGTGGAATCTTAAATTTCGTGGGGGCCATTTTTGTGGATTGCTTAAGTTTTACAAGTTAATAGGGACGTATTTTCGTTTATTATCTTATACCTACAAAAGGAAATATGACTTATAACCCATATTTAATAATTCGTGGAGGATGTCAATTCGTAGATGAGAGGTACTCATGAATTCCACGAAAATTGAGCCACCACAAAATCTAATGATTCCACAGTATTGAATTTTATGATAGATATTTTTGCATTACAACTTAGACGAATATAAAAAAAACCAACTAATGGACGTTATTTTTATTTTAAAGGGCCACTTATCTAAGATTACCATATCAGCAATTCATTGTAATCTGGTTCACTTATTGCTGTACTGTTGAAATATGAATTTGTATTTATCACAGATATAAGACACAAAGTAAAAATTTGGATGGGATTTATTTTAATGTAATTGGCTTATTTGGTCGCGGTGACATAAGGAACAAAATTTGGGAGCGGTCGCAGGGTCGTCTCCCCAACAGCAAACAATCAAGTGTGGCGACCCCAAAATGGGCTAAATTGTGCACTGGGTAAGTCACAAATGCACAACGCCACTTAAAATGCAATATGGTCGAAGTTCAATCAGAGTTCAAAGTTCAATCAGAGTTCAAAGTTCAATCAAAGCTGCATTAAAGTGCAATAAGGTTAAATGGGTCAATATCCCATTTAATACACAATTGTATAATTAAACATAATAATTTGCATGTATCAAAGTTGCAATGATGAAAAGCGCTATTTGCGCCATAAAAATGATACACGGTTTAGAAAACACTGTTCCATTTGAGGTGGGGTTTGACGAAAGCGCCACATGCATGAACATGCATCCGCCACCAAAGGTCCTACATATTGGTGACGGCGTCACATCCCCACCTCAAATAGATACCGCCGACCAATGCCAATGAGGATCGGATTGCTTTTACTTGGTCTTGACCCCCATTATGTGTTCAATAGCTTCTTGTAAATTGTTGAGAAAAAGGTCATTCCCCAACTTGGATAGGTGGGTACCGTCACTATGAAAAAGTTGGGTACGACTGATTTTAATTTGAGGATGCTTGATGTAGGCCCCTCCCAGGCTCACCATGGTTTTAATTGCTTGGCGGTCAACTCGGGTTCGGGTTTGGTTCATGGCTTTTGTGTTTGTTGAATAGCGCCATGTTATCCTGGGGAGGGTAGAGGACCACACAAATTTGGTTTTTGGGAATAATGTTTTACATTGAGACAGAATGTCATGTACCATGGTCAACAGCCGGTCAAGACGAGTTTTGCCAACATTATTGGCTTCACAATGAACGACAATAATGTGAGGAGGACTTTGCAATTTGAGGCCTTTGAGGTACTTGAGTTTAGGGACAAGGTCCAAAAGTTTCATGCCACTGTACCCCTGCCACCATATGTTGGCATTTGGAATGGATAGGTTGGTTCCTCCGATTCTTTGTGAGGCTGCTACTGTAGCATGTTTGATAATGGAAGATCCCAATATCCACACATTAATTGGATCTGCAACCACTTGGATTAAATTGGTTTAGGAATGCAAACATTTTGTTAAATATTGACAGATACAAATAGGGAATTAAAATGAAGATCTTAAGGGAGGGAACATATTAATTAATCGCCAACTGCCGGTGGTTAGTTGAGTGAAGGGGAATGCTGAATATGCATTACCTAATGTAAGACCTATAGGCTTGTGAATGCCATCGCCCAGAGGCTTGTATGGCTTGTTCTAATAAGCCCTGCTGTGCCAGCATGGTAGCTGCCCCTATCCTGAATGAATGAGATTTGTAATACTTGCTGTTGATTCCCAAAACTTGTAGGGCTTTTGCCAGTACTGATGAGAACTGATAGCGGGTTAGTGGTTGGACGGAGTGGTGGCAAAACAGGGGGCCTGTAACATTTGGCCGGACTTGTAAATATTTGTTCATAATTTTGACCGGACAAAATTGGGTGTCAGTGGCATTGATGCGCAAGGGGGTTCTTTTGCCTAGTTGATCCGTCTTGGAGTGTTTAATAAGGAGATTGATAATAGAGTGTTGAATTGAAATATGCTGAACCTGGATGATTCTATCGGGTGAGTTACCCTTAGATAATGCTAATTCCCCCCACCCTTAATAATGCATAATATGCTAAGGTAAATGCAGCAGAAAACAGTGAAGTTTTATATGTATCCTGGCATACCACAGGCAACTTATGAAGGATTTGATTCAAAATCTCTAGTGTTATGGGCAAGCGCACATCCCTGTTGTTATTTTGCCTTTTCATGCCTTCTAACACTTTACCAACAAGGAAATGTTTTGTAGGGTCACCGTTCCCTAATACTTTACATTTAAATGCAATTGCAGATGTATAGGCCCTAGCAGTGGTTTGTTTGCAGCCTTGTATGGACTAGTGAGCTATGAACATTAAAATGTGATTTGAAGGTGGTGGCCAAAGGATGGACAACTGTTGATTTAATCTAAACTGGTCGAAAGCTTGCAGACCCACAGCGTAAGCTTTGGTAGTGTTACTGGCTAGTGATGACATGAGAAGGCGGTTCATTTCATCTTCAAGAGCACGTTGTGGAAGGATGTTGGTATGGGCTGGGGTAGCTGGTCTGCTGCTGGAGCAAGTTCCCTGAATCTGCCCCACTGTTGACGAGATATTGCATCTGCTATACCATTTTGATTGCCAGGAATATGCTGGGCTTTGAACTGAATGTTGTTTTTTATAGTGACAAGCATGAGGGGCCTAATGAGAAACATGACTTTATCAGATGAGGATGATTGTTTGTTAATGATGTGTACAAGAGCTAGGTTGTCTATATGTAGGATTATTATTTTGTTTCGGAGTGCTTTAGCCCAAATGGTGAATGCCAAAACAATGGGGACTAATTCTAAAAATGTAATGTCATGAATGATTGGTTTGTTTGCCCATGACGATGGCCACTGGAGATAGGCCCACTGCCCTTGAAAATATGATCCACATCCTAATGAAGCTGTCCCAGAGCTATCTGTAAAAAGGTTAACTGTTTCTTGAGAACTCCATTCGGAATCCGGGAAATATACAACCCCATTAAAATTGGTCAGGAGGTCGAGCCACATTTGCATGTCTAATTTCATTACAGAAGTAATGTTAACATGGTGATAGGGTTGAACCTTACCAATCATAGCATTATAAAAACGTCTGTTGAATGCTCGACTACCTGGTATAGCCCTGGCAAAGAAATTAAGTTTACCTACAATGCTTTGCAGTGAATTGATGGTAATTGTTCTTTTGTGAATATGATGTGTGAGAATTGACAACATTTCTTGAATCTTTGGTGGTGGTATGCGAATTTGCATTTGAATTGTATCTATGACCAGACCCAAGAACACAAGTGATGTTGTAGGCCCCTGTGCTTTGTCCTTATTAAGTGGAATCCCCATATCTGTACATAGGCTATGAAAGGTGTCGACTAGCATACGACAATGGTTAGTATCAGACCGACCCGCAAAAATACAATCATCAAGGTAATGGTGGGTGGTTTCTAAACCAGATTGCCTTCTGACCAACCATTGGATGAATGTAGAAAATGTTCCAAAAATTTTGCGTGAAATTGAGCAGCCAAAGGGCAACATTTTATCGAAATAGTAAGCACCCCTAAAGAAAAGTCCTAGCAGTTCAAAGTCCCCAGGGTATACGGCTATTAGCCTAAAGGCACTTTTTATATCCTCTTTTGCCAACAAGGCTCCCCTTCCCAATTTGCTAATGGTATTTACGACTGTGTCGAAGGAAGTGTAGGTTACTGTTGTATCTTTAGGGTCTATGTATGTATTTATGCTGGACGACGGTGGGTAAGATAAATTTGTTATCATTCTCCAACCGCCGTCGCTTTTTGGAACTAAACCGATTGGTGAGACATGGGCATTGGTGGTTGTAGGAAGGGGCCAGCCATGCGTCCCTCATCAACCTCCTTAGAGATTTTTGTTTGCAAAATATCTGGGTATTGATTGGCTGACACTAAATTGTGAGAAAAAAAAGGAAGTCTAGGTCCTGCATACAACAATTTAAATCCTTCCTTAAAACCAGTATCTAAAGTTTGTGCGGCATGCCTATCTGGGTAATGTTGTAAATACTGTGAAATGGACTTAATGAGGATTGGGGTGCTTCCCAGAGACCAAAGGGTATTATTGTTTGGGGTGTGGAGGGAATTTGGCTGGGGGTTGTTGTTGTATTGGTAGGGGGGGGGTGACCTTGGTTTGGTGTGTTGAAGCGAAATGGCCTGTTAACTTTGGTTGCTTGTGTAGGCGTAACCAGATAGCAGGTGTTAGAGGAGTGTGCATTATTGCACCTAAGGCATCTGCGTACATACTGGCAGTTTGGTCTGGTGCATGCACCTTTGAAGTTGTAGTCAAAGCATTTGTCACTGTTTACCCTTTTGTTTGAGGTGTGAGTCTGGTTGTATGTGTGGGTCTGGGGTGCAGTGGGTGTCAATGTAAATCATCCATAACTCAGGATCAACTACACCCCAATCTGTGTTTTGGTTAATGGAAGCCCTAAGGCGGTACTGTTCGTCATATGTGAGCCAGCCCTGTGATCTCTGTCTTCCTAGCCTAATGTCATGCATGTACTTTAAGAATTGTTGTATTTTTTCAGGATGTGCTGCTGTGTAAATGCTCATGAAGATAATGAATGCATCTGTCCAACGATCAAAGTTTTGAATTTTGTGCTGAGATTTAGGTTGGGCAATTAATTGGCCTGTTGCATCTATTGCAAGAGTGGAGGAAACATGAGATTTGTTTGGGTCCCTAACGAGCAATGTCCCCAAGTTAATGTATTTACCAGATATGATCTTATCCCTAGTGCTAGGGTCGACATAGTATCCTAACGAAAATTGAGTAGACCCTACAGGTAAGGGCAGGATTGTGTGGTTGGAGTCAAGAGGAACAAGAGTTAAAATACCTGTGGGCACAGGTGGCTCAGTGACCGGTATTGTGCAGACGCTGGTTGTGGGCGCCTGTGGCGCTGACTGCTCAACTGGGCTTGAAAGTGCCTGTGGGGTTGTCGCCTGCACTACTGTCTGGGGCTCATCCCTAGCTGCAGCGTGGAGTCGAGGTCGCCTGGACGTCCGCTCCGTGGGGGCTGGCCTTGCTTGCCTGGACTTAGTCTTCGGCATAGTTTGCGTTGGGTAATACCATAAAAATATAGAAACAATTGTTAAATTATTTAAAATGAACAAAGTGTCTAACTAAGCAACTAAAAAAAAGTAAATAAACTAATGACACGTAATCAGAAAGAAGCGTGGCCCGATAGCCCACGTTGTACCAATGAATATGGCGTGTGTACAGGTCACAGTAAAATAAGTTTGGTGAAAGACAACAATCCGATAAAATTAACTGCCATCTGCAAATCCCAACGACGAATAATAGTTTAAAGTTAGCGTATACAAAGAGATGTAAAACTTTTGAATGTTATTTTTAAGAAATTGTTAGGCAAATAATGATAATTCAACAGAGAAAATTTTAACCTACCAGTTTGTATGACGTGAAGATTGAAAAGGATATGACGTAATATAGAAAAGCACTTAGTAAAAAACTATTTTGGAACTCAGCATGCGCAACCCGGATAAATCCGGAATGAGCATGGAACGTATACTGAGATAAATGCGCATATTCTGAGACTGGGCTTTAATATGCGCTATTATTTTCTTAAAGGGATAAATAAAGAGATAGATAAATTTCTAAATATGAAAGCAAATAAAGCACCATAATGGTTCAACCACAATTACAATTACTACAGTTTGGATTATCACATCTTTTAAACTTAAGTATTAATTACTGTTCTAATAGAGCAAACTAATAAAGTGGAGTTGATATAAATATAGATGGTTGATTTTATAATATCCATAATCATTAACACTGGGAAAACTGGTGTTTTACACAAAATGTAATCGTTTTTGTTACGTAGAACAGTTGCACATTCTATCGCTATTATATCTTTTTAGAGCTTATTGGCTTTTGGAAACTATCTCTAACTAAGCATTGTCAGTATTAATGATAATTATTACATGTACGGCATTTCAACGGATTGCTTTATATTGCTTTATCTATGATGAATTTCCGACAAAACTCTGAGGGCACATGCAGTTTTTCTGTATCTATCAAAGTGACTTACAATTACCACATTGATATTATATATGTTTTTATCGATACACCAGGTCCAATTTAAACACAAGTTAAAGGTATAAATTCACATCTGTAGGTTCCCAAATTCTGACTTCAATCACACTCAGTCAACAGAATACAGAATGATCTGGTTCATACTCACAGCTTTAGTTGGAGCAGCATCTCTTTGTTTTGGCTGTTGGCCACTTCCTTGACTCGATTACTGCTTTGCTAATTATGATAGGCCCTATGTGTTTTCTTTTAAGTGACTTTATTTGTGTGTAAAAAAAAAATAGAGAGCACTTTAACTATTCAAACATGGACTATTTTTTGAGAAATTGATTGAATATGATAGATTGATGAGATATTTAGAAAAGGCGATACTTTGTAGCATTTCTGTGAAAGAGTAAAGAATAAATACAAGGTGTAATGAGTTGGTCGATCTTTGATAGTTGATTAATTTATGAGAAGGTGAATATTTAGTAGGTTTAACAAGGCCGAGTACATATCGATTACGAATCATTTGTATTGTGACGTCATCTTTTTGCTTGGTTGTTGCCATGGCGTGATAGTTTCAACTGCAGATATTCAGCAACATTATTTGAAAATAGCTCGCTTGATGCGTAAAATTGATATTATATTGTGGAATAGAAATAAATGTCTCGAAGTAAAAGCTATATTTGGGCTCGGGTCTAAAATGTGAAGAGGGTTCAGCAAGCCAGATTTCTTAACCGCCTAAATATAGATTAATTCATATATTTCAAGACAGTAACCACGTATTTTATATTAATGACCTTTAATGACCCTTATTATGTGATGTTATATATTTATTTTTTACCAAGGTATGTCTGAATGTTTTAATAATACAATAAAGATCACCAATTCCGCTTTTGTTAAATAAAAATAGCGCTTATCAGACAAATCTGGGAAATTAGGCATACAAAAAAAAAAAAACAACTCTGATACGACCCCTGGAACGAACCAGGAGATAAAAGGTTTTTTTTCATCTGACCATTTGATGCCTTTTAGCAATAACTTTAATATGTAGAACAGAAAAAGAAATCCCTAGGGCAGAAGTTTTAAAAAAATTGTAAAAAAAATGTGCATTTCAAGCAAAATCCCATAGGGTCCTATGTTAAAAATTAACAAACTTTGAGATGACCCCTTAACCAACGGTGTGGTAAATGTCTTATCTTAAAATAATAATTATCTCAGTAGAAATTCATGTAAAAAAATACATTCAAAAATCTAGAGCAGAACAAATTAAACCCGGCCTCGTTAAATAATAGGTATATATTTACTATTATATTATTTTGTGGGATAGTTAATGGGTTATTGAAAAGTAAACTGAAAAAAATTATAATGTTTAATTGATAAAAAAAAAATGTGGGGCAAAGTTTGATGCTCATACTTGTTTTCCGGTATTAGAAATAGAAACAAGTAGTAAAAACGCTAAATGGAGAACTTTAAAAGCCTGGAAATATTTTCAACTATAAATACTTTTATTCATTTTCATTTTATAGTGTTTTAATGTGTGTTTCCAATGCTAATTCTTTTTTATATTCAAACAAAATCTTTTTGGTTGATATCTGTAGATTATTTGAAGAAATAAAAAAAACATCAATATCTGGACAAAAATAATTATTAATCAATTGTTTGCACCACTGCGTTGCATTTGCATGAATAAATACTTATTGGTGATTTTTATCTTATATGATTTAGCATTCACGGCTGAAATTACAGAGAGAAACAAATAAGAGTATTGAGTATGAATATACCGTCGAACAAATGCACAAGGTAAGATATATTTTAAGGTATCCCATTCCTCAATGTCCTTGTATCAAGAACTTTTTGAGAAGTATATAATTTAAATCCATAGACAAAACATATTTAAAATGTACAAAGATAATTGGGGAAGGGGGTCAGTGTTCATCCCTCTGGGTTATGGGTGCAAAACACAGTTTTATATGTAATGTTATCAGGCGTTTTCAGATGAGGGGCAAGCAAAACTGACCCCTTTAAAAATAAATTGTAAAAACATGTTACATATATATCTGTATATCAATAGAAAGATAAAATCGTGATTTTTGTTTAAATATTGAAGATTAATGCACATGTGATTTATTGATAGAATTTTTTTGGCACTCAAAACATGCGGAAAATAGACAAAAGGGTGCCTCCAAATGCAGTATACCCTTGCATTTAAGGCTCCCCCTAAAAGCAGAATGCAACAAATCCAACCATTTTGATTTCTGTACATTTTCAAAAACAAGACCCTAGGCATCGTTTGATAGTATTTTCAGGGTACATTCGCCAGTTTTTCAAAGAGCTATGTCACCCGCTAAAAATTCATGAAATTCTGCATGTGTAAAATCCGGATGTTTTTGGAGTATTCTCCCTTCAGTTTAAAGTCTCACAAAATCAATTTTTAAAATGTTTTCTACTTACTTTTTTCATGTATTCGTAAGATGATCCACTATATTATGCAATTAAGAATTTAAAAAAATCATTTTAATGTATACAGCATTAAAAAATAGAAAGAAAATCCCTACCCATCATGCTTTCTCCCAGAGAAAAACCCCCTGGATTTTATACGAAACTGTGTTGAGCTACCTATAGCATAGGCAATTAAATTTGACCTGTTTGTGCCTAAAATTTATTTAGTCTCATTATGATTTGTTGTCAGTGTTTTTGATTACGCAACCTTATTTCTTCGAATAATGTTTTAATTATGCACAATGGTCCCATTGAATAGAGGGATTACGAAAGAAATCTGTACAAAGATGCATTATTTTTTGTGACTTTTTTGCACTTATAATAGACAATTTCTAAAACAGTTACAATTTGATTTGAAGTTTAAAAAAATGAATATTAAGAATTTTATAAGAATAATCCAGTTTGCCTAGATATGTATTAAATATAATTTTGACATAGTAAAACATGGTAGTCAGTGATGTAAAATTTTAGATCTTCAGAGGTAAAATTCTCGCAAAATATGGTTTAAAAACCAGACATTTTCTATTTATTTGCATAATTTAATTTATTTTGTATATAGATCTACGTTTAAGCTTACCAAAAGGTCAGCGGTAGATGGCCATGGTCCTCAGTCCATATTGTAATGCACAGTGCCAAAAAGCTGTGTAAACATCTCGAACAGACACTGCCATTATTTTTTTATATGACAATTAATGAAATCTATAGACAAATGAAACTATAGATTTAAATACATAATAATTTAAAAATCGCATGAGCGGCATAAAAATGATACTAAGATGTGTAAACATCATAGTATATAGTAGGCATAAAATCAAGAGGCATAAAACATACAGGTAAATAAATATTCTGTACCTTATACATTGTAAACTTCTCTAGCAATTGTGTTGCAGATTTTGATAAGAACGTTGGTGGAATGATCAAAATATTCGATACTTGTGTAGCCAAAGATGAAATAAACCAAGGGTCATGGGGAGATAAATAAAGACTATCTGATTCCAAAAGAAGTTTGTTCACGGGAATTTTCTTCAAAGTATTAGCAGTTAAATGTTCAGAAGTAATGTCAAACTTTACATTTGGCAATTTATCAATCCATAGAGTCAGTTCTTCAATGGTTCCTGAAAAACAGTGGCGATGAATTTGTAGTTGAAGAGTATCAGAATCTTTTAGAACATTCAAAGCAATATTGGCTGCCTCCCCATTCCCTGAATCACGACAGTGTATTACTAAAGGTTTTTGAACATTTTTGGAAAGTAGAACACACTCCTGAAAAAGCTGTATTTGCTGATGGCGAATTACGAATTGTACGAATTGACTACATGTTTCATTATTACAGTTGCTATGTATGGAACATTTTGAAGTAGGATCGATTCCTACTTCTCCGATGGCTACACAAGAATTAGAGGATACAAGATGAATCAAGTCGTTCCAGAAGTGACCCCAATTTCTGTCAACAAGATGAGGATGAATCCCAAACGTAACAAAAATTTTAGGACTCAAGTTAACTTGTTATTGCCACAGTTTCCAAGAAAAGGGAAAAACATAGTTATCTTTAACAAAATCTAAAACATGAATGCTTTTTTTGAAATAATCAGCCAAAACTTGAAAATAAAATACATGGTTTATCTTGCACAACTGATCAAGATGAAAATGGGAGTCCAATACTACATCTTTAAATGGTTACAACGTATCCAATTATTGTTTAACTACAAACTAAAAGTTTTGTGTGTTTCTGTGACGTACAAGATACAACAAAAGTGCATTCAGTGCTTAAAATATATGAATAATGACTGTGATTAAGGCATCATTGAGTATACTAGCCCCCTAAAATAAAAAATGATGCTCGACTCGAAACATGAGGCAATATATTTGTACAAAGGGGGCTAACAACAATATTGCCACGCGGGTATGATACTTTCAGCGATCGATTGAGTAAAATTTGCTCTTGTTAAGATGATAAAAACTAAAGGCGTATAATGTCACAAGAAAATCCCTGAATATATCTTCAATTTCTCCTCTTGTTACATATCTTATTTATTGATGACATCACAGACGTTTTTAATAGATTAGATCAATGTCAGGAGACAAATCATCCGAATAATACTAAAAAAAAATCTAATTTAAAAAGATACCCCGGATTTATATGAATGTCATTGAGGATTTAATCAGGATTATACAGGAATGCAAATTCTTTGGTTTGTTATGTTAACAGACCGCCACATTGCGAACCGGTTGCTAACTTTCATTGACTGATGGCCTAATGTAATGTGATCTTGTTTTAAAATTTTGAAGTATGCTGTTAAAAAAAAAGCAAGCATAACCAATAGGAATATTTAGTATGTAGACATGAAAAAAATAGAATTTTAGCATTTAGCAATAATGCATATGTATATTATAGCTGTAATAGGAAATAAATTGGCTATAATTAAAATTCACAAATTCCAAGAAAGTGCACCCGGTATTGAAATAGCCCAGGAGAAGTAATAAGTGGAAAAATTTAATTTAAAAATTAAACTACGCTTTATAGGAGTAATGTGTACTTAATAGAAGACCAGATGAATATTAAATTAATTACATAAATGATACAGGTACATCGATACGTTAACACGAGAAAATATGGCGCCTACAACCTACTGCAACAGTCATTACGAGGGTGTTTTATGGTTTTATTTTTATAAACATGTCATGGCAAAAACAACATAAAAAATGAATATTTTAGACATGTAGATGCATATAATGCATGTACTTACAATTTGAGGGGCCAAGGATGTAACATGGAAATGTGATAAGAATGAAATTGTGTAGCACTGTTGCGGGACTGCACGTACACAATGTGAAACCATGAACATACATGTAGAAGTGTTCCACACAAAGAGGAATAACTCTCTGACTGTATAGAAAAAACATGGTCAAGAAAGATAATTGTTACTACATAGATAATTCTACTACATAGATATTTATTTATGTTACCGTTAATCAGAAGAGATTAATTGAAATGATGGAAATATCATTGTTATCCTTAGCCTATCAATGCTTAAAACAAATATAAATTGACCGGTCAATATTTTTTGGACTAACTAATATCTTAATCATTTACAATAAGTCCATGTAGATATATATAAGGAGAGTATCATGCTGATTACAATTAGATACAATTACAGCCTTCTGATGGGTAAAAAATCTTGGATTTTTATGCATTACTGACCGACGTTGATATATTTTTATTACATTACACTTATGATTATTGTACTTTTATTAATATATTACACTCAGTAAAGCATGTAAAAGCATGTAAATACAAGATTTTTGCATATGCGATACAATTAACTTTAAAATACATGTATTAGAGCAGATACTGATTCTTCAGGGCAGATGATATTTTAAAAATACAATATTCTGTTAACAAAAGAATTATCAGTAGTTTTAATTTCAGTTAGTTAATTATTGTCACTAACAAATAGAATGTCGGTATGGGAATTTTAAGACCATGTTGATTTAAAATATACGCTAACACTAACCTGAAAGTGGAATATATTACATCTTAAAGGTTTGACATTTAATATCTGGAATAATAAAAATTGACATGAAAAATCAGTGTTTTATAAATAAGTTTAACGTTAAATTAATTTTAAAAAATAAATAAAAACTGCTTCATTATTTTGATCATTTTAAACAAGTAATTTAAAAATTTAACATTTATGTCAAAAAGGGAGGAAATGCCCCTTTTTGAAAATGACCGCACTTTTTAATGTTTTGAATGTTACTGCGTATTTTCCAGAACGATTTAGTGAGTACGACACTCTTAGGATTCGGCACATGGAGCTCCTGTGGACAAGAGATGCTACACCCGAATAGAAAGTACTTGATATTCAGTAATAATTCAAATCCTATTAAATTATCCTTGAGTCCTTTAGGCTTTTACTCTGGTCCTTTAAATGGTATGGTTTTAATAAAATGTAGTTTCCCACACGAGAAGGCTAAAATGAATCCAAAATATACTTATAACATCTGATTGTTTTTAAAGGTAAAAAAAAGTCTTTTATAAGAGATTGTCATTGCAGATCAATCATGACTCTGATACTTTTTTTTAATTGACCCGAACTAGCAAGTAATGAGTGTAACGCTCCTACTCATTTCTGTAAAAGGGGTGGATTCTGTCAAATTAGTATCGAAGGCCAATGTACTTAGGGAGACCTCGACGATTGTTATTACCTGTAATTAAATGAAATCATAAATAATAATTATTTCTATTCTTCGATAAAACATTACTAGATACGTACAGTTTTATTCTGTTATACCATATAAATATAAATAAACTAGTAGACTAATTGTTCATGGAAAAAAAATAAAAGGGAAGGTCTTCTCACCACTAATTTTTCCTCTTGCTTCATTGAGATCTATTCAGGAAATCCTGAAATTAAAAATAATAGTTCTCTTCTCTGCAATCTGAGGACCTTTGGATCTTGGATCCGAAGGATAGAGATTTATCCGTACGCTTTGTCAATTTATCGCTTGTTACTACAGGCAAGGTGAAAAATGTTTAGTTATGTTGTAGATTTGATGATAATAGAAAGAAGAGCAGGTTGCCATTGATCGTTTCATCCGTATTGGATACCCAATATTAAGATGCGTTTTAATATATCGACACTAAGTGGTTTGTCAAGATGATATTATTTCTTCACCAAGAAATACACAAAATCAGTGCTGCTTTTTATTGAAATAAATTAACGCACTTGAAAAGAATGTTTAGAGTTTAGTCGAAATAATTGAAACTTTTACGTACAATAAATCGCTGTTACTAACCTCTTTAGTTAATTGGATATATCTAAAAAGAATCCAATGTATGCTCAGCAACCTAATAAATACTTTCTCGATTAAAATTAGTTTTCTTTTCTCGTACATGTAAGCTTACGTAGTATTACAATTTACACATAAATAATAACTCGAGAAATTTGAATTATCCAAATATGATATGAAGTAGATCGGTAAATAACTGCATTCTTCTTTTTTGTGATTGCAGCAAATTTACTTCTAATTTAGGACATTGAGCTTTGGCAGAAACGAAAATGATTTATATATGTATATATTATATATTATATATTGATCATGAAGATCAATGTATAGCATATTTCATTTGGCTTAAATTGCCTGTGCTTATTAACAAGCATGATATGAAGAAAGGATGGTTATGTTTATTAAAAACAATATGACCGTTTTAAGATGAGTTCGAGAGAAAAACATACTCTAATGCTTATTTTTAAGTTTATAACAATTAAATGTCTCTCAATGTAACTTTTTTGTATCATGAAGTGAGTAATTTAAGTAGAATTTTGAAAAGGGGGTTAATGTTGAAACACTTATAGATTATTTACCCCCAAAAAGACAATTTTTTTTCGCTTTGCGGGTATTTTTTTCAATATCATTTTAAAACTTTTTATAACATAGCGTTTCTTTCTCTCGATCTTAGATGTTTACTGCAAGCTGCTGAAAATCATAATATGTTTTGGATGAAAAAATGAGAGATAGGTCACTTTTTTCCTGTAATCAATAAAATGATGTACTGGTAATTGACCTGTACATGTATCTTAGGTTAACTCCCACTCCTACTCCAATCATCCTTCTCAAAGACGCAAATAAATTAGATTCACTTGTGTTAACAAATATTATACTATCAACAAATTAGAAATTGAATTTTAAAATTAATTGTTTATACATATATTTTTTAAATGCATTTAATTTTTTGATACTAAAAAAGCTGATTTACCTTCATAATTCATTTTGGAAAAACATTTCAAAGTTGGTAAACTTGTTTCCAAAATTAACGCACTTTGATCATCTTTTTAAAGTGCAATGCTTTGGTCCCGAATTTAACGCACTTAAAAAAATGCAAAATCCACTGAAAGTGTTATAAATGCGTTGCTACATAAGAATCAATATTGCTAGGCAAAATGTCAATTTCAAAAATCAAAGCAGAAGCATAACATTGGTTTTAAATGAAACACACGTATCGTGCGTTCACGTGCCGTCATGTGTTTCCGATCATCATGTGTTTCCGATAGTCTATTTTGGTCATGAGTTTTCTTCAAAATGGTCATTATTCTAATTACTTAGACACGAGACTAACAAAATCCCCTTTTGTCATTATACATGTACACTATCAAAAAATGCTGTGTAAAATGGTTAAAGCAAACATTACTCAAGGGACTCATAAGAAAATAATATTTACAATAAAGTCACTATAGATTTGCTTCAAATTCCAACTATAATATCACAGTATCTACACTTTCTCATTGTCATGTAAAAAAGACCTCTGATGATACAATTAAATTAAATTATCATATGACTTTATAAACTTTTCCTGTGTTTGCAATCCTAGGAACACTATAGATTAAGCTTCTGAAATAAAAACGTTATCAATAATCATACAAATGACGGTATTGTCATAATCATAAGTGATAAAATGAAGTCATCAGGAAAATTTAATATTTGAACGTTAAACGTTAAAATAGTTGGCCAAAAAATTGAAAATAATTTAGAATATATTCAAAAAGTTATATCAACTTTATATGAAGTATTATTGAAAAAAATGATTCCTACTATCGGAAACACACGACACCCAATTTCATTCGGCATCCAGTTTAAATTATTTAAAGCTAGAAATTGCATACGTTGACGACTAAGTTTTATTTTGTATCGTCAATTTTCAAGGTTAAAAAATGATATTGCTTCAAAATTGTTAACTAAACAGACAGTCGTTAGAGTAAGCGTTTAGTGGCAGACTATCGGGAACCTATGACGCCAGGATACTGTTCATATTTTAAATTTAAATGAAATTAAAAAAAAAAACTCCAAGAAAGTCACACATAGTAACACAAGGTATATTAATATTAGCTTTTCATTATTTATGTACTTTCTTCTTTGGCCTACAACTTCATATGAAATTGAAAGATAATCCTGCTTATAAACAAATATTTTGAAGAAAAAAAATACTAGCAAATCAAAAATGCATACGATAAAACTTTCTGGGTTCGATAATTATCAGATTTGAACAAATCTACCTGGCTAATCATTCATTGAATTATTCTTTCACAAAATAACCTACGAGGGTCAATCAAAAAATACGAAGACTTTTACTATAGCTATTTAACTTAACGTCATAATATTACTTAATTTGGTAGCCACAATTAATCAATAGTTTCAAATAGTTTGACAAAATAAATAAGTATATGTCTTTATTTTTAAGAACTATTCAAAATTCAATCCTGCAAAAATTAGGTCACGGCGCACGGTCAAAACTTATGTTATGTCAACAATAAACCATAAAATGGCGAAAGTATTCGTTCTACAAATTGAACTTTAAACCAAAGAATACTGAAACCTCAAATTAAGTATTTTCTTGCTTTTTTATGTTCCAAAAATTGACGAGATATATTGTTTCGTTTAACGGATATCGGTTAATAAAGACAGATAGTCCTGTTTAAAATTGACTATAAACGTTAACGTCACCGAAGTCACGGCGCAATGAAAGATACAAACAATATGGATTAAGCTCGGCAAAAAACCTATGCAAATAAGAGAAATACTCGATTGTGCAAATCATATGTCAAAAACTATTTGCACATATGCATTTGACGGTAATTGAATTGTGCGTGTGGTGGTAACTGTATTTTGGACATCAACTAGCCCGAAAAAAAAATAGTTGAGTAAGTGTATTTGGTCAAAAGAATGAGTAACGTCATTCGACGTGAACGGTTTTCATACTGAAAACAAAGAGACATGAGGTAAAAAAAAACCTGTAAACTCCCAAAAACTAATTTATGATTATCCAACAAATGTGAAGAAATAAGATGGCAAGTACTATAGTGTTGTTTTTAGTTGTAAGGTTAAAACACAAGAGGCTCAGTGATATAAAGATGTAAAGATTGGGAATTTATATGAACTGTACGTGCGTCATTTTTGCGTGATAATTTGAATGTTACCGTGCGCCGTGGTGACAAAACATGCTGGTTTTAATGTTGGATAACAATAATACCTTTTCATCAACTGTAACTGCATAAAATAATCTGTTAGTTGTGACTTTTATGAAACATATGGTTGACAGCTTCATTGTTTTCGTATTTTTTTATTTGATTGACCCTCGTACTTATGATAATAAATACTCTATTTCATACACCTACCAATCATTCACTTCCTAACAAAAAAGTCTACAATAAAGTACCATCATAATGCAAAACAACCCTGTTTATTCAAATAATATTTCACCAAACAACGTAAGTTCAAAGGACTCTCTGTCTGATCATATATAACCTATGTCACTTAAAACAAAACAGATACCATAATCAGCAAACCAGTGATCGTCTTGAGACTCAGAAATGTACAGCAACCAAATCAAAAGATGCAGTCACACACTGCGCTTTTTTTTTTATCCAATTGTCAATCAATGTCCCCAGGTAAGTCAATTATAGTCATTTTAAAGAGAGTGAAAAAATTGTGGCTTACTGTAGAAACCATACACATTGGTTGATAGTCTGTCTCTGATACAAATATGCATTAGCATTACATTCATAATGATATTTGTAAATCTACATTTGTACAAGTTTTATGTACATGATTTGATAGTCTGTCTTTCTTTCTATCTTTTTCTCGTAAATAACTGACATTTAATATACAAAACATCATGGTATTTATTTATGTGAAACTTTAAAAAAAGTTCTTGAGGTGGTCACACGATACAGTATTATAATTTCGATTTCCATTTCAAATCTAGATCTATTCAATGTTTTTTTTTTATCATACGCGAAAAAGTCATTGTTACATAACAAATCTCAACAGACGGTCCATTGGAAAAAAGACGCACTTTACATTTTCGATCAACTGTTTAAAATTTAGTTTTTACTTTTTATATAGGTGATTACACGTTACGATTGGTTGACAAAAATAGTATAGAAAATTGAATATTACAGATTTGTATCTTATGACTGCATTTATATAGATACTCCCTTAACTAAAGCTTTAAGCCTGAACTAGAATATGTTGTGTTTTTCCAAGCTAAAGAACTGAAGCCTGTATTGTCTAGATCAAACTTGTTCTACAGAGAGAAAAACAATCTCTTTTGTTGTAATTGTAGCTAATTTTGATAAATGAGATGTACTGGTATGTGCTTTTGGCATTTTATATTATCAAATTTATCAAAGATAACAATCTATTCACGTTAGATTTGATTGGTATACTGTTCGAAAGGGGTTGTTTATATTTTATTTCCAAAAGCAGCTTCAACAATATCTTATCTGTAAAAAAAAAATTAATATGAATACGTGAAAAAAATCATCATAAGTTTACCGAATTCCAATTTTGTAAATAAAAAAAATTAAGAATTTTATTTTTTTCGTAGAAAATATTTTTTTTCTTTGTTCATATTTATTGTGAAACTATTAGGTCACTATATGGGGCGTTAAACGATTTAACTTCAACCCTAAGGAACCTCATTGAATTATGTTTTTGATATTAGAAGCTATAAAAATGGGAATTAAATATTAGCAGTTTTTTTAATAAATGAAATATATTGGCAAGATGCCTTGCTTTGAATGATTTTAATTATCCATATTAATAGTAAAACTATTTCTATTTCCTAAATACACCCTTATGTGTACGGACAATGTTGAAAAAAAGATGTTTTTCATTTAGAGCACTAAAATGACTCTTCATAATGGGTTCAGTTTATCATCAGTGGAAAGTAACGATTTACAAAAAGTTAAGCAACATAGAAGTTAATGTAATCTGTGACTTAATGATAATTTGCGTCATTAAATGCTAAAACAATGCCATAATAAGCCTGACATTTTCTTTATTTCATTTTTAGTTTTATGTCAGCAGTTAAAACAACATCCAGCACAATCCATACTAATTTGACTCTGACGGTCGCTAAAAATGTAAAAACAATACATCCTCTATATTTGCAGTGATTGGAACGTTCTAATCAAATTGCTCTATGATATGGTGGGGTTTTCTTTTTTTACACCTACAGCCCAAATATTCTTTAATGTATAATATTGATATTAAACGAAACTTGAACATCATTATTATTATAGAACTTAGTTTGGGATACTCTAGACGTACTTTTGTCCGTGTGGTATTAATTAACGCTATGAACGCGGGCACAAATTTTCCGCGGAATTTTTTCCCAGTGTACTTAAAGTGCATTATGGAATGACATTTTGAAATTGCATTACATGAATAAGGATAATCGGAAGTTACTACATTATGTCACACTTGCGTATACGTGTACCCAATGTATATCGTTTTTATCTATGCAAACAATCAAAAAGATTTGTATTGAGAATTCACATAATAAATAATTTAATCTCCTAAAGATTTGAATTTCCTGTAAATTTACTTGCATGAAATTTAATCTTCTCTCATCTTGAGATAGCGGCACGTGTCAGGCATCATATAGCCCCAAGCGGGTCTGTCTTTCAACGACCCAATTAATACACGCTAAGACCCGTGTTTTTGAAGCAATTTTTAGATCTATTTGTGCTCTGACTTTTAATTGATAAAACTGATCAACGCATAATTTAAACGACATGTGGTGTTTCACAAGACGATTTTAGCTAGCGTCGTAACATATTGACGGCTAACTAATGACTACCGACCAGTGCCGACCGATAATTATTGTTCATTGTGAATAGTTCTTACAATTTAATTCCAAAGTTGGATAAATTCTAGGTAATGAAAATCGCTCAGAACTTAATTCAATGATAATTATTCAAATGATTTTTTTTTTCATTCAAAGAATCCGCGCAAATTTTTAACCGCGGATTAAATTGATATTGTGATTCCGCAAAATTATGACCCCGTGGAAAAAATACGTGTACAGTATTCATCATTCTCAGTAAACTTTTAAACTTTTGATTGCTTTTTAATCTAAAGGCACAATTAAAATACAATCTACAAATGTTAATGGGATTAATAAACAAAACACATTGTAGGTGTATGGTTTTTTTGTGTGATAAAGGAAGGAAGGCGAATTCAACACAATTTAATTGTTAAAATTATAAGACAGATGTTCAAGCATTATAAATTGATATATTCATTCATGTGGACTATCACAAAAAAATGCAGTAAATCTCACTATTTTACTTTCTCAGAAGAATTTCATAATTTCAAAATGAATTTTGTACATCATATAGAAAAAAAATAACGGACCTTTTCAAAAATTGGTTAAATAGTTTAGATTATTATATCAACAATATATAGTAATCAGGTATAGTCCTGTACTTTTGAAATTTAAATGTGCATTTGACACCATTTCACAACGTTTGTTATGAAAGAAATAAATGCGTATTGATTCCTAAAAAAAATAGGGGAATAAAAGCTATAATGGGTCAACGGATTAGTTTTAGTAACAGCGGAACGGGCGCTTCGTGAGTTCAATTCTACGTGCATCTGTTGTTAATTGATGTCAGTTGGAAAGTAATTGCTATATATTTAGCCTTGAAAGATTGCCAAAGAAATAACCCTGTCCGATTCTTTAACATTGTTTTTATTACCGCACACCCTAGTCCATCACCGAGAACATTTCAGCCCGAGATCAAATCACACAGAATATAGCAGGTTAAATAAAAAAACAATTCTTCCTTTAAAAAATTCTGAAATATATCAGAAATACTTTTGATTCTGTTTTAAAAATGTTCGTAAAAATGAATTTTATTGCATACAATTTATTGTTTACGTAGGTATACACTCCGCGTGCGATTTAATATATTCTACATATTTGTAGATATTAGTAAATGTTACTTTTACTTAAGAACTTTGATAGGTTACAGTAATTTTTCATTTAAATATAGGTAGATATGTTACTTTGTTCTTAAGAACTTCGATCGTTTACATTAATTTTTCATTTAAACTAAGAACAGATATGATTTACAAGTAATAGTGGTTGATTTTTATCTAAAAAATTTTTAGAAATCAGTATCATAGTATACTGCTGAGTAGGATTTTACATTTCTTGTTCGATAAATTATCTTATAGGGCGCACTAAAGGACTTGTAACTTTGAAATAATTTCTTTGTTTTTAAAAAGGGACGAAACGATAACATGTGTCACGAGAGGACAAACATGAAAACTGCAAAACTTGAACGAATAACATGATAGGATCAACGTATGATAGCATAGGATTAACGCACAATAGAATAATTCACACGCTCAATACGATAGGATTGTAAAAAAATAACGATACGGGTACTGTATGACTTTTGCAAGAAAAAAAGAGGGGAAAAAACGTATCATTTATCGCATCACGAATAATTTTTTATTACTGTCCGATCTAGATAGGAAAGGCAAAAAATTTTGTCATGAAATACGAAACGTAAATTCCTTTTTAATCACGAGGAATGAATTTCCACGTTAAATCGCGGGAAGCAGTCATCGCGGATTTCAAATTTTCGCCCTTGTTCAGGAAAGTTGTTTTGAGCTATATAAAATCATCACAAAATATTCGTGCTCGTTGCAAAACTGCCCAAAATCTCTGAGCAATAACTTCTGTAGCATAATTGGCTTCCTAGGACAAAATTTAACGAGAAATTTCTAGCATGGATTCTTACATGAATAACATTTCTAGCCATTGCTTTATATTTTGAAAACAATGATCTGCTTGAAAAAGATTTTCTTTTATTTGTTAAGTCTTCCTGAATTCTGGATGTGAACGTGTAGCATCCGAGATTACCAGAATATTTATGCAATGAAAACAAAAACTTAAGATTACCAAAGTTGCTTTTCTTTATATATTCTTTATATATTTTGAACCTATTCAAAAGATATCATTTAACAAAAAAGATGATGAAATCACCTTTACGTGATCGTCTATTTAAGGAGTAAAAAATAATTCTTTGAGTATTATGAGGTGATAGTTTCATTCGGGGTGTGATCAAATCAAATAAAGCCGGAAGGGCTTTATGATAGATTTGATCACGCCTCGACCGAAATTATCACCTCATAATATTAAAAGAATTATTCCTTATTACTTATATTTATACAATTTTAAGCCATTGTACGATTAAATATTTAAATAGAAATAAGCAAACCCCGCTGGCGCCTCGATTTGGCGTCATTTGAAATTATGGGTTACATAGTACAAAATCGATACGTAATGCTATAACAGGAAAAGACACTGAAAAATGTAAATATATAAGGTTCATGGCTGGAGCAGATGCACAAATCGTTATACTTCCATTTTGGGCTAAACTGGTAATCAAAAACTTGCTTATCTCATAGAGAGGGGAACATTCTTTTTGTTTTTATATAACTGTAACAGTAATATGTATGACAAATTTAAGGTTTAAACTAGTTTTGCATTGGACAGGATGTAAGGTTATATTTCTAACGCAAAATGCTACATGCATCTTTTAGATAATGTTGAAATAATTTTAACGAAATAGTCTCTATTTTAAAAAAAAACAATGCTTCGTAGATTATTAGGGATATCGCAAAACGACAGCTGTACTTGGATTAAATATAGCAATTCATGAAATATAATGTTTTCTAAACTCCGACAGGTAATGTGTTTGTGATCACGCACGATAAAAAAAGGAAAACACACCGCAAAGCATTCTCACTGATTTACTCACATACATGGAGACTAGTTTTAAGTTATGAGTGAATGTGTTGATTTAAAAGAGGTTTTTATTCTGGTAGTATACATGTAGAAATACCCAAGACAAGAAATAACATAGACGATAGGTTAATAACAGGAAAGTGAAAATTATTTTTATAGGCATCACATGTACATATGGCTTTGAATAGGTGTAGCTCGTTCATTCAATTCGTAATATGGGTTATTTCAGTAGTTCATGTACAGGTTTAATTAAAGTTTCAATGTAAATCATATTTAAAGCCTTGGTGTATTTATCGATTATTAAAATTTGCTATTTGAAGTCATTTTGATCACTCTGTTTTTTTAACTATTAAAGTATATCTAAATTACCATATCTAAATACATTCAATAATCAACTGAAATACACATTATTAAGTTTAATTGAAATGTTAGATACATGAACTTGATTATCAAATTACTAATGGTGTAGAAAATACAGAATTAGCTCGGTTTAAGGTTTTTTAAAAACACTTTTGATGTCTCCATTTACAAAGGTAAGCTGTTGTTTTTTTAAAATATAGTAAAGATTGTAGATGAATGCTGTTTAGTGCAAACAAATTTGAAAAAAAAACTTCGCTTCGAAATTTCATTCTTTGCTTTCCTTACTTTCACACTTTGTTGAATATTGATACTATATTTGCAAATGCAGAGTTCAAAACTATTACAAAGTGCAGAAAAAAGTGCGTGTGATCTAGTTTTCAATATACTATATATAAATATATAGTTGATAAAAATCAAATTGCATAACTGCCGTTATTATAATAATTAGTACTGGCAATTTCTAGTTTACTCAAGTCTTCAAAAGCGAAAAACATTATAAATGATAAAACGAGAGATATTGGGCAATTGTTCAACATAATAATCTCGGTGACATTTCGTGTAAACACCTACCTAGTTTTCTCATGATGATTATGGTATCATTAAAACAACTAGACAAATTAAACTTATGTCAGTTTCATTTTGTGGAGTTCGCTCATTAGAACCGTGAAATGTTATTTTTTTTACAAAACGTAGACACAAAATGGTTTATCAACAAATGCTCTATATCCTCTTAACTGACCAGACTCACACTACTTAGTTATTTGTGGGATACATATACAACCTCGTATCAATCGCAGTCAGTCGTCTTGCTGATACTTAATAATTTAAATTTTTTTTTCCATGCATGTGCACGATAATGACTTAAAATTTAAGTGTAGATTCTTTAAAACGTCAACAAATACCAGGAATATCTAACCCATGACACCAAATCCCACATACCGATATCTATTTACAATCAACACATCATTCATTATTTATTTTCACTCCTGCTTTTTGTTTTGTCATTTTTTCTTTGCATTGTGAATTGTAGTATTCCTCCACTAGAACGATGTTTTTCTTCAATTATTTGGTTTCAATACCTCAGTCAGTAGTTTTTGCAGTATTTAAATATGCGAACGTTATTAATGCGGAATCGGATGCCTTAGTTTTTGCCGCAATCCATTGACAGCATTCATAACTTTTATTCATCAAATTAAGTTAAAATCGATATGGTTCTTTCTAATTTTTGTCTGCGAAGAATATGTTCATCAAGACTAATATGAGATGTAGGTTAACACGATGTACACATATATATTGTAAATTTTAATGCATTTGAAAAAATAGACAATAAACAATCTTTGAGGTTCATTTAGCCTTAATTGTGTTATCTCAAAAATATTATCTACATGTAACTAGTAGTCTTTCGTTTTAGTATTAAACAAAATTCAATTTATGAATACAATGATTTGATATCATACCGTTTATATGTTTTATTAATTTACAGAAAATAAACTGTCATATGATAAAATCATGCTGTCAATTCAATTTGTAACTTTTGCTTGTTGTGTCGTTAGAGTTACAAAATAGTTTTAAGTCTTGTGAATTTTAACTGATTTCACACTTTAAAAGTGCAATACACTTATCCTTAGAGTCACTAAAGTTAGTGTATAACTCCTTTCCCCTTCCTTTATTGTCATTAAACATTATTTTTTTGCAATGACATCGAAATAATACATAATTACTTATATGCAACATCTGCACATATAGCACACCATTTTTATAATATATTATTGTGGTACAATTTGGACAGTTTAATGTGATTTGGCAATGATTTTGGGCTTAATTTCTAGCAATCTAGCAGCTGTGTTCAAATCGATATCAATTTAACAAGAGATGCACGTAAAACTCTTTTAATTAACCGCTGTTCACCTATTCACCGATAGAAAAAATGTACTTGTGGTATACACATTAACTCTTTAATAACTATGTAGGTTTTGAGCAGTTTTTTATTAGAATTTCGGAAACAAGATGATAAAAGTAAATAAATATCATGTTATATAGTCCAGAGCACTATGCTGTTGTATAGGTGACTATAGAAACTCCAAAAGTTTGTGATGCAGTGGATTACATATTTCATAATGCATATAATTTATTGGACAAATGTGTTAAGATACCAGAATTATTAAAATCAATCGTCAAATTGGAAACGAGTATCTTAATGTTGTTTAAACATAAAACTTTAACATAAAAAAAAAATTATACTCAAAAATGTCAATATTTAAATTAAATATTTTTTTTTCTGTTTGACAAAAATGTATGAATCATGGGTACAGATTTATTTCATTTTTTTTAACAAAAGACCATTGACATCTAATTTCGTCATAACTGCGCTAAACAGATGTTATCTTCGATTAGTTTGATATCATAAAATGCCTTAAGCACGTATCATTGCACCATATTTATCCAAATTAGTTACAATTACCACATAACAGATTGGTTTTATCTTGGGTACAACCAGTCCAATCCAGACACGTGTAAAATATATAAATTCACATCGGAAGATCCCATAATTCAGACTTCAGTTAGACTTTGTCGAGTACACATGATGGTCTGGTTCCGGCTCGCAGCTTTTTGGGGGGCAGCATCTCTTTGTTTTGGCTGTACGCCACTTCCGAGAGTTGATCAGGAAGATTACTGCTATGCTGATACTGGTATGTGTTTTGTTTAAGTTACTTAAAGTTTAAATCTCATTTATGCAGAAAACAGAAGATAGTAATATTAACGTTAAAACATACATCATATTTGAGTGGTGTTTTGTTGTATATTTTTGTAAGAGAGTAAACAAATGGAAATTTCAGTTTTTAATAGATTATTTTGTGAGAATGTTAATGATTTATAGATGTTAGAATAGGGTAATATGTAGTAAAACATTACCTGTGCGAAATTGAATGAATGAATGAAAGGTATTCAGAATAGGGATGGAGTAATATTAAATAATATGAAAATGTGGTAAATGTATAACAAATGTTGGTGCCCATATATTTATCAATTTCTTTTTAAAATACCAACAAGTACGTTTGAAAGGTAATTGAAGCAATTAAAAGCTTAAAATATTTTGAAACTATAAATTTTTAGGACATATTTCATTGTGTCGGATATTTTTAAATGTATGAATCTAATTATGAATTGGTTGGTATAACCGAACAAGTTTTCATTAGTTGATATCTAAAGATGTTTTAAAAAATAACACCAGTATCTGTATAGAAATAATTATTAATAAATATTTTGCAAAACACTTTCTTCAAATTTGCATTGTTTATGCATGAATATTTGTCTGTGTTTGTTATATTTCAAAATTTTAGCATTCGTGGCTGAAATTACAAAGAGAAACATCGGTGATGTCGAAATTGAGTACGAGTTTACTGTCCAGACAATGTACAAGGTAAGGTTGATTTAAAAGTTTATCAGATCCAATCGATTCTAAAATCAAATACTTATTCCCCTATGTGTCTTATGTAATAAAAAGTGATTTCAATGCTTATAATATACAAATGTTTAATGGAACTAAGAACAACATTTATTATATTAGCTCCTCAAGAAACGAAGTAGTGCCCGACACGATGTAGAGGGCAATATATTCGAACCAAAGAGTATAATTATACCAAATACGATATATATATATATATATATATATATATATATATATATATATATATATATATATATATATATATATATATATATATATATATATAATTTAAAAATCAGTTGTGTCAACCTAATCAAATAAAATCTTGCCTTTATCTTTATGTTTTGAATAACCCTTTTAAATCGAGCTTAACATATTTATAAACTAAAACTGAAAACACATATATAAAGGACGACTAGGCTTCTCATATACAACATTGATTTTTTCAGTATATCCTATACACGTATACATGTAGTTAACACTTTGTCCACCTTCATTCAACATTTTACAATATAGACATTTCTTTTAACACCAATATCACCAGTACACCAAACGGGGTGGATATGTGAGTAAAATTGAAACCTGTTAAATTGCAAAGGTTCGATACTTAAAAAAACGAAAATTGAATAGAAAAAGCAATGTCGTATGATTAATTTAAATCTAAAAATCAAATGAATACAAATATCACTATAAAGCTATTTGATTATGACGTGTTTTTTTTAAAATTCAACAAACATATGTACCGCAAAAAATCTCTAAATGCCACTTTTTTTAAATAACCAATTGTTGACGTCTCTTTCTGGGTCCTGCTGGTTTTATAGGGTGACCCAGGAAGTAGGACACTTGTTGGATTTGGGGAAATGAACTCTTGTGGCCCACAGAAGCTAGAACCGAACAAAGAGTACCTGATATACGGTAAGAGTAACATTATCAGTACGTCATTATAGAACCCTTTAGGTATTATTCAAAGCATACGTAGGCTCATATTTATATCTCACATACTGTTTGCATGTAACGTGTGTGGAAAGCTACTGCAGTTAAAATATCGTAACAGACAAAGGGTACTGAACGGTTTAATGATGAGTTTTAACATGATGCCACCGACGTTGAACGTTGTTTATCAAATCAAAGTTTGGGCTTATGGCTTTTACAGTGGCTCTTATATTAACTTTAACCTACACATAGGATAATACAGTAATTTGGAGATATAAATTGCATTTTTAGACAAGTCAGGAAGTTAAAAAAACCATAGATATAAGCATTTAATGCTTATTTTTGTATATCAATTGTCCTATAACACACCAGGCGGTGTAGGCAAATTATCATACCGAGCTAACGCGCGGTATTTAATTTGTCAGCACGGCCTGGTGTGTTATGGGACCAATAATATCCAAAAATAAGTAGTCAGTGCATAAATATACTATGCATTCAATATTAACTGAACCATTTGCAAATAAATAATTAGAAAATCTCAGTTACGCTTAGACTCTTTTCCTAAATTCATTTATTGAAAATCACAAAAAAAACCATCTTTCTTATTCATAGAAATGTCTGAAGAATAATGGGAAAAAATGTTATTACATAGGGTAAGATCATTTTCCCTCTATAAAAAACCCCGAAATTTTGCTTACAAAATGTTGGCGTATTTATTTCAGCAAAGGCAAATGATTTCGATTCAAATACTCTTCAAATCGTCGCATACAAAAATATGGATGACGTAAAGAACAAGGATATTGAAAGAATGGAGAAATTCTACGACTGTAGCTGTAAGGTAAGAACCCGAAAAGATTGTTTTGATATGTTTACATGACTTAACCGACTGGTAACAGAAATAATTATATTTGTTGTATACACTGTTCAAAACTTGATTTAAGTTAAGATGTGCAATCATTGACAAAAAAGCATAATTTAACTGTTGATATTCTTTTTTTTTTTCGTCGAACAAGTAGAAAATAAATTTAATGTCGATTTAGTACCACATAACTGAAGATAAAGCATGTTTAAGCCGACAAAATTTATCTTTTTTATGGTACAATTTTAACAAGGTATAGTTTGCCACAAATAGGATACTAAGTCCCAAAATTAACGGTCTATATCTAATTGTTTTGAAAGGTAAGAAATACGTCATCGATCGGTAATTGTCATTTCAGATCAATCATGACTACGATGCCTTTATAAATATGCCATCCAGCAGGTTACCTGAACCAGCAAGTAACGAGTGTAACGCCCCTTCTGATTTCTGCCCAAATAGTGGGTTCTGTAAAAAGAGTATCGAGGGCCAATGTACCTGGGGAAACCTCGGCGATTGTAATTGATTGAATACAAACAATTTGTATTGAATACATTTGATTCTCCAATAAAACATCGCCAATTGTACATATTCACCTTTTCTTTGTATGTTATCTTTGACTTTACTTGAACATATTTTATTGTGTAAATTACACAAAAGGATTGGTAACAAGTTCTAACAACTTACATCTGTTATCTATTATTGAATGACCAACAAAAAGTCTTTCCTTAAGAAATTTTGACATAAAATAAAATTCAAACCACCTTTTAGTATCATTGGTATAACATACTGATATAAAAACTGTAACAATTTAGATCATATAACAGCACACACCTTGATAAAATAGCAGACAATTAGTTTGGCGCCTCTGTTTCGTATCCATGGACAGCCGATAATATGCCCTAAAAGGACATTTACTTTGTCAAACGTCTCATGCTAGTAAAAGGACACTTACCACAATACTTCCCCAAATTTTAAGCAGTTTTAAAACTATGAAATTATGTAAAGTACATCAAATTGATATTTCAAACTCGGAATATGTATGCATTGGTGTTACAGTTTCACGTATATTTATTTGTTTAAAAAAAGATAATGCTTATAAGTATGGAACAATGTGCCGGATGATTGTATTAATGTAAAGGTGACATTTCTGCACCAGCTTAAAGAGACAGTACGGTAAATCTTGTTTTTTTTTTTCAAATGCAACTTGAAATAAATTCTGATCGGGTTCGGCATTTAAGTACAATTCACAAATGTTTAAACTTTTAGAAAATGACAAATTTCTACATCAGATAGATCTAATTATTTCATTAATACAATCAGTACATATAACCCATGAAGATATACATCACAACGTGTTGCGGAGTTTAGCCTTCTATTCTATTACGCACGCGCGTATTTATTATAATTAAAACACATGTATGGACTGCGATGATTCTCCTGGACAGGTTTGTTGATAGAAATTTGTCTTTTCTACTTCTCCCAGGTAATAATTGTTAAAAGTTTTAAAAATAACCACAATTATTATTTTGTCAGCATGTATTTTGCGTGTTTATCTTAGGAGTTGCTACAACTTAGAGATTTTGGAATGGGGCCCCTTGAGGGTTATTTGACATAGTTATGTCTGTTCATTTTAAATTGAACTGAAATTGATAAACCATTTATTAATTATCGAGAAAGTGATGATGCGTTCCCTTTAGAGAGTCCTTTTTACCTCGTATTCTATGATGACCACAGTCCCATAGTCGGGCGAAGATCTTGTAGTTTTCAGCATGTGTCATTTACCGTCAATCAAAATCCGAATGGTACAAATAAATGATACATGTATAAGATTATTCCGGTTTCTACAACCCTTAAATTTTCCGGAAGCTCATGATTACATTATAAGCATTAATATGGTATATGAGAGGCAATTTTATTTACTTCAACTGTCACAATCAACGTTATTTCCAATTCTCTGTAGAATAAAAGTATTTCCTACATTAATTCATTCCATACAACAGGTGTTGTTAATACATGTATCAAGGTTTTCAATTGGATGTTTTAATTCTAGGAGAGTTTACTTCTAATCATTTCGAGACTTAAATTCTGTTGGGTAATTCGAAAAACCCTCTAATATAAATATTTTTCCTATTGAAAAAAATATATATTTTCCTCGTATGGATTTTTATTCTCAAAGTACACATTCAATAGAAAATGATAAAAAAAACTCACCAGGAATGGTCCATATTTGAATATTTAGAAACATTCATGCTGGTTAGACGGCTGCAAAATGCCACATTGACACTGACATACATGTAATAACATGTACCTTGCATTGTTATTAACATAGTCAAATGGGATCGTTAATTGTATCTATAGAACCATGAACAACTATAAAATTGATTACTTCTTTAATGATTATCTCCGAAACAGGGAAACACCTTCAAAGTCAAATTGGAGCCAATACATCGACACTCTCATTCGTAATTCTTCTCAGGACGAATGGAGAGAATCTTTGAAAAGTCGACCAGAACTTAGCCGCTTTGCCGAAAGGCAAAAATATATTGAACATCATCCACTCTGGTCATAGAGCCTTCAGCATCCGGAATACACCTGGGAATTATTAGAATTAAACAACGTTTCTTTTACATATGAAACAGAGGAAGTGTCGTGTAAGCTCTGTAAAAGAAAAGTAAACGATATAGTACAGCATTTTATTCTAGACTTTACTGTCCTATATAAAAGTCGCAAGAATCTTATGTATCTTATAGTAAATTCGTTGACTGTAAATACATATGTCAAGTTGACATACAACTCGGACAGCGTAATAGTTGGTACTATTCTCGGATCGAAGGACGACGACGTCATTCCAGAGGAGGAGTGGGCAAGCTATATGCTTTCAGTTTCGGAAGGCATCACAGAGATAATAAAGGACATGCGAGCACTCTTGTAACGTTATTTTGTTTAAAATATATGCGATTCAAGATGAACACTCCATGATATTTGAACATTGATTGTGTTCTGTATATAAGTAACTGTATATGTGTTCGTGATAATTTTATGCTTGAAATTTCAGCACTCTTTATTGTAAACACATTGCACCAAACACTTGTTTGATGTATTTAATCTCTAAAATATAGAGGAAATAAAGAATGTCTGTCTCTATCAATGAATTGAATCTATTCTCTAACGCCCCGCTAAGTGACTCCGATCTGAGTCGATGTATTCATTTATATATATCTTTTAAGGTGGTTTTTTAATCGGAGAAGCAGAGAACCGTTTGCACATTTTCATTAATTTTTTTTCTACTTTTTTTTATGCATAAAATAGTTTATTTGCACATTTTTATTGATGAAGCTTAATTTGAATGTTAGAAATGAATTTATAAGAAAGATACAGGTAAAATAGTTCATTGTTTTGTAAACAGAGCTCAAATTTTATATTTGATACAAATAAAGTATTGTATGAAATTGCCATTTGTTGGACAAAATGACTCGTGGTAAACAAACTTAATTGACACAACGTGCTTAAAGGCTTATAAATGATATTATCAACAGAAGAGAGCAACAGTTGGTTGAAACTTATACCAATTAAACACACATTTATAAGCAGTAAAAGGGCTCGAAATTTGTATAAAAACACAGAATATCAAATTCTGTATCTTGCTTTTAATTCAATAATTGGCTTTAAAATTTTGAAAAAGCGTTAAAAATACTCATAATAACCATTCTAAAAATAAAAAAGAAGAAGAAAAAAAAACAATTGTTACGCTCAATCATAGCTAGGTCTCTTTAAAACACATGATACATGCAAACAAACTGTTGTTAAAACCCTTTAACACATAGAATACTAAAGTTTATGTTTCGCAATAAACTTAAATCATGCTACATGTAATAACGGAAGATTCAATGATATGACTTCATAAGTGACCACACAGGAAATACTAACTTAAATTAAAAATGAAGATATAAATCAATTGAGTTTTATAGTCCGAATAATAAGACACTTTTTAAAACATTTTTTTTTACAGTATTGTATTTCATCTAGTTTATTAAAACTTTTTTTATTGTTTCTGCATTTTTAAGAATAATCGTAAAGGAATATGAATTAATAATTTCATTAACCATTTGTTGTTTAAAAACATCTTCTTACGAACTAATTAAATTAAATATAAGTGTCTTAAACTTTCAAATATTATGTTTTAGGCTTTAAATTGTTTTTTTAAAAAAATAAGATAGTTCAGCTTTAAAATTTAACTAATATTTATACAGAAAACTTCATTTATAAAGCCTAAAATAGTCACAGCGATTTAGCTCTATTTATATTGATGCTTTAAAATGTGATGTCGTTAAAATAATTGGTTTTCTTATCAAACTTTTAATACACATCATTAGTCTTGTGGAAAAAAAAAATATTCATAATTTTTCTTCATTTCATGTTTAGATTTTTTTAACCAAAAATATCAAAATATGAATTAAGTGGTAGATTATGATATGCTATGTTTGAATTCCTCCAGTAGTGTTGGTTGTATATGAAACATTGACAAAAATCATTTGAATAACAAATAAATCAAAAATATAAAGCAAAACAGTCATATAATCAATGAATGAGATAATGACTATATGAAAGCACATTGCTTATAGCACATTGATGACTAGATTAGATTAATAAGTGACAAATAATCCCCATCCGTTCAGCAAGCCTCCGGACAGTTGCTTACATCAAAGCCATGTAAAATAACATCAGCGAAAATCATGCATTATAAACAGGTGAATGTATTAATGGTGCTGGCTTATCAAACCACTCCAAAAATAATTGTAAAGTCGAAAGTAATGAATTATAAATAAGATTACAAGTAAACCATGACAGCCTAGATTTTAACGACAAGCGCACTTTTTCAAACGTTAGTAGATTAAACGATCGCTTGCTATATTTGTGTATTGTGCGTGATATTCTACTTTAATGAAAAGACCGGTAACTTTTCTTCTTCTGAAAAAATGCATACCCGATCATACCAGACCAATTATTAATAACATTGTAAACTAATGTGTCCTTGCAAATTGGATAGACTCTTCCACTCATACAAATTGCAATTAACTGCGTTCTGTGCGCACACTAACGAAGGCAATGTCTAATAACTAGTGCATATGGTACAGGCAACCTCTATTTTGAATTGTTCATTGATTTATCACCAGCTGTCATTACTTTTTGAGAAATGTCAAAAATATTTTCATTGCAAGAGAGGTGTATTACATAGTTATAATAAAAACTGACTGTTTATCTTTTTTCAAATAGTATGCATGTAGTCTTTTACGTTATGTACATGATTTATATAAATCTTTGTGAATTAGAAGTTTGTAACAGCGCAACCTTAAATCGAAATTCCCAACAGGCTTGCTAACCTTCTTCAAGATCTAAAGTCAATTGAAATTGTATATGTTTTCTTAAGTAAAAATTGTTTTGATATTAACCAATATTTAAGTAAAGCTAATTTCATTTTTATGTTTTATACAATGTATCTGACACATTAATCACCACATCACCTAAATTATAATTATTCTGCCACAAGAACTCTCAAGTCAGTTTGATAGTTAATTGGCAGATAGATAACCACATGACTTGTGTACACTGAGTCACGTGGTGCTCGTTCGTGTGCGTGCGTGTGATAAAAAGCTACTAAATACAAAACAAAATTAAGTATTGACACTAACTGCTTTGCATACAAAAATTTCTTGAACCTGACTTTAGTACATACAGTGAAGCTAAGCTGGATAAACTATTCCTCAGTATCACTATTTAAAAAGTTCTAAATATATATGTCCAATTCAATTCACAAAATCAAGATATAAAGACAAGTATTGCCAATAATTATGTATGTTACTCTTGAGACAAAAATGGCTCACCATACAATGAGCACATGAAAAACTGCAAACACAATTTATGCAAAATCGCATCTATATGCATAGTTGACAGTGCAGCTACAGGTAGCTAACGATGCAATCAAAGTAATAAGTAAAGTATGCAATAATAAAAATGACTCACACCGTTTACGAGCACTTAGACCAGCGGGTTGAAATCGCCATGCGATAAATGGCGGCACAAACACGTACAGTAATTAACTCATGCGTGAAAGTATTCGTATTCGATTGAAGTCTAACCAACATAATACAAAACTAGAGACGAGCTCGTTGCAAGCAACGATTAGGTTTTCCGTCGTAGCTGCGTCATACTTGTGACGTATTACAAAAAATTGATAGCTGACCATAGTACAATATTAGATATGTAAACACTGAGAAACAAAGTATTATATTTCTGTGACCTCGTAGATTTTACGGTGATAGAGAATTCGTCTGGATCTGCATCGGTCGTGTGCAGTACGAACCGGGTGAGGGAATGTTGGCGTAAAGTGTATAAGGTATAAGGTTGTGGCGCGCTGTGGGCCGTAAGCTAAAACGAAGGGTAGGTTTGCCGTATTCCCGAAGGTCCACCAGTATACAGTTCCAGAGACATAAACAGGCCATTGATGCAGGATTCCACATTATTGGACGAGACTCAACGATGGAAACATTATAACAATTTAACAGACAGAAATGTTACAAACAATTCGGATATGGCCAGTAGTGGCCTCCGGACTCAAGACTCTGGGAGAGTCGGACGTGGCCGGGGCTGGCCGCCGTATTCCAGACTGCGCATTGACGATTGTACATAACTATTTATAAGAATCTTAACAATGACTATAAATTGACAGGTAATGATATAAGTAAGCTGAGTGAAAGGTTCACAGATATAAAATAATTAAATAAACTCAATGAGTCTTTGATGTCCAAGAAATGAAAATCTGATAATTGCACAATGTTGTTTTAAGAGATTAACAATCCTTGAGACATGACACTCTGTCTCTTTGAAATCACATATAAAGTCTAAAATTAAAAGTGTCAATCACTAAATAAAAAAGTAACTTTGTAAGAAATAAACTGTGAGAAAAAATTACGAATTTTACAAGTAAAGTAAAAAAAAAATTATAATTGAACAGTGCATTTTGCACGATGATACTACATGTTTATAAGCAAATGCAGATCTTAACACGTTGTCTCTAGTTTGATTCGCCGCATTTTATTCACAGAGTGGGACTGTGGTTGTGCCCGGTACGAAGGTAGAAAGACCATTGGCAAACGTTTTACACGCATTTTTATCGAACGCAAGCACCAATGAATCTCTTAGTATATATGCGGAGATCCTGGAAATTTTACAAGGGGTTTGGAAGAATAATTTTGTATTTCGAGGAGGGGGAACATGCGCGGATCAGAAAATTTTTCCGGGGAGGGGGTTGAAAAGTCAGACGGTTATTTGAGTTTGCCAAGGGATGTCCGAGGCATATTTGGTAAGTTTATAATGTACACGTAACTGAAAGAAATTTCGCTGGGGGGGGGGGGGGGGGGGTTGGAACCCTTCCCCTTCTAGATCCGCGCACGGAGATGACCGATGCCGGTAATTTTACTATAATTTTAACCATTTTTATTTAATTATTCATGTTCATAATTATCAGAAAACCAATATTATCTTTCAAAGCAGTTAAAACTTAAGATACGAACCATTTAGTCTCGCTGAGTATTGCGTCCGCGTACGAAAATAATGGCAATTTTGAAGAAATTCGGATGGACGATCTGTGTCCTAGGTCGTCCATCCGATTCTTTTTCTGACTAAAAGCTACAGATTTGCAGTTAGAGATTGTCAAACTCTTATTGATTATGTCAATTTGATTGTCTCAAAGAATCATTTTTTAAATCAATTAAGTTTTACCTTAAAAAGAAGAAAGAAATCGGGCACAATTTTCAATGTTAGCATTTTACAATTTTATGGTCTAATAAAACTTCAAGAAACAACTCTTCATTGCTTTATCCGAAATATTGCATGAAAAAAAATTTACATCGCATTTTTTTAAATTACAAAAGGATATTCAAAATGAACTTGGATTAACCGCTAACAAACAGGCATAAAGAGAGACTGAGAACCAATTTCTTCTCTTTTTTTTTTTTTTACATCAAAAGAAATTCAAAAATAAATCAAAATATATTTTTTCTTTGTATGCGTTAATGAAAATGTAGATCAGCAAGGGGTTCTTTGTCGTGCAAGCACCTACTTACATATATAATGTAACAGATTGTTACACGGGTCTACAACGATGACAAATATCGAAAAGGCAATATTGTGGGTGAAGGATGAATGTGTAGTTTGTTTTTGAAGTTTATTTTTGATACATGTAATTATGTTTATCCGGATCGGTTATGTTTGTTAGTTTGTTTTGTTTATTAAAGAGGGGAATAAAGAAATGAGTAATTTCCAAGCACGTAGCATCGCTTTGGAAAGTGGGGGGGGGGGGGGGGCAAACTCATCCAACAAATCTTGACAAGCAAAAAAAGAATTTTTTTTTTTTAGAATTTTCCAAAATTTTCAAAATTTCACTCATAATTTCATGATTTTTATACCTTTTTTTTACATGCTACAAAAATGGGGGAGGGGGGGGGGGGGGCAACTCCATGATAATTCAATTTTTTATGTAAATTTTAAAAAAATAGTTGCTGCGAGAAAAAGTGGGGAGAGGACATCTTTATGTCACATAACATGTGAAACTTATTTCATTCCACCCACAAGCTTGAAATAATGAAATAATTTTAATGAAGACAATAAAAATAGACGTCATAAATCCCACATCAAACGATATATTACCACTTGATTCTGCGCGTCTTTTTAATGAATTTATAAACAGCGGCAAATTCTAAAATGTATTTTTAAAGGTAATGTTAGCTGCAAGTCTGTAGACCTTGTATGAAAAATTTCGGATGGTAGTCAATTTTTCCGGGACACAGACCGAGCGGTACATATATGCATTTAAGGTAACTAAGAATGATTCCAATAAAATACTTTGTTGAGTAATGCAAGCTTTTAAGAAAGCAATACTTATATTTGTTTAAAATATAACACCCAAATACTTCGTCTTACATTCGCTATTTATAGAACAAGCAGAACCAGTATCAGTCTGACCGGCCTCACCATATACATTGTTGGAATTTAATTGTCCTAGCATTGCATTGCTCTGCATGTACACAATTTCTTTTAAAAATTAAACAGTTAAAGTGTTCATCTATATGGCTACACATAACGTACACACGTGATTCAAAATAAACAACACGGAAAACGGTAAAGAATTCAGTCATTGAGTCTACATTTTATAGAACTTGTAAAAAAAAACCCATTGCGGGTCTGAATGTTTGTTGATATGTCAATCTATCAATATACATTTTGTTAATTATTTTCGATTGCTAAGGCTACAGCGTATTTGATGAACATTGAACAACATTTTTTCCATGCCACTTTTTTCCATGGAAGATAGCGAATGTATACAAGTATAAAGCATTTATAAAATTCATTGAATTACCTCTTTAGAATTGTGTATGGAATAAATAATTTATAAGTTGCTGCTGAAGGTTGTTTGGTATTTTCGTTTGTAGATGTTTTGCAAGTAAAAAACCTGAAACGCGGGGCAAGTCGTAATTAATATCCCTAATAACCGTAACTTAAAACTAGCGGCTTTGGATTCAAATATTATCGTATAAGAATATTAAGTTCACTTTTTAAAATCATCTCCACGATGATAATTATATTATATCCATCGCAAATCAGTATTTATTTTTTTTTTGCTTTAAAAGAATTGTTCTATCGGGAGCAATCCCGCGTTCGTTTAAATTGCCAGCGTACATTTGTCATGTCAGTAATACACATTGCGCTTTATAAGACGGCCGTATATACGTATTGTAGAAAAGTTGAGTTTAATTACCATGCATTGGAACCATTTTATTAACACATCTCCCAGTACTGAAACAATTCAAAATGTCTTTGTTACAGTAACACAGTGGGGCGTTAAACGTGTACGTCCAGCTCTACAAGCACATGCACTATCGTCTAGGCGACGGCCTGAATACAGCTAGCGACTCTCCTATCGATCGGTTACCTGAGTCTCGTAATGCATCTAAATATAGACAGGGGCACAGTTATGAAACAAACAACAAAAATAAGGTCAAAGAGGTTCATCTATATGAAATGAAATTGTACATATGAATAAAAACATTTGGGAATTTTATGTGGAATTATTTTTGCGCACTAAATGTATCCGTTAGTGCATTACAAGAAGCCCTTTCATAACCTCATAAACGTGCGCACCCCCACAAAAATGGACCAAACTGACAACAATTGTTTCTGCAAATACTGACTATAAATTACGAAAACATTAAATTGAATACTATAGAAGGATTCAAAATTAATTTCTTTACAACTTTGCTTCAATAATGCATTAGAAATTTTTATTCCTTTTTAAGTTATTGACAAGAAACTTTGGACGCCTCTAACTCCCTAAATATAAGGGCCAGCCATTTTTTCGGCATACCGAATGAAAGGTCTGAGTAAGACCAAGAACTTTTAAAATACATGTTATAACACATTTTTATCAGGTAGAAAACTAACACGGAAAATACGCGAATTTTTTTGATTTTTTTTCTTACCTTTAGTTCAACATCTATACCACCCCTTTTAATTGCATTTAAATAATAAATAAAATATATCTCGCACAAATTCAATGTATTAGCTTCCAAACCAGCCCATCTTTGAGACTCTGCCAGTCATCGTTAAAGCTAAACCCCCTGGACAAAAGAAGTCGTTAAATTTTACTAAAAGGGGAATAACTCAAAACCGGATAGGGATTTTCCTCAAATAAAATATGCAACGTCAACATCACGCAGCATGTTATCAGTCGTGAAAATTTCAAAACAATCAGTGAACAAACGAGCGAGATATTAAGGATCAAAGTTGGCGTCTAGAAGAAAAAAAAAATAAGAAGAAATTTGAAAATTTTTCAGAATAATAGTAAGGTTTTCCGCTCCCAGCGGAAAACCTTAATGAAACAAATTTCTCAACTTTGAATATGAATTAAAAGGAACAGACAGAAGAATGATCATCAGTCTATTTATTCTTTATTTTTCGACCATGATTAGCTTAGTTATGCACACAAGTGCAAAAAAGGTTTGATCATCTTAATCTGATTTAACTTATATATGGATTTACCTTTAGTAATGGTTTTCGGCCAGTTTAACTTTCCAAAAATCAATTAAAGCTTGTATACAACAAGTTCTGGAAATATCAGATTGGACTTGGATGTACAAATTGTACCTAAGTACCGTGTGCCCATTGTAAAATAAAGGCTATACAGCATGTATGATATACAGCATGATCACCCGCAACCGCTTAACTGTTACATGTACATTGTATATTAACATCGCAATATGTTCTCTGATGGTACAATGCATCAGCACTTATTGAAGATGAGCATAGATTAAACTAATTTAAACGTGGTGAATAGAACTGTCATAATTTCATTTGTACCTCATAGACAAAACAATTGATTGAGGAGTCCTGATGATTCCCACAGGTATTATAGTTGCTCTGGAGTTGATTATAAGCTAACAACTTGATTTTATCATTACGGATTTTGGCCAGCGAAATATAAACACGAGTGTCATTATCCATTCCTCTACTCTGAAAAAACAATGCAGTGTGAAAACTACATTAAGGTTAATTGTGGCACACGGAAAGAACTCACTTGGGCGTGTGAGTACACGTCATTAGACTGTATCATTAAGTATTCTCTTGTTCTAAAAAGCTACTAAAATATCATTAAAAAATAAAGTACATAAACAATTTTTTGCATGCATGTTCACAGTCTTTGTTTTTGATTTTTGTCCCCTTCTTATTTTTAAATTATATCCTAAAATGTAATTTAATTTACGAGCGTGCCTTGTAAGGAAGGATACAGATGGAAGTCCATAGCATAACGTATCAATTACATTACATCAAACAAAGTCTTTTTTTTTTCTGGAATTTGTGTTTTACTTCTCCATTGCACACACCTTTATTTATGGGTACAGGTGAGAAAGGTCATCAGCTAACGGTTCTAAACTTCACATCACTGATTTCCAACTCTATTTTGTAGGTCGCTATTTCAGATTACAATGTAAATTGTCACATTGCTCACCTTACGAAGCATCTTATCCAAAATGCGAGGGCAAACGTAATGGTTTTTATATTGCACTAGAGTCCGGATTAACAAACAGATACATGATTTGTAAGGACGGGAGAACTGTTCACGTGGGTCATTGCAATGGCGACAAAATATGGGGTGGCCAAACCTTCCCATACAATGGGAAATGTACACATATTTATGCACTACCAACCGACTTTTTTGATGATGGACGTCTTCCATCCTGTAAAGTACAACCGAATGAAAATTCCTAATTTCCAGACCGTCCCGGTGACGCCTACTTCCAGTGTAAAGATGGGGTTACCTCTCCCGTAAAATGTCCAACTAATACCGTTTTTGATTTTGTAACAAAGACTTGCAAGGAAGGAGGGAAATGTGTCGTGTAACAATTTCACGATTTAACGAGGCCAAGTACAGAACGAGTACGCACGCTTTCGCGCAGCGTTTCATTTGTATTGTGACGTCATCTTTTTGCTTAGTTGACGCAATGGCGTGATAGTTTCAACTGTAGATATTCAGCGAAAATTGTTGAAAATATCTCGTTTGATGCGTAAAAATAATGTTATATTGTGGAATAAACATAAATGTCTCGAAGTATAAGCTATTGGTCGAAAACGTGAAGAGGGTTCAGCAAGCCTAGCCCTCTGTCACGTTTTCTTAACCCGCCTAAATATAGCTTAATTCATACATTTCAAGACAGTAACCATGTATTTTATATTAATGACCCTTAATATGTGAAGTTATATATTTTTTTATTACTTAAATATGTCTGAATGTTTTAATAATACTATATAGACCACCTTTTTCGCCTTTGTCATATAAAAAATAGCCATTATCTGACGAATCTGGGAAATTGGGCATACAAAAATCAACTTTGATAAGACCCCTGGAACAAACCAGGAGGTAAAAGGTTTTTTTTATTTGACCATTTGATGCCCTTTAGCAATAACTTTAATATGTAGAACAGAAAAAGAAATCCCTAGGGCAGAAGTTTTGAAAAAATGTAAAAAATTTGCAAAATTGATACATTTCAAGCAAAATCCCATAGGGTCCTATGTTAAAGATTTACAAACTTTGAGATGACCCCCTAAACAAACGGTGTGGTAAATGTCTTATTTTTAAATCTTAAAATAATAATTATATCGGTAGAAATTCATGTAAAAAGTTTCATCCAAAAATCTAGGGCAGAACAAATTAGACCCAGCCTCGTTAAGGTCATAGAAATTGCTGATTTTAAAAACATTTTCACTCGCCACTTATACAAAGCCTGTATCCGTATACATTTCATATTTTACGTTTCTTTGCAAAATTGTACATATAACATCACTATAAAATTGTTAATTTTTTGTTTATCAATTTGTCTTTATCATGGTCTATATGCACTATAAAAAGGCTTAATAATTATATTTTAAGGTGAATATACCGTATATGGTTAAGGTCATTTTATGTGCTTTATACGTTTTATGTTTTGTTTTTTATCATTGTGTTGAAATATTTTATTGAGGTGTTTTAGAGATTTAAAAGCATATTTTTGACCAAAAACTTCAAATTAAATTCCAACCTATTCTAAAGGACATTTCACGAAACTGTTCAATGGTTCTTAAACGATTTTAATTAGGAGGGGGGTTACAAGCATATAAAAATTTCAAAACTTACAATCCGGTATTATCTAAAATTCATCCTTTTTGGTTTTTGAAGAATGACATATACTCTACTGTTGTGCTGATTGCTATTTAGATCAAACATACATTAAAAGTGTAATATCCATTAAAGTTTCGATACTTGAAAGCTTCTGTTTGGTCATAGATATAAGAACCATTTTCTATGAAATCAAACTCTTTTAATTAACTATCAATAGGTTATTTATGCATACAGATTACACGGTTTTTTTTATATTTTACTTTCTGGTACACTGTCTGGAACGAACATTGATAAAATGCATACCACCCTTAAGTGAAAGGAAACCCCATTTTAATAGGAAAAATAAGAACGGGTTCTTTCAAAGGTATTTTGATAAAGTTAAAATAAAAAAAAATGAAAAAATATGTTTCGTTTTATCAGTTTTTTTATGATCCGTTGCGATTATGAAAAAAAACTACATATATTAAATATTTTACATTGTTTTAGACATACATTTTGATTTAAAGATACGCAAACCTGTTCGTAGAACTCTACTATTGTTCAATTAAATTAACCTTGTTCTGGGTCACTTTTACTAAAAAAAAAAATTGATAACATATATTTGCCATAATTTGCAAATAATATTAACCAAATGAAATTTATAATGATTTTTTATGATATCGTATTGGTTGATTGCTGTAACATTACCCTACTATAAATTCTCGTAAAGACCGTTCTTTACTAAAAATACTAAATTTATAGCCCTCACTAAACTAAAAATTGATTTTAATGACCAAATAATTGTTTTACTGGTGCGATATCGTGACGTCATAATAGCAAAATCAATATCTATAAATTATGAACATAATATTTTATTATTAAAAGCCTGAAGAGAATGAAGAAAATCGATTTGTGATTTATTATAATAAAACAGTTATGGCCTCTGATATCGGTCAATGCATGGTTTTAAAGACCTTACGACAGTATATCAACCTCAGACTTTGTTATGGTCGATATTCTCTTATCAAATCTAGAAAATCATGCACTGATGTCATCAAAAGATCATAATATATATTTTATATAATATAAAACATAACATAGGTATACTTAGTAATGCACAGCTGTCCACTCCTCAATTATGACTAACAGAAATTACCCTAAAGTTGCACAATTAATATGACGCATAGCCAATCGCCTAAACTATCAAACTATACTACGTTATATCAAGTATAGTTTAAAATACAATAAAATACGTTAGAATCGAGGATATATGAAAGATACACGTGCTTCTAAACGACAGTTCACCGTTTATACAGAAACAGCTAAAATGGTTATCACGAGATTTTTAGCAGTGGTATTCATCGTAGGCCTATGTGATGCTTGTAGTTGGATTCCAAAAGTTGAGCAACAAGACTTTTGCTCCGCTCACTATGGTAAGTACTACATTTTTGTAATACGGTTCACTCCAATATTCAGGAACAATTTAGCTGCAACAGTTAGACACAAACTCATCAAGTAAAAAATACACAAAAATTTGTCTTTGTTTATCAATTGTTTGTTTTTTTGCTTTTTTGGTTTCAGTATTTGAAGCTGAAATATTGGAAAGAAAATCCGAAGATGAAATGATTGGTTATGTGTACGACATTCGTGTTAAGGGTGTTTTCAGGGTGGGTTTTTAATTATATATATTCTGCAGTATGCAGTTCATTGCATTTTCTTCGCGTTTTCAAGCACTTTTGATCAGTATGTTTAATACTTTTTTAAACCGTTAATTTACAGAACAAAGACAACCAAGTGGACGTTAAAGGATTCAAAACCATCCAGGGAGAGGGGCGGGGCAGTTCCTGTGGGCCACAGTTGTTAGATGTATATTCCTCATACATTTTATACGGTAAGCCTTGGTCACATACATCAGGTTGGTGGGGGTCCAATCAAGGCAAATCTGTTGGAAATTTCTTTTAGTTTATGATATTTATTTTTGTCGATTCCATATCCAATTTGTTGTAAACATTTTTTCGTTGGGGACAATTGCATAAATAAAAAAACTTTCTCATGTAATTTTTTTTCCATACACAGGTATCCAATGCAAGTTTTTTCCTCAAGCAAAACCTTTGTTACATGTATATGGCAAATGGAATCCCGTTCTATATTTTAGATTAACATGACGTTTCAAAAAATAGTTCCACAATGTTGCTAGTATTTCATTACCATAATATTACTTATCTAAGTTTAATACTGACTGTTTACAGTAATCTATAGGTTTAGTAAAGTCCATAGAAGGCGAGGCAAAACTATGCCTTCTTTGGACTTAACCGACCTCACAATTTTTTGTAGACAGTCAGTAACAAACCTGCTAAGTGTTTTGTTTTGTTGAGGGCCCAAAGTTTGACATATAAACAAACAAAAGATAATATAAAAATTTAGTTCATAGCTTAATTCTCTTCTGATATTGTTCCTCGGCAGTCGTCTGCGCAAAACTTGATGTCATTGTAGGATCGTAATATTCGGGCAAATGGGAATAACTCTCAATATTCTAAGGTTGGTTTAAAAAAATCAGTTCAAAAACTGAACTCACAGAGCGGTTGGAAATTTGAAAACAAAGCGATTTAAGTCAACTTAGGTATTTCTAGAGGGAATTCTATCGTAGAATCATTAGTAATTATATGTGCAAGCTATTGTAATTTCTTTTACGGAACAAATCGAACAGAGAAGCAGGAGTAAAATTGGAAGTGATTGGATTATACATAAAAAGGTCTGTGATATTCCGTTTGCAATTTTGATCGAGACATGTAATAAGAGTCAGATATGAACTATAAATGATAATGATTTCAACTTCTAGGACAAATTACGATTGTAATTTCCATCGTTGTTAGGACGTCGGTCTATAAACATAATATAACGTGAATCTTAAGCCATGATCATTTATCCCCGCAATTATTATTATATATGCTACAAATGAAAAAAAATGAATAAATAAAACTTCGTAAGTTTGATTAGATTGTAAAAGTTTAAGTAGTAACCCAGATTATACATGTGCTATTTCATCTTCTTGATCCAGGCTGATGTTATGCAGGAATAACAGCGGATTGTGAAAACATTGTTATGTAAAAGAAGCCATTTGCAATTGCAAATATTTGTTCGTTTTGTTCGTATTTGTTGTTCTTTATTTTCTTATACGTCCTACAGTTGATGATATAGAGGGAGAGCTCCGCATCTTCAAGTACGAAAAGATGATGTTTGTGGAAAAACCTGATATCATCCGAATGACAAGGATGTATGACTGCTCGTGCGAAGTAAGAAAACATCAAGAAAATATATTATTTATTTTTTTAACAAATTTGATCGGTTGGTTAAAATCATTTATCTATTTATTTCGTTTTTGATTTTGATGGTCTCAATATGAAACAATCAAAATATCAAAAAAGGAGATTTTGTTTCTCTCAGTAATGAACTAAAGCCAATTTATGACATTATTAAAATAGGTTTGGCAAGTCTTAATAACCTTGTTTGATAACATTGATTTCATATTTTTTTTGTATTCATCAACTTTTTAAATAACATACATGTATATCGATTTCGTTTCAGGTTCATGTACGCATGGTTAATAATCCAAAATCGTAGTAGATTTTTATCACATACTTCTTTTAAAAATGTTTAATCATTACATATTTCTTCCACCTTTATCAAATCTATTTCAGATACGTATGAATAACTATCCAAGTTTTAGTGGAATTTCATCATTTGAATCGTTCCCACCAACGGCAAACCAATGTGATGTCCCTTCTGCATACTGCATAAGGAGTTTCTTCTGTAAGCGGAACTCGGAGGGGATGTGTACGAGTGGAAATCTGGGCCCGTGTTCTTACTAAGAATTTATTTTTCATTTAAATGGGATTCGCAGAATTCGACGCAAATGTTTTCCTGTATCTCATTGATGGTCTTCTAAAGCTGGATACATGTACAACAGAATTTTTCCAATGAAATATATATTTCAATAAAAAGTATTGTTGTGTACGTTATTTAACAACTTTGTTGTTATTGAACCAGCTTTACAAGGGTTGTCCCAAAATAAGGTAGACAAGCTCTATTTTTCCGTAAAATAAAGTCACAGAGAAATGAAACTTGTACACATTAAAAAGGACAACATTTTAAAGAAAAATATAATATTCTAACACAATCGGTTAACTTTAAATACTTTAAATGAGCGTTTTTCATGTAAAACATATTGAGAGGCGGCGCAACGCCAAAATGACTAAAAAACTTCTTCCTATGAAAAGAATGATCGTTTAAAAAAGTAAAAATTAAACGTCTTTTTAAACTTAAAATACATAAGAATGATTTTAAAATGGTTAAATTTTCCATAAAAATTCGTAATTATGACGTAATGTTTAAAGATTTTATGACGTATTTTGCGATGCTTCGATTAATTTGGTTGAAGAGAAATGTTGGCCTCAACGTCAGAGGCGGCGCACCGGAACGTGATAAGATTTTGTAAAGAGCTCGGAATGACACCAACGGAGACCCACAAAAAGTTAAAACTAACAGAAGCTCACAGAAATGTTTCTCGTGCCATGGTGTTTAAGTGGCATAAGAGATACACGGATGGGTATGAAGAAACTAAGCAGGAAAAGAGAGGCCGACCGAAGGAAATCGACGACAACGTACTGGAAATAATAAATGACACTATTCGTGATGACCGACGTCGGACAGTGCGGGAGATGGAAGAAATGTTCGGGACCGGCAAATCATCTATTCATCGCATTCTATCTGAGAATTTAAGAATGCAAAGGGTTTGCGCACGCTGGGTTCCTCGACGTTTGAAAGAAGAAGAAAAACAACGGAGAGTGTTGTGTTCCCGGGAATTCCTTCGCCGTGTTCGATCAGGCCGGGAAAATTTCTTGGATCGTATCATAACGACAGACGACCCAGAGGGAAAGCAAGCGTCAAGTGTTTGGAAAACACCGGGAACACCACCACCAAAAAAGGCAAAAGTCTCAAAATCTGTCGGTAAGAGTATGTTCATCATGTTTATGGACAGACATGGCATGATTCTCACCCATGCTGTTCCCGCTGGACAAACTGTTAATGCCGCCTATTACTCTAAGGTTGCACTAAGAAAAAAAAGACCGATATTGGCTGCAAATAAGAAAAATATAATTTACCATCAGGATAATTCACCGAGTCATACTGCTGAACAGACAAAGCTAGAACTCGACTTACTCGGATTCAGCAGAATAAGTCACCCACCATACAGTCCAGACTTGGCACCGATGGATTTTGCTCTGTTCCCTTATCTGAAGACTGAGCTAAGGGGTCAACGATTTTCGATTAAATTTATAAGCTCAGTCTACGGTATTTTGGGACAACCCTCGTATTGTATTTTTTGTTTCAGTAAAGCATAAATTCCCGTCGCATTTAGACTTAACTAAGACATGTTTGTAAATTTATATGAAGTTACATGTACCTACATACTACATTATTTTTTGGTTCCTTGTTTATCGTATACTAGTATAAACTAGAAGCATCCACTGTTTATTGTTAGATGGCATTGCTATTTGTTTTCTCTTTATTATGCATCGTTGGTAATGAGTTACAAAATGTATGCTCTAAAATACTGATATACGATAGTATTCTGTATATTTTGACCCATTAAACTAGCAAATGAGTCTAGAAAATAACAAGTTTAAACATCGATCGCAACCTCATAACCTTTCTGTTGTAAAATTAACAGAAGTATTCATACTCATATAAGGCGAGGCAAGCTACTGACAATCAAGTTGATAAAACAGGATTACCAACAGAATCGTTTTCGTAAGTTTTATGGTCGAACCAACGACCTTGTCATCAAAAACAAACTTTTCTTTCACTGGGTTGCATGCTGACTGACTTTTTTTATACTAATTGTTAGATGATAATTAATTACCTAGTTGTCTACGGACTTTTCCGTTTTTTCCCGATTACGACAAAGAGAACACAGCGGATGTGACCGGTCAACAAAAGATGCTTACTCCTCCAAGGCACTTGATCCTTTCTCCATCTTTTTGAAAGGAGGTATGTGTTTCGCTGCTTCAATTTTCGTTTTCTGGAATTTTTGGATGTTTGACGGTTTGTTATTATTATTTTTAATGGACAGCTATCATACTTCATCTGGTTCATTGCGGATGTCCTCAATAATTTGCACATGTTTTTTCTATTCTAAATTAAATAGAATACTACAAATTTGTAGCGTAATTTTGTTGTGTTGTGTAAAAACATGGCCTGCTGAATGCTATCCATGTGGTTTGTTTTAGTTTTTGGGAGTTGATTTTAATCAACTCTCCTATGCAGTCACTCTGGCAAACCGAAAGTGAAACAGTGTTTGGACCTAAGCACAAATCATCACCGCTGACAAGTCTGAGTTCTTGAATAGAATAGAAAAATTCGACGTAAAGTATGCTGAAGCATTGTTTTTTAAAGGAAACTTATCTATAAACACTTTGAAAATAGTAAGATTTTATATAATACGAACAATTTATGTATTCTCATGTATTCCTACGCCAGAGTTTAATATAGTCTCGTTCAACCAAAAGCTCGGCTGTCTCTGCAAACCTCAAACAAACAGAGAGGCTCTCTTGCTTGTCGGAGATTAACGGAGACAGCTGAGCGTCTTGTTGAACGAGACTAGCTGGAGTTCAATATCAATAGTACTTGGATCCATACAATTTTTAGAATTGTTTCGATTACTAATACATAGTTTGAAATCTATATTTAATTAAATATTACACAACATGATTCATATGGCGTTTCTCTAAATTCTTGTCTGAAAAGTCTAATTAAAATTCATGTTTTAAAAAAGTGCATAATTTATACAGACTAGAAACTAATTGCCACGCAAGATAAGTTGATTTTAAAATAAATGATAATCGATAAAATCAACTCCCGTCAGTACTTCAGTACTTTGATTATACAATGCATCAAACCTTTTGAATACTGTGTCTATTACCTTAACTAATTACAGAAGAAAATTAATTATTCTATTTTGGAAATGGTCGTGTTCGAGTAAACCAACACAAGACAAATCTCAATGAAGGTTATTCAGTTTCCTTTATAATTAGTTAGAGTAATAGACACAATATTTAAAAGGCTAGATGCATTGAACTTAAAACCGTTCGCAAAGTTCATTACAAAGCATTCCCTATGACAAAACGCGTTAATAAGTGGACGTGTAACAAGCAGATTAATAATACTGTTCGGTTAGATAAACGTTTTATTTTATTTTTTTTTGTAAAATGTACCTCCACCTGCTGCCTGATACGTTTATTACTGAACAAATAAACCCTAAAGGTTGCATCATATTAATGATTCCATTAACATGGTTCACCATGTTGCAAATATATAGGATGAAATAGTCATTCGAAATACAATTACAGGAAGGGGTTCATATCAAGCATGCATCTTTTCCAAAAGAGTTCATGTTTTCACATGATGATATCCGCTGGAATCTTGGTACTGTTTATCGTCATTCCTAGTGAAACATGTATCTGGATACCTACGGTAGAACAGCAAGATTTCTGCTCCGCACAGTATGGTAAGCTGGTTAACAATGAAAACTCTTACGCTAAACCAACTTATTCTCGCGTGCGATATATGTTAGCAAGATCCTCATCGTTGGAAATATTTCTCACCGCTTACCATCCCTAAAAGCATCTAGTTTATTAGTTATGAGATAATCTATGTATCCTTTTCGCGAACAGTAATATCCGCAAACCAGTTTGACGCCGTAAATTACGAAAATAAGTTTCGCGAATTTTAATTGTGTTATATTGTTGTTGTTTTTTTTACTGATTATGAAATATGTTTGATGGATGTATCAAATAGAAAGGAACAAAGCTTCTAATGAGTTTAATATTGTATTTAGTTTTTGGAGCTGACATTTTGAACAGAAGTTCGGAAAATGAAATGTTTGGTTTTGTATACAATATCCGGGTGGCTGACGTTTACAGGGTATTTATCACTTTTTTCATTTCATACATTGAATTCATATCTAATTTCTTTTAAGAAAACGCTGATCGTCTTGCTTTGTTATTGAACGTCAGGCCATCTTATTATTAATGTAACTACTTACAGTACAACGGGATTAAAGATATCGTTAAAGGTTTTAAAACAATTTACGGAGAGGGACGTGCAAAATCGTGTGGACCACAGATGCTGGACGTGAATTCTTCCTACATTCTGTACGGTGAGAAACGATTAAAGTTGCACATAACACCTCAACATTGGTTTAAAATTAAAAGAAACTTATCTGATTACAGTGCACAAAACGTGTACCAGTCAAATCCACAACTAGAAAAAATATGGGGTTTTTTAGGGTTTTTTTAAGTTATAATTTTCAAAAATTTGGATTCAATTCATGAATATGAATTGAAGCGCTTATTGAATGTTTCACAAGCCCGGAACTGAAACGTATGCTATAATAGAAATGAATCGATTATAACAATAACCTATCACAGCACTAAAAGCGCCACCGTGTAGTATTAGTTTACCCTATTTAACACTTTTCTTTATTCCATATTTCTGTGTTTATCAGAGACATTTTCATTTTTGATTTGATAGATAGATAGATGATAGATAGATAGATAGATAGATAGATAGATAGATAGATAGATAGATAGATAGATAGATAGATAGATAGATAGATAGATAGATAGATGGATTAGTGGATGGATAGATGGATAGAGAGATAGAGAGATAGATAGATAGATAGATAGATAGATAGATAGATAGATAGATAGATACTTCTGCATCATTCACTTAAATAGATGATACCTGTGAAATTGGTAATATTTCTATCCAGCATATTCATATTCTCCTTATATTATTGTAACATGAACAGGAGGTCAGAAAGAAGTATATGAATCACGTCATACCTATGTGGATAGAGTTCTTCATTCACACATATATATATATATATATATATATATATATATATATATATATATATATATATATATATATATATATATATATATATATATTTTTTTTTTTTTTTTTTTTTTTTTTTTTTTTTTTTTTTTCATCACAGTGATCCGTGAAAAATATTTATTATTTCTAATGCAGATTCATTGTGTCTATTTCCTAGAATTTCTTTATATTTACGAAATATTTTAGTTCAACCCAGAGTTTTTTTTTTCTTTTAGTTTCACTAAGATGCAATTTTCCTTTTACACGAAATTTCTGCAACGGTCTTTTAATCAATCAAAGCATCACTTTTTTCATTTACAAATTTTTACATTTTTAAAATTTCTAACCTTTTTCCATGCTTTGGCGTTAACAGTGGATGGCTTGGGTCAGACGTTGTTGTTAGACTATCACTTTTCATAAATCATATTTTTTATTTAACAGCTACAGAAAGAGAAGGGGAGCTCCAAATAGACGACTACAGACAAATGCAATATGTGGAAAAAGATGACATCGACAGAATGTCACAGATGTATGACTGTTCATGCGAAGTAAGAACAAATCAAAAGAGTTTCATCCGTATTTTTATACAAACTATCGTTGATTTCATCGTTGAGTCATTCAATGAATTTAAATGTTTGAGAACAAAAAAATAAAAAATAAGTCAAGACAAGACATGTCAAGATAAAGTGTTTTCTATTTAAAAATTCAAAACAAATTAAAATTTAGGAAACTTATTTCTTTGTATTTACAAACTAACAACATTCCCGACACATTCCAAAAAAACTACTCTCCGTCCGTTAGAGTCCGTCGTCTAAAGAGGCTGATCTTGAATACTACATAGTAAGCATATGCATTACAGTAAAGACATTAAATATGATACACTTAATGGGCGAGGAAAACATATGAAATAACATTTAGGGACTTTAAATGTTTGTTAAATGAAAAGCGAATAGTGCTCAAGGGGAAGGTTCTGTATTTAAGAGAGCTTGATGATCGTTGTAATTTTAGGCCGAATTAATCCCCAAAAAAGAAAGCTTTATATAAAGGTATATGAACATTCTATTTTTTTTTAATGAGATATTTATGGAAATTTTTCTTTACAAAATAAAAGTTTATACAGTGAAACATCAACTATAGAAATTTAAGTGAGATCTGATGGTGGATTTGTTTACCATTCAGCCTATTTAACAAAGTAAAAAGGCATTGACTTTTCATCCACCCCCCCCCCCCCTCGAACTTGACTTAAAGTGTATAAAATCTGTAAACTGCAGTGATGGGAAAGGGATACATTGTAGTGATAGTCAATAAAAGGAGTCTTAGTCTAGAAACGATACTTGGTATATAATGAAACTACATGAAGTCTTCGGAATATTTAAAAGGTTATTTTAATAGGCATATTCACAATTTATCTGCTTTGTTCCGTATATGGAATCTAGCATTTAATCTGATGAACCTGGTTAGAGTACTATGCACTAATTTTAAAAAAGGTAACAATATATAAATAGTGCCTGTTTTGGGAGGGTAACAGTTGAAATTGACACCCCGAGAAAACCATTGTCAACCGACGCCAAGCGTAGGTTGACGATGGTTTTCGAGGGGTGTCAATTTCAACTGTTATCCTACCAAACAGGCACTATTTTTTTTTGTTATACTGTATGTCTTAATTTTAAAGAAAACTAAACTGCCTTACATAGGAATAACGTGAATTCTACGGCGAACCGTACGCGCATAATTTTTGCGCATGTAACAATTTTTAATGTTACCGGTTACTAAGTGCGTTGCTAACGCTGAGGGTAATAGAACGGATTATGAACTGCGTCTAAACCAATCAGATTTCAGTATTTAACATGAAAGTATAACAACACATGTTATTATCTTGACTACCTATTACATATAAACGGTACATTACTCTTTTACAATAATAAACGAAGTATTATACATGTATGCTATCATTTAACCATCTTTTTATTCACATATCCTTTTTCATTCCTAATTTAGGTACGCTTCAACTACATAGCCGTTCAAACTAATAATGCAGATTTTCAGCTAAATCCCCCTACAACCGACCAATGTAACGTGCCGTCGGATTATTGTAGAAGAAGTTTCTACTGTAAGCGGAACCCAACAGGAGCGTGTGTTGTTGGAAACCACGGCAATTGTTATTAAATTAATAAATTGCTTTCTATTCTTCATATTATTCATCAATTTGGAAGTATATGTCCATTCGCGGATGAATGCCAAAAGAGAGCTTTTCCAATGAAATAAATTGTTCAATGATAAAAATATTTTGTGTATGTCATTTAATTACATTTCGTTACAGAAGATGCTTTATAGCATTGTTATATTATACTATAAGTAAATATTTCTGTCGCATTTATTAAGGACTTAGCTAAACCATGGATGCAAATTCAAATTAAATTCCCATGTCTTCTATCATTATTATTCGGTACATAATCGGATATTTACCACGAGTAACTCATATTTATCGTAAGATGAAATTACTGTTGATTTATTAGATTACGTGAGCGCTCAATTTTTGTGGAATTCATGGATACCTCTTGTTCCCGAATTAACATCTTCCTTTGATTACTAAAAGAGTACAATAAAGTCGTTTAACATTATAAGTATACGGAATACTTGCATTTATGTCCCAACAAACCTGTAATATTTATGATATTTAAAAAGAGGCTCCAACGATATCTAATGAATCCACTGTAGATTTAATGTTAAGGTAACGATCTAGTAAATGATTCCAGAGTGTTCTTTTGATCGATGCAAGAACCATTATGACGTCATAATTGATTTGATGAACAATGTTCCTGTACTTTAATTTTCGGCTTTAAAGGAATTATGTAGAAAATGAAACATTTTTTGACATTCTAAATCAAATCATGAAAAAAGTAGTCTTGATAGTTCCGATACATATTTTCAATTTAACATCCTTTTAAAGACGAGGTCAAGCGCTTGTTTAATGCCGTTTTTGGAGAGACTGTATGCAACCTAAATATATTCCATCCGTTAAAAAATAGACAAAAATCTGACATTGTTACATATTTCCTTTATGTTCCATAGATAATGACATGATTTTTCAATGTGTGTAAAAAAAAATTAAGCACTAGAACACCTTATCATATAAGGCTATCATTATAAAGCGTCATTAAAAGAATTTACGTCTTGAAATTCATAAAGCTGTAGGTACATTTCATTTAATAGATATTAACCTTAGTTGTATTATACAGCGATGTTACTGAATTACAAGATGTTTGCACTATACGGCGGTATTTCATTAATTATGACCAACTATTACTGTTGGTAGTGTCTAGGAAAAATAAAACATCAATCTCAATGTAATCAATTTTTGTGGTTAAATTAGCAGAATGGTTCATATATAGCTATTACAGTGTAGCTGTTGTATTGTGGATGTTCTCAATAATCTGAAAAATATATAAATTTTCTCAAACAGGAAAATTCCTATTGAAGTAGGGTTTCAATTTTCTTCTTCATGTTGAATAAAAGTTAAAAAAAAACTAAATAAGGCACATTGTTACAGTGTAAAGAAACAGAACCAAACAATTTTGATTCAATTAAAAAAAAAATTTAAAAATAGATACACGGAGGGTATTCTGCAGCCGCTGTCTAGAGCACGACACCGCTAATCTGTAGTTCCTTATACAATATCCAAAAAAAAAATTAGCCAAAAGCATTTGAAAAAACTGTGTTGAGAAACAATAATTAAATATCCAAATATGAAAATAAACTCATTCCGGTATTCCTACAGCTGTGAGAGAAAATTAGCATTTTCAGTTATTATTTAAACCAACTGTTGATTAATTGATGCCCCCCTCTGGCAAACACTTTTCTGCGGAAACTAATTACTGTTGAATGATATGTTCAGACTTGATATATATCAATGGTTTGAAAAAAGATTGTGTTTTTATTTCATCCCATTTCCCTACATTAGTTTTTTTTTCAATTTTACCATGCCAATGGATATATGCCCTCAAGGATTATAATTGTGAATTCTTACAATTTTTTAAAAATCAAACCTTTCAAGCTATTTACATGATGTTTCAATCATTGTAAGTTGTCAATAATCATAACATATCTCAGACACAAAATCAAGGCATTATCAGTTAAATATTAATGCTGGTTTTTTTCCAAAATTGTATAAAGATATTTGACATTAGTGAAAAGGTGGAAATACTTTACAAATAATGTTTGCAAATTTCATTACAAAAGCATCCCCTCTGGTAAAAAAGGCGTTAATAAGGTACGTGTAACAAGCAGACTGATAATATTGTTACGATAGATAGACGTTTCTAAAAACATCTGTACCTTCAACTACTGTCAGACAATTTATCACTGAACAAATAAACACTAAAGGTTGCATAATACTAATGATGCCATTAGCATGGGTTTCTGTTTTGCAAATATAAGATGGAACACTCATTCGAAATACATTGATAGGAAGGGCTTTATAGAAACATGTGTATTTTTCGAGACAGATCGTGTATTCACATGATGATATTTACTGGAATCATGGCACTGTTTGCCATCATTTCCAGAGAAGCATGTGACCGGATACCTACGGTAAAACAGCAAGATTTCTACTCCGCACAATATGGTAAGCTGGTTAACAACGAAAACGCTTATTGTAAACCATATTTTATTCGCGCGCAAGAAATGTTCGCGATGTTAGCGTGATTCTCATCGTTGCAAATATTTCTCGCCGCTAATCAGTTCTCAAAGCATTTAGTTTATTAGTTTTAAGAAAATCCATATATCATATTCGGGAAAATCAGTAGCCGATAGCCAGGTGGAATTACAAAATTAAGTTTCGCGACATAAAGTTGGTTTACAGTATTGTACTTTTTTAAAACTGATTTTGAACAGTTGATGAATGCATCAAATTAAACAAATGTCTCTTGGAAGTTTAAATTTGTACCTATTTTTTGGAGCTGATATTTTGGCGGTAAGTTTGTGTATACCATAACCGGGTGACTGACGTTTACAGGGTATTTATCACCTTCTTCATTTCAAATATTGAATTTCATATTTGTTTTCGATTAAGATATCGTTGAACGTTTTTCGTTGTTATTGAAAGTCAAAATATCTTATTATTTAATGCTTTATGTTACAACTTACAGCTGATATTTAAAATTCAGTTTGTATATAAATACTGGTGAAGCTCTAATGCTTTGACTTGTTCTTACTTTGCAGGAACAATCATACAATATTTATTTACAAACTGTCATTGATCACTTTACTGGGTCATTTAATGAATTTAATTGTTTGAGAAAACAAGCAAGTTATCTATGGTTAAACATAGTTTTTTATGTGTGTTTTTTTTTTAATTTTCGATACGATTAGATATAACCATAAAGACTGATATCTATGACTTTTTAGCTCACCTGAGCTGAAAGCTCAAGTGAGCTATTCTGATCACATTTTGTCCGTCGTCCGTCCGTCCGTCTGTCCGTCCGTCCGTCTGTCCGTCTGTCCGTCCGTCCGTCTGTCCGTCTGTCCGTCTGTAAACTTTTTACATTTTGAACTTCTTCTCTAAAACTGCTTATCCAATTTCAACCAAATTTGGCACAAAGCATCCTTATGGGAGGGCGAATATAAATTGCAAATTAAAGTCCGATCTGTATTCAAAGCGGAGAAAACCTTGAAACTGTAGAAAAAGGGGGATGCATTTTTAAAAATCTTCTTCTCAAGAACTACCGAGGCAAATTCAACGTAGTTTAGCATAAATTATCCTTATGGGAAGGAAAATATAAATCGCAAAAATTAAGTGGTAATTTTGTTTCAAATCGAAGTTATTACGAAAATAATAATAAAGGAAAGGCGTATTTCAATCGGGCTCGGCATCCGGTAAAATGGGTAGGCAAGACTTGGCCTGGGCAAAACAAAAGATTGGCAGTTATTAATCTGCCAATCTCATTAAAATTTCAGGATATTTGATGAACTAGTATATTTGTATTCGCTGTAGATATTGCTGCAAAATAATGCGTATTTGGAATTGACAATTGCCGATCTGCCCTGGCATTTATTTTGCCACGGCCCGGGTTTGCATACCCATTTTACCAAGACTCGTATTCCATACTTCTAAAACGAGGTTCTTTGTTTAAAGCAGCCATGACATTATACGAAAAAGGGTCAATCTGACTATGATGAATTTGCTTGTTGTGCAACAGTTCGCGTATGAAGGGAAGTTTTGAAACATGAAAAATATATTGGTGCCGATTTTGTGAAGTAAATTGAGGCTAAATATTTCAATGCGTTGACAGTTTTCACACATGACGTTGGTGTTAGCTTGTTCTGATTTTCGTTTCGTTTTCATTATTTATGCTTTGTAACCTGGAAACTATCGTCTGTATTTCGTGATTTTTCGTATCAAATCAATCAGAGACTTCGGTAAATCAAACAGTTACGTTAACTGTTTACCTGCGCATATTAAGCAAAGTCTGATGTAGGGGTACTGAAATACAATTCATTCTATCGGTAATTCGGCATTATCTTTTGCGTAATGGTAGATTAATGCAATAGGTTTTGTTGAGATGCTCGGCATTTTCTCTAGTTTATTCAGTTTAAATAGAGTTTAATATCGCTTACGGAAATATGTAGGTATATCCATGTATATATATATATATATGATTCATTTCGAAAAAATAAATTGTTTTCTTTATTTGTTATACATGTAGTGCATGTTGTTTACAATTTCTATTTACTAACCATATTTGAGTATTAAGCTTCGTATTATAAGCAAGATACAGAGATTTGCTCACAATTCTATGTTTGTACACAGATCTTAAAAGCTAAAGATTAAAAAAGTATAAAAAATTGTCAATATTTATTACGACAATTTTCAAAATCTGTTCTTCCAGAAACCCACTTATTGAATTGTAAACTTAACCTTTTTAGCTCACCTGAGGATGGGACCACAATGGGGGGTCAAAGTTTAACATGAATATATAGAGTAACTCTTAAGAAATCTTCTTCTCAGAAACTAATCGGCCAGGAAAGCTGAAACTTGTGTGGAAGCATCTTCAGGTAGTGTAGATTCAAAGATGTGAAAATCATGACCCCTGGGGGTAGGGTGGGGCCACAATGGAGGGTCGAAGTTTAACATATGAATATAAAAAGTAAATCTTTAAAAATCTTCTTCTCAGAAACTAATCGGCCAGGAAAGCTGACACTTGTGTGGATGCATCCTTAGGTAGTGAAGATTCAAATTTGTGAAAATCATGACCCCCGAGGGTAGGGAGGGGCCACAATAGGGGATCGACGTTTTACATAGGAATATATACAGTAAATCTTTAAAAATCTTCTTCTCAGAAAATAATCAGACAGGAAAGCTGACACTTGTGTGGATGCATCCTCAGGTCGTGTAAATTTTAAAGTTGTGAAAATCATGACCCCCGGGGGTAGGGTGGGGCCACAATGGGGGATCGAAGTTTAACATAGGAATATATACAGTAAATCTTTAAAAATCTTCTTCTCAGAAACTAATTCGCCGGCAAAGCTGGAACTTGTGTGGAAGCATCCTCAGGTAGTGTAGATTCAAAGTTGTGAAAATCATGACCCATGGGGGTAGGTTTGGGCCACAATGGGGGATCGAAGTTTAACATATGATTATATACAGTAAATCTTCTTCTCAGAAACTAATTAGCCAGGAAAGCTAAAACTTGTGTGGAAGCATACTCAGGTAGTGTAGATTCAAAGATATGAAAATCATGACCCCCGAGGGTAGGAAGGGGCCACAATGGGAGGTCGATGTTTTACATAGGAATAAACAGAGTTATTCTTTAAAAATATTCTTCTCAGAAACTAATCAGCCAGGAAAGCTGAAACTTGTGTGAAAGCATCCTCAGGTAGTGTAGATTCAAAGTTGTGAAAATAATGATCCCCAGGGGTAGGTTAGGGTGGGGCCACAATGGGGGGGGGGGTCAAAGTTTAACAAAGGAATATATAGGGTAAATCTTTAAAAATCTTCTCAAAAACTAATCAACCAGATGATTCTTTATAATTGTTAAGACTTTGGCCCCAGGACAATTCTTTGGCCTCACGAGAAGGTTCAGAGTTTGATGTACGTTTATATCCCATATATAAACTATTGTTAGGGATCTTTTTTAGATCTGCAATACTCAACATATGATATGACTGTAAACTCATCCTGTTAGAAAAGGGACTAATGATTATAAACATAAGAATATCCAGGGGAAAATGGATTTTATTTATACAGGATTTACATGAATTATTGTACATTGTCCAGATAGTTTGTATTATGACTCCATTGAGCTGATTTTATCATACCTCTTGTTCCTCAGGTGAGCGATGTGGCCCATGGGCCTCTTGTTTTGAAATAGATGGAGATAGCCATGAATTCTGAAATAAGTACTTTTGATTAATTTTTCTCTATGAATTAGTCTGAATATAACGTTTTTGATTTAAAAAATTCAAACGAAACTAAAATTTAGGCAACTTATTTCGTTTTATGTACAAATTTAGGACATACCCAACACATTTTTAATATCATAATAACTACTGTCAGTCCGTTAGCGTCCTTCGTCTAAACATTTAAATAGTTTGATTTTGAATACTATATTAGCTTATGCATTACAGTAAAGACATTAAATATGGGACACTCATTCGGTGAGGAAAAATATAAAATAACATTTGAAAGCTGCAAAACTTTGTTAAAAAGAGTTAAAGGTGCCCATGGGAAAAGCTTCTTATTTTAGAGGGCTTGATAGGCGCTGACATTTTTAGGTAAAATCGATCTTCTGAAGAGGAAGAGCTCATTATCAAAATTCATGAAAATTCTAAACCTTTATTTAATGAATTTTCTTTAAGTTCAAACTTTAAAATATGAATCATTACAAGATAAGTGAGATCTGATGGTGATTTTTTTTTTTTGACATTCAGTCTCTATTTATGACAAGGTAAAAGAAAAAATCTTCATCACCCCACGTCTACTCCCACATGTGACATGTCGTAAATAAAAATCTGTAAACAGTAGTAAGTAGATGCAAGATGGGGAGGGGAAACAAATTGTAGTCAGAAAAAAGGTGTCTTAGTCCGGGTAGGATATTTTTTTCAAAGAAGAAAACTAGATTAAATATTTACAATATTAAAAAAAAATATCTAACACATATGCAAAAATAGTATTTGAAATCTAGCGGTTAATTTAATGAGCCTGATTACAATAACATTAAGACAAATTGTAACAAAAATTACTTACTAATAACTTTTATTTAAAGCTATAAATGCTATATTTTTTGTCAATTTTGGATGACATTGGAAACGCAAGTTTTTGTATACATGTATTTATAAAAAAATATCTGTAATCTGTAAATCGCCTTACTACGGCGGCGTGGAAGGGCCAGATGAGAAAAAAAATTAATCTTATTCGTTCGGACGAATTAGCTATTTGTTCGGACGAATAAGTTATTTGTTCGGACGAATTAGGATTTGTTCGGACGAATTAGGATTCGTTCGGACAAATAAATTATTTGTTCGGACGAATTAAGATTTGTTCGGACGAATTAGCTATTTGTTCGGACAAATATGTTATTTGTTCGGACGAACTAGGATTTGTTCGGACAAATAAGTTATTTGTTCGGACGAATTAGATATTTGTTCGGACGAATTAGGATTTGTTCGGACGAATTATGATTTGTTCGGACAAATAAGTTATTTGTTCGGACGAATTAGGATTTGTTCGGACGAATTACGATTTGTTCGGACAAATAACTTATTTGTTCGGACGAATTAGGATTTGTTCGGACGAATAAGGATTTGTTCGGACGAATTAGGATTTGTTCGGACAAATAAGTTATTAATAGTGGTACATGTATGAGAGAGAGAGAGAGAGAGAGAGAGAGAGAGAGAGAGAGAGATGTCATAATCATGGATACATAAATGTGAAAAGTCTAATCAGTTTACATGATCATGCGCGGATCCAGAAAAATTTACCGGGGTGGTGGTGGTGGGGGGGGGGGGGAGTCTGATAGATAGTTTTGTTTGCGGGGTGGGGGTGCAAGGCCCCCCGACCATCCCGGCTCTAGATCCGCGTATAGATGTACATGTATGCCAACTCTAGGCAGCGCAGGTTTTTTCTTAACTAACTATAAGTTTTATTTCGCGCAATGCCAGAAGAAATGATTCCAATAGTCATAATTATATGATTCCGCAGGTGGATTTCGATTGTCGATGTTTATATTGAAAATATAGTCATTCTCCTGTTTACTTGGGACGCTGGACATACGAAATTATCTTTCGCCTTAACTTTATACATATACATGTATACGATCAAAGTTAACTGATATACTTCGTGGAATTGTAATAATCGCACAGTTACTTTTAAAAGTGACTTATAAAACAAGCTAATTTTTACTTATACTTTATAATATAAAGTCAGCAAAATATCACAACATCCTAACTATAATGCAAAAAAGTAATAAAAATAGAATTTAATGATAAAAATACTTATTGTCCGTCAAATAGACCTCTGCTGACGTATTTGCATGCTAAAATTATCATATGGCTTTGTAAAGTTTTCCTATGTTTGGAATCTTAGGAGCGCAAATAAAAACATTATCAATAATCATAACTGATTGAATAATCATAACTGATTGAATCAAGTTATGGGGAAAATTAAAATAATTGGACGATTTAAGGTGAAATAAAAGCTTACAAAACAATTGACAATTTTATACAATATTTTCAAAAGGTTGTATTTCATTTTTCTTAACTATTATTGAAAAATTTTGTTTATGAATCATACTATCGTAAACATCTGACGCCTATTTTCATCGGTCGAATGCGGCATCCAGGTTATTTATAGATAAAAACTGCATATGATGACGACTAACTTTGATTTTGTATCGACGATTTTTGATGCTATGTCTGATTTTAAAAATTAAATAGATTCAAAGTTGACTAATGAGACAACCATTAAGGTTAACATTAGTTTTAGACTATCGAAAACCCATGGCACCATGATAATATAACTCCAATCCTTTAGATAGATAGAGTTTGAAAATTGAGCTTGACAGCACAATATGTCAGATATTGCATACATGTCAGATAGTATACATGTAACACCTATGTCTATATTATTAACAATTTATCATTTGAAGGAAAGGGGTGGCTTGACCCCCCCCCCCTTTCATCTACATCATTACCAGAGCAGATACATGTAGTCTAAATATACATGTAGTCTTTATATTATAAAGTATAAGTAAAAACTAGTTTGTTTTATAAGTCACTTAAGTAATTGTGCGATTATTACAATTCAACGAAGCATATCAGTTAACTTTGATCGTATACATGTATATGTATAAAGTTAAGGCGTAAGATAATTTCGTATGTCCAGTGTCCCAAGTAAACAGGAGAATGACTACATTTTCAATATAAACATCGACAATCGAAATCCACCAGCGGAATCATATAATTATGACTATTGGAATCATTTCTTCTGGCATTGCGCGAAATAAAACTTATAGTTAGTTAAGAAAAAACCTGCGCTGACTAGAGTTGGCATACATCTATACGCGGATCTAGAGCCGGGGTGGTCGGGGGGCCTTGCCCCCCCCCACCCCACAAACAAAACTATCTATCAGACCCCCCCCCCCCACCACCACCACCACTACTACCCCGGTAAATTTTTCTGGATCCGCGCATGATCATGTAAACTGATTAGACTTTTCACATTTATGTATCCATGATTATGACATCCTAATTCGTCCGAACAAATCCTAATTCGTCCGAACAAATATCTAATTCGTCCGAACAAATCGTAATTCGTCCGAACAAATAACTTATTCGTCCGAACAAATCGTAATTCGTCCGAACAAATAAATTATTTGTCCGAACAAAAAAATTATTTGTCCGAACAAATGTGTAATTCGTCCGAACAAATCCTAATTCGTCCGAACAAATAACTTATTCGTCCGAACAAATCGTAATTCGTCCGAACAAATCGTAATTCGTCCGAACACATAACTTTTTTGTCCGAACAAATAAATTATTTGTCCGAACAAAAATGTAATTCGTCCGAACAAATCCTAATTCGTCCGAACAAATAACTTATTCGTCCGAACAAATCCTAATTCGTCCGAACAAATCGTAATTCGTCCGAACAAATAACTTATTCGTCCGAACAAATCGTAATTCGTCCGAACAAATAACTTATTTGTCCGAACAAATAAGAATTTTTTATTTTTTCATCTGGCCCTTCCACGCCGCCGTACCTTACAAAGAATTTAAATTGTTTATTTTCCTGACAAGAAAGAAATACCTTTATCATGAATATCGATGAAGGAACAGCAAAATTGACCTCATTGCGCATGTCCGCGGGAAATCAAGTGGCCGTTGCCATTTGCCATATTGCATTTCCGTCTCAATTTTGTATATGCTTACGACTATTGTTTACTCAGAGTTTGAGTTCTCAAATTCGAATTGTTATACAGTTCAGTGTCATGGGTAAATTTTGTTCTAAATACAAAAGGTTTTAACAGCATAAATGTAACTTTTATGAGTAATCGAACACTTGCATTCTCGTTAATTGACGCAAATTATAGCCTGAATACCTTTAAAGGTATATTTCTCTTTTACAGTGATAAGCAAAGTGTTATAACATTCTATCATTTAAACAATCATTCATTTACATAACCTTTTTTTTTTTAACCAATAATGTACAGTTTCATCTAGACCCTCCTACGGCTAATTTATGTAACGTGCCGTCGAAATATTGTCCGATAAGTTTCTGTTGTAAGCGGAACTCAACAGGAGTGTGTGCTGTTGGAAACCAAGGCGCTTGTTATTATGATCCATGATTTATGTGCTGTTCTTCCTATTATGATTAATGATTTCTATTCTTTATTTTATTTATGATATTTGAAACATATCTCCGTTCTCGTATAAATTTCAATATACTGGCAGATACTGCAAAACTTTGTAAATTGCCAAGTACTAAAGAAACTGAAAGTGGTAAGCAAATGTATTATTTTTTCCCCAGTCTTTTCATTTGATCCAAATTTATCATCAATTGTCATAAAACCAATCAAAACGTGTCTTCAATACAATATAATTGTAAATATTGCCGTATATAATTTTTTAAAATAATATGCATTATTGGTCAGTGACAATGTAAGCACATAAACAAAATGCTCTTATTTCATCGGTTGATCGGCAAACAAATTAAAGAAAAATGTGCTTAGCAGGAACTAGATAACAAGGAGCGAGATGAATTGCCATTTCGAAATACTTTAACAAGGCTGCTTGATCTGTGTTTTTGATTGGCATGCATCATTTTCTGTTTATGATGTCTAGCTCTAAGAGAAAATTAATATAAAGATGGTTATATGATGTTAAAAAAATATAATTCTTGTTGGTTTTAAATCATATAATAATAAAGTTGCATATACAGATGAGTCCAAGTTCGGGTTATCTATATCACCAGATAACAATATAATATACATATTTGATAACTATGATGCCGATGGATAGTTAATCTTTCAGGCAAAATAGTTGCTTTCAAAGGGGAACAATAAACTTTCTATTGTCCTAATATTCAGCGAATATGTTTTTGCTGAGCCGATGACAAATATCTATTTGTTGGAAATGCATATTTTCTTGATGCTATGAATAGAGTTATCTAGCTATGAATTTAAGAAAGCGATTTGGTTGACACCATTGGTGGTTTGAATTTATTAAGGAGGAAAATCGAATACTGTCGTGAATAATTTTGAGAACTACTCAAATGGGCAGAAAGCACGACCACTATTTCATGGCCATGCAGATAATAGCATGTTTATTGGTTGCATTTTGACATCGAAATTTTATACAGAGGTATACTAAATCTACTTCCTAGGATATTCAAATGATAACATAAGATTTTCGGTAATGAAAACAAAACAAGGGGATATCATGCTTTCTGTTTTAGTTTTTAAGTCCACATTATTATTAGGTCTATTAAGAGTATCTTATTTATACCATATAACAATCATTATATATTTATATTTAGAAAACATATATATTTAACATCAATTTCCACATAAATAACTTATACATAAATGTTTTCTTTATACACATATAATCCATGTGGATCTATAACGGCGTCGTACCTTTGAAGTCCCTTTGAATTACACTGAAATACACGACGACAAAAGAGCACCTTTATTTCCACTAGTAAGTAAATTAATTTATAAAATTCTATATGTTATATATGTTATATTCAAAGAAAAAATCTTTAATATTTCGGTTAAACCATCATTTATACACGTACATCGAACACGTACCTACAAAGTGTTAATAAAGCTGATCAAGTTCGATTTGTCACGGAGGTGACCGGCAATTCTTTATATCTACACATATTTGAAAGTCGGCTTGAAACTATTTACAAGTTTATTCACATCACTAAAGAAAAGTCACATTACATATTATGTTTAATCCATGTGCACCTTGAATCTCCAACTCTATTCCTTACTCTATTCTACACCCCTCTCTCTCTGCTAATCCTTAAAGCTCATCATATATATACTATTAGGCTCCAATTGATGATTATCTTAAATCATTAGCTCCAATCTATTAATTAATTAGCTCCATTTCTACATCTATCTCTATAAAATTCTAATCATCTTGTCTGAACTCTAACTTGACCTTGGCTCCCAATTCTACATACAATAGCTCCCATAGCTCCAATAATTAAAAGCCCATAAAACTTGACCACTCTAGACATTAATCCATTCTTAATTACCCAAACACAGCTTGATCTGTCTGAACAGCGTATTCTCAAATCTGTAACTCTATATAAATCACTATTAACAAATACACTAAAATTTACCCCTCATCATTCCTCCCCCTCATCTTTTATATAACTGTCCTCAGTTTATGACTACAATAACTGTAAACTAAAACTACAAAAAAAAACTACCACTAAGAATACACGATTAGAAATAATAAAAAAACTCCACTAAACTACTTAAACATTAAGTATATACACCTCACAAATTAATGATCAAAATTCTCTACCCACTACCTTAATTTTTGATCTCAGTACTACTAATAAATGATTCTATTAAAAGAAGTGCACAAAAGAATTAAACAACAAAACATCAATTATACAATAGTAAAATAATATCTTTAACTGTTCATAGGACTCGTAACAATTTTAACTGTCAATTCACGAAAATAATAATCCAATTAATCGAAGTACTTAAATGTCCAAATCACTAACAAATATTTTCTGCGGATACAAATCGATTTCTTAAATTGTCCATATGTTCTGGTACTTCATTTAAAATGTTTTCGGCTACGGCGGAGAAGTCAATTTCTTCAGGTACAAGGTCTTCACTGTAACTGATTTCTGTCTCTCTTTCTATCGATTTGTGCCCGTCCAGATAGGTATGTTGAAATTTCTTTAAACTCAAAGTGATACACATTATTTCACGAGTGTCAATTTTACTAGAATGAGGGACATCTGATGAACTATCTAATGGTACTCCATTATCCTCTTGAATCATGACATCTTCTTCTTCGTCTTCGCGGTGCACAGTATCTTCATCCTCTCCTAAATTCAGGATATATTCTTCGTCTGCATAATTTTCTGCGTTCATGGTATATTCCTCTTCCTCCATATTGTTTTCGTTCCCAGACTGCAGACGGTCCATTGTTTCTTCTAATGAGGTTAAGGATATTTCACTTACAGGTGAATATGGATTGTCAAAAAATTCTTCAAAGTCGTTGTCATTTTCGTCGGAAATGTCTGAATACAGATCATTGGTAACAGTAACAAATACTGGCTCTTCATAGGGACTGCAATGATCCGTTTTCAAATGTTGATTTAAGGCATATTTTCTTCCAAAAATTCTCCCACATGTTGTTACAGGGCATTGATGATGGAATCTTCCATGTCCATGAATTTCTCTGTTATGACGATAAAGATTTTTTCTATGTTTAAATTTCCGATCACAAAGTGAACAATATTCAGTAGAATGAGGATAATCCATGAGTATTCGAAGAAGGCAAATGTAAGTTTGAGTTTTCTGATGAAGTTCTTCAGTATATATAGTGTCGAATGTCAAATTCAAAATTAATGTGTTTTGGGAGCCACACACAATGAATCTTGGAGCCATCCAGATGGTTTTGGAGCACTGGTCACTTTAATGTACATTATACAAGTTACGGTTCCTGTCAAATTATCTGCATTTCTATTCAACAAATTAAGAAATTTCACAGTTTTCTACTACATTTCTTCTTATTCAAATAACATTTCATTAGTTTCTTCTTTGACGGTATGCAGCACCTCGACCTTTATAATTTCTTTCAAATTCCTCTAATAAATCTCCTGGGACCAATGAAGAATCTACCCATGCACTTTCCTTTTCATCGTTCTTATACTTAACAAAATATTTTGCCTCTGCTCTTCCCTTTTTATTTCTAGACCACAATTTATCACAAACTTCCACAATCTCAGCATTTGATGCATTTACAGGATCCTCTTCAATTTCATCATTTGTTCTGTTTCCTTCTTCCTGATGACAGACTGCGTTTTCATCTAAAGAATTATCTTCATCGGCACATTGATCTTCACAATATTGTAAATTTGGCGGTAAATCTTCAGGATCAACAAATATTTTCATTCTGTTTGCATGTATAATTTGCTGTCTCTTTTTGTTATCGCAACTTTCCACTTTGAAATTCACAGGAGATGTTTTCTCTATAACACGATGCGGTCCATTCCAAGGATGTATCAATTTACTTGTAAGACCTGGCTTTGTTACTGGTAAATAAATCCACACTCGATCTCCTATGCTAAAATCTGGTTCTCTTGCATTTTTATCCTGATGTTGTTTTTGTTTTTGTTGCGCAAGTTCAATATTGTTCTTTACTAAGGTGAAAGCCTCATTCAGTCTCTGGATTATAACACTTTTGTAGTCATCAACATCAGTATATAGTCTTGTTGGTTCAGACAATGCCACATCAATCGGTAGTCGTGCATCACGTCCATAAACTAAATAAAATGGTGTCTCCTGAATAGTTTCTTGTAAACTTGTCCTATACGCAAATAACACATAAGGAATATAAACATCCCAATCACGCTGATGATCATTCACAAACATTGACAACATAGTTGCTAAGGTTTCATTAAACTTCTCTACCAATCCATCGCACTGAGGATGGTAAGCAGTTGTAAATATCTTCTTTGTATTCACTATTTCACAAACTTCCTTCATCAAACTCGAAGTGAAGTTACGTCCTCTATCCGAAAGTAATGTGCGAGGAGCTGAGTGTCGACAAATTATCTCTTCTACGAACAATTTTGCTGTGGTTTTTGCATCTGCGTTTGAAATTGCGAACGCTTCTACCCATCTTGTTAAGTAGTCTGAAAACACAACGATGTAACGATTTCCTTTCAAACTTGGTGGTAATGGCCCTAAAACATCAACAGCCACTCGGTCAAATGGTCCATCCACAGGTATAGGTAACATTGGAGCTCTTTTTCTTCCCTTAGGTGTTTTTCGACTTGCACAGTTTACACAAGATTTACACCAAAAATCTAAGTCTCTATACATTCTTTCCCAAAAGAATCTTTCTCTTATCTTGTAATACGTTTTATGAAATGCCAAGTGTCCTGCTGTATGGTCATCATGACACCAGGTTAAAACTTCATCTATCAATGTTCTTGGAATAACTAATCTCCTTCTAACCTCCTTGCGCTTTCCTTTAGCATCTGGAGCCCATATATGATAAAGCACGTCATCCACTATTTCATAAAATGAAACGGAAGCCATAACTCTTTTAGCTCTCTCCTCATCTGTAGGAAGCTCATTGCATTTCAGGTAGTTCATTATATCCCGTAACTTTGGATCCTTCATCTGCATTTCACTGATGTTCTTTGTTTGTAGTTTTTCTGGTAATTCCTCAAGAGTCATGATACTTTGTGTCTCTTTTCGCGATCTTGACAACCCATCTGCATTTCCATGCTTCTTTCCAGGTTTGTACTGAATCTCAACATCATATTCTTGTATAGCCAATGCCCATCTCGCTAATCGTCCACTTGGATTCTTTATCCCCATAAGCCATCGTAATGGGTTATGATCTGTTATAACAGTAAATTTGTGCCCTAACAAATACTGTCGGAATATTCCAATTCCCCACACAACAGCTAAAGCTTCCTTTTCAATAACAGGATAGTTAAGTTCACTCTTCTTCAAACTTCTACTGGCATATGCAATTGGACGCTCTCCAATATCTGTGTCTTGTGACAAGACTACTCCCAAACCCTGATCACTTGCATCAGTACAGAGCTTAAATGGTTTTTCAAAATCAGGAAAACACAACACAGGAGCTTTGGTCATCAACTCTTTCAATTTCTGAAAAGCTTCTTCACATTTCTCATTCCAAGCAAATAAAATCTCTTTATGTAACAGTTTATTTAACGGGTCTGCAATTTTCGCAAAATTGGGAATGAATTTTCGATAATATGACGCCAATCCAAGGAATGCTCTCAAAAACTTCACGGAAGTTGGTCTCGGAAATTTACGCACGGCTTCTACTTTCTTTGGATCTGCTTTTACTCCTCCAGATGTTACAATATGACCAAGAAATTCCACTTCAGTTTTGAAAAATGAACACTTTTTCTTTTTCAATTTCAAATTCGCTCCCCTTAATCTTGTAAACACTTCTTCAATTCTTTCTATATGCTCATCGAAGGTTTCCGAGAAAACAATAATATCATCAATATATGCCAACGCCATTTTCCACTGTATTCCTGATAGAACCAGATCCATCAGCCTCTGAAATGTACCAGGCCCATTGCACAATCCAAACGGAAGACAATTAAATTCATATAACCCCTCCGAGGTTACAAATGCAGTTTTCTCTTTATCCTCTTCACGAACAGGTACATTCCAATAACCTGTTAATACATCCATAACAGAAAAGTACTTTGCTTTCTGGAACACTTCCAACATTTCATCTATTCTAGGCAAGGGGTATACGTCCTTCCTAGTGACTGCATTCAACTTTCTGTAATCTATACAAAATCTATAACTCCCATCAGCCTTTTTCACCAAAACCACTGGTGATCCCCATGGACTACTTGAGGGCCTTATAACTTCTTTTTCCAACATACTCTTAATCTGTTTTCTTACTTCTTCCTTCTGTGCAAATGGTATTGAATATGGGCGTTGTTTTATGGGATGAGCATCTCCCGTGTCAATATGGTGACTAACTAAACTTGTTTCTCCCAGATCATTATCATCTTTGGCGAATACATCTTGGTACTTTCTAAACATCCTTGTAAGTCTCTCATTCTGTTCCTTGGACATACCTTCTTTGTCTATATCTAAATCCTTTAAAAGATCAGGATCGTTTCTTTCCTTTGATTCTAATATTTCATTCACTGGATAACTGTCATTAATTTCATCTACTTCACAGAAACTCCCGATGTTCACCTTCTTATGTAGAATTACAGGCTTAGTTGACGAATTTACGACGGAAATTGCCATTTGGTCACTGGCTTTTGTTAACACTCTTGCTGGCATTATGTTATACTTTTCAATGAACTCAATCTTCGGCTCCACAATTCCCAATTTTCCATGAAATTCCGAACTAACTCTTGCAACACACATTACTTGAGATCTTGCAGGTATTTCTATCTTTTCCATCAAATGTACGGAACACCTTGTATCTTGACTGTCACTACAAAACTTCACATAATGTCCATTCCAGTTCACGGAACCATCCTTCATATCAAGAATTGCACCCACTTTCTTCATAACATCAGTTCCTATAATCACATCATAGCACAAATTCCTTGCAACAAACACATTATGTTTAAACAGTTCACCGTTCACTTCAATTTCACACTCCACTATTCCTTCAACATTAATTGCCTGTCCAGTTGCTGATACAATTCGTTTATCTGTTGACGTTAATTTAGTTCTGAGTTCAGGACCAATAAATCTTTCACTTATCAAAGAAACAACTGCTCCAGTATCCAACATTAAAATTGCATCAATTCCAAATATTTTCCCTTGAATTTGAATCCCCTGATAGTCACTTTTCACTAGTGAAGTTATTTTTCCAATGTTTTTGACATTTTTCTCAATTTTTACTTTTAATTTTGATTCTTCATTGTCTTTTTCTGATGAACTTTTATCAGAGGTATTTCTTCCTTTTCCACCATTGACCACCTTACCCTCTTCTAAGGGGGTCTGTTTTAGTTTAAACCAGTACGCTGAGGAGCTCTTGTGAATTTTCTTGTAGTGCTTGGTGCAAATTGACAATCTCTAGCAAGGTGATTGGGTTGTCCGCAAACATAACAACTCCGGGTCTGACGATTCCTTATCTGATTACTGTTTTGTGGCTGAACATTTCGGGTATATGGTAAGCGTTTCATATTCGTGTTGTTTAGACCATCCAGTTTCTCTGCAATCTTGTCAAGCTTCCCTGTCATCTTCTCAAAGGAATCCATTAATATTTTCATCTCGCTCGCCACTACGTTGACTTTGGAAGGTTCTGGCTGACTGCTGGTGATTAATTGCTCATTACATTCTTCTCTTTTTGCTATCCTAAAAGCCTGTTCAAAACTCTGGGGGTCGGCCATCATAACATATCTTCTTAACTCGGGACGTAAGCCTTGTAAGAAATGCTCCATGACCAGCCTGTCATGCTCATCTAAAGAAACCCCTCCATGTGCGCGTCTAGCTAACTTCAGAATAGAGCTTCCATAATCTTCAACATTTTCTCTAGGTAATTGTTTTCTTTGGAATAGCTCGGTGTAATACATTCTTTGTAACTCTTTAGGACAAAATCTCTCCTTCATACGATCAACCAACCTATCGAAATCTTCTTGAATATCTTGATCCAAATCTTCATAAAAATCAGCTGCACGGCCTCTCAAATATGCAGGTAGCAATTCAACTTTTCTGTCTGGTCCCCATCTATTAGCTCGATCTATCCTTTCAAAAGTTTTAATCCAATTCTCAAAATCTTCACCAACATCCCCGTAGAATTTAGAAGGAGTTACATTTGATTTTGTTTTTGTTGCTTCTCTCATAGTTACCATCCTTGGAGACGATGATGGTATTGGTGATAAACTTCTTTGTCTTCCTTTTCTTCCCATTTTTATGATAACAAATTAGGTCCAAAATGAATGTTAATTTTTTTCCATATCCTGATTCCTAATTAATCCCACAGAATCAGAATAAGGATCCCACTTCTGACACCAAAAATGTCACGGAGGTGACCGGCAATTCTTTATATCTACACATATTTGAAAGTCGGCTTGAAACTATTTACAAGTTTATTCACATCACTAAAGAAAAGTCACATTACATATTATGTTTAATCCATGTGCACCTTGAATCTCCAACTCTATTCCTTACTCTATTCTACACCCCTCTCTCTCTGCTAATCCTTAAAGCTCATCATATATATACTATTAGGCTCCAATTGATGATTATCTTAAATCATTAGCTCCAATCTATTAATTAATTAGCTCCATTTCTACATCTATCTCTATAAAATTCTAATCATCTTGTCTGAACTCTAACTTGACCTTGGCTCCCAATTCTACATACAATAGCTCCCATAGCTCAAATAATTAAAAGCCCATAAAACTTGACCACTCTAGACATTAATCCATTCTTAATTACCCAAACACAGCTTGATCTGTCTGAACAGCGTATTCTCAAATCTGTAACTCTATATAAATCACTATTAACAAATACACTAAAATTTACCCCTCATCAGATTATATGTCATGTATCATCATCCTGATGTACGATAAGATATTATGTATCATCATTTTGTTGTACGATAAGATATCATGTATCATCATCCTGTTATACGATAAGATATCATGTATCATCATCTTGTTGTACGATAAGATATCATGTATCATCATCTTGTTGTACGATAAGATACCATGTATCAGTATCCTGTTGTACGATAAGATATCATGTATCATCATCTTGTTGTACGATAAGATACCATGTATCAGTATCCTGTTGTACGATAAGATATCATGTATCATCATCTTGTTTTACGATAAGATATCATGTATCATCATCCTGTTGTACGATTAAATTATCATGTATTATCATCATGTTGTACGATAAGATATTGTGTATCATTAACCCTGTAGCAGGAAGCAAAACCGAAGTAAAGACATAACGATGCATGCTTAGTAATGTAAAAATTGCAATAACAAACTGTCAACCATCTCAAAAATCCATAAAAAGAAATAAAAATTCAAAGCAGAGCAACACGGACCTCCAAATAGAAAGAGTTAGGATCAGGTGTCTGGGAGGAGTGAGCATTCTCTGCTGACCGGTCGCACCCGCAATTTGCTCCTTGTAACAATTGAGTATGTCATAATCGAGGTAAAAATCAAAATCGGGATAATGTCATAATAGGGAAACAAACCAAAAGGTCGATGATTTAATGCATAGAGATTCAATAACTTAAGATACATATATAGTCCGTGAAATATGTCATCCAGTGTTTAACTGATTTTTTGTATGGTGATCAAAATAATTAATGCCTTTACATTTCAACAAGATTAAAAATCTTCTACATTCTGTTAAAAATTTATATCGTAACGTTTCAAACAGAAACATGTTAAGGTGAATACTAAAAGCATTCATATTGATACAACGACCTGCCTTCATACTATCAAAGGTTATGGATCTGTTTATTTTTAGGTCAAAAGACAAACAGCGTTTATGTAATGAATGATCTGGTTTTTAGATGATGAATCGTTCATACATTTTTATAAAACCTAAATAGGTTCACAATTTTTTTACAAATCAGAAGAACAAACATTTCATAATACATGTATATATAAATGAATGAATGTGCGTTTTGAAATAAACTGTTGAAAATCATACATGCAACGACGAGAGAAGTGATTCCTTTTTTATCAAAATATTCAAATGAAATGCTTTTTATGTATTTATGTAAAATACATGGTTTCTGTCTTGAAATATATGAATTAAGCTATACTTAGGCGGGTTAAGAAAATGTGACAAAGGGCTAGGCTTGCTGAACCCTCCTCACGTTTTCGACCCGGGCCCAAATATAGCTAATACTTCGAGACATTTATGTTTATTCCACAATATAATATCAATTTTCCGCATCGAACGAGTTATTTTCAACAAATTTTACTGAATATCTGCAGTTAAAACAGTACTATCACGACATGGCATCAATAAGCAAAAAGATGTCGTCACAATACAAATAAAACGCTGCGCGAAAGTGTGCGTACTCGTTCTTTACTCGGCCTCGTTAAGTTTAACACAACGCAAAGTCAAGCACATGTTGCCCGGTAGTTCATTTGTAAACAATATATGTTACTTCCTGTTTAACTTCAGTATTGCATACCACTTTGTGAACTTCCCTCTATTTGGTCAGTTGGTGTTATATCAATCCAATCGGTCAGTTCAATTAAACTTATTGATGTTCCTGTTACTTAGTAAATTTATAAATTAAAGTCTTGTCCATTTCACTGGAAGTTGTCCAGCAGAGCACTCCACATTCCTACAGTACCTAACTCGCCTTTTGCACATTTCGCTACTCTCATTTTTACGGTGAAATTTGATTAAGTCAGTGAATCATTCGAATTTTTACCTAAACAGTTTATTTTTGAAAGTTGCTTTTTTTTTTAAATTTGGAATGAATGTTTTAGAATTATTCAGATAGTTTTGAAACATTATTCAACTGAAAACTTTACCTCATACATTTGTATGGGGTTTGGGTATTTATTTCATACAACGATAGAAAACATTGTCCGTTTATTGCTGTTTATTCATAAGAATGTAAATGAATTTGTAAGACTTCATTTCTAGTTGGTGTTGCTCTCAAACATCCTGAATTTGGTGTAGTGGGACGATTGAGGCTATTGTACATGAAAACTACTACACAAAGCTAAATCTTATCATCATGTAATAGCTCGAGAAATCGTCCTTACTACAAAAATAAAAATGCGATCATACATAAAAAGTTAACATAACTAATTGTATCTAGAAATAAAATGCCATACTTTAAGGCTCGCTGAGAAGTGTTTCTTTAAATAGCAATCAAAGTACTAAGAGTGTAATTTTTCTTCTCGTCTTTTTAAATTGACTGCCTTAATTATTGAAAAAATAATAGAGGATGCAAATTCGTGGGGGAGGACAACTAATAAATACCACGAAGATTTGGGGCACCAAAAATTTTAAAGAGTCCACATGTACAGCAACTTGTTTCATTCATAATATTCCCGTGTAAGGGATAAGTTGAGATGCATCAATCACACAAAATTACTCGACTGATTTCTTTTAAAGTACATTACATACGGTGACTGAAAATGTCATCATCAAAGAAGGTATAACAAGTAGATTTATGATACTGTGTAACTTATGCACAGCCTGGTATAAAACATATATCTGTCAATGTGCAAAAAAGACAGTTTGATTTTAATTTAAAGTTTAATTGGATAACTATAAATAAATACACATTTTAAAACACATGTATAGAAGTTTTTTTACTTGCCTTTTTAAGATTGAACAAATTAGCTTCATGTGTATAATTGTAAGGCTAATTTTATATTACAAAATATGACTGTGTATTATTCGATTCTATTACAGTGTATATACAAATGCATGTACGATAAGTACTAATTGGTCAAACATTATTTTCTCTGTTCTACATTTATGTAAGATTTGTTTAATATGTAAATGGGACTGTTTTCTGCCACATCATAACTCAAAACATAAAACTAAAAGGTCGCATGATAATAATTACATCAAAAATATGGCTTATCATTTTGCATAAATACAGGGTGGAATTCCCATTCAAAATGCAATTATAAACAAGGATGTATGACAAGTGTGTGTAGATATTTCATTTTTCCACAAAATGATTTCTGCTGGAATTTTAGCACTTTTATATATTTCATTCTAAAGCATATTTTCCAATATGTTCATATGTTAACCGAAATAATATAATTGTTCGTGATTAGCTCCTTTATGAACAGTATAATTGTCAATAGATATACGTTTTCCAGAAAATTTACTTCCAATGCGAAAAAGAAGACATCTAATAAGAAGAGAGTCGTGTAATATTTGCATAATAGAAAATATCTACACGATGTACATAAGGATTATTAAATCAAGGGTAAATATTTAAGCTACATACTTTCTATAATGAGAAAACACTCTTATTGATTGTACAAGGTGAATAATATTATCGTTTGCAGGTACCCCATTATATATTTATAATGTTTTATAGGAGGTTTCCCCGGATCTGTTAAACCAGGAGCCTACTGATCTTAATAAATGCTGACAATCACCTCTGTTTTTAAAAAAGGAACAACAAAATGAAAATCAAAACTTGTGTCACCTTCAAATGTCTTTCCCTCACTTAAGTATATCGTACATTAAACAGTGCTGATAACATGTAACAATTGCCCTTCTAGTTTTTTGATAGTTTTGATCAATTTTACAACTTTTTAAAACAAAACGATGCTTCTTTGTTATGATTACTTTAAAATCATGAATAGTCAATTAAAAAGTAGGATGAGTCAAAGACTTAACCGTGTAATAGGAAGAAACATTTAAAGTATTTGTATCGCACATTGTCTAGATAAATATACATATATGTCATTATAATTCATTGTTTAAACAAAAGCATTGAATACATAAATAAAATACGTCATTAGTTAATACAGTTTTAAGTTTCAACATTAAACAATGACATGATCTTTCACACAGATATGTCAAAATATTAAACAGGAACTGGTTTTTTCTGTGTAACATAGTGCATGGGATCAAACAATTGCAGTTTGATGCTATTGTTGAAAATAGTCATGTTTTGAAATCAGGGATTGACTGATTTCAAAAAGATAACATTGAGGGACTATAAAAGATTTAAATCCCACGAGACGCCGTTATTTAAAACAATATCTTTACTAGCTTATTTTTGCCTTATTTTATAACAAACAGTATACCTATTTCGATAGTAATGGATATTTTTAGTTGGAAATTGCTTTTTTTATGATTCGACTATTTCACGGTGTAAGTTTTTCCTTAAAAAATTAAGAGGATTGTCGCTTTTTTGTTGTAAACTCTACTAGCAGAATTTTAATTTAAATTCGTTTGAATGCAGTTTTTAACTCATTTTTACATCAATAATTATTTAAGACTTGCTTAAACACGACCATACTACGCTATGTAAATTCAACTGATATTTCATTAAAATCGATAAATGCTCAGTACCATACAGGATAAAACCATTAAACATCGAATAACCGAAAGATACACAGAGAGAAAGAGAGAGAGAGAGAGAGAGAGAGTCAACAAATACAAAGAACTATGTATGATATGAGTTAAATTTGGCCCCCATAATTTGACAGTTTTTAAAGTGTTCCTGGTACAATAAAATGTTATGTTGTATTTAAGAAGAGTTTATGTGAGATATATTTTTCACCTCTTTATTTGATTCATTTGCACTTACTGGCAGTATATGACGTCAGAAGTGACGCTATTTCTATAATTCAATCAAAATCAGTCAAAAATTGACAATTTTCTTATCTTTTTATGAAAGGGAAATAGAGAGCGCACGCTTGAACAAGGACAACTTTTTTTGTCACTTATTAGCCTTGACTAGATACATCTCTGATTAAAATATTTTGTTTGTTCAAGCATGCACTCTATGTTTTCTGAAAGAAAAACTTTTTGAAAACAAAGCTTTTTATGCTAAAAATGCAAACATGGCGGGAAAAGGTTGTCTTTACGATATCATATTTCGAAATTGTTGCCAGTTGAATCAAAATGAACATTATGTAACAACATCACATATATCTGTACAGAGAAAACAAAGAATTACAGTACAGTGATGATGTTCATCTTAAGAGGCCATTTAGACCCATAGCATATATAGTCCTAAGCATTAGCATATGAAATTAATAAGTATTAAACGAAAAAGAAAATAAAATTAAAACCATCTTTTCCAGTTTCGTTTATTTCAGAAAACAAAACTTGTTTTTATATATGAAATAAGACGTCATACCAGTAGTCATGAACATTGCAGACCCAGCACACAAATTTTAGTTGAACTTTGGCCTATTATACATTTTAATGTTTTGCGCGTTAAAACTAAAACCCATCCTTATAGATATACGTGGTTTTCCTTTATTTGAATATCTCAAACAAGCTAGAAAATATAATTATTCAATAGCGAATCGTAAAGTGTTTTTTAAGCATGGGACATCTACAACCAGAGTATTTTTATTGTTTGAATCGCTGAAATCTATGGAAAAACGATTTAGGGTGTAGTACATTTTTGTAGAAAATAATGAATAATTATCATCTATACATGTACATGTACCTTTAATATTCTTTTTTAAAGATACATTTAAGATACATTTTAAAATAAAAATATATTATATTTCACTAAGAATCTTCCAGTATAATAAGTTTTAATAAACTGCAGATTTCAGAATAGACTCTGAATGTTAATCAACAGCTATTGGTTGACCATACGGGCTACGTTTTTCCTTCTAATACTAGAACTGACAAAGACCCCCTGAAAAGAGATTCGCACGCGAAATCTCCTGTTATGAAAAAAAATGACAATAACAAACCGTCAACGATCTCAAAAATCCATAAAACGAAATACAAATTTAAATCAGATCAACATGGACCTTTCAAAAGATAGAGGTACATTGTAGGATCAGGTACCTAGGAGGAGTGAGCATCATCTGCACGTTAATTAAAAAGATACTTTGCGTTTGTTTTGAAAAAGATAGACAATTTGAAAAAAAAATATTGATCGTATATATTTTAAAGAAAGTAAAAAAGGTGTAAGATCATTATGATTTCTAGACATTTTTAAAAATTGTGTTCGACAAAAAATGATGTTCATGCTCATATGCAATAAAATTGAAGCGTTATTTATATTAACAAGAAACATTCTGTGCACTTCTTGCACGAGTGTTTCTTTCTTCCTTGCTAAAATTATGCCATATTTGATATTTTAAAATGTTCAATCCGTTCTTGATTTTTCTCTCTAGTTTTATATAAACAAGGACTTCGGTCTACCCATTTAGTACATAGACATTTCAAAATTTAAAATCCATTACTTCTTTCAAAAATACATGCATGAAATCATAAAAGAGTTTAACAAGAAAGCATTGTGTTGCATAAGCTACCACATAAAACTAATTTAAAATAATAAGCAAGCTTAACAAAAATACAAATCCATTTTTTATATCTATGAAAAAGAAAAAAATGACCCCGTTCACACAAAATGCTGCACAATTGTTCTTTGTCCAATGATTATTGTGCGAGAGGCAAATTGAAATTATGTATCTGTGGTTTTTCTTTTCACATTTTTATCTAAAAGATATTTTACATTATGAATCAATACTTTCTAAAGCTGCTGTGAAATAGTTATTTGGATGATAATATTTTCAACTATACTGAAAAAAAAATTATTTTCATCAATGCGTGTTAGTATTTTGTAATACGTCAGTATTGAAACAAATACTCGTTCGTTAAAATTAAAACAAACAAATCAAAAGAACCCGCTATTTAGCACTCACTGTATCATATCTGGTTGCCAAGCGTATAATGACTTGCTCAGAATATAGATGTTGAAATGAAACATAAGGTTACTTTTTCAAATGACAAAGACTGTATATTGCGTATATGTACACAATATCCGCAGATCGAAGGACAGACTAAACCAAAATGTGTTCCAAATTCTTGTTCAATGCGTTATAAAAGCTCCCGGAATCGCTGTTGAATTGCATAAAGAAATCTGAAAAAAAAAATTAAAAAAACTAGAAACGATCTCGTTGCGAGCAACGAGGAGGTCTTCTGATTTTTAAGTAGAGGAAATGAAATTGCCTTTAATCTTCATTAACTAAACATATCAGGAAAGCAGAGGGGGATCTAAAGTGTGATGGATGAAAGATTATACATGTACATTGTATACCCCTTCGGATCTTGAATTTGAAAGGGCAGCCCCTTTTTTATATCAAAAGAAAGCTCATGTCATGTCAAACACATTTTGTTCAACAAGTATTTAGAAATTATATAACGTTCTCGAGATATCTGGAAAAGCTCATTTTAGGGGCCGACCCCATAACTCCTTTTAAGGACCGGTTAACCAAAAAAATAATGGTTGCATATTGTTAAGCACATTATTCTAAAGAATGTTTTGTTTAATTTTACTTTTCAAAATGTGTCTCCATTTTGAGATATTGCAGATCGAAATTTCTGGCTTCTGGCCCCTTAAAATCCCTAATTACGTAATGCATGAATTTTGTTTTACAGTGTATAAATGAATAACTGTTAGATTTTTTCTCATTTTTGCGTCTAATTGACTGCGCTCTCGCTACGTATCTGCCAAGCGCCCATGACGTACTACGCGCTGACTGCGTGCACAACACGTTCTTTCCTTAATTGGTAGGTAAATTTTAACTTTGTCCATCTGTATTTGAAACATACAAGAACAAATTAATGAATATTAAAAACGTTGTTATTGTTTTGATAAAATAAGGTACAATAGATATTGTGATTGAAACGTAACTAATTACTAAATAATCTGTGAAACACAAAAATATTAGTAGAAAGGTCTTTAAAACACGAGGCCCATGGGCCACATCGCTCACCTGAGGAACAATAGGTAAAACGTTGTTATTGTTTTGATAAAATAAGGTACAATAGATATTGTGATTGAAACGTAACTAATTACTAAATAATCTGTGAAACACAAAAATATTAGTAGAAAGGTCTTTAAAACACGAGGCCCATGGGCCACATCGCTCACCTGAGGAACAATAGGTATGAACAAATCAACTTAATGTAGTCATGATACAAACTATCTGGACAATGTACAATAATACATGAAGATCCTGTATAAATAAAATCCGTTTTCCCACTGGATATTTTTATATTTATAATCATAAGTCCCTTCTCTAACACAATGATTTTATTGTCATATCACATAAGTAGTACTGTATTTCTCAAAACGATCCTTAACAATTGCTTATGTATGGGATATAAACCTATATCAAACTCTAAACCTCTTATGAAGCCGAATAATCGTCCTGGGGCCAAAGCCTTACCAATTCTAAATAAATCACCTTTCTGATCAGTTTTAGAGAAGAAGGTGTTTAAAGAATTACTCAATATATTTATATGTTAAACTTCGATTACCCATTCTGGCCCACCATACCCAAAGGAAGCATGATTTTTACAACTGTAAATCTACACTACCCGAGGATGTTTCCACACAAGTTCCAGATTTCCTGGCTTATGATTTTACGAGGATTTTTTTTAAAGATTTACTCTTAGACTATATATTCCTATGTTAAACTTCGACCATCCCCCAATTGTGGCCCCATTCTTTGACTGGGGATAAAAATTTTAAAACTTTGAATCTATACTACATGAGGATGCTTACACACGTTTCAGCTTTTTTGGCTAATTAGTTTTTGAGAAGAAGATTTTTAAAGATTTACTCTATATAATCCTGTGTAAACTTTCGCCCCCCCCCCCCCCATTGTAACCCCACCCTTTCCTCAGGCGATCATAATTTTCACAACAATTAATCTACACTACTTGAGTATGCCTTTTCACAAGTTTCAGCTTTCCTGGCTGATTAGTTCATGAGAAAATGTTTTAAAGATTTACGATATATATTCCTTTGTTAAACCTGGACCCGCCCTCATTCTGGCTCCACCCTCCTCCCGGGGATCGTGATTTTAACAAATGTACACAGCCTTAGAATGCTTCCACACAAGTTTTAGCCTTTCTTGCTAATAAGTTTATGAGTAGAAGATTTTTAAAGACTTACTCAATATATTCTTATGTAAAACTTCGACTCCCCATTATAGTCCCACATTACCTTCGGGGGTCATGATTTTCCCCGCTTTAAATTTATGCTACATTAGAATGCTTCCACACAAGTTTCAGCCTTCCTGGCTGATTAGTTTCTGAGAAAAAATATTTTCAAAGATTTACTATATATATTTCTATGTAAAAAATTGACCCTCCACTGTGGCCCCACCAAGCCCCAAGAGGTCCTGATTTTCACAATTTTGTATCTACTTTACCTGAGGATGCTTGAACACAAATTTCAGATTTCCTGTTAAATGGTTCTTGAAAAAAAGATTTTGAAATATTAACTCAATATATTCATATGTAAAACTTCGTCCCCCCCCCCAAGTGTGGTCCCATCTTACCATTGGGGGTCACGATTTTCACAACCTTGAATTTACTCTACCTGAGGATGCTTCAACACAAGTTTCAGCATTCCTGGCCAATGAGTTTCTGAGAAGAAAATTTTTAAAGATTTATTCTATATATTCATATGTAAAACTTTAACTCCCCCCCCCCCCAGAAATTGTGGCCCAATCCTTCTCCAAGGGGTCATGATCACAATTTTAAATTTTTAATACATGAGGATGATTCTACAGAAGTATCAACTTTCCTGGCTGTTAGTTTATGAGAAGAAGATTAACTTAATATATTTGTATATAAAACTTTGACATCCATTGTGGTCCTACCCTTTTTTGGGGGGTCATGATTTTCACAACTTTAAATTAATACTGCTTACAGAAGTATGAACTTTCCTAGCTGTTAGTTTATAAGAAGAAGATTTTTAAAGACTTAATTAATATATTCATATGTTATATATTATATTACAACCTGATTATGCTTCCACACAAGTATCAGCTTTCCTTGCTAATAAGTTTCTGAGCAGAAGATTTTCAAAGATTTACTCTATATATTTGAATGAAAATCTTCGACCCCCATCGCGGTCCCACCCTAACTTCGGGGATCGTGAATTTCACAACTTTAAATCTACACTACATGAAGATGCTTTCACAAGTTTCAGCTACCCTGATTAATTAATTTCTGAGAAAAAGATGTTTAAAGATTTACTCTATATATTCCTTTATATATCTAAAACGTTGACCCACCCCCCATTCTGATCCCACTTTACCCCTAGGGGTCATGATTTACACAACTGTAAATCTACACTACCTGAGGATGCTTCAACACAAGTTTCGGCTTTCCTGGCCTATGAGTTTCTGAGAAGAAGATTTTTAAAGATTTATTCTATATATTCCTACGTCAAATTTTGACACCCCCGCCCCACCTACTATGACGCCATCCTACCCCCAGGGGTCATTATAATAATTTTGAATCTACAATACATGAGGATGCTTCCACACAAGATTCAGCTGTCATTTCTGATTAGATATGAGTAGAAGATTTTTAAAGATTTACTCAATATATGCATATGTAAAACTTCGACTCCCCATTGTGGTCCCACATTACCCTCGAAGGTCAAGATTTTCACAACTTTGAATTATACTATCTTAGGATGCTTACACACAAGTGTCCCCTTTCCTGGCTGATTAGTTTCTGATAAGAACTTTTTTAAAGATTTACTCTTTATATTCCTATGTAAAATCGGACCCCCACTTTGGACCCACCCTTCCCTAAAAGGTCATGATTTTCACAGCTTAAAATTTACACTATATGAGGATGCTTACACACAAGTTTCAGCTTTCCTGGCTGATTAACTTATGAAAAGAAGATTTCTAAAGATTTACTCTATTTATTCCTATGTAAAACTTTGACCCCTCCATTGTGGCCCCACCCTTCCCCAAAAGGCATGATTTTCACAACTTTGAATCTACACTACCTGGGGATGCTTCCACACAAGTTTAAGCCTTCCTGGCTAATTAGTTTATGAGAAAAAGACTTTTAAAGATTTACTTTAAATATTCATATGTAAAACGTGGACTCCCCATTATGGTCCCACCATACACTCGGGGGTCATAGTTTTCTTAACCTTAAATCTAATATTTGTGACCCAACCCTTCCCCATGAAGTCATAGTTTCACAACTTAGAATCTACAGTACATGTGTATCAGCTTACCTGGCTAATTAGTTTATGAAAATAAGAGTTTTAAAGATTTACTTAATAGATACATATTATGTAGAACTTCGGTCCTATCCTACTTTTGATGGTCATTTTTTTCACAACCTTGAATATACACTACATGAGGATTCTTCCACAAATATTTCCGCTTTCCTGGCTGTTTAGTTTTTGAGAAGAAGATTTTTAAAAATTCACTCAATATATCCCTATGCAAATCAAATTAACCCCACCCTTCCAAAAGAGGTCATGATTTTGACAAATTAAAACTAACTGATTATGCTTCCACACATGTTTCAGCTTTCCTGGCTGAATAGTTTATGTGACGAAGAGTTTTAAAGATTTACTTTATATATTCACATGTAAAACTTAGACCCCCATTGTGGTCCCACTCTACCTTCGGGGGTCATAATTTTCACAACTTTAAATTAACACTACCTGATTATGCTTCAACACAAGTTTCAGCTTTCCTGGCCAATGGGTTTCGAAGAAGAAGGTTTTTAAAGACTTACTTTATATATTATTATGTAAAATTTGACTTCTCCATTGTGGCCCCTCCCTTCCGAAAGAGGTCATGATTTTCACAATTTTGAGTCTACACTACCTGAGAATTGTTGGTAAATATCTTATTCGACGTCAAGGTGCGTGTGACGTTGGGAGACACTGCCATTATGACGTCATCATAGTATGACGTCATGGTTACGTTACAATTATATGTTTATGTTTGAAAGTTAGTCTAGATAAACCAGTCAAAGCGTACAGATGTGTTTTCGTTTCTTTCTGACTCAAAGGTAACCACTATACAATCGCGACATTTTGGTGCCGTGACCAAACGGAGATGCCTTCTAAGCTTAGAGCAATTCGCTCAGAACAAAGAAGTGCTGTAACAAGACAATTCAGAGGATATATAGAGACTATACATGTAGTATCAACATTTAAGGAATAGCAAGAAATTCTTAGGAATCTAGATGCCAGAATTCTAGAAGATACAGTTGAAGAGGATGTGGAAAAGGAAATCCTTGAGGCAGATGAGTACAAGTTTAATATGGAGTCAAAAATTAAGAAAACCAAAAAATATATCTTAGTACAAAGATCAACTTTAAATGCAAATACCAGCAGTTACCAGTATTTGGATCACAATGAAAATCTTCATTTCTAAGAGAATGCTCATTCGACGCATGATTTTTCTCCAAATTCTTGTGTTCAGCAGACCGTTAAGCCTCAATTTGAATCCAAACTCTAATAGTGGTGATACTCACTCAGCATACTCCCATAAGTTACCGAAACTCAATTTACCAATTTTTGAGGGAAATCTTCTTGAATGGCAAACATTTTGGGATTGTTACAATAAAAGTATCCATGGAAACAACAGTTTATCTGATGTAGAAAAATTTAGCTACCTTCGGTCATTTTTGTGTGGAAAGCACCTTGCATTATCTCAGGATTTAGTTTGACCAATACAAACTACAGACAGGCAATAGATGTCTCATTTGAAAGATATGGCCAAAGTCATAAAATCGTCAATGCGCACATACAGGTTCTTATAAACATACAACTACCAAAGTCCAATCCAGATTGTTTGAGAATTTTCTATGACCAAAAGGAGTGCTGCATTGGAGGTTTGGAGTCCTTGGGCACTGACGAAACCACGTATGGGACGATTCTAACACCCATGATTTACAACATGCTCCCTGCAGACATTCGAAAAAACATTACTCGGGACAAAGGAGATGACAACTGGAATTCAAACTCATTGAGAAAAGCAATAAAGAAGGAACTTTGCGTTCAGGATGCTGGAAATGCTAGATCTAACCAAGAATCACAGGAATTCATCCCAACAGCTAACTTTGTTACAGGAGCAAACCATAAGAAAACTATCAAACAAGGAACTACGGTAAAGCAATGATTGTTTTGTATTGGGAAACACTCGCCAACAGCTTGTCATGTAATCACTGATTAAGAAGATATGATATAAATCGTCAAACAGAAGAAAGTCGGCTTTAATTGCTTTGGAAAGCACAAAGTAAGCGAATGTCAGTCACATTTCAAATGCAAGAATTGCAAAAAGCTTCATCATACTAGTATTTGCAGCAATTTTCAATTCCCACGAAGTACGTCAGGGAGAACTGTTTATTCCGAGAACACGCAATGCAAACATTTACATCAACGAGAGCAGTCATTCCAGCTTCACTCTTCATCACATGTTAGAGCCAACACTGAAGTGTTGCTAAAAACTGTTGTGACACCAATTTGGTATAGAAATCAAGAAGTCAACTTCAATGTATTGCTAGATGAAGGAGCTCAAAACTCATTTATAACTGGGGAGTTAGCACGAAAACTTGACATAAAATCAACTTAATTTTAAAAAATTTATTCGCATTCATGTTTTATAGACGGTGCTTGTTTTTCTTTGCATTTCATAGAGGGCAATATTATTACAAACGTGAATAATTTCGACTCAACATTGAAACAAATCAAGATATACTTGTATACAGATAAACCACTTATTTTATTACATGCATTTAAACAAATAATAATTAACCGTGTTCTGTAATTTGTAAAAATAAAAAAAAGAAAGAAAAAGGCTGAAAAGAAAATTAACTGGGGAGTAAAATCTGCAATGCTCTGTGCCATGTTACCTGCCTGAGCTAAAGCGCATAATAACACAACATGATCAGCACGTACAGATAACCACACACAGATCGAAATGATGAAATGATCACCTATATTTTGACTGTTTTGCCCAGTGTAATGATGCATAGAAGTACATAGTCTTTAAGAAATTCATGTAAATCGCTGGTATTTGCTGTCAGCTTTTTTTTTTATAAATCATGCGAGAAAGCGAGAGATTGTTTTATTTTCGGAAGGTGGGATTAGACCGCGGTCCATTGTCCTTTTAACTTCTATCAGTGTGCGTTTTCCAATTTAGTTATTTATATGCATTACTGTATAGAATTGTCCTTATGCAAATGCCGGTAACGGGGTAACACATATACACACAGTCATGCATTATCTTAAACAATGTTCAGGGTTTCTGATTGGAAAAATATCATACATTTATCTAAATTTGATTTGAAAAAAAAATATAAAAGAGCAATATACAGTTTTAATTCATATCACTGTGCCAAATAATGTTCTAAATTTAAAGCTCTTAAATCTTTTTTTGTTTGAAATTCTCAGAACTGAAAAATCGAAATGTTCAGTTTCTTGTATTTACTTGACAGATTGGGAAAAAGGTCATACAGGGTCTTTAAACAACATATCGCATTATTGTGTACCATAACCGAGAATTCAGACCTGAGGACGTGTGTGTATATACAAGTCAACATCCTCTCCTTTGAAAACTGTAGCTTCAATCAGCTAGTTGTTAATGATGTGTCTTCAAGTGTTTTGATCAATTGATCTGGTGTAGAATTAAACATTGATGAATTAAAAATCAATTTGACAGTTCTAAGTTAATCTTCAAGTAAATAAGTATAGAGAATTAGTTATGAAAATTAATAAGGATTGCATGTTTACTTATTAGGAAATTAATTCCCGGATAAACTTTTAGTAACTTTTAATCCAAGATCAATGCAATCTCTCTCTCTCTTTCTCTCTCTCTCTCATGATTAATCAGGTTGGTTTTTTTTAAATTTCTCAATATCTATATAACCTCCTACTTGTATAGAAAACACATATACATGTTCTGACCTTGGTGGCAGATTTCTAATCACTGGCAATTAATTACATTTGTAACACTTTGCAGTAAAAAGAGATATGAAAATTAGATTTAAGAAATTAATGAAATTGATAAATCACCAGTTGAAATTCAATTCAAGAATCCAATAAGCAGGTCAGAAACATACCTAACAATTTCTTAGGCAAACTTATATAAGCTATTTAAGCTTTATTTTGCTATTCACGGGAAATTAGTAAAGATATATACAAGGCATTGGTTTAAAAAAAAGAAGAAGAAAGGTGTACTTTAACGTTACATGGCTGATTATAAATTCTATATTTTGACTGATTTATTGGTTTGAGTGCGCACCTATATGTTTAGATATACTAGTATACAAGATCTAAAAAACCATGTGCTGCGCTTTATCTTAGTTTCTATTGTATGTTTATTACCAAGAAGTATATGATTTATAGGTTTAAGATATCATAAGTAAAGGGTATATATATATATATATATCTGTAGACATTTAAAAAATATAAATAATTCACTCTATGTTGTATTTTTCCTCTGTTTTTCCAACATAAGGGAGTAGTGACGTTCCCGAGCTCTAAAGGACTACATGCCTTGAGGGCTTTCACAACTAATATTAAAAAAATCCCGCCCTCACCTGAGGTTTACCACACGGTGAATCTCAAATCTTAAGCTGTTAGCGTGATTATTTAAGTATCAATAAATTATCAACTACAACATGCGATTTCTAAAATTACGATAACAGTGTGTCTTGTGATTCAGCACTGTTAAGTGCAAATATTGACTTATAGCTCAATAATAGCATATGTGATTTCAATCGTTGAATTAAGAAAATAATATTGAAAAAAAAAACCGAGTCAAAAGCCGTACAGTGGATGTCAGGGGCATGCACAGGGATATACAGCGGATAACATGGGATGGCAGGAGCGTACAGGGGATGACAGGGGATTACAGTGGCACACAGGGGATGTGTACAGGGGCGTACAGGGGATGACAGGGTATACAGGGGCTCTGTACAGTGGCACACAGGGGATGTACAGGGGGTGACAGTGAAAACATAGGGGGTGACAGGAGAAGAAAGGAGATTTTCATACGGACAGAGGTTTTTAAAGCCAGTAGTGTTATTGAGAAAGTTGAAGATCCAGAAAACTCAGAAAATATAGTGCATTATATCCCTCATCACCCTGTGAAAAGGGACAGCACTACAACACCAGTTAGAATTGTGTACGATTGTAGCTGCAATGGCAAAACTGGATAGGTTAGCATAAACGACTGCATTGAGCCATATTCCCCAATGATTAATGACATCACGTCAATATTGACCAGATTAATACTGAACAAGTTTGCAGTAACAGCTGATATTGAAAAAGCCTTCCTTCAAATTGAGCTTCACCAGAAAGACCGTGATGCGAAACGATTCCTTTGGCTTAGTAATCCCGTTAATGCATCGAGTCCATTGACAACTTCCCGCTTTCAATCTGTCCTGTTTGGAGCAACTTGTTCACCTTTTATCCTCAGCGCTACTCTAATGAAACATTTTCAAGAGAATGTAAATGAAATTTCATCTCTTCTTGAACAAAATCTCTGTTCAAAATAAGCAACATCAATCGACCAGATTTGATATTAAATTATTAGGACCCGACACTCTAAACCACACCTGATTGTTGCATCATGATAATATTGAAAAAATACAAGTAGTTATAATGGTAGTTGTAGAGTGTTTCGGCGGTAAAGTAAGCCTCATCAGGGCTCCAGATTTAATGTATCTAATGTAAGCGAGATTTTATTAAGAGATCTCCTATATTTTTGTGTTTGCTGTATGCAATAATAGGTTCCGTGTCAAATAACTGTTTGCAAGTTGAGTCCGTCTTCAAAATGTTCGAGTACTTCAAGAAACGTTTTTTTAATCCTTTGACGAGGGGGTTGAATTGTGTAAGCATGACGTGTGGATGCTTGAGTTTAATTTTTGCCTCTGTTTTACTCAGTATGAGTTTCCTTTCTTTTCCTGAGATTTCGTCAATGATCGAATTTATTTCCTTTTCAGAGTAACCCCTCTTTAATAAATGCCCTTTGAAGTCATTTAAAATCGAATTGAGGGTTGATGGATCGTTTGTGTTTCTTGAATGCCTGATACATTCTCCTTTGATGAAACCTTTAAATACTGATGCGTTGTGTGTGCCATTTCTATATAGGTATTAAAAATTATTAGTTGGTTTGATAAAGGATTTGATATCCAGTTTTTGACAATTGCTACATCGTAGGCCCTTGTAGACCGTTGTATCAAGAAAATCCATGGATGTTTGAGAAATTTCAAATGTGAATTTAAGATGCTTGCGACAGTTGTAACTGATGTCAAAAAACTTACTAGCACTGTACCAGTTATCGGCTAAAATTTAACGTATTTCCTTATTTCTTGATATTTTTGGATAAAAATTGACATACTTTAAATAGTGAACTCCTTATTTATCAATCTGTTAGATTATATCATTACACTACTGGCTCTTAAAACCCCTGTCCGTATGAAACTCCCCTGTCTTCCACTGTCACTCCCTTGTGTTTTCACTGTTATCCCATGCACATCCCCTGTGCGCCCCTGTACACATCCCCCTGTGTGCCACTGTAAGCCCCTGCCATCCCCTGTAAGCCACTGTTTACCCTTGTACATGCCCCTGACATCCCCGACGGTTTTGACTGGGGTTTTTTTCAATAGTATTTTCTTAATTCAACTATTGAAATCACATGTGTTATATTTTGATCTATAGGTCAATATTTGCACTCAACAGCGCCGAATCACAAGACACACTGTTATCGTAATTCTAGAAATCACATGTTTTAGTTGATCATTTATTGATACTTTAAAAATCATGCTAACAACTACAGATTTGAATTCACCGGGTGGTAAACCTCAGGTGAGGGTGGGAATTATTTTTTATATTAAGTGTGCAATCCTTCAGGGCATGTAGTCCTTTGGAGTTCGGGAACATTGCTACTCCCTAATGTTTGAAAAACAGATATACGAATACAACATAGAGTGAAGTATTCATTTTTTTGAATTGTCTACAGATATATGTACACTTTACTTATGGATATTTTAAGTCTATAAATCATATGATTCTTGGTAATAAACAACACCCTAGAAACTAAGATCAAGCACGGCACATGGTTTTCAATTTTGTATAATATCTAAACATATAGGAGCGCACTAAACCAATAAATCAGTCAGAATAAAGAATTGTATAATCATCTATGTAACGATAGAGTACACCTTTCTCCTTTTTTTCTAACCAAGTTCCTGGTTATACCTTTACCAATTTCCTGTGAATAGCAAAATAAAGCTTCAATAGCTTATATAATTTTCGTATGTTTGTTCAATACGTTTCTGACCGGCTTATTGGACTCTTGAATTGAATTATACCTGATGTTTTAATCTCATAATCAATTTCATTAATTTCCAAAATCGAATTGTCATACATGTACCTCTTTTTACTGCAAAATGGAACATATCAAAGATAATTTATTTAATTGCCATTGAACAGAATCAGGTGAAAAAAAACCCCTGATTAATCATGAGAGAGAGAGAGATAGAGAGATAGAGAGTTAGTTTGAGTGAGTTTGAGAGAGAGAGAGAGAGAGAGAGAGAGAGTTTGCATCGATTTAGAATTAAATTTATTAATTATATAGTTTACCCGGGAATTAATTTCCTAATAAGTAAACATGCAATTCTAATTTTTATTACCTTTATCATTCCGCAGCCCTGTTAAGAACATACACAAAATACATGTAAATGTAGAACTAGTGTTTTCTATACATGTAGCTTAAGGAGTTTGTACAGACAGAAAGAGAGAGAAAGAGAGAGAGATAGTCCGTCTTCAAAATGTTTCAGTACTTCAAGAAACGTTTTTTTAATCCTTTGACGAGGGGGTTGAATTGTGTAACTATGACGTGTGGTTGCTTGAGTTTAATTTTTGCCTCTGTTTTACTCAGTATGAGTTTCCTTTCTTTTCCTGAGATTTCGTCAATGATCGGATAAATTTCCTTTTCAGAGTAACCCCTCTTTAATAAATGCCCTTTGAAGTAATTTAAAATCGAATTGAGGGTGGATGGATCGTTTGTGTTTCTTGAATGCCTGATACATTCTCCTTTGATGAAACCTTTAAATACTGATGCGTTGTGTGCGTCATTTCTATATAGATATTGAAAATTATTAGTTGGTTTGATAAAGGATTTGATATCCAGTTTTTGACAATTGCTACATCGTAGGCCCTTGTAGACCGTTGTATCAAGAAAATCCACGGATGTTTGAGAAATTTCAAATGTGAATTTAAGATGCTTGTGACAGTTGTTACTGATGTCAAAAAACTTACTAGCACTGTACCAGATATCGGCTAAAATTTAACGTATTTCCTTATTTCTTGATATTTTTGGATAAAAATTGACATACTTTAAATAGTGAACTCCTTATTTATCAATCTGTTAGATTATATCATTACACTACTGGCTCTAAAAACCCCTGCCCGTATGAAACTCCCCTGTCTTCCACTGTCACTCCCTTGTGTTTTCACTGTCATCCCATGTACATCCCCTGTGCGCCCCTGTACACATCCCCTGTGCGCCCCTGTACACATCCCCTGTGCGCCCCTGTACACATCCCCTGTGTGCCACTGTAAGCCCCTGTCACCCCCTGTACGCCCTGTCATCCCTGTAAGCCACTGTATACCCCTGTACATGCCCCTGACATCCCCGACGGTTTTGACTGTTTTTTTTTTCAATAGTATTTTCTTAATTCAACTATTGAAATCACATGTGTTATATTTTGATCTATAGGTCAATATTTGCACTCAACAGCGCCAAATCACAAGACACACTGTTATCGTAAATCTAGAAATCACATGTTTTAGTTGATCATTTATTGATACTTTAAAAATCATGCTAACAACTAAAGATTTGAATTCACCGGGTGGTAAACCTCAGGTGAGGGTGGGAATTATTTTTTATATTAGGTGTGCAATCCCTCAGGGCATGTAGTCCTTTGGAGCTCGGGAACATCGCTACTCCCTAATGTTTGAAAAATAGAAATACAACATAGAGTGAAGTATTCATTTTTTAAAATTGTCCACAGATATATGTACACTTACTTATAGATATCTTAAGTCTATAAATCATATGATTCTTGGTAATAAACAACACCCTAGAAACTAAGATCAAGCACGGCGCATGGTTTTTAATTTTGTATAATATCTAAACATATAGGAGCGCACTAAAACCAATAAATCAGTCAGAATATAGAATTGTATAATCATCTATGTAACGATAGAGTACACCTTTCTCCTTTTTTTAAACCAAGTTCCTGGTTATACCTTTACCAATTTCCCGTGAATAGCAAAATAAAGCTTCAATAGCTTACATAATTTTCGTATGTTTGTTCAATACGTTTCTGACCGGCTTATTGGACTCTTGAATTGAATTTAACCTGATATTTTAATCTCATAATCAATTTCATTAATTTCCAAAATCGAATTGTCATACCTCTTTTTACTGGAAAGTGGAAGATATCAAAGATAATTTGATTAATTACCAGTGAACAGAATCAGGTGAAAAAAACCCTGATTAATCATGAGAAAGAGAGAGAGAGAGAGATATAGACAGAGAGTTAGTTTGAGAGTTAGTTTGAGAGAGAGAGAGAGAGAGAGAGAGAGAGAAAGAGAGAGAGAGAGAGAGAGTTTGCATCGATTTTGAATTAAATTTATCAATTATATATATAGTTTCCCGGGAATTATTTTCCTAATAAGTAAACATGCAATCCTAATTTTTATTACCTTTATCATTCCGCAGCCCTGATCAGAACATACACAAAATACATGTAAATGTAGAACTAGTGTTTTCTATACATGTAGCCTAGGGAGTTTATACAGACAGAGAGAAAGAGAAAGAGAGAGAGAGAGAGAGAGAGAGAGAGAGAGAGAGAGACAGAGAGAGAGAGAGAGAATGCATTGATTTTTAATTAAAAGTTACTAATAGTTTAACCGGGAATTAATTTCTTAATAAGTAAACATGCAATCCTTATTAACTTTCACAATTAATTTTCTATAGTTATTTAGATTATCTTAGAGCTGTCAAATTGATTTTTGACTCATCAATGTTTTATACTACACCTGATCAATTGATCAAAAAACTTTAAGACACATGATAAACAACTAGCTGATTGAAGCTACAGTTTTCAAAGGAGAGTATGTTGACATTATTTCACTCGGTCAGTGATTCCTGACAATTTGCAGTTCACGGTAGCGAGATAGGGAAAAAGAGATGATAGACACACGTGTACATGTATATATACACACACTTCCTCAAATCTGAATGGTCGGTCAGTGATTTGCAGTGCACGGTATCGAGATTAAGAACAATGAGGTGACAGACTCACGTGTACTTGTATATAGACACACGTTCTCAGGTCTGGAGGCTCGGTAATGCTAAACAATAATGCAATATGTTGTTTAAACACCCCTTATGAGCTTTTTCCCAGTCTGTCAAGTAATGAAACAAGAAATTGAACATTTTAATTTTTCAGTTCTGAGAATTTCAAACATGAAAAGACTGAAGAGCTTTAAATTCAGAACATTATTTGGCACAGTGATATGAATTAAAACTGTATATTGCTCTATTATATTTTTCATTTTTTAAATGAAATAAAATTTAGATAAATGCCTGATATTTTTCTGATCCGAAAGCCGGACTATTGTTTAAGATAATGCATGTGTGTATGATAAAATAGTACCCCGTTATCGGAATTTGCATACAGTCATGCATTAAATCATTCATTATCGGTATTATTGCTCTACAGTGTATATACATGTAGACAATTCTATACAATAATGCATTTAAATAACTAGACTGGAAAAAGCACACTAGCTGATAGAAGTTAAAAGTGTCAATGGACCGGTCTAATCCCCCTTTTCGAAAAAAATCAACTCTTTCTCTCTCTCTCTCTCTCTCTCTCTCTCTCTCTCTCTCTTTGTGTGTCTCTCTCTTTCTCTCATGATTTTCCAAAAAAACCAAACAATTAGTGTCAGTATTATACTGACAGCAATTATCAGCGATTTACATGAACTTCATAAAGGCTGTTTAATTATATGCATCATTACACTGGTCAAAAAGTCAAAATATAGGTGATCATTTCGATCGGTGTGTTGTTATCTGCACGTGCTGATCATGTTGACTGTGTTAATTTTATGCACTTTATCTCAGTCAGGTTTCAGGGCAGAGAACACTGCAGATTTCACATACTCCTCTACTTATTTTTCTTTCTTTTTTTATTATTACAAATTACAGAACACGGTCAATTGTTTAAAGGCATGTAATAAAAGCGGTTTATCTGTATACAAGTATATCTTGATTTGTTTCAATGTTGAGTCGAAATTATTCACGTTTGTAATAATATTGCCCTCTATGAAATGCAAAGAAAAACAAGCACCGTCTAAACATGAATGCTAAATATAAATTTTTAAAAATCTGAATTAATGAAGAGCTATTTTTTTACTTATCGAGCAGTTAAAGACCGTACAGGGGATGTCAGGGACATGCACAGGGCCATGCAGTGGCTTACAGGGGATGGCAGGGGCGTACAGGGGGTGACAGGGGCTTACAGTGGCACACAGGGGTTGTGTACAGGGGCGCACAGTGTATGATAGGGTATACAGGGGCTCTGTACAGTGACACACAGGGGATGTACAGGGGATGACAGTGAAAACACATGGGGTAACAGGGGAAGACAGGGGATTTTTATACGGACAGGGTTTTTAAGAGCCAGTAGTGTTATTTAGAACACAAACAAGCGGATGAAGACTCTGTCGTTAAAGTTTTTGGAATGAAATGGAATCCACAAGAAGATACTCTCAATATGCAAAGAATGATACTGGACAAAAGAAGGATCGTGTGACTACAAAGCGAGAATAATTGAGAGAAACATCAAAGGTGTTTGATCCACTTGGATTATTAAGTCCTATTTCTGTGAAGGCAAACATTTTCATGCAAGAGTTATGGAAAGCTAATTTGAAACAGGACGAAAAACTGCTTAAGTCTATGCAGACTACATGGAGAGAAATCTCATCAAAAATTTGTGATGCACTTGACATCAGAATAAACATGAAATAACAGCCCTCAAATGGTTTGTAGGTGTGATTCATTGCACATTTTCTCCGATGCAAGTCAGCAAGCATATGGTGCATGTGTTTATTTGTTATCAAAGAACAAAATAACATTACTTATGGCCAAACATCGAGTGACACCAATCAAGCAGATCACACTTCCAAGACTAGAACTCATAAGAACACTTATTGGAGCAAGATTAGGAAAACATGTAAAATAAATAAACGGAGTTAACAAAATCTATTTTTGGTGTGACAGTCAAGTTGTACTTCACTGGATCATTTAATAGAAAACGCCAAACAGATTTGTAGCAAACCGAGTCAATGAAATTCGGGAGATCAGCAAATCTACAATATGGCAGTATTGTCCAACATACTGTAACCCTGCTGTCTATCTCACACGAGGAATCGCCCTCAAGAAATTCAAAGAGGATACCCTCTGGTGGAATGGACCAGAATTGTTAATGGAACCCAATAAATGGTCTGTATGGGATGGACCAACAGAATCAATATTTTGTTCCACAGTCACAGAAAAAGAGAGTGATATGAGTCATCAAGATACTGCAGACATCAAGACTGAAAGTATTCAGTCAATACTGAAATTTGAAGATAAGAGTTCACTCATGAAGTTTGTCAGAGTTCTTGCATACATAAGAAGATTCATTCACAACTGCAGACATTCTAGTGAAAAGAGAGCAGGATTTCTCAGTAAACAAGAGTTAGGTGAAGTTATTAGACTGCTCATACAAGATGTACAGAGAACGGGGTTTACAAAAGAAATGGAATATCTGAAACATCCATCTGGAAGGAAACCAACATTGGTCCAGCAACTGAAACTGTTCCTCGATAACGAGGGATTTTTAAGGTGTGGAGGAAGAATTCACAATGCGCCACTGATGGATAAAACAAAATGTCCATACCTTCTCCCAGCATATCGTCGATTGCCGCATCTTATTATTGTTGATACACACAACAAACATGCCCATGCCAGTTTGAATTCAACAATTACCTTACTCCATGAACAATATTGGATACCGAGGATTCGACAACGTGTGAAAGGAATTCTTAGAGGATGTATCAGCTGTAAAAAAAAGTCATTGGAAAGTCTTATCAAGCTCCAGAACCCCCTCTGCTACCAAAGGCCCGACTACAGATGAAACCTCAATTTACCGTGACAGGCATATATTTTGCAGGACCCCTTTATGTCAAGGATAAATTGAAGGAAGCATATATTTCCCTTTTTACCTGTGCCTCAACTCGAGCCTTACACCTAGAGTTAGTACCAAACCTAACACAGAGCTCATTTCGTCTTGCATTCAGAAGATTTATCAGTAGAAGATCACTGCCTAGTACCATGAACTCAGATAATGCGACAACCTTTCAATCTGCATCCAAGGAAATCATTAGATCATCACATGCAGACAACGTACACAAAAAACTTGCTGAAGAACAGAGTACAATGGAAATTCATTCCAAGTCGAGCTCCATGGTATGGTGGATGGTGGGATAGACTCATTGAATTGAAAAAACTTCCTTACTGAAAGTTCTTGGACGCTCAAAGATTAATATTGAGACTCTTCACACCGTAGTAACGGAAATAGAAGCAATGCTGAATGACAGAGCACTGACTTACATTTCAACAGATCCGGAGGATTGACAGCCACTTACACCATCTCAGTTGCTGTATGGAAGAAGATTAACATATCTACCCTATTTCGATGAAGTGGATACCAAAAATCATTCTCTGAAACAATATCATTGCAGAGCAGGAACAAGATGTAATAAGATCAAAATTGGAGATGTCGTCCAAATCCATGATGATTTCCCAAAACGTATCAACTAGAAAATTGCTCTAGTGTTGGACCTCACGACTGGCAGAGATGGACTTTTACGTTTTAGCAACGGAACCATAACAAACCGTCCCATTACAAAGTTATATCCCTTGGAAGTTTGCGAATCAGAGCCAGAGTTGAAAAGAAGTGAATTACTTTCTAATTAATATTTTTCAAACACAACGCGAACCTATTATGAACTTTGAATTTTTGTAAATTGTGATTTTGTACATTTTGCGGCTCAGAGTAAGTTGGTAAATATCTTACACGATGTCAAAGTGCATGTGACGTTGGGAGACACTGCTATTATGACGTCATTATAGTATGACGTCATGGTTACGTTATAATAATATGTTTATGTTTGAAAGTTAGTCTAGATACACCAGTCAAAGCGTACAAATGTGTTTTTGCTTCTTTCTGACTCAAGAGTAACCACTATACAATCGCCACAAGGATTCTTACACACAAGTTTCAGCTTTTTCTGGCTGATTAGTTTTGGAGAAAACTTTGACCCTCTCCCCCATTGTGACCCTACCCTAACCCCAGGGGTCATGATTTTCACAACTTTGAATCTACAATACATGATAATGCTTCCACACAAGTTTCAGCTTTCCAGGCCAACTCGTTCTTGAGAAGCAGATTTTTGAATAATTCTCAACATTTTTCAATAATTTCTAGTGATCTCTTGAAAAAGGCGTGGTCCTTAATTTTAACAACTTTGAATGTCATTTGCCTAAGAGTGATTTTGCCAAGTTTGGTCTAAATTAACTTAGTAGTTCTTGAGAAGAGGTTTGAAATGTAGAAAGTTTACAGGTAAACAGGGAGACAGACGGACAGACGGACGAACGACAGACAAAATGTGATCAGTAAAGCTCACTTTAGCTTTCAGCTCAGATGAGCTAAAATGGTAATAATTGTTAGAAAACAAATGTGATAACACAAAATGGTATAAATTACATATACGTCCTTTAATAGGCCTAAAACTACATGTATTCGAAACTTTTTATATAGTCATCCAAATCAAGTTTAGGAATACTTTATCGCTTCCTAATATACAACCGCCATTGTTCAAGTGTTTCTTAGCTGGCTTACAACGCACTAGAAATTCCATAAAAGCGCTGCAAAAACGCTAATGAATACTAAAGAAACGTCCAGAGAGTCGCTGCGTGAACACAACAAAATGAAAAGCACCAACACATAGAATATGAAGGGGATCAAACTGTTGAAATGAATGCAAATTATTTCAGTTTATATCCAGATTACCTGTTCAAAATTGTTAATCTTGTGTTCTTTCTTTCAGTTTATAACCAGTTTACCTGTTCAAAATTGTTAATCTTGTGTTCTAATCCAATACGTGCAAAAATCAAAAATAATAGTTTATTTACATGTGTTAAATAACATAGCTGCATTCATTATTATTTTCTTGTTTACACAGATAAAAAAAAGTCTACCATCCCAATTTTGTCGATTAAATTGAAAGATGACTGTTACTGTCAAGATAACCTTACAAGTTTTACACGTGTTTCACCTCTATAAAATTGAACTAAAAACCAACTTAAACGAATAAAAAAATTAAATGAAAACTGTTTCGAATGCCATACTTCTCCGCTCTAACTTCCAACTGACATAGTTATATTAAAACATTAAACACATTCCCTTTGGTTGCCTGGGTCGGCAGTAAGGATGGAATACTGTGCTTATGGACTTGTACATACATGTAGAAGTACATATACATGTAGTACACACGAACGATTACTTCAAGAGAATTTCACCGCTTAAAGGATAAAAAGAATACACAGCCAAATGTAATACGTTATAGTAAGCTTCCTCTTAAGGACCTGGAATCTTGCTGATCCCTCAATGGTGTCTAATTTAATTGTATGTTAAGAGGGCTGGACGTTTGTTACCATTGTTACACCTATATTAATCTTATTTAAAAAAAGAGGTTTTTATAATGATGTAGGAAAATATATATTTCTTTTTTAAATTAAAGCTTAAATATTAGGAATTCTCCTTTACCAAATAAAAGTTTATGGTCTGACACATCTCATATAAATTTTCAGCATAGATCTAATAGTTAATTTGCTGGCCATTTAGCTTCATTAACAAATAATATTAATTTAATCAGAGAAATTCCTGTGATTACGACATTTGTCATTTTGAAAACAAGTATCAAAAAAATGTGTTATAATGAATATTCACATATTCTTTCAAAAAGTTCATATATTAAAAATTGCAAGGAAAAAACTTTTAAAAGGGCTGGGTGGTCATGCTATTTTAAGATGGCAACATTATCTGGAACCGATTTTTTAAATTTCCATTTAAAAATATAAGGCAATAGTCTTAAATATTTTCATTGCTTAATAAGTGTTCTGAAATAAACAAAAACTAATTGAAAGCATCATGCTTACTTACAAATTAAGTAATTTTAAAAAGAAAGCTGGATCGAGGGTCAACTTCAAACCGCAAATGATACTTAAAGAATACACAATTCCCTGATTTATACATGTAAGTACAAAATCGAATGTTCAAACACAATTTAAAGTAACATTCATTAACACGACGGAAAAAAGAGAAAAAAACGCATGGATTTCAATTAAGAAAAAATCAAGATAGCACATGGAGAATGTTGCATCGTAAATTGGGACGCAAAATGAAAAATATTGGAATAAAATTGTTTAATGACCATTTTGAAAGAAAAGAAAAACAAGACCTAACGATATTTCCAGCCATATACAATTAATTTATAAACAAAAAAAATCAGCACCGTTTCATTTTTGTAATGAAACCAATAGGGTAACATTTTTACGAAACAGTTCTCCTATCGATTTTAATATAAAAAAAAATATCGTTACAGACTTTTATAAATCAAATACTTTAAAAGGCGTCATACGACAAGATAAACATTTGAAAGTTTATTTTGCTATTCACCGTTCTCAGGTACTCATAAATTATCTTTAGGTGTGCTTCACAAATTGCGCAGTTTGATAAATTTTTCAAAGTGCATTTATTTTGTCCAAGTCCTTGTTAACGCACTTTTTTATTTCAAAGTAGGTTTACATCGTCCAAATTAACTTATTTAAGAAAACAAAACAAATATTGTGCAGAATTATGTTAAATATCATTTGAATATCAATTAATGCTTTTAAATACAATGGATAATAATATCAGTTTGCTTAGCTGGGACATTTAATAAACAATGAACCCAAGTGATTTTCATATGTATGTCACACTTTTCCAATGACAATTTTCCTCGTAAACTCGTGTAGAACTACAATTTACCGTAGAAAACAACTCATGTGATATGTATTTTCCAAATAGGACAACATAGTTGTCAATTGGCAATTCATCCCCCAACTTTTTTTCTTTTTTTTGCAGTAAAACCACTACTTTCAAATAATCTTTCTTATTTAGCACAAAACATTGGTATATGCTAGAAACTACATGTACTTAATCATCCTAATGACAGTGCAGGAGGTCCCAGGCATGCGTTCTGATTGCGCAAGTCGTCTCACACCACAAACCTCAGTCTACCGGTTTTGGGCTGAAAAAGTGCACGGCATATGATTGGGAAAGATAAAGATACTGCAGTTTATTTAAGAAATAAGGTATTATTTTTGGATGTATATCGGGGTGTAAATACGGATTGGTCACATGATGAAATCCTTTAAAGCCCGAATGGAGATAAAAAGATTTGATCACGTACCAACCCGTATTTATATCCCGATATACAGTGTACATTCAAAAATGATATCTTATTTCTTATAGTTACATTTGTTGCAAATTATGACAATAACAGTACTACATACTTAGATTAAAAAAAAAAATGAAAAATAGAACTACAATGTGAAAATATTTGATTATCATGATAAATGAATATGGCACTACTTTTGACAATACAACACTTTTTTATTATTATTAAGTAAAAAAAGAAAAGAAAATTCACTACTACAATTGAAAAAAATATGAAGCTTGGCGCCATAGCACCATTTGAAGTCGCAGAGCGGTTGGAAACTTGTAAACAAAGCGTTAGAATCTTCTTACTAGGCATCTTCAGGAAAAACTGTATAGCAGAATCAGATTCTAGAGCATATTGATTGTCATCCGACATAATAGAGAAAAGTAGATTCAACTTCTTTTTATGAGAGAAAACAGACAAAGAAGTAGAAAAAGTTAAATATGACCGTGATCCCTGACTAAACTCGAGTGGTCTGTGACATTGCATTTGCGATTTTGATCAAGTCTTGTTATAAGAGTCAGAAATGAATTTTATCTAAATTTAACTCCTTTGACAAATTGTGACTGTAAATTAAAAGAACGCTTCGTTACGATGTCTATAAAAATACTTTGTTAACAGACCTATCTTACATGAATCGTTTATCCCTGCAATTAATAGTATATCTTGTTAAAGAAACGAATGAACAAACTTCGTATACAAAATACAGATACGATACGTTTTTTCTATGCCAAAATTATGTTTTTATTACGATATTGAATACATGTGTTTCAGCATAAGTCGATTAGTTTAGGCATAGAGAAAGAGTAGTGAGCTAGATTATTTATGCGCTACTTTGACCCCTTGATACATAATGATATAATGCTTGAATAACAGCGTGTTGCGCAAACAGTATTATATAAGGGAAACATTTGCAAGTGTAAATATAGTGATTCTATTTTCTAAAAAGGGTGCAGATTTCGGACTTACTGGTTAATGAGTACCATGACTAATATTTTGAATGTTTTAACACAGAGCATTTTTTGAACATGAAAATATAGGTTTTTGATGTAAAACCACCTGTCCTGACGGCAAGCGCTGTTTTAAAGCTGCTTTTCCAGATAGAAATACAGACAATCATGCCATATCTGGTTTTGTAGATAAATTAATATGACGTCACAAGACATATCACGCAACCTTTAGTGTTTTGAAATTAATAGTTGCATTCCATATTTGCGTTTGGCGGCCCATTCATTTGCGGTTCTCTTTATTTTTGTCTTTAAAAATGCCATAATTCCAGATTATAACTGTTACTGATCACAATGCAGTATACTGATTCCAATTTAACTAGATATTTTCAAAGAAACATGCGTTTTGTCCAAGGGTACAATTTTAGATAGTTAAGTTTTAATTGGTAAATGGACGGATGTGTGTTGGGTTTTTTTTTTTGTATCATTGATTTTCATTGACTTCTTGGTACAGTAGCGACTCATAGCTAATGATATTACGATTACTTCTAAATGTTTAAAGGGATATCAATAGCTATATAACTGACATAGGACGAAACTGTAATCAGTGAAGTAACAAGATGCCCATGGGGCAACATCGCTCACCTGACCAACAATGACTTTAAATGGGCGTTTAAAAGATATTGTACGTGCCATATGGCCCCTCGGCAGATTAACAAAAAATAAATATTGTAGAGAGTATTCGAATTTTACATGTTCTTTTTGCTTACACGTAATCGTTGGCATTGTACCTTATCCACCTTTATGGAATACTATTTTTACCGAGGATAAAAAAAAATCCTACGCAAGATATGAAACTAAACATTTGGAAGGGGTACACTGTTAACTTTCAATTCCATATCTTTTCGTTCTGCCCCCTCTCCCCCACTTTATAAAGCGATCAAAATATATGAGAGCATATAGGTACACCAGAGACATCTTCTTCCCCAATTACTGACTAGTTATTGTATTTTTTTAAATATATATAATAATAGTTATTGTATTCTATTGAACAAAATCCTTTAGCTGTGAAGAAGAAAATGTATCTCAATACGCTCAATTCCTCCAATCAAGAAACATTCGAAAATTATGTTGTCTTCCCTATTATAATTAAACGACTGTTGTGTACCTGGCGTAAACTCGTGTGACTTTTATAACCTTACTCAAACTTGATTGATGAATACACTGGAATGAAAAACTGTTGTCACGTGAAATGTTCAAAAGCTATAAAATTCAATGCATTGACAGGCATACGTGTATCACTCTATTTTACTGAGTGATACAACCCTTTATTTTCATCTTTATTAAAAAATAACAAATGGTTAAAAACCAGGATAATTTTCCGCTGTAATATTTTCTTAGGAATAGTTATAATGCCTATATCCCCTTAACAGAAATGTGCCAGAACTATTGAATCTGTTTTAACGGTGTCTTTTTTTTTTACTCGTGTCTGAAAAACTATCAAAATTGATGTAGATTTCATATTATTCATTGTATAAAAAGGAACCTCTAGTAGTTACATCATATCATCCTTTGATTTTATTTGTACAAGTATTTAACGTTTATCAAGACATAAGATTTCTAATGATCAACCAAAATTTCAGCGTCAATCGTAGAATTATAAGCAAAATACAGAGCAATTCTCCTAGGTTTGAGTCATATTTTGTTCACATGATTTTATTACATTTAGCTTAAGATTTTTAACTTGGTATTTCCTATTCAGCATTTAAAATGGAAACAAGAAATGGCCTCAGATCTGTGTACAAACATAGAATTATGAGCAAAGCGTTGTATCTTGCTTATGATTTGAATCTTAACACTCAAATATGGTTAGTAAATAGAAATTGTAAACAACTAAACATGAGACATGCACTATAACAAATTCAAAGCACAATTTTGTTTTCAAAATGGATCATATATATATGTACCTACATTTTTCCATCAGCGATATCAAACTCTATTCAAACTGGATAAACTCGAGAAAATGCTTAGCATCTCAACAAAACACATTGCATTAATCAACCATTACGCAAAAGACCATACCGAATTACCGATATATGAATTGTATTTTAGTACTTTGTTAATACATCAGATTTTGCTTACTGTAATTTGCGCAGGTAAATGGTAAACTGTCTAATTTACCAAAGTGTCTGTTTGATTTGATACGTAAGAATTACAAAATACAGGCGATAGTTTCCAGATCACAGAGCATGAATAATTAAAACAAAACAAAAATCAAAATAAGCTAACACCACCGTCATATGTGAAAACTGTCAGTGCATTGAAATATTTAACCTCAATTTACTTCACAAAATTGGCACCAGTGAATTTTGCATGTTTTAAAGAGTCCCTTCGCACGCGAACTGTACATGTTGCACAACAAACAAATTCATCTTTGTCAAATCGACCAGTTCAACATACACCATGACTGCTTTAATAAAGGAACCTAGTTTTGAATTAAACATGAATTATTAAGTTTTTTCTTAAATAAGTCCACAAACCAGGAAAATGTCGACCTGGGTTCGCCTACCCATTTTCCCAACTTGGAAATCAACAATCGTCAATGAACTCCAAAGAGAGCATTGTTGTCTATTGATATTTACATCGATTACAAATATACCGGTCTGTAACATTTCCTGGCATTGGTTAATTATTAACGAAGAATTGTAAAATCTCGGTCTGCTCCAGCTTTTATTATGACCCGGCCCAGGTTTGCCGACTCATACCAAAACTCCTATGGAATACCGAACCCGAAGCTATAAACCGATTGAACCACGCCGTTTCTTTATTACTATTTTCGCAAAAACTCACATTTGAAACAGAATTTTTGCAATTTATGTTTTCCTTTCCATAAGGATTATTTATGCTAAATTACGTTGAATTTGACAAAGTAGTTCTTGAGAAGAAGATATTTAAAAATTCACCCCCCTTTTTTTACAGTTTTGAGGAGGCTATCTCTGCTTTCAATAAAGATCAGTCTTTCATTTCTGCAATTTATATTAACATTCCAATAAGGATACGTTGTGCCAAATTTGGTTTAAATTGGCCATGTGGTTTTAGAGAAGAAATTCAAAATGTTAAAAGTTTACAAACGGACAGACAGACGGACAAACGGACAGATGGACAACGGACAAAATGTGATCAGAATAACTCACTTGAGCTCTCAGCTCAGGTGAGATAACAAAAACAAAGTATTTTTAATTGTAAATTTCAAGACAAAGTGTATGATTAACATATGCAGACCGTTAATCTTGTTATCTTGGTAAAAACTAGGTTTATACTGGAATGCAACTTTCCGAGTAGAGTTTACAAACTTAAGATTTACAGCGTTCATATAAAAGACATACGTGCTTATTAGTCCTGCGAATTCCCCTTAACTACAGACAGAAATATTTTGCTGACTATTTCTAAATAGTTACGAAACTGAAACCGATTCTGCTTTGTTGATTAAACATAGACCAATGAAAAATTCTTCAAACAAGTCCCAGTTGTTAATCTCTCGTAAAAGATAAATCTAATGAGTAAAGTAAGATATATGATGTGCATATAATAAAAACAAGAGGTTTATAGACCCTAGATCCATGTTATTTTACAATCCCAGGTCAAGTAACCGAGAATTAAAAACCTCGTCCGACGCAGCAGACGGTCAGTGTAGGGGTGCGAAAGATAACGCAAACGAATTAGTTAGCTGAAGAGGTGTTGCCGTTAATTAAGTTGTACTTGTAAAATGATCCTTAATGAAGGTTTGTAGGGGAGACATTCACAAAAATGTAAAAACAAAAAGAAGTAAAAAATAAATAAATGGATTAAAAACAAATAGAAATATCAAAATATATAGAAAACAAAAAAAAACCCATATAAATTAAACCGATTAAGGAACGGGTGAAAAAGTTGAAATAAGTAGACTGAGAGATAATTTGAACATGAACTTGATAATGGTGATATTACTAAGAAAATATCAAGATGCTTAGTTGATATTCATTTTGGTGAAATCATGAACTGTTCATGCCTTCAGGGTGGAATTGCTTCAGTCTCTGGATCATATATATATATATATATATATATATATATATATATATATATATATATATATATATATATATATATATATATATATATATATATATATATATATATATATATATATGGAACTTTAGTACATGATTAAAAATTAAAATATCAAGGACTGTATAGCTTAAAAAACTGTCCCAACAATAGTTACTCCCCAAAAAGCAAAAACATTTGCTCTAACTTGGAATTGAGTCTCATAGTCCTTTTATTTCTCATCTCGTGGCTTACTAGCTGAAAAAAAATAAGCATGTTTCATCACGAGATAAAAAAAAATAATTCAGCGCATCAACTTCCGTCCTTAATAATTGTAACTTTATGCAGAAACATGTTAGACAAAAAGATATACAAAAATGTTTTAGTCAGTATTGAATAGAATAATGCTCAAAACTGGGAGTTGTGCAAATGTCATTGAATTGTCACTGAATCAACGTCATAAAATTACATTTGTAATAATTGTCATACAAGTACTGCAAATTTTTGTTATGTTTTATTCACTGGGGATGTATAATATATACTTATGAATAATATACATTAACTGACAGCATGTGACACAAGACAAAGATGCAATTGCATTGCTTAATATCATTCTAGAGATGACATTAGGGATTAATTGATATTTTGATAGAATGTTTTAAAAGCAGCAGAGCGAGCTGAGTTTCACAAACACTTTTGGGAGCGATTTAAGTAATATGGTTGAGAAATATGCATTTTAATCTGAAAGATGTTATGACAAACAATACCACTACCAACTGATTCACCTAAATCTTTCGCAAGAAACCTATTGTGCTTAAACTGTAATTTATGTATGAACAAGGAACCTGTGTAATGCAATAAAACCAAAACCAAATACAGTAAAACTCAGTTATAGCAAGGTTCTAGGACCCAAAGGATTTACTTCGTTATATCCGTATAACGAATTCGTAATAATACCTAAAGCGAATTCACTATATACTTTTTTCTGTCACAATACTATATTTTTTACTAATTGAGGTTTAAAATTAAAAAAAAAATATTACTTTGATACCTATAATGATCGGATGGTGAGTCAAAAAATTTATATAACTAGAGCAGAGCTCGTGGCAAAGCCACGAGTAGGTCTTCCGTTGTTGCTGCGAGTTGAAAATGTATGTGAGAGAGAGAGAGAGAGAGAGAGAGAGAGAGAGAGAGAGAGAGAGAGAGAGAGAGAGAGAGAGATAACTGGTTAATGGAGTAAATTATAGAAAACGCAGATGAGTGAACTATCTATCAACAATAGTTATCGTATAAAGTGACAAATCACGGTCTATAGTATGTCCCAAGTTATTGCTTCCATCAATTTTTGATGATTTTTAATAAAAATACACATACCTGTGAAAGATACACTTCTGAAATTGATGAAAAGGAATATATCCAAGATATCTTCATTGAACAATTTTCACTCGAACGAAAACAATTTTCTTACGGAGATTTATAATGGGAAATGTTGACATCTTTTCTCCATTCGGAAGTACTCGGGATACCTCGCGCAATTTTTTAACGTTATCATCTGGGCTTAATAATGGCTGATGCAATGCAAAATCCCCGTAGACGTTCAATATTGGGATGTGTATTGAAACCTGAAGCTGTAGAAGGGGCGTTTCAACACATATAATCTGGACATTTTTATATAAGTGGATGAACGTAGTTAGAGCACATTTAGGTATTAACTATTATTGAAATATCAAGCAAAAAGTGTTAGAAGAAAAAACTCGGGACATAGTATAGTATATCTGATAAGTTTATGAAGTGTTTTGAAATTTTTAACCAGGGAACAACGATGTATATATATAGATCAGTAATAGGATAAGGTAATGTCAAACATCGAAGACTGTACGAATATTTAAGAAACTGTTTTTATTACAAGTGTTACCGTTAATAATCAAATCAAAGTTTGCCGAATCTTCCTGGAATTAAACTTAGGTTGTAAATTTACTTTCTTCATGGTTACTCAGTGTGAAACATTCTTTACCTTAGACGTTTTACTTTTCCACTAAGCATCCGTCTTCTTTGCCTTTCCTTTACACTACATCTAAATTCATCATGTTCATAAGTGATCACTCGTTCGCATTTCAAAATATTTAATGTCCGTATTCTCGGACTCCATGCTAGGAAATTTGGTTGGATATAAGCTACGTCATTCGTATCCATGTGCATGTTGTCGACGGCGTGCGGCCAAAGAAATTTTCACAATCGTTCTTTAAAATGCTTTAAAGTTATACAATATAGAATATATATGTAATTTTTATATACAGACCTTAATTAATTTGTTTGCAAGTTTATAACTAATGGTTATTCCTTTATCGGCACCACTTATAATTTACTCAATTCACTCCCTCTCTCTCTTTTCTTTCTCTCATTTAAGTCACGAGCGGCAATGTCTTAACTCCGCCCAGCTACGATCTGATTGGACAAAGGTCAGTTAAAACATTAGGTAGAAATTTTTCTGGAGTAATCCCCTATTAAACGCTTCAATGTACTTCGCTGTAACTAAAACTATCATGTTTTGATAAGCATATATATTTTGTTAATTTATTTACATCGATAACTCTTACTGAGACCATTCGCCTCTGTACAAGCAGCACACATAACCTCGGACATCGGGTGTCTCCTGCACTTGGCTGAACCTGTCAATCAAACTCTGTGTATTTGTTTTCATTGGATGGTCAAGCGTCTCTTTTTTTTGTCAATAGCCAATGGAAAATTAATTACTTTACGGTAATCATTTTCATTTTTTATTTTATTTATTCTCATATTGTATAAAACAACATAGAGAAAATATACAATACATACAATATTAAACAAAAAGCAAGAGTGTATACTGTACACATCAACCTGGAGAGTTGACTCTCTTATTAATAATATTTATTAATTTACATAAGTTATTAATAACAGCTATTTATTACATGAAAATAATTCAAAAAATTTGAAAGCATTTGGTCGTCTAAAATACATTGATGGTAAATAAGCTTTTCTATATTCTTTCAATTCCGGACATATCATAATGGAATGATATTCGTCGCCGATGTTATTTTTACATAAATTACAAAATCGTTGATTTCTAGGTACGTGGTTCCATCTGCCTGTCTCAATTGGCAGTTTATGGTTGCTTGTTCTAAATCTAACTAATGTAGTAATGTTATTCATATAAGCACCAGAGTTTATGTAATTTCTAGGTACAAAAGTGTCATTGGTAAACAAGTTATAGATCAATCCTTTACTAGATACGTTATAATCAGAGACCCATTTTTGTTGAAATTGGTCAATAAAAGTTTGCTTAACAACATTTAAAATCCATTTTTCATTTTCTACATTATGCGTCAACCAGACATAGCTTAGACCACATTCATGTAAACTATTCTGTATACATTCAACCCATTTGAAATTATAATTGTTGATTTGTGTTAGGCTATGTAAAAAATTATACAATATATATGACAATTTTGATTCTTTACCTTTCAACAATCTAATCCAAAAATTCAACAGTCTAATTTTTACTTTCACACACAATGGATATCTAGCAAGTTCATCGTAGATCATAAAATTTGGTGTGGACGTCTTAAGACTAAGTACAAGTTTACAAAATTTAAGATGCAATTTTTCAATGATACATAAATTTTCAAAACCCCACAATTCAGAACCATACAGTAAAATTGGAACAACCATTTTATCGAACATATCAAGTTGACAATCAATCGATAGATTTAATTCTCTTGACTTTTTAATTATTGCGTACATAGCTCTGGTAGCTCTCATCACTACATATTTCCTAGTACTGTAGAACGAGCCTGATCTTGAAAATATAACTCCTAAATATTTAAATTCCTTGACGATTTCCATTTCGTTACCATTGTATAGAAATAATACATTTGAGGTTTGTCTACCTTTACCAAAAATAATAATTTTAGTTTTCTCAACATTCACTTGTAATTTCCATTTTTCACAGTACATTTGAAAACAGTGAAGCTGATATTTTAGATCATCTTCGGTTTCGGACATCAGCACAGTGTCGTCTGCATACAACATAATCATAACTCTTAGATAACAATTTCAATTTTGTTCAATTTCTTCAGACAGGCTTTTCAGTCCTGTGACATTTTCATGTGATAAATAATCTTCAAGATCATTAAGATATAATGCAAAAAGAAACGGAGATAAGTTTTCTCCCTGACGGACACCATTTTGACAAGGGAAATATTCGGAAAAATCATTAATATAAAATACAGCCATTATACATATTGACAACAACCCTTAAACATTTCCCTTTAATTTGATATTCAATGAGTTTTTTTTCCATAATCCTATTCTCCACACTTTATCGAATGCAACTTTAAAATCAATAAAAGCACAGAAGAGTTTCTTTTTCTTAAGTGAAGAAAGTTCAATCAGGGAGTAATGAACAAACATATTGTCAATTGAAAAAGATATAATGCAAAAAGAAACGGAGATAAGTTTTCTCCCTGACGGACACCATTTTGACAAGGGAAATATTCGGAAAAATCATTAATATAAAATACAGCCATTATACATATTGACAACAACCCTTAAACATTTCCCTTTAATTTGATATTCAATGAGTTTTTTTTCCATAATCCTATTCTCCACACTTTATCGAATGCAACTTTAAAATCAATAAAAGCACAGAAGAGTTTCTTTTTCTTAAGTGAAGAAAGTTCAATCAGGGAGTAATGAACAAACATATTGTCAATTGTAGAATAATTTTCTCTAAAACCACTCTGATTTTCCCTGATAAGATTAACATTATCAGCAAAAGTAGTTAACCTTCTACACAATACAGAAGTAAAAACCTTTCCTAGACAGCTCAAAAGAGTAATCGGACGGTAATGTTGTGGGTCAGCATAACTACCCTTTTTCTTATATATTGGTTTTATGTTCCCGACCAGCCAGTCTTCCGGAATAATACCAGTATCAAACACTAAATTAAAAAGTTTAACATATAATGGTATCATGATATTAATGGATGACTTAATATATTCATTAACAACAGTATCTGGTCCCGGCGATTTGTTATTTTTAATAGTTTTAACAACCTCAAGAATTTCGGCCGCGGTAACTGGGTCATTGAGCAAAGAGTTACAAAATGTATCTTCGCATCTATCATTGAAGGAAGAATAGTCTAATTCAATATCTAAATAAGGTTCGTTCGCGTTAACAGTTTTAAAATAGTCATAAAAATCTACTATGTTAATATCGTTAGATTCGTTACTGCTTTTATCATTCACGAGTTTCCAGTATTCTCTTGGAATTGAACTTCTTAATGTTTTAATATTACGCTGTAGGTTATTTCTATAAACTTTGTAAGATTTTTTTAATATGTGCTTATATTTTTTCTGTGCTCCTTGCAGCTCGGATTTGAACACGCTGGTTCCATATAACTTGAATTTGCGTCTAATTTTCCTACAATTTTTTCTTGCTGTGAAACAATCCGCATTAAACCATTGTTTTGTTTTGGTATTTCTAACCGAAGTGTTATTGCGCGGTAAAAATGTTCCAAAAGTGGTTTTGGCTGAGGATGATAGTACATCAGCTAAACTATTGAACAAAAAATCTACATCTTCCTTCTGTATTTCGACAGAGTCGCGTACTTTAACATCAACAGTTGTTCAATTCTTGATAAATTTAATGTATTTATATTTTGGCAAAACTCGTTCGACTTGGTTGGATCCCATGATCTGATTCTTAGTATAGGATTGACATGATATGATATATCCTTATAATTTTCGTTATTTAACATTTCACAGCTTAACTGACAAGTCAATGGCATGTGGATATCAGAGTACAAACAGTTAAAATCTAATACTTCAAAATGTTTAACAAACTTAAAAAAATCTGCATAACAAATAAAATAGTCAACAACACTTGATCTTGTAGTGGTGAAATTCCCACTATCTGCATCTCCGTTACCTCTTCCATTCATTATATATAAACTATTTGTTTTACAAAAATTCAACAGCTGATTTCCAAAAAAAATTGTATTTTTATCACAACTTTTTCTATCAATATTAATGTTAAAAATATTCGGAATCAGTATTTGATGAAGCATACAATTTAAATGACATAAAATTTACTAATTATCTGAAAATTATTTAAACCACTGTTAACGGAAAACAAAGAAGTAACTAACACTCATGGATTTGCCTACAATGTACACAGTCATGCAATTACTAGTAATTATTATGGGAATCTTTACGCATGATATTTAATTCGAACAGATTATAATAATCTATACACTGTACGCCGTTACACGTACGAAGCGCCGGTAATATATACGAATATTGAGTCAAAAATTTAAATCATCTTTATTTCTTGTTCTTTTCAATACAATGTGAAATTACTTTCAGCAAAAAATTCCAAAGTACTAATTACAACTTTCTTGTTTGTGTAATCATTTGAATTGTTTCTGAGGTACATGTATATATATGTACAGAACATGTTTATTTATGCGCGAATGATACGACATAGGAAAAAGATAATCGGTTGTTCGAAGAACATTTTTATCTTACGAATGTGACTAATTTAATTTTAAATATTTTTCAACATTATCAATGTAAATAATATCAGGTGTATTTACTGTTTGTGTTTTTACATCGTAATCTCTCAAACCAATAAAAATACTAATGTTAGCAGAAAAATCAAATCCCGCCGAATACTGAAAAACCGATTTCAGTTTGCAGTCATATGGATTTTATTTTTGGTATTGACTATTGAGTTACGGTAACTTTTTTCTGGATGATTTTATTATTTATCATTTTATGTAAAAGCACCATTCCAACTGTTACTCATTTATATAACAATTGATGACCTGGGGCTATATATGTTCCGAGCTATGTGCGCTGAAGCGACACAAGATTCTCGGTCGCACGTGGCGATTGAATTTACACTGACTGACCGAATAAACAAACGGGTGGGAAAGTGAAACAAAATTTTACACATGAGAAGCCACCAAAAATGATTTTCGATAGATCTTGATATCGTTTTGACAATTAAAAACATCCAGCGCGAGCTTCTGTCAGCGGGGCGGGAGGGGGGGGGGGCAGCAATGAGTTCGCTTCTACAAAGAAACGAACGACCATGTAGAAAAACTATACAGAAGTGATTAAAATGTGACCGATAGAATCTAATCTAAAGTTGTTTAAAATTCATGTGAATTTTTTTTTAAATCATCAAATGCCTCAATTCTGGACATTTTTATATCGTGCTAGCACCTACCGCAAACATGTTACATGAAACTTTGATTATAATTTGATTTTTAAACTACCTTGTACGCTATCTATATATCAATGCTTAATCAACTGTACAAGTTTAATGAATTTATCTTTTTATCTTAAACGAATATAATAGTAGAAAACATAATAAAATCTAGTTGTGTCCGTGCAAAATACGAAACATGAACGCGTGATAAGGTACATGTAGAAGAACACGAACCGACCGCGGATTACTTGTGTCACGGTGTGAAATTCAATCTTTCGGACTATTTTTAATTATTGTGTAAATTATGTTTTTCGGACTTTGTGTTAATTGCTACAAAAACTGTTCATCTATTTCGACAACTGTTTTATAAACGTTATAAATTCCGCGTAGCATTAATCCCACCTGAGGCACAATCAGTGATGGACAGCTAATCTTTTAATTGACTTCTGTTTATGTTTATTGACACTTAAGCTTCTTTCATCTTATTAATCCTTTTATGTACATGCTGCTAAAATGTCCCTAGTCACTCATTAAATGTTTGATAATTGATTTACTTACATCTGTACTTCTTATGTTAATCCTTCATTGTGTTGTTCCATTGTTCATTATATATTATTCTGAATTGTAAATTATAGTCAGTTGGAATCAGACCTTCGGTGCTGATGCATACCAAACTCACGTAAAAGTATATTTTATGTAAAATCTATATCAAAGTCTGAGAACTAAAACGCGTGTTGGCTTGTTGGAGGTTTTATGAGGCTGGGTCCAACAACAAGAGAATAAGCTCACGGTTGGCCCAGTATTAGTCCTGTGCGGGAGCGAGCGCCCCGTAATATTTGGTGGAGAAACCTACGGGTAACGACACCCGGGACTGCTACATATATTTTGTAGTAGTCAGATCCTGGACCTCTACAACAGTTTAGCGAGTTTCCCTAGATTCAGAGTCTACAGATGAAGAAGACGATTTAAACTAGATTCAACATGGAATATTCTCTCCGACCGCAGTGGAGACAGAAGAAGTTCAGCTTCCCCTCATGTCAGCGTCCCGTGTGCGGAAGGTGCGGAAACGTGCATCCCAACGTTTTATGTTTCGCGTTCAACCAGAAGTGTTACCGATGTCACAGAATTGGACATTATTCCAGAATGTGTTTTACACAGATGAAGAAACCAACAAAATGTGTTGAAAAGGAAGCAGTTTACGGTCGTAAAAAGACGCGAGACATGAAACGACTGTGCAAATATCTTGAAAACAAACGTACTTTGAGAGAATTGCCGTTTAATTCAATTCGTAACAATCAATTTCATTCTTTGTTTGATACCTCAAGTATTCTACGAACTGAGCTACACAGCATTAAGATTAAGCTACGCATGTCCAATCAACTTACAAAGAGTATGGCTGAAAATCTACGAAGTGCTGAGTCTGAGAACGCAAGTGAAAATACGAATTTGAGAACAAAGCTCCAAGAAAACTCGAAACGTTCTGACATTGATATGTATGTGAAGAAAATTCAAAAATTAGAAGCAGAGGCACACGGTGATAAAGTACTCATGGATATAATGCAGAGGAAACTAAAAGATATCGGGAGTGAACATTCTCAATATGTAATGAAAATTCAAACAGAGGCTCACGATACAATCAAACAGCTGAGGGAACAAAACAACGCCCTACTGCAGACCATTTGGGTATTGGAATGTGATAACGAACATCTAGAAGCCGTGTTGCATGATAAACAACTTGACCGCCGATTTCAACCACACAGGCAGCAAAGAAGACAACAACGCGGCTACCGTCGATGATAAAATTCAGAACACGAGGACGTGTTTTACGCGGACGCGAAGCATGTGTCACGGTGTGATGTCACGGTGTGAAATTCAATCTTTCGGACTATTTTTAATTATTGTGTAAATTATGTTTTTCGGACTTTGTGTTAATTGCTACAAAAACTTTTCATCTATTTCGACAACTGTTTTATAAACGTTATAAATTCCGCGCAGCATTAATCCCACCTGAGGCACAATCAGTGATGGACAGCTAATCTTTTAATTGACTTCTGTTTATGTTTATTGACACTTAAGCTTCTTTCATCTTATTAATCCTTTTATGTACATGCTGCTAAAATGTCCCTAGTCACTCAATAACTGTTTGATAATTGATTTACTTACATCTGTACTTCTTATGTTAATCCTTTATTGTGTTGTTCCATTGTTCATTATATATTATTCTGAATTGTAAATTATAGTCAGTTGGAATCAGACCTTCGGTGCTGATGCATACCAAACTCACGTAAAAGTATATTTCATGTAAAATCTATATTAAAGTCTGAAAACTAAAACGCGTGTTGGCTTGTTGGAGGTTTTATGAGGCTTGGTCCAACAACAAGAGAATAAGCTCACGGTTGGCCCAGTATTAGTCCTGTGCGGGAGCGAGCGCCCCGTAATACTTGTCCACTCGCGCCGGTTCTCTTCAGCCATGTGCGAGGGATGATCATCATTTAAAGGTTTACTATTTGTGTGTGTGTGGGGGGGGGGGGGGGGGGGGGGTTGATTTAAAACATTATTTGTGCAGTTTTTAAAATATTTTACATAAACAAACTAACCATTAATTTATGTCTTACGATGTTTACGATTTGGAGTAATATCGCTCATTAATATTCATTTACACTCAAATGTTCAACTGAATAAATACAAGATGGACAAACTTTTATAGCATTAAATTAAAACAGTTCCAGTTTTTACGGCTATATTAACTCAAACACGTTCATATGCATGTAAGTGTGCGTCGCGGTGTGAGAATCTTGAGGGCGCTTAATTACCGCTAGGTATTGCAGCCGTGGCTGATCTCATCGGCCGTGGGGGAAGGGTATATTACGTAAAGGTACATGTACAACGCACAGACAGGCACAGCTCAGAACCCAGGAAGATTTGAAAAGTTTGCAGTATAATGACCATACTCTATCAAATAGAAGTTATTTATTTTAAACTTAAAACCCACAATTGATCTGTGTCTATTATTGCTTTAGATTGAGAATGACATTGCTTTTATTAATTAACTGAACGATTTCTTCATTGACACCCAATCGTTTAATCCATAAAAAAATTATGTGTAATCAAAACGAAACCAATTCTTGAGTTCGCGGCTAAATAAACTCATACATGTATATGAGAGATACAGCTCTCGTGTATTAGATAACCGCTGACCGCTAGGTAGTCCAGCCGCGAGCATGGTGACCGATTTTCTCAGCCGCGGGCGAGGGAGAGCTTACGTAATGGTACACACACACAGCTCTGATTCAAGGTAGATTTTAAAATCATGGAGTTAATAAATAAAATGTAATGCATAGATTTTTTAAATTCCATATTTTGTGGTTTAATAGAAAAGAAAAAGAATGTTTTGTTTTCCAATTGCCGTTTTTAATGATTGTGCACTATAAGAACTTAACAACAATGACTTAAACTCCGAAAAAAAGCATGTTCTCCAACAAAAAAAAATTCTTATAAATTAATGCCTCCTGTATAAACCAGCATACTTTCTGTGGCAACTTTATGCCAGTTGTATGCACAAAGACTTTCGTTAACTTGTCAAATGAAAACAGGTACATGTCAACTTGTAAAGCTTTTTACACTCATACTACACAAATCACTTTCAAAATAATATTGTTACGACCTTTATGAGATCCCAACAAACAACTTTTCCAGCGACAGCAATATCAAAATCCTAACCGTTTTTTAGTTATTAAGCAACAACTTTTAGGGGCTATTGGCCCTTAATTTAAGGGGCCAGCCCTTTTTTATTGGTGTCAAATGAAAGCCCTCGATATTCTGCACAACTTTTATTCTACATGTCTTAAATAATATTTTTCGTTAAAAAGATATAAAGAAAAATATGTCTAAATTTTTGCACTTTTTGGGATCCTGTTTTTTGACCCTTTTACCTTTTCCTAAATAAAAAACGTAATCGAAAAACAAAAACCGATGTGCACCACTACAATGTCTCTGCTATTCAAATTCGTTGGATTCCCATTCCCTGCTATCATAGTCTCGGAGCCTTTGTCTGAAAACCAAAGGCCCTAAAAAATTTAAAAGGGGAATAACTCGTTAACGGAAAGGGAATTTTAACTTTTATGAATTGATGAAGATAGTGTTTTGTAAAGTCCATTAGCCCTGAAAATTTGAGTAAAAACCGTTCAGAAATGAGCACGATATGAAGCCTCAAAGTTCGCGTCTAGGAAGAAAAAAAAAAAGAACTAGAGCAAAGCTCGTTGCAAAGCAACGAGTGGGTTTTCCGCTAATGTCGAAAGTAATGCTAGAAGTACCTCTAAGAAGCAGTGTTCTGAATCTAATGACAAAAGTAACTTAAGTACAAAAAAGATTTTAAAAATCGAATGATTCTTGGTACGACTTAACAAAATCCGAATGGTTTTAAGTGCAAATTAACAAAAAACATAACCATTTCAAGACCGAGTTAACAAAAAAATCCGAATGTGTTTAAGTACGACTTAACAAATTTGACTTCATTTTTGGTAAAAGTTAACTTTTCCTGGAACTAACATCTAATTTCTTAACCCAGAATGCAAAATTAAAATTTCCGTAAAAATCAATTTTGTTTAAAACATAAATTTGAGCAACATTTCCTCTACACTGCTTTTCAAATATATTGCATACCAATTCAAACAGGAGACATCCCTCTAACTAAAGATAATCATTAAGATTCATTTCATGAATCATTACAACACTCATAAGCATTCAAGTACAGAAACTCTCAATTTTACAAAATTATTTACGGGTACTTTATTCGAAACTGTCCCTTGCTACCTTTAACTTAGTACATTAATGCAAAGATGTTTTGTCTTAGACTTAGAAATCTAATGCAATTCTGAGAAAAAGTATACCCCATTTGCCTAATTCCATTGAGGTTTAAGAAAAATATGGCCATTGAAGTGAACCCACCATTTCTACTTTTCTCTATTCAACACAGCCTTAATGGGTTCTCCATCTTTGCCAAACCTTTTAGATGTCAATTGATGCTCAACCTCCTTCAATAAGAAACCTTTTTCAATACAACATACATCTACATGATATTATCATGATAAAAGCATCACATCACATCACATCACATCACCCCCCCCCCAATCTTTTGATTTTCATAAAAAGTCATTTTTTGAAATCTTTTACCTAATTTTATGAAACTTGTGGCATTTCTTTGAGTCACTTTTCACACATATTTGAAATTAATCATCAATGATACTAAATTTTGATCTGTTTTTGTTTATTGAATGATTGGTAGCATTTTAATTAATGTATTCCTGCATGTGAATTCTTTTTTTTTCATGAAAAAAAGTAAGCTAACAATCATATTTACTGAATATTTAATCTATTCAGGTTTCTTGTCTCCTTTTACTATGCTAAAACAGTTAGGCCTACAAGTTCAACATCTGCCTTTTATTAAAATTAAATTCAAACACACCTGGGTAGCTGAAGATGAGGGAGACTTCCATGAAAAATGATCAAATTTTACACGTTTTCCTATATTTGTATGCATATATACATTATAAGGTAAAAATTTGTTGTTTCTTGTTCATTTCAAAAGTAATTATCATGGCAGATGTTATTTCAAGGTCAAATATACATTTACATATCCTACATGTACATGTAATCTTAATGGTGACAATTAGAAGGAGTGGGGTGATTTTTCAATTATGTAAACACATCTAAATATCATTATATAAGGAATTAGGAATCATTCTTTGAGTATTATAATGTGATAATTTTGGTAGGGGTGTGATCAAATCCAATAAAGCCCGAACTTATATTTATATAATTTTAAACCATCGTACCATTAAATGTTTAAATATAAATAAGCAAACCCCGCTTGCGCCTCAATTTGGCTTTATGAGTTATATAGTACGAAATCGATGCATAGTGTTATCACAGGCAAAGACACTGAAGAATGTAAAAATATAATTATAAAAAACAAACTAAAGGAAACATAATTGTTTAATTTTATTGAAAAACAAATTTTCACAGCTTACAATTGTAAATTACTTTAAACAGCCATAATTTTGTTTGTTATAATTTCTTATCAAACACAACAAGGCATGATGCTTTCTTAAAGTTCCATTACAGCTAGTAACTGTTCATGAATTATCCGATTAAATTTGAATTACCGGTATATAGTCTGTAGAACACAAGGAATAGTGGGTAGAGGTGACAGGTTAACCTCAAGAGCTGAAAAGAATCAACAGGTAAAAACCATGTGGACACCAATAGCTGAAATAAAAAAAAAATCAATATTTAAGTATTGAATCCTTATTTTTTGAAAGATATAGTCTCATAACTGCAACGGTGTGTGCATACAAATTGAATAACGCGCGTTAGCGCGTTATGAAAATTTGTTTGCACACACCGTTGCAGTTATGAGACTATATCTTTCAAAAAATAAGGATTTAATGCTTATATTTACATTTTTTTACATTCTTGCCTTGTACGCAAATGCGAATTATACCTTAAAATGAGTGTACTATCCTATGGGTAAGTTTAAATTAATGGAAGAGCCACTGTAACAGCCACAAGCGTGATCTTTGATTTTCGCTTGTGACGTTGTATTTATCAGCGTTCAACGTTTGTGACGTCACAATTAAAACTCGTCAATTAACCTTTTAGTACCCTTTCTGCGTTATGGTGCTATATCTGCAGTAGCTTTACATGCAAAATACACGTGGAATGTAAATATAAAGCTGTGTTAACATACATGTACTAATAATAGCTGTGTTTACGGTAACATATGCATACTAGTATTTCTGGAAAAAATACACTGGCCATGCCGTGTAATTAGAATGACATATCCCGATACATGACTTTAACATTTAGTCACTACCAAAAAAATGGCATATTAAGTCTTAATATAGCATTTAAAGATTTTCTTAGCCATAGACACAAATCAAATTAAGAGAGAGAGAGAGAGAGAGAGAGAGAGAGAGAAAGAGAGAGAAAGAGAGAGAGAGAGTTTGTTTTTCTCATAGTGCAACAGTCAATATTTCAATTCGTAAACTATAAAGGAATACTATAGATTGGCAAATAATCTGGATGGTTTTAATTTCATTATGTTTGCGATTTAATGTTTTCTTGCAAAATTAAACCCAACGTGAAAACTGTCTATCATTAGTTTTAAAAAACATTTAAATGCTTATATTCTGATCAATTGAATTTTAAAGCAGCGTGAAATTAAAACCATCGCAGTTGGTACTTTAGTAGAAATCGTGAAATTTTAACACTGTACAATTAAAACGACTCACAGTATTTCATCCGAACAGCGTCAAAGTATAATTTTCTGCTATACCATTTCTTATTAAATGAATTCTATTGGGGTTTTTTTTGGCTAATAAATTTAGCGAGGGTTTTTTTCTCTTTTCTTATTAATTACATGTTTTAAAAACAATACTATGTTTAGTGTGCATAAAATTCCATGAACAATTTTACAAAGCTTTGAATTTTGGTTGCACATTGAAAAACTGAAGGATTGCGTGATAATACATGCTCATTTTGAAATTTAAAGCATTGTTGGTTTCTTTTACTAGATAGAGATATGCACAAAATGATGTTGCTCTGTGACGCTTTGCCAATATTAAAAGCATGAGGAGAGAGAGAGAGAGAGAGAGAGAGAGAGAGAGAGAGAGAGAGAGAGAGAGAGAGTGATAGAGAGAGAGAGAGATCTGAGGCACATGCAGTGAAGATTATTACATGTATTTACATACATGTGTCTTACTGTAAAAATTGTTTACAATGTAGATGTGTTATGCATGTAAAGTTTACCTAAAATGAATCAATAAAATTCAATATATATAAAAGATAAAACTAATCTAAAAAAAAATACAACGGTTCTGTGAAATGATCAAATCTTGAGAAGAATGTTTTATAGATATCAGGGAACATTAACCTAAAATCTGAACTTGAATTTCTTTTCATCTTGCAATCTGTTTTGTATGCTCTTTCTCAGGCGATAACCATATATAACAGAGAACCAGGCGAAAGGTCTTATTTTAATTAGATTGAATATTTACAATGTCAAATATATTCATTTAATTAAGCACAAGACTGTCTGAGTTTTTTAATTCATTAGTTAAGTGAAGGAAATATGGTAGAGATCTGCTTTATTCAAATATTTAGGGTAAAGTTATCATCATGCAAACATGCACTCTAATATTACAACATTCTAATCGTGTGTACCTTAGAACCCCCACCCCTTTTAATTGCACTGTTTTACAGTGTGTGGTGGGTTGTTCAATACAAAATAAGACATACACCACTGGCGGATTTAAGGGGGGGGGGGCGTGGAGGGCGCATGCCCCCCCCCCCCTAAAATATTCAAAGTATGCATGACTGTAGATGATTTGATAAATTTTACATAGAAAAGTTAGCATTTTGTGTTTCACTTTATTTATAATTATGCCTGACTCAATATTACACCTCATTGATACACTACCTGTGCTATGCTGACTGTAATTCTGCTGCTCTATAAACATCTATAAACATCTAATTCTAATGCATGTTGACAGGTTCTGATAACAAACCAATTAAACTGTGTTTAAAACAGGCAGTGTTGGTCATTTTATTATGGTGGCTGCATCAAATTCCCCAGGGCCCTAAACTTGGGGCTTCGACCAAGATTCGACTGGAAATCCCAGCAGTTTTGTTTCAAGTGTAGACTGCGCTGTCATTTCCATATTGCGATGCAAGCAGAAATTTCTGAATAACTGTATATTTTTTGAATTTTTTTTCTAAGTAAATAGACTATTTTAATATAAGAATATTGAAGATTTGATGCATCAGATATTTCTAACAGCTAATAGGGGGTCTGATACCTTAACGTCATTAGAATGTTGTAACTTTGATAACCTGGTTAATTTTGGGAGTTCATAAATGCCTAAAATATTTTGTTTTTAATCCAATACATGTATTAGGTATAAGTAACAGAACGTGTCAAATTGTTATATATTTTTGTGCAAAGTGTACATTACTGAAAAAATACCACTATTTTGAGCCTGGTTTTACCTTCAAAATACACGTAAACCCCAGACCCCCTGCCTAAATAATTTTATCCACGCCCCCCCCCCCCCCCCCCAACTACAAATCCTGTATCCGCTCCTGTACACATACATAATAATAAATAGAATTTCAAAAGAATGGTGTGCAAAACATACACGTGAAAATACACTGGACAGATAATATTCCGATATTTCTCTGACTCTAACGCCCGCTTTTATATTGTGACGCACGTCAAAAGCGGAGATTAGAGTCAGAGGAACCTCGAATTAAATTGAAAAGTGCAAATACTTTGAAAAGAAAAAGTCAATACGACCTATCCTGTATTGAAACATACCTTTATAATCTGTCATACATTAGTTGAGCTGAAATTTCCACTATCGACGTCTTGCAGGCCATGCTTCTTTTAAAAATGTTGACACACTGCTATCAGCTGTTGTTCGCAGTCAAAACATGGCGAGTTGACATGGGGAATCGTACGATAATTATTTCGATTAAAACTAATAAGACTAATAAAAACTAACAACGTAATTATCCATCGAATTAACAAAATCGTTTCAATAAACACTATGGTTAACATTTTAAAAAAAGGAGTTCGGTTTGATGACCTGTACGAATTGTTTTCAGCAGGAGTTACTTTCAGTGTGAATTTTGCACTAATTTTTAAACCAATAACGCGGAATCGAAATTTCCGGAAAAATCAATATTTAAACGCCAATATCTCTGTAATGCATCGTCCGATTTTAAAACGGATTTCAGTTTTTAATTAAGCTTAATAAAAGCTCGTTTGTTGCTGTATGATTTATATCAAATTATTGATCAGAAAAGAGCTATCATAAAAAGACTCAGTAGCCCTTCTGGCCCCTAATTTGAGGGGTCAGCCCCTATTTCTTGATATCAAATAAAAGGTCTCGCTAATATAAACATATTTTGTTCAACAATTGTTCACGAATTGTAAACTGTTCTCGAGATATCTAAACAACTGTGTTTTAGGGGCCGACCCTTTTACCCCTTACCGGGGACACGTACAACAAAATATTTGCTGTCATATTGTTAAAAACATTATTTTGAACAACTTTTGTTCTACATTGTTTTTCAAAATATTTCTCCTTTTTCAGATATTGATGATCAAAGTTTTGAACTTCTGGCCCCTTGAAACCCATAATTACGTAATATATGACTATGGTACATGTACTGTAAAGATAAACAGCTGTACAGTGAACATTTTTGCGTCTATAATTAATAACAAATTTTTGTTCAGTGAAGAGTTTTTGTAAGAAGATTGTAGAGCAATCTATGCCCCTTTTTCTTGATATCAAATTAAAGGTCTTGCAAATGTAAACATATTTTGTTCACAAAGTGTTCACAAAGTGTTAACCTCGAGATATCTGTACAAATGTGTTTTAGGGGCCGACCCTTAAACTCCTTAATGGGGCCATTAACAAAAAAATTAAGAAGGCATATTATACAAAACATTCTTTTAAACAACTTTTGTTCTACGTTGCTTTTCAAAATATTTCTCCTTTTTCCGATATAAATGATCAAAATTTTGAACTTCTGGCCCCTTGAAACCCCTAATTACGTAATATATGTCTTAGCTATGGTACTGTATAGATAAACAGTTGTAAAATGAACGTTTTTGCTTCTATGATTGATAACAAATTGTTGTTCAGTAAAAGGTTAGTGTAAGAAGACTTTAGAGCTCCCTTGGCCCCTAATTTGAGGGACCAGCCCCTTTTTCTTGATATCAAATTAAAGGTCTTGCAAAAATAAACATCTTTTGCATTACATTATTTTACAAAATATGTATACATCAAAAGATATTTCAAAAAATGTTCAAAAATTTCGTTGAAAAATTTAGTGCTTATTTTCATGTTCAGATGAGCTTCGAAGCCTTGCACAATTTTCATAGGTGAAGGCAATGGGGTACATCTACATGCATTTATCTACAATCCCTGAAAATTGCAAGCTTCTATCTTGATTAGTTTCGGAGGAGATGCGTGGACAAAATGACACATAAAATTTTACAAAATCGTCAATTTCTGAAACCGGAAGTGACGTCATATGTTCATATTTTAATAACCTCGAGTATTTACGATACCAAACAAGTTCTGAAAATTTCGTGGAAATCGGTTGAATAGTTTTTGAGATATAAGCCACAAAAAAAGTCAGAGGAAGAATAATAATAATGAACTAGAGCAAAGCTCGTTGCAAAGCAACGAGTGGGTCTTCCGGTGGTGTCGAAAGTAAAGATAGAAGTTTCTGTAAGAAGCAGAGTTCTAAAACCAACTACGAAGAAAATAAAAAAAATATTTTTAAAAAATCGAATAATTCTTAGTACAACTTAACAATGTCTGAATGATTTCAAGAACGAATTAAGAAAAACCTTTACAATTTCTAGAACGACTTAATAAAAAAAGTCCCGATTGTCTTCAAGTACGAATAAACAATTTCCGAATTATTTTAGGCACAAGTTAATTTAACATTGAACATAAAACTATTTTCTTAACCAAGAATGTGGAATCAAAATTTCGGGAAAACTCAATATTTAAATCCCAATATTTTTGTAATGCATCGGCCGATTTTAAAACGGATTTCAGTTTTAAATTAAGCTTAATAAAAGCTCCTTTGTTTCTTTATGATTTAACTCAAATTATTGGTCTGAAAAAAGTCATTACAAAAAGACCTTATAGCCCTTCTGATATCTTGATATCAAATAAAAAGTCTCGCTATATAAGCAATTTTTGTTCTACAAATGTTCACGAATGGTTAACCGTTATCGAAATATCGATAAAAAAACTGTATTTTAGGGGCCGACCCTTTAACTCTTTACCGGGGCCACAAACAACAAATTTTATGGTATCATATTGTTCAGAACATTCTTTTTGAACAACTTTTGTTCTTCATTGCTTTTAAAAATATTTCTCCTTTTTCAGATATTAATGCTCAATGTTTTGAATTCTGGCCCTTTGAAACTCCTCATTACGTAATATATGACTTAGGTATGATACTGTATAGATAAACAGCTGTACAATGAATATTTTTGCTTCTATAATTAATAACAAATTATTGTTCAGTAAAGAGTTCTTGTAAGAAGATTTAAGACCCCTCTTGACCCCTAATTGGAGGGGCCAGCTCCTTTTTCTTGATATCAAATGAAAGGTCTTGCAAATATAAACATATTTTGATCAACAAGTGTTCACGAAATGTTAACCGTTCTTAGGATATCTTTACAAATGTGTTTTAGGGGCCGGCCCTTCATCTCCTAAATGGGGTCATGAACAAAAAAATTTAAGGTGGCATATTGTACAGAACATTATTTTAAGCAACTTTTGTTCTACAATGCTTTTCAAAATATTTCTCCTTTTTCATATATTAATGATCGAAATTTTGAATTTCTGGCCCCTTGAAACCCCTAATTACGTAACATATGACTTAAGTATTTTACTGTATAGATAAACAGACCAACAATAAACATTTTTGCTTCTATAATTAATGACAAATTATTATTCAGTAAAGAGTTATTGTAAGAAGACTTTACAGCCCTCTTGGCCCCTAATTGTGGGGCCAGCCCCTTTTTCTTGATATTAAACGAAAGCCCTTGTATTTTGAAACAACTTTTGCATTACATGTTTTAACAAAATATTTATACATCAAAAGATATCACAGAAAATGTGCAAAAATTTCGTGAAAAAATTTGGTGCCAATTTTCAGGTTCAGGCGAGCTTTGAGGCCTTTAGCAATTTTCATCATTGGAAGCATGGGGGTACATTTACATACATTCATCTACAATCCCTGAAAATTCCAAGCTTCTATCTTGATTAATTTTGGAGGAGATGCGTGGAGAAAATGACCCTTAAAAATTTACAAAAGCGTCAATATCTGAAACCGGAAGTGACGTCATCATTTAAAAATTTTATAATATGTAGCGCCGATCATGCTTTATCCGTCCTGAATATTTTGTGCGAATCAGTTGGATAGTTTTTGAGAAATTGCGCTCCAAAAAAGTCAGAAAAAGAAAAAAAAGAATAACTAGACACGATCTCGTTGCGAGCAACGAGGAGGTCTTCCGTCCGATTTTTGGAAGGAAATTTTACATCATCGACTTTGATTTTCGACAAAAAAACATGATATGGAAAAAAGAGTGGAGAACTAATGCTTTTTTGTATCACATTTTATACCTTCTCTTATATTGTTTTTTTAAATACTTGCATTTCTTCAAATTAAGATAGAAAAGATTAAACTTATTTACCTCTGGCTCCTAAAAAACCCTTAAAGGGTATATGCAATGCAAACTCGTTTTTTTATATTTTGTTACACTCAAAGAGATAAGACGATAGAAAAAAACCGCATCGAAATCCGTTCGATATTAACGGAGTTACAGCGCTTCAAATTCGTCTATTTATACCTGAACCGGAAATCCAATTAAGCCAAATACGAAACACTCGATATAGTGGCTCTGCTTGTGTGACGTCACAACGAGGACGATGGCGGCGAATACAAGTCAACACAGCGACGAAAGCAGCGAGAGTTTAGACCTTATGATGGAAGCCGGGTCGTCCAGTTTCGAAGAAATGGAAGACAATGTACCCCTAGGCACACAGCCTTATCTGTTTGAACCTGAGGCCAGCTCGGATGAAGAAATTAACCAGCAATCTTCCCCAGAGTCAACCGACGAAGACCGACTGGGAAACACCGATTGGTATGTGTTTAAAAACCCCGTTGCGCATATATTTTGCCAATAAATCATTCTTTTAATCATGTACAATATTTTTTAATTAAATATTTATCAGTTTCTTTCTTCATAACGTTGGTATGTACATATCCAATTGCATTTATACAAATATTTTCAAAATGGCTTCTTGCTAACTTCGTCATTAATTACCAACAATTTAGCCTTTACAATCGGAAGCGGTAATTATCTTGATAATAAGATAGGGTAACTCATCCAGATTATGTTGAGCCCTCAATTGGCAAACATCTTTAATTGTAATTAAATGTACATGTTATTCTCATTAATGTGGATACAACTATTATAGGTGCTCATGTGGTAACTGCCCTCCAATGTCAACCATTGAGGAGTCAGTGTGCTGTCATGAGATCCCTCAAGTCATGACAGTTTTGGAGGAGGATCCTGGAAAGCCATGCATCATAGAGCACAATGGCTTTGAACCTGTGTGTCTGCACCCTTCCAGTCTGCGTACGGCGTACTACAACTACAGACAGCATTATGACAACTTGCCAGAATCCAACCAGTATGTATACTTATTTGGTAGAAAATGTATAACATAAAACTCAGTAGCTTTATGAAAACAATTTAATTAGATACATTTATGAATGTAGCAATAGTAACATGTTATATCTTCCACGATTATAACTATTCATTAATATATATAACAGTATTTCATCTTTATTTCTCAGTAAGAGAAAATCAAAAATCATTTGAAAAAAAACAAACTACTCTGCAATAAGTAACAATGATATCAGAAAAGCATTGATGAATATTTAAACATAAAAAACATTTTCAGGCGCATGCGGTACATCGGGTACAGACAGCTTGCCAGATGGTGTTGGGGATGGTTGGGGAAGCATGTTCGCGTACCACTTCCTGCCTGTGCTGTCCAAAAGATCCGCAACACATATCCGGCAGAAGACGGTGTATACCAGGGATTCAACATGGCTTAATTCCTTCTGTAACGTGTGAGCATCTGATCTACTGCATCTTCTTTCTCTGGATGTAAGAACTGTTCACAAAGTGGTGGTGGAGCCTCTCCAACGTCATCACAGTGTGGCATCTTGGTGTCCCTGGCCCGGCTTTTTGCAGCGTTCATGAGGACAGCAACATAATCTGAATTTTGAAATGATAAGTTGATTTACTCTGACTGAATAAATTACCATTGTAACATGTATGTGCATATCTGTGATATCATGATAAGTTATATTAATTAAATTTACCATAAGTACTCCGAGTCTTGACTTTCTTTACGGTGAATTCCCCCTTCTTTTGCTTGGGAAACACAATGCTGTATTGCAGATTCCCTTCTCTGGTGGCTGCCTGGGCCTTTTCCGAGTTTTCATTATAATGAAGAGCTGCTAGTGTTAGGCTACAATAAACATAAAGCCAGTTTACATGAATATAAATCAACTAATTTTCTTGAAAAAAGGAAATATTAACAAATGTTTATAAAAGTGCAAAAAATTTACATACCGACTCTGCATTCCAAAGTATGAAAACTTGTACATCTTTGGGGCGAACTGGTTTATGATGGAGTGGTACGCTTCTAAACTTGATGTTTGAAATGATGGTGAAAGCATTGGGATATCTCTCTTCATTTGTCGGCTGTTCACTATAAGTTCCAACTTTTCCATCACCTTTGTTCCTGAAATAAAATATTGATTAGCTTTGTTTAGCTTAATTCAGAGTGAAATTTTTTCGTGACAAGTGAATAGTAAGATTAAAAGTAAATACAAACAAATGAGTTGATCTAACCTGGTCTAAGCCATCTTTTTCGCCTAGTAGTTGGGTCTAGATCCCCATGTTCACACTGCTGAAACTGTTCCCCATGACCATCATGTATGTTCTGGATGTGGTTTGTTATGCTTGTCCACTTTTCCCATTTCAACTCATCATCTTCATCTTCTTGTGTGGAGGAAGGCACCCAGTACAAATGGTTGACTAAACTCTTGATCCAGTCCCTCAGGTCCTCGCACTCCTTTTCTTTACTGAGAGCCAGGAGCTTCTTTTTCAAACCTGACAAATATTCATAGAAAAAATTATAAAACCTGTATATTTTCTATGACAATCAATAGATGAGTAATACTCTTCAATTAATAGATGTAAAAAATTAATTTTAGGATGAATGGTATTTTTTTTTTTTTTGGTTACCTTTGGCAACGTGCCAGACATCAATATTGTGAGTTGTCTCGGGCAAGTTTTCCCGCAGCCACTTGGCAACCTGGAGATGTCTGTCAGTGACGATTTGGCCAATTGGAACTCCATTCTGCTCAAAGTAATTGATTCCTCTAATCAGTCCTTCCTTCTCCATGTTGCAACTTCCATGAACCTCATTACTCTAATAAAAAGATACAATTGCTTGAATACTCCGAACAAATATTTTAGTTTCAACTCTAAAATTGCAGAGTAAGCACTTATTTAAGAGTAGGTTCCATATCTTATAAAGCTATTCTTTCATTGCTTTTTACCTGTATGAGCTGCAGATCCACCACCATGTTCTTTTCAAGGTCCATTAGGGTGTAACTTCCGAATTTTGCACAATGGCCAGGTGTGTCTGCCCTTCCATCACCACCAAGATGAACATGTCGACCTGAATTCTGTGCTTCTTGCATGTACGATGCTTGCTGGTCTCTCCACACCTCAATCACTACTGGATGTAGATAACACTGTTGGTGATACATGAATGTTCTGTAGGAAATGGACGCCATGTTCAGAAATTGGAACATCCGGGTTGCTTTGCTTGGTAAAGATCCCGAGAACAGCAATGCACACGACAGTTCAAAATTTCCAGCAGGAATGCTACCAATGAAGGGTTGACTGCTCCAAGTTCTCTGGAATGCGCAAAATCCACAATCCTGGGTGATAGTGATGAATGATCCCTTTATCTGCTGAATTTCCCCATATGTTGGTTGTGCACATGATGGACAATTTCCAAATAGGTCCATGAGCTGACCTTCATAAACAAGAAACTTTCTTTCACGATCATTCCTATGAAAAAAAAGTCATTCTTATTACACAGTACAAACAATTTGCATGGAATAAAAAAAACCAAATATGTACCACACAATCTCTTTTTCTAGCCTGAGATTAATTTTTTTACATGATATTTCAATGTTACCATTCCTTTATTAGAAATTTTTTAAAAATAAGCATTCATAAAATCAAAAAAAAAGAGAGAAAGATTACCCTAGATCACTTCCGTCAGTGTCATCAGACTCGATGGACTGGAAGGATTCATCAGGATCTTCTACCTCATCCTGGATGCTGTCAGTTTCCTCAGTGGCAAACGACTCATCGAGTGTTGGAACATTTATGGGTTGTGCTCCTAAAGGAGGGGCTGGTAGTAGATTACAACTTATTCCTATTTCTCTCGTTGTCACCTTTTCAACAGCTTGTACCCCTAGAAAAGTCAGAGAAAATTCAGATTTTTTTTTTGCTTACCCATGAACATAAAATTTATATAACTGAATACACACAACATGTTTTAGGAGAAAGAGAGAAAGAAAGAGAGGGAGAGAGAAAGAAATCATTTTGAAAATACTAAGTCAATAGTGGTTTCCATCTATTCCACTGGGTATCAAACTTCAGAGAAATTGTTTTTCATTATTAAATAAGATCTGGAAATTTTAAACAAAGAAAAAACAATTTATCGGATAAAATAAGATGACACATGTCAAAATATCATGTAATAAAATTCTACTTTAAAATCTAGAAACTAACATACCTTTATCACAAGTCTTCCACTTTGTCTGAGTGAAAAGTGATCTTCTCTGGGGTTTTGGCATAGAAAGTTGAGACCCGACAGATCTGGTCTCCTTCTTGGGGGGAGTTGGGGTATCTGCAACCTAAAATCAAACGAAGAAAAATTAGTAATCATTTCTTTGTCTCTTGGTTTAATAAAGCTATTTTAATTTCATATTTTCATTATTAGACAATAAAAATTATGTTTTATTATTTCTAAAACAAAATATATACCTGGTCTATAATCTGAGACAAAAAGTTTTCTGCACTTCCATCAGTCTGCAAAGGATCCTCATTAGACTCTGCAAGAGCACTCTCCTTCTGCATCTCGAAGTCCAGCAAAATCTGAAGTCACATAAAAAGTGTTCAAAAATCAAGTTGCATATAATTAAGAAATTATCTCAAAATCAATTTTAAGAATGAAGATAACCAGTCATAAAAATGAAAAAAAAACCTATGTAATGACTGAATTCACAATGACTGAATGAGGAAATCGTTATTTTACTGACTATGAAAGACAATATTGAGCTATCTATAAAGTCTGAATTCATGTGTAAAATATTATTTCATAAATTAATATAATGAAGAAATAACGTAAAAGATATATTATAATCAATATTATAAGTTGTGGTCACTATATAAAAAAAGAAAATAAAACTAAATTAGTAAATATACCCGCTGAGATTCCCTCTTGAGAAAAGCTCTCCTTGGCTTCTTGGGTGTGCTGGTCAGGATTGCAGGGGATATGTCGTCTTCAGCCCTACGTTTTCCCAATACAGGTGTTTCATCTCCATGGGGACGTTTAGTCTGTATAGTTGGAACAGCGTCTCTTTCCAACTCTTTCCGCTGGACGGGAACTCCAACCGACTCCATTAGGCGATACTTGGCTGGGTAAGAATCCTCCGTGAAATGGGCAGAACAAAGCACAGATGCTTTCGTAGGACCGTTCCAATTTTTCCGGGAGTTGTGCACAAAGGCCGTCCACTGTCGAAGAATAGCAGGACGATCGAATGGAAACTGATGTAAGCTCACACCATCGGATTTTCTTCTGCTACAACCTCCAGCAACACACATCCTTCGTCCTTTGCCGCCAGAATTTACTCCATCCATGATGGCAAAATGTTCATAAACACTGTCTAAACTAATAATCTAAAGCTACGTACTATATCTACAAACTGTCGTATATCCTTAGTGTCCACATATTTACACAAAAAAGCACCACAATACACGTAAAGACGATAAAATCACAGCGCTTTCTCTCACTGTTTACCGTTATTCAAAACATGGCTGTCCTCGTTGTGACGTCACAGCCTGTGTATACAAAAAAGCGCGCGTTTCAGTAAACCGTTCAGGTAAGAATTCGGGTTTTATCGGAATATCTCCGTTATTACTCGGCCGATTTCGATGAAATTTTCGGAACATGCTCAGTTTAATTAGATCTTTCTATTGTAGTAAAAATCGTTTGACATTGCATATACCCTTTAATAGGTAACGCAAGAGAAAATCATTATATTGTTAGGATATATAAACGTATTATACCTAATTCAGCTTAAATAACCTTTCACAAAATAGCTCTTAGTAAAACGCTATAGATTAAAGACTTTAGAGCCCTTTGATCCCCTAATTTAAGGGACCAGCCCCTTTTTCTTAAAATCAAATGCAAGGCCATTTCATTCTATACACATTTTGTCAACAAATGTTTAGAAATTCGTTACCGTTCTTGAGATATATAGGAAAGAAGGTTTTAGGGGCCGATCCCTTATATCCATGTAGGGGTCTTTTAACGAAATTTTGAATGTTGCATTTTGTTAAGAACATCATTTTGAACAACTTTTCTTCTGTACTGCATTTCAAAATATTTTTCCTTTCTGAGATATGGGTAATCAGAATTTCGGACTTTTGGCCCCTAAAAACCCCTAATTACATAACACATGATAAAATCATTACATCGCTTAGATACATAACTGTGAGATAACCATATTTGCTTCTATAACATTTTACAAAATATCCCTCAGTAAAGGGCTATAGATAAAAGACTTTAGAGCCCTTTGATCCCTAATTTAAGGGACCAGCCCCTTTTTCTTGATATCAAATAAAAGGTCACTTAATTCTAAACAAATTTTGTCCAACAAGTTTTTAGAAATTTGTTACCTTTTTGAGATATATGAGAAAGAAGGTTTTAGGGGCCGATCCCTTATCTCCTTATAGGGGCCGTTTAACGAAATTTTGAAGGTTGCATTTTGTTAAGAACATCATTTTGAACAACTTTTCTTCTGTACTGCATTTCAAAATATTTTTCCTTTCTTAGATATGGGTGATCAGAGTTTTGGACATTTGGCCCCTAAAAACCCCAAATTACGTAACACATGATAAAATCATTACATCGCTTAGATACATAACTGTGAGATAAACATATTTGCTACTATAACATTTTACAAAATATCCCTCAGTAAAGGGCTATAGATAAAAGACTTTAGAGCCCTTTGGTTCCCTAATGTAAGGGGCCAGCCCCTTTTTCTTGATATCAAATAAAAGGTCACTTAATTCTAAACACATTTTGTTTAACAAGTGTTTACAAATTCGTTACCGTTCTGGAGATATATGAGAAAGAAGATTTTAGCGGCTGGTCCCTTATCTCCTTATAGGGGCCGTTTAACGAAATTTTGAAAATTGCATATTGTTAAAAACTTCATTTGAACAAATTTTCTTCTGTACTGCATTTCAAAATAGTTTTCCTTTCTGAGATATGGGTGATCAAAATTTTGGACTTTTGGCCCCTAAAAACCCTTAATTACCTAACACATGGAAAAATCATTACATTGCCTGGATACATAACTGTGAGATGAACATATTTGCTTATATAACATTTCACAAAATATCGTTTAGTAAAGGGCTACATATTAAAGACTTTAGAGCCGTTTAGTCCCCTTGTGTGAGGGGCTAGCCCCTTTTTCTTGATTTTAAAAGAAAGGTCTTGTAAATAGAAACTATTTTTACGTTACATGTTTTAACAAAATATTTTTCAGAAATTAGATAATTAAAGAAAACCACAAAAAATTAAAACGTTTTTTAATCCCAATTTTCGGGTCCAGGCGAGCTTCAAGGAAAATGGCTTCTTGACAAATCTAAAACAAGCAAACATATCTACAATAACCACTCTGTCTTGCATATAAATTTCAAGTCTCTAACTATAACGGTTCCTGAGGAGATGCGTGGACAACATCATGCTCCAAAATACAGGAAAAAGGGAGATAATTCAGAAGCGGAAGTGAATTTTCAGACAGGAAGTGGGATGCAAAGAGATATTCACCAAAGACATTATCCCTGTAAAAATCATTAAAATCGATTGAGAAATGGCTGAGATATTAAGGGTGTCTACCAAGGAGAAAAATAATAATAATATAGAAGAATGAGAACTCGTAGAAAAACAGTAAGGTCTTCCGCTGAAGACGAAAGACCTTAATCAAGAAAAAGAAACCGTAGAATAACAATAGGGTCTTCCGTTGGAAACGGAAGACCCTAAAAAGAATCCGAAGAAAAACAATAGGGTCTTCCGTTGGAAACGGAAGACCCTCAAAAGAAACCGAAGAATAACAAGAGGGTCTTCCGTTGGAAACTAATAATAAAGAAAAAGAAACCGTAGAATAACAGACGGGTTTTCCGTTGAAAACGGGAAACCCTAATAAAGAAATAGAAACCGTAGAATAACAAGAGGGTCTTCCGTTGTAAACGGAAGACCCTAATAATAAGAAACAGTAGAATAACAGAAGGGGTTTCCGTTGAAAACGGAAAACCCTAATAATCTTAACCCGCACAATAAAAGAGAGGTTTTCCGTTAGAAACGGAAGACCTTAAAAATAAATGTATTCAAACTATAATCAGGTCGAGACCACTATATTTTGTGACGTCTGCATGAATTTGCATACTAGATTAGGCATCTGTTTACTTTTATCGACAAACCAATCAGGTAATGAGTTGCAAGGCATTGTGGGCTACTACAAGTTTCAGTGTATACAAAGCGTATTGAAAATATATACCATTTTGAATTGTCTTTTGGAAACTCATTTTGAATGATTTTTCAGAATTTATGAAAGTAATATGGACAATTATGTCTGAACTTTAATTTCTATGCTCACATTTAAGAAATATTGCATATGAGGACTTATATCAACCTATTTAAATACCTCATTGTCAATGTTCAAAAGAGAGGTACCTCCTATTGAATTAAAAGCAGTGATTACTGTTTTTTTTCACGTGATACCCCATGTTTGGGACAACATTAGTAGAACGCGCGTTGATATTTTCTTCAGGGACATTCATCAGAATGCTTAACGGACAAACTACTTTATGCTGCATATAGCTTTGTTAAGAATTTTACCGGGAAATAAAAAAAACTTCATTATATTTTTATATTCATTATATAGAATTCGCTATATCTATGTTCGTACTAAACGAGTTTTACTGTATGAGTGTTCATTCTTTGCCTGATTTACATATTTATCGGGTTTTTTAGGTGCGTGTTTTTTTTCTTTCTTTCTGTTTAAAGCGACTCTTATCTTTAATGTCACGTTCAAAATATATATTGACATGTTAAATCATGCAATAAAGCAATAAATATGAACTGATTTTTTTTTTTCGTTTATAACGTCTTATCGATAGCATTTAAATGAAAAAATTATATGAGCATGTTAGAATACCAAACGTAGAGCACATGGTACCATGCTTTATGCAATGTACCGTTATTTTATAATGTTTGCAGCGTTCAATTCCTTTGAATGCGTAAGTATATACCATTTATCTTAAGTTATTTTCACTGTCATTTTATTTTTTCTAATGTACTAAAAAATATAAAATCAAATAATAATAATGTATAATATGTTTTAAGTGTACACACTTAATTTGTCGTAATATACTATTACCTTTTGCATAATTTAGTTTTTGATGTTAATAAACATTTTCTTTTTACTTCAAAGGAACAATTATATGATTATAAATTTCCGGTGTATACAACAGAGATATGTCCCAGAAATCAGACAGAATGGAAAAACCGATCGTCTGCTCTCCACTGTACAGATTTCGAAGGCTACATGTGTGTACCCAACGAAGACTTCACGATGTTGTTAGAATTCTGTTCAGTCAGGATATCAATCCAACCAGGTAAAAGAAAAATAGATGATTGTATAGTTTTGCAATTATAATAATAAGAACTAGAGACGAGCTCGTTGCAAGTAACGATTAGGTCTTCCGTCATAGCTGCGTCATATTTGTGACGTAATACAAAAACTTGATAGCTGACCATGGTACAATATTAGATGTATAAACACCTATTAAAAGAAATAAAGTATTATACTACATGTTTATAAGCAAATATAGATTTTAACACGTTGTCTATCGTTTGATTCGCCGCATTTTATTCACAGAGTGGAACTGTGGTTATGCCCGGTAAAAAGACCATTAGCAAACATTTATCGAACGCATGCGCCAAAGAATTTTTTAGTATATATGCGGAAATCCTGGAAATTTTACAGGGGGGTTGAAGAATAATTTTCTTTTTCGAGGAGGGGGAGCATGCGCGGATCAGGATTTTTTTTCGGGGTGGGGGTCGAGGGAAACTGACGGTTATTTGAGTTTGCCAAGGGATGTCTGAGGCATATTTTTGGTAAGTTTATAATGCACACGTAATTGAAAAAAATATTGCGGGGAGCGGGGGGTCTGGAACCCTTCCCTTCTAGACCCGCGCATGGAGAAGACCGATGTCGTTAATTTTACTATAATTTTAACCATTTTATTTAATTTTTCATTTTCAAAATTATCGGAATGCCAATATTACCTTTCAAAGCAGTTAAAACTTAAGATACGAAGCATTTAGTATCGGTGAGTATTGCGTCCGCGTACGAAAGAAATGGCAATATTCAAGAAATTCGGATGGACGATCTGGGTCCTAGGTCGATTGATTCTTTTTCAGAGTAAGAGCTACAGACCTGCAGTTAGAGATTGTCAAACTCTTATTGATTATGTCAATTTGTTTTGTCTCAAAGAATCATTTTTTTAATCAATAAAGTTTTACCTTAAAAAAAGAAAGAAATCGGGCTCAATTTCATAATCTAATAAAATTTCAAGAAACAATTCGTCATTGCTTTATCCGAAATATTGCATGGAAAAATGATTTACATCGCATTTTTTTAAACTATAAAAGGATACACAAAATTAACCTAGATTAACCGCTAACAAACAGGCATAAAGAGAGACTGAGAACTAATTTCTCTTTTTTTTACATCAAAAGAAATTCAAGAATAAATCAAAATATATTTTTTCTTTATATGCGTTAATGGAAACGTAGATCAGCAAGGGGTTCTTTGTCTTGCAAGCACCTACTTAATAGATTGTTGCACGGGTCTAAAACCATGACAAATATCGAAAAGGCAATATTGTGGGTGAAGGATAAATGTGTACATGTAGTTTGTTTTTGAGGTTTATTTTTGATACATGAAATAATATTTATCTGGATCAGTTTTGTTTGTTGTTTTGTTTATTAACAAGAGGCCAATTGGCCTTAACGGTCACCTGAGTAGCATATATCCCATACACAAACTTGTCATGGAGTCTCATATATGCATCTAATTATTTAATTTCATACTGGAGTAGAACAATTATAAAGAACTATATATGATAAGAGTTAAATTTGGCCCCCATAATTCGCCATTTTTTAAGTGTTTCGGGTACAATAAAATGTTAAATAATTTTTTAGAAGAGTTGATATAAAATATATTTTTCATCTACATGTATTTATTTGATTTATTTGCACTCACTGGCAGTATATGACGCCAGAAGTGACGCCATTTCTATAATTTAATCAAAATCAGCCAAAAATTGACATTTTTCTTATCTATTTACGAATGGGAAAAATAGAGCACATGCTTGAACAAAGAAATTTTTTTTGTCACTTATTAGTCTTGGCTAGATAGATCTCTGATTAAAATATTTTATTTGTTCAAGAACGCTCTCAATGTTTTCGGAAGGAAAAACTGCTTGAAAACAAGCTGTTTTACGCTAAAAATGCAGAAATGGCGGGAAAAGGTTGTCTTTACAATGTCATATTTCTAAATTGCGGGCACTTGAACCAAAATGAATATTATGTAAACACATCACATACATATCTGTACTAAGAAAACAAAGAATGATAGTAAAATGATGATGTTCATTTTAAGGGGCCATTTTAGGCCCTTATCATATATAGTCCTTTATAATGACGACCACATTTCAAAAAGAACTGTGAAACCTATAATTTTGGTGAAAAACTAAAAGATCTGGTCTACAAAATAATGTTTTCCTTTCAGGTGTATGGGAGTAAAGAAGATATTATTTAAACGTTATATGAATTAACATCCATACATCCATTTTGGCCCTGCCTTAGAGTCAAAACCCATACCCCAGGGGACATGAAAATTAAAATTTCAGTAGCGGACTTCCTGGTTAACATAATTATCAGTCAGTTTTTTTATACCGATGTGTTAGAATAGAGAAGAACATTTTTAAACATGATATGCATTAACACTATATTGCCATATTGCCCCCCCCCCTTTCATGTCCTGAACCCCTGACCCAGGGGCCATGAATTTCACAATTTAGGTAAAGGAGATTGTGGATATCATAACCATGTATTCAGTTTTTTGCCCACATGTGTGGGAGTAGAAATGAAAATTTTCTAAGATTTAAAACAGTATTACTATATGGCCATATTGGCCCCACCCTAAAGGCTGAACACCTAAGAAAGGGGTCATGAATTTCACAATTAAGGTAGAGGGCCTCATGAACATCATAACCATGCATTTAGTTTTTAACAAATATATATGGGAGTAGAGAAGAAGATTTTCTAAGATTTAATACATTTTTACTATTTGGCCATATTAGCCCCAACCTAGAGCCTGATCCCCTGACTAAGGGGTCATGCATTTCACAATTAAGGTAGAGGGCTTCATGGACATCATAACCATGCATTTAGTTTTTAACAAATATATATGGGAGTAGAGAAGAAGATTTTCTAAGATTTAATACATTTTTTACTATTTGGCCATATTGGCCCCACCCTAGAGCCTGAACCCCTGACCCAGGGGTCATGAATTTCACAATTTAGGTAAAGGGCTTCATGGACATCATAACCATGCAATCAGTTTTTTTTCCTCACATGCGTGGAAGTAGAGAAGAAGATTTTTGAAAATTAGGCTTTTTTGCATATTTTGCCCCGTCCATGGCACCCCAGGGGTGGTAGAGCCATAATTTTCACAATTTACATTCTTCTTACCATAGAAATGCTTGACACCAAAAATGGCAACGATTGGCCTGTTAGTTTTCAAGAAGAAGTTAAAAATGTAAAATTATTAACGCACGGCGCACGACGCACGACGACGGACGAAGACCAATTGCAATAGGTCACCTGAGTGACTCGGGTGCCCTAAAAAGGGGAATAAAGAAAATGAGTAATTTCCAGGCACGTAGAATCGTTTTTGAAAGTGTGTGTGATGGGGGGGGGGGGGGCAAACTCATCCAACAAAAAAAAAAAAGGAATTTTGAATTTTCCAAAATCTTCACAATCCAATCCGGGGGAGGGGGGGGGGGGGGGCTTAGTATATTAAAAACTTCAATTTCACTCCTAATTTCATGATTTTAATTTCATACCATTCTTTTAGCATACTCCCAAAATAGTGGGGGGGGGGGGGCAACTCCATGATAATTCAATTTTTTATATGTAAATTTTTAAAAATTAGTTGCTGCGAGAAAAAGTGGGTAGGGTAGCATGCCCCCATGCTCCCCCCCCCCTCCCCCCGATTCAACGTGCCTGAATATTCCGATATGAAGTCAAGCATATTTTATTACATTTAAAATGTTTAAAATTAAGTAAGAATTTTCTATTCTGAGTGAGCAGATATGGGAAAACAAAATTGAAAAAGAACAAACCAATATCATATTTGATTCCGGACAATATATCCCTATATTGAGATCATAACAATTACTGGAAGATTATTCACTTGATCACCTTTTTGTGTTAAAACAAAATGCTCTGGTTTACATTTTTAGGATTCTTAAATATATGGATCCATTTACTATTATCTTATCCAAATTCAAAAACAGAAAACCTTTTCTGAAAATTTAAAAACTGTGGCAATTTACCATACACTGTGAGTAAAACATGCATGTAAAACCTTCAATAGTCTATGATAAAGAAAGATAACCCTCGCTGACTGAAGCAATTTTTGTTGCAAACCTATACAACAAAGTGCTATGCTCAACTAAAATGCAGCGCTTCAATATGTTTTGTATTATGAATTGAAAATGTATTTAACTATATATTATTTTCATGTACAATTCATATTTTGAAGTTTATGCTGCGATAGTAAAACTTAGCTTTTTCTAATCACTAAGTCTAGTTTTCTTCATATCATGATTAGAAACATTATCAATTTTTGAAAAATCTAGCAGCGCTTCATCACTTCAACTTTGTTTCATATGAATCGGTTGATATTGACTTTAATGAAAATCAATATGAATTTTTTTTTAAAAAATATATGGCAAAATCAATAGCAGAGGGATATTACAATTTAAAGCATGTTGGAAAAAAGAAATATTGTATCAAGCAGTTATTATGCGTAGATCATGCATGCACACTTCTATGGTTTTCACAATTACATGTATCAGTTTCTACACGTACTTAATAAGGAGAAATACATTTCCAAAGAGATGATATCGGTAACTTATAGTTCACGTAACAGTTTACTTCCAGCTTGTCTTCTGCTACATGCAAGCTCGTGTGTAAACCTGATTTAGAAATAGGTATCATGACCGGTTTGGGGGGGGGGTTGTCATCGCAACAAGATTGTGTACTAGCGTACTAGATTGTACATTCATTTCTAATTTATAATTGATGTTGAATTATTATTAAAAAACAAAATCATTAATTAATTATAACATGCAGTCTGGAAAGTTAACTGGAAGAACTAAAATGCCAGGGGGGTTTGTTTTCTTCAACTGCTGGACGATTTCATTTGTCTTAAATTTATAGGGTGTAAGGATGCCCGTCTACTAAATACACAATCATGCCCACACGTCAACCGATTACAAATGGCTGTAATATGGATTTATAAATCGTTCTAAAAGAATGAATCTGATATATCATTGTTAACAATTCAAAACTTTGAACGATTAAATTGGTTTTTATACTTACCCCAACCCTTACGAAAGAATCAATCCTGACCAATGGAAATTTTATTTACATGACTCCGCGCCGGAATGTCTCATTAATTTTTCGCAGTTACATGCATAGTAGACGAGTCCAAAAAAGGAACTTTTGAGACACATCATACAATGTGACCATATACCGTGAATGCAGTTTACTTTTCGTCTATTTTCTTATTTTGAGAGTCTTTCGAATCATTGCTTAAAAAAGAGAGAAAACCTTGAATATTGTTAATCTTTATGTTATATAACATGTGAAACTGTTTTCATTCTACCCACAAGCTTGAAATAATGAAATAATTTTAATGAAAACAATATAAATAGTCGTCATAAATCCCGTATCTAACGACATATTGCCACTTGGATCTGCGCGTCATTTTAATGAATTTATGAACAGCGGCAAATTCTAAAATGTATTTTTAAAGGTAATGTAAGTCTGTAGCCCTAGTATGAAAAATTTCGGATGGTAGACAATTTTTCCGGGATCCAGACCGAGAGCTACATATATGCAGCTAAGGTAACTAATAATGCTTCCAATGAAATACTTTGTTTAGTACTGAAAGCTTTTAAGAAAGCAATACTTATATTTGTTTAAAGAATAACACCCCAATACCTCGTCTTACATTCGCTATTTGTAGAACAAGCAGAACCAGTATCAGTCTGACCCTCACCATATACATTGTTCGAATTTAATTGCCCTAGCATTGCATTGCTTTGCATGTACACAATTTCGTTTAAAAATTAAACACTTAAAGTGTTTATCTACATGGCTAATAATTTATTTGTACACATAACGTAAACACGTGATTCAAAATAACCCAGACGGAAAACGGTAAAGAATTCAGTCATTGAGTCTACATTTTAAAGAACTTGTAAAAAAAAAAACACATTGCGGGTCTGAATGTTTGTTAATATGTCACTCTATCAATATACAGTTTGTTAATTATTTTCGATTGCTAAGGCTAGAGCGTATTTGATGAACATTGAACAACATTTTTTCAATGCCACTTTTTTTTTCATGGAAGATAGCGAGTACAATCATAAGGCATTTATAAAATTTATTTAATTACCTCTTTAGAATTGTGTATGGAATAAATAATTTATAAATTACTGCTAAAGGTTGCTTGGTATTTTCGTTTTAGATGTTTTGCAAATAAAAAACGTGAAACGCGGGGCAAGTGATAATTAATATCCCTAATAACCGTAACTTAAAATAAGCGGCTTCGGATTCAAATATTACCGTATACGAATAATAAGTTCACTTTTTAAAATCATATCCACGATGATAAGATTATCTCCATCGTAAATCAGTGTTTTGTTTTGCTTTAAAAGAAAGCAATCCCGTGTTCGTTTAAATTGCCAGCGTACATTTGCCATGTCAGTAATACACATTGTGCTTTATATGACGGTCGTGTACTTACGTATTGTAGAAAAGTTGAGTTTAATATCAATTCTATGTAAGAATCAAAGATTTATAAATGGGTCCGGCCACGCATAGTCACCAATTTTCCTTATATATCATACATGGACACACCTAGGTGTAAAACGCAAAAAAGCATCAAAAGTTGGTTGCTAGGGGTAACCGTTGCCATAGGAATTGAGGCTAAAGATGGGAAAATAGCAAAACTTACCTACTTTGAAGCCATATTAGAAGGTTTTGCCCACTAATGTAAACTATCAAAGACATAAAAGAGCCTTTGTCCTATTTTCAATTATTTAATCATATCAAAACATTGATGGAGAAACCAATACTTTTAAAATGTTACCATGGAAACCATTACAAATTTTTGAAATCAGTTTTTTGCGGTTTTTTAATAAGCCGAAATAAGAAACTGTTAAATTTTTTACATCTATATCAATGTCCATGCTATATATATTTTATTATGAAAATTGACATCCGTTGCTATGGCAACAAGGCAAAAAAAAAATAGGAAAAATTAAGAGAATGAAGATGATTTTGATATGCTTTAAATACCAATTTTAGAATTTTTTTGCAATTGTTTTAGTTGGAACTTGTGAAAATATATCTAAATTTCCATTACATACCACAAAATGCTTTGTTATGCAACAGAGAAGTGTTGTTGCTATGGAAAATTAAGTTGCGTAAAAAATCACAAAATCTTACTTTTTGAAAAGTCCATAACAACGGCAGTTTTTTTTTTATTTCAGATTTTCTTCAAATGTCATTTAAGTTAAGGACATACTTTATTTTTTCTCACCATTTGATTTTATATATTTATTCATTATAAGGGATTAATATCCATTTAAAGATGCTTAAAAATATTATAATTTTCCTTATTTTAAAGCTTGTTACCATAGCAATGGTTCTCAATATTCATATTTAAATTCTTAATTGCACAATCATAATGGTGTTGACCAAAACATCCAAGAATTGCACTTTTTATTCAAATTAAATGAAGAAAACAGATTTTAAAATTTATGTTAGGTAACCATGGAAACGCTCTAAAAATATGCGTTTCTCTACAAATTGTTTTCTTTCTTTTAAAAAATGACAACTGTTTTTAATGATATATTCTACCCTGGAAACCCCAAGTTCTGCTCATAACTCACAATATGTTCTCAAATAAGCATTAAAATGCCATTCTTACATCTTAACTATCGGTTACCATGGCAACGAGACCATATAGCAACAAACAAATGGTGTTAGGCTTTTTTACTCACCAAATTCTATCAAATTGTCAAGTATGAAGAAAATCCGTGACTATGTGTGGCCACCGAATTTTGATTCTTACATAGAATTGGTCTCAATTACCATGCATTGGAACCATTTTATTAACACATCTCCCAGTACTGAAACAATTCAAAATGTCTCCGTTACAGTAAAACAGTGGGGCGTTAAACATGTGTACGTCCAGCTCTACAAGTACATGCACTGTCGTCTAAGCGACGGCCTGAATACAGCTAGCGGCTCTACTATCGATCGGTTACCTGAGTCTCGTAATGCATCTAAATATAGAAAGGGGCACAGTAATGAGAAAAACAACAAAAATAAGGTCAAAGAGGTTCATCTTTATGAAATGAAAATGTACATATGAATAAAAACATTTGGGAATTTTATGTGGAATTATCTTTGCCCGATGCATGTATCAGTAAGTGCATTACAAGAAGCCCTTTTATAACCTCCTAAACGTGCGCACCCCACAAAAATGGACCGAACTGACAACATTTTTTTTTCTGCAAATACTGACTATAAATCATTTATAGTTGAATTGAATACCACGGAAGGATTCAAAATTAATTTCTTTACAACTTTGCTTCAATAATGCATTCGAAATTTTTATTCCTTTACAAGTTATTGACAAGAAACTTTTGACGCCTCTAACTCCCTAATTATAGGGGCCAGTCCCTTTTTCTGTATACCGAATGAAAAGTCTCGATAAGACCAAGAACTTTTAAAATACATCTTATAACAAATCATTATCAGGTAGAAAATTAAAACGGAAAATACGTGATTTTTTTGTATTTTTTTTCTAACCTTTGTTCCAACATCTATACCACTCTTTTTATTTGCATTTAAATAATAAATAAAATATGTCTCGCACAAATTCAATGTATCAGCTTGCAAACCAGAAAAGGTGGAAATATTATTCTCTGATGAAGGCCCGGTTTCTTCAAAACATATATCAACTTATAACAAAGAAAAGAAACTTTTATAAGGAACATATTTATAATATTTAAAATCCTACACAAAATTCAGACGGTATGTCCATCTTTGTTCAGGGTACATGTACATGTATATTTTTTAAACTATCCATTTTCGTTTTTCTTTAATTTTATTTATCTTTATCATTGAACATTGACGCATTACTTCAATTTATCGAGGAAAAGGGTTCCACGCCTGACCGCCGCTTATATATTTACCGATAGGCGGTAAATGTTAAACCTAATCCGTATACGGTTGATCGTCAGTGCATCAGCCGATTTGTCAAAATCGCCCCAAAGACCAGTTAACCCTCGATCGTCAGTCGGCCGACATTTAAGAAAATTCAAATGCCGAAATGTCGATCGACCGAGCAACGACAGACATAGGAGCTGCTCGATGGACTACTAGTGTTGAACGACTGGTTTACTGAAGAAATCGGCCACCTACGCAGAAAAAAATGTAACTTGGCCCGATGGACCCCAAATTGATCGGCCGACGAAAAATGAATACGACATCGTCCAAGACAACGGCTGATGAACTGCCGACCGTCATCCGATTAATCCCATTTTTGCCCCCCCCCCCCCAAAAAAAAAAGTCCGCCATTGCTCGTTTTTGGAAATGTGTCTCGGGTTTTACTCTATTTAGCGATATCAAATCTAAAATATTAATGAAAACAATTATACCTTCTCGATAAGAACAATATATGCAGTCTCCTATTGGAATTTGATTCTGACATCACCATGATTATTTCGTTAGGTTGCTGAAGGTTTCGACCGATCGATAATCTAGTAAGAACTGGATCGTTTATAATTCAGTTCTGTCAATTCAACAGAGCTATGAATGTACAATCCATTTTCGTAATAAAATAGAGGGAATCATACTTGGTGGATGTAAATAATATATCCATTTACCTCTACTGGCTTTCGAGTATATTTCTCTGCAGTACGGATTCCCTAACTATGTCGGGTTAGTTCATACGAAATTCTTATTCTAAACAAAGGGAATGGAAAGTTTGGATATAAATACTTATACCAAAAAAAACAAAAAATTAAAAAATAAGAGAAATGCTTGGTTGTGTTAAAATCTAGTTAAGCCTGTCCGTCATGTTTATGCAGCCTTAAAGGCTATGTAAAATGTCGACGTTTCGTTTTAAAAAGGCGACGTGTTTAACGAAAAATGTATCATACTTACACTAAAGTTATATGAATAAATCATATACCATTGAGTTTTGTTTATTCCTGGCTTTTGAAAATGGTAGGTATCATTAGATTTTAAAACACGGCATTTTTTGGCCAATAACGTCCCTTGTTCTTTAATCATCTTGTCTTGTATGATACAAAAGGTTAGACATGTTTTATAATGCGTATGTGTTAATGTTAATTTGCCTTTTTTGTATAATATCTTCTTGATATAAATGTGTAAAATGAATCAGAGGTTTTATTGTAGTCCCAACAAACGAAGTTTGGGATATATAGGAATCGCCTTGTCCGTCACGCCGTCTGTCTGTCCGTCCGTCCGTCTGTCTATGCAAAATTCGTTTTCAGTCTGTAGATTTCTAATTGATAAACATAGAAATGCTTATGACCTGAGGGGTGTCATGACCTTCAACCAAAGGCAGTTGGGCAAAATCAAGGTCCCTGGCAGGAAAAGAGCAAAATTTGTGTCCATTCTATATCTTTTTTATGGTGAAACATTAGAGGTTCTTACTTCACACAAATATTGCTTTTCACGTGGGGGTAGTCATTACCTTTACCAAAGGTTATTTTAGTAAGGTCAAGGTCAATGGTAGGAAAAGTGCAAAAGTATTGTCCGATCCATATCAATTTTATGAAGAAACATTGGAAGTTTCTAATTCATATAAAGAATGGTTATGATCAGAAGAACTTTACCCAGAGTCAGTTCTGCGAGTTTAATTCCATTATTTAAAAAAAATGCTTTCTGTGTCATATCTTGAATTAATAAAAATGATAAGAAGCTAAAATTTGACACAATGATTGCTTATGAGGCCACATAGAATGAATAAATAGATTTTCATCCCCGCCCTCCCGACGACTTTATGTTGTTAAAAAAATTGTGTGGAATTTTTGTTTTTTCGGAAGTCTCAGTATACCAAAAACTCAAAATAATGAATGGCTGCTTGACATGTGGATTATCGTTTTGTTATTATAAGGATACAAATGTCTTCATGCATTAACAGTTAAGTTGAAATAAGACTGAATCTTAGGAATACAAAATGTTTTGTTTACTCATATTAGCATTAACAATTTGAAAAAAAAAATAAATAAAAAAATAAAAGTCACCTACCCGCTACATATTGTTTGCAAATCAGGATTAGAATCAAAATATTAATTTTATATGGCCTGTCCTATAGATATCTCCTGACTTGAGCTTTGATCATAAGTTCAATGTAAGCATAAGAAGCATCCATTATTTTCTAATAGCAATTTGCTTGAGATATGTGGGTTTTTTTTTTCTTAGCAGGGGTGTCATTTGTGAGCTTGTTCACAGTACCTTTAGTTATTCTAACAATGGGCCACTACAATTATTGAACTTAAAGATAAAAAAAGCTTCATTAATGGTTTAATAAATTTTCAATCAAATATACTTTTAAATTCAATATTACATATTTAAAAACATAGACTGGAATTGAACCAAAGAAAACTCAAAATATCAAAGCTTAATGAATATTTATTTAGAACTTTTAAAGGGAAATAATTATTATTTAGTCCAGCATGGTTTTTTAACATATTTAAAGTGTGCTGATTCCAAAAAAAAATATGCTGGCTTTCATGAAAATGGCGTTAAGTAGCTCAAAATTGCGATTCAAAATGGCGGACAACCAAATTTTATATTTTTTTCTTAAAATCTTTTCATTATTGACAAACAATAATGAAATAATCCAGCTTAGTATTTGAACATATTTAAACTGTGATAAGTTTGAAAAAATTTGCTGGCCTTCCCCCAAAAAATTTACATGTAATTAGGTCAATATGGCGATTCAAAATGGCAGATACCCAGATTTTATAATTTTTTTCCTAAAAAATTTAAACTAGGAAAAACGCATAAAAAAATAATTCAGTCCAGCAAAGTTATTTTTGCATATCAATTAAGGCGTGGTTAGTCTGAAAAATATGCTTGCTATGACAAAAATGGCGCTAATTAGGTCAAAATTACAGTCAAAATGGTCGACAGACTAATTCTTTCATTCTCTTAAGTCTTAAAAATTGAGATAACAAACGATTATACATTGGTTCAGCATAGCATTTTATCATAACTAAGGTGGTCTGAGTCCAACAAAAAATGTTTATCGCCTTAAATAGTAATAAATGGTGGACAGCCAGATTTCATCATTTTTCGTATCACAGTCTCTTTAATGGAAATAAAATAACAATACAAAATCGTAAATTGGTCTAGTAAACATATTTATCATAATTAGGTTGTGCCAAGTTTGATGAAATGTGTTGGTCTTCACAAAATGACGTTAATTGTGTCAAAATGGCAATTGAAATTGGTGTATACTAGTAGCAAATTATCATTAATCTCTATATAGACTACTAAAGGCCTCTGAAATGGGAAAAATGTTTGATTATCATAATATCAATACTAGTGATGTAACTGACAATGAAATTTGAACACTTGTATTGATAGAAAAAACCCACCAGCATTTTATTTGGAAAAATATTTTTTTTCTGTTTTCCCTTATTAAGCTACAGTATATAATTATGTTATTTATACAATCCTTTTTTGAATGATAAGATTGTGATTTAAAATTTGCAAATGTCTTTACCGGGGAAGTAGGCACGCTTACATTCACACATAAAGGTTCGGCAACCTGTGGGGCAGTTGCAAGCTATCAAATCTAAGATAGCTTCAGGTATAAGATCTTAAGGTCACTAGTTCCAGCAACAAACAACCATCACTTAATTTTGTTTATCCCATCTCGGCTGGGCATGGTAATATGGGCATGCCTGTCTCCTATTTATTACCTTGGTGTGTGTTTGTTTCATAAGCAACAGAAGGCAAATCCTAAGTAGGGACATATTCCCGGGCTTTGATTTTAGGAATAATGCAAATTAAACCGTGTCAGCGGGCAATGTGTCTTGGTTATCCATATAACTAAAAAACTTTTCGAACTCTTTGATTTTCTAGTCAGTCAATTCCCCTTTTTCATTCTTGTTTCTGGTCAATTATTATAGAAATGATTTTCTCGATATTCTGTAGAAATAGGAAGTTGAATGAAATGAACAAAATGCTAATTCAAAGTTGTATAAAAGGGGAACATTTTCTCTTCGACAACATTGACAGGGATGTTTATTGGCTTAAAGAGGTTCATACATGTACATCCATCAGCAAGCTTAGTTTTGAGGATATGTTGCAAATCAACACTGACATGGTCTAGCATAAAAAAGCCTCAACTTTTCCTCTGAATATGGACATGCATTGCTATGCTTTCCTCAGTCAATTGGTCAAACACATGTTAACAATTTTGCAAGAGGTTCTTTTATCTTTAACGAAGACCTAGAGAGCTTGATTCCTTGTACAATATATAAATTGTCCCTAGTAATATTAAAATGAGAAAAATTCTTTGGGGTGCCCAAAACATATTGCGCATACTTATTACTATATATAATGCTGGGCGATATGTTGATCTCGGCTCATTTTGAATCACGAGCTTTTCCAGTGTATATGATGATATATTAGTTAGATTTATTTGCTGGAAAGGTATTAAAGGAAGAGACAGATATATACTAGAATTGTTCTTCATGTCGTACACTGTTCCTAAGTACCTGATTGTACTTCTGTTATCATAAAAGCTTATGACATCGATGTCTTTAAAGTCTAAAAACACCAGTTTTATAGTGCAGAAGTATTTCTCCTCTCTCAAACTTTGCTTGTAAGCATTAGTTGTATTTCACGAACTTGCAGGTCGAAGAAATCGGTACATATTCGTCATATCGGTACATTTGTATAATGTAATACTTACACGTTTCATCCTTGTAAACGGCTTTAAAAGAGAATTATGAATTCTGGCTGTCGGCCATTGTGACCCAATTAACGCCATTTTTGTAAAAGTAAACATATATCGTCAAACTCAGTATACCTTAATTATGAATAAAAACTTTTTGTTGGACTGGACTATAATTGTTTTAATGCTTTGTTTCTTGTTAAGAAACTTAAATAGAAAGTGATGAAATCTGGCTGTAGGCCATTTTAATTCGCCATTTTGACCTATTTTACGGAATTTCCGTCATAGCTAGCATATTTCTTAAGACTTAGCTTGTCTTAGTTATATTGATAAACTTTGTTGGACCAAATTAAACTTTTTGGTTTAGACTTCTGGATGTTTACCGTTATGAATCGCCATTTATTTCCGTCATAGCTAGCATATTTCTTAAGACTTAGCTTGTCTTAGTTATATTGATAAACTTTGTTGGACCAAATTAAACGTTTTGGTTTAGACTTCTGGATGTCCACCGTTATGAATCGCCATTTGTAACAATAATTTACGACATTTTCTTGAAAATGGCATATTATTCCTGACTATCCATACCTAAGTTATGACTAAAAACTTAGCTGCACTGAATATTCATTGTTTGTCTCACGTTTATGTCCTTTTCAGAAATATAAGACGAATTAACAAAAAATTTTTATCCGCCATTTAAAATCGATTTGTGGAAAGCCAGCATAATTTGTAAGCCTCAGCACACATTGGATATGATGAAATACTATTTTGGATCAATTCATTAGTGTTTGTCATTATCTTTTCCGATTGATAAGACTTTAAGAGAAAAAATTGAATCGCCATTTTGACTTACTTAACGCCATTTTCATGAAGGCCAGCATATCTTTTCAGACTCGGCATACTTTAATATAATAAACAACCATGCTTGACCAAATAATAATTATTTGCCGTTAAAATGTATTTCTAGAGCTCTTTTTAGAAATAGACTGTTTTGGGAAGGGGATACTTTAAGAAATTGCATATAAAATCAACTTACGGAGCAGTTAGAATAGTAGGGTATTATTTGCCGAATTAATATATCTAGATATATAACCATGCTATAACATTGAATTGTGAATATTACAAATTGGTCGCTATGATACTTATGTTTACAAAGATATTGCGCAATGAGTTGTGGTAATTAATGATATCTATAAGAATGAGCTCTGAGACTCTTGTAGCACTGTATAGTATTCCTAAATGATGTTGTGCAACGGGGTGCAAAATGCGGGCGCAATAATATCCAAGTTTAGAGTTTATAACTAAGCTGCCATATTTGACGAATCTGTGTCTGCATCGATAGCTCTGGTACTCTATATTGAGTCATGTATTGCATAGTCTGTATAACCCTTGCAACCTTTTAAATCATGAGTTAATGTAAATTTGTATTTATGTGTTTTTAATAACGCACACAAATGATGCGTCATACTAAGGCGGGAAACACAAAGCCTGCATCCACATACTTTTAGTCCTACATGAGGTTAATTCTGGCACATGTAAAATCCAAACTGAAAATATATAAACAAGTTATCAACAAATTGTCATATTTAGCAATTCATATCCTGTGTCTGCAATGAGGGTCCTGATACTGCATTTTAGTCATGGTATGCTATTTAACCGTTGTGATTTTTAAGTCATATATAAATGAATGTATAATGCGTAAACGGTGCGTCATACTCAGGTGGGAGACTCAGAGACTCGGGACTTGGAGACTCAAAACCTGCAAAACAATATTAATTTTGACAGTATTTGAACACTAAAGGTTTACTCATGGTCATCGTAGATAGGCTGAACTAGTCGGAATTCTCAATCATAATTAAATGTTATATATACCCATGTAAAATGATGTTAAGCAGATCTCTTATTTTGCTTTTAATTGATGTTGTAACATTGACTATCCGATCACGCTTGTTAATAAACTGCTTTGTTACCAACAAATGGACTTAGTGATTCCTAAGTTTGAGTTGAGCCTCAAGTAGATCCAGAATACAAAAGGCTTACACATTTTTTTTGGTAGCCATGACCACGATAAAGCGAAGTAGGAAAAGAAAATAAGATAGGGACCATTTCTATTGTCTCTTGAAACTATATCGAAGTAAGCAACTTTGTCTAATCAACCAATATGGCAACAGGTGATGGGTTTGATAAAAAAGAATGTAAAAATGAACTGGAATTTTCCTCTGGAAGAAAGTGAACTGATTGAGGTGAACAGAAGAAACAACAACTTCTGCATTGTAGAAGATCTAGGAATATATTTAAAAGATGCAGTTTGTATAGTTCAAAAAGAAAAGAAAGTTCCAATGATCTTTATTAACTAATCTAACAAAAATTGTAAAATTCCAAGAGGCTTCATCGTAGGACGTATAACGGCATTAAAACAGAAGGAATCAGAAATTCAGACTACTGAAGACACAAAAAGAGATTGATGCCCTTAAAACACTTGAACATGCAGTCAAAAGACGTGTGAGCAAAGTCAATTTAATATTTGCAAAGAAAGACAGTGATCTTGGAGTAACTGATACTGTCAAAATGAAGATAGAAACTGGAGACAAACACACATAAAGAATAGACCCTACCGTGTAGAGAGAGACAGATAACCAAAAATGACATGCCGGAAATGATGGACGCAAAAATTATTGAGATATCACAATCGCCTCGGTCATTTCGCTTAGTAGTGGTGAAGAATAGACGGGTTAGACTGGATGTGCGTCGACTTAAGAAGTTTAAATAAGATTGGATGCAAGTAGAATTAGAAGATTCAAGTAAAGAAAAAAAAACGTCTTTTGCATGTGATAAAGGACTATTTCAATTTAACTGGATGCCAATTGGGTTGAGTAATGCAATGGCAGTCTTTCAAGAACTGATGAACATAGTTCTCCAAGGACAGGAGGAATTTGCCACTACATACCTGGATGACAGTCATATTCTCAGAGACACCGGAAGATCGTCTTCGTCATATTCAAGACGTTTTAATCGCCAAAGAAAACATGGACTAAAATTAAAACTAATGAAGTGTAGTTTCGTCAAGGAAAAGACTGATTATCTTGGTTTCATCATCAATGAAAATGGCATTTCACCTAATCCAAAGAAAGTCGATGCTATTTATTTTCATATAAGAAAGAAAAAATTGATTGACTTAGCCAGAAAGTATGCAAGCTTTAAATGGACACGATGTTGCCACGTCTTTGACTTTATCAGAGAAAGTTTAACGGTGTTGCCTTTGCTAGCATATCCAGACACTAATAAGCCGTACATATTGAACACCGATGCCAACAACAATGGTATTAGAGTTTGTTTCACCCAAAGAACAGACGGGGGAGAAGATCAGCCAATATAAGCTTAGTAAAACTCAAGAAAAATGGTAAACCATATAATAAGAGAAATTTGCAATCCACTGCTCCCTTTAAAAGCTATACCATTACTTACATGGTGCTCAGTTTATTATTAGAACGGACCATAAGCCGCTAAAATATATTTTAGACTCTCCAATGCAGAGTTAAAAAATTCAAATATGGGCATTTAGTATCGCAGGACATAACTGTAAGGTGAAATATATAGAAGCAAGATTTCATGTTGTGCAGATCTTTTATACAGATTACCAACAGTCAACCCTCAGTGGGAAAAGGAAGAACAATCTAAACACGATTAACTTGATGTTAAGGGCAATTTCTTTGAAGTGAAAGTACTTAGCTCAAATGCCTTGTCACTTAAGAGATTGGCCAAATTTTAAAGCTTCGCAACACGACAGATTGATCATACCCTTTATCGATCTACCAGAAGAAATCAACGCCAAAGAAAGTCAACAAAACGATGAGCAGATTAAAAAACTGAAAATTGGGCTAAATTAAGGAATCACAACGGCAACCGAGGAAAAGAAGTTCTTGGAAATTGATGGTTTAATGTAATATCTTTCAGATGGAGACTCCGAAGGACCAAGACTCCGTCTGTACGTACCACGCGAGTTAAAACTTTTGGTAGTACAACAATATCATGATTGACTTGGATATATGGGAGTAGACAAAACAAATGACGCAATGAGACAAAAATACTACATACCAATTTTATACAAACATTGATATTCCTATGTAAAAGGATATGTAGCATGCCAAACGATGAGCAATAAGAACAATCAACCCCCACCCCAAGAAACAGATACACCACTTTTTCCAATGGCTAAGGTAGGACTTGATCTATCAGGACCATATCCAACATCCTTGTCAGGAAACTAGTACATAGTCTCTTTAATTGATATTTACTCCACTTGGCCAGATTCCTTCTCTTTTCCTGATAAATAAGCTGATAATATAGTCCTTCTTTTTCAAAAAGAAAATATATCCTAGATATGGTTGTCCTCTTCAAATTCTTACAGACAACGGAACAAAAAAATTGGATAAGAAAGTGGAAGAAACCTAAAGAGAATTAAACATCAATCACATAAAAAAAATTATTACAGCACAAGGTAATAGTAAAATAGAAAGATTTCTTTATGATGCAATGGCTAAGAAAATTACAAACACGACGTGGGATATTCATCTTAATCAGATTTTGGCAAGCATTCGTTTCCATCCTAACGATTCGTCAAAGTGTTTTCCATACTATATTATGTACAACAGAGATGTCGTTTTACTTCTGGATACATTAACATAACCTCTACTGAGATATGCAGGAGAAGACCAACACAAAAGTTCCCTTAAAAAAACACAAATATATCAGCTAATACACCGCAATAAAAAGGAAGCCAAGAAGAAACGGAAAGCTCTGGCCGAAAAAAAAGCAAAGACGAAGATTTTCAGGCAGGTGACACTCTCTACCTAAAAAACAGCAGAAGACAAAACGCAGTACAGTTAAGGCGGCCAATGAAAAAATCGGCAAAAACACGTATACTTTAGTTCAAATGGCATGTTTTTTTTAAAATCAATAACAGCCACTCAAATGCAATATCTTTCGAAAATATATAAATATAACTGTACAATATTTTATGTTTATAGTGGTCACGTGATATGGCAGTTGCATGGTACAAGCAAATGTATTTGTGGTTTTGAGGTCAATATTGCAAGGGCATAATCATGTCAAAATTCACAACTGAATTATAAAATAACTTGACGTTATATCGTAGATTTTTAAAATCGTTGCGAACGTTTTACGATAAGAATATGTGTTAGTAGAAACCGTAATTATAATGCATATGTTGAATAATTTTGAAGGTCACAGGGTTAATTTCATATAAAAAATCATTAATTTGTAAGATTGTACAAGGATGTTAGAAGTTTTTAAGTTACATAGCATATTTCAAATTCACATGTCAAAGTTTGTCTCCGCTTTAAGATATACGATATTTTAAACAAAACCGAGGTTGCATCATTATACAATGCATGCTTATAACAAAATGAAAATTGGACTTTATAGGTAGCAATTCATATTGTTACAATGTTAAACAAAATATTTATTTATAATTTTCCATTATTCTATGGCATTTATTTTTCTTTGCTAAGAAACTGCATGATAGTCTTCAATGACCTAACTTAATGCGTTATTTTGAAGCATATGACGTCATTTTTTGTAGTACAGCGAGAACGACATCTCGCTTATTTTTCAGTGTGTACGATATAACGGACATCAAAATTGTAAGTTATAGCATTTGTTGTTTTCAATAAAAAGATTATTCTAAATTAATTTTGCTAATTAATAAATTAATAAGTACTTTCGAGGTTTGTAATATACTGTGATGTCATAATGCACATTTCTCGTACGTACTTTTTGTCTGAACGGAATTTATTGACAGCCTTAACTGTGCTGCGAATAAGTTAGATAAAAATGGCCGAATCATAGAGCAGAAAGGACCAGTTAATTTCGTGATGAGACTTCAATTGACAGGATTAACCACCAAATGCCATGCATGACAATTAAGACTGGCAGACATTTCGCACTTGACCCTTTCACAAACTACTAAAGATAATACAAGAACTCGAAGAAAAATTAACTACAGATCCTGAAACGAACTACTACACCACACGCTCGCTGCACGCTCGCTAAACGGTTCATACGAAACGCTGAACGGTTTACACGAAACGCTGCACGCTTTGCCCGAAACGCTAAACGATTTACACGAAACGCTGAACGGTTTTCAAGAAACGATTCTCGCACGAAACGATTTGCTCGCTTTTCACACGCTTTGGACACGCTTTTATCCTGATCGATTCGGGTGCTCTCGGATTTTTACCCTGAATCTGTTTGTAAGAATTTTGATATTAGAAACAAATATGTACAGTCATAAGTATTGAATTGATTAATAAAATTAATTTGGTACTTATATTTAAAGCAAAACAGTATTCATATACAGAATTAGCCAAAGTACTACTTCTATAAATATATTTATTGCTCTAAAGAAATATCCATGATTCTTATTAGTGCCGTAAATAATAAAAATTCCAGAGAAAAAAGTTACCGTAACACAATTTTTAATACCAAAAATAAAATCCGTATGATTACAAACTGAAATCGGTTTTTCTGTATTCGGCGGGATTTGTTTTTTCTTCTCATATTAGTATTTTTATTGGTTTTAGAAAATACGATGAAAATACTAACAGTAAATAAACCTGTAATTATTTACATTGATAATTTTGAAAGTTATGTAAAATAAAATTAGTCACATAAGTTAGAAAAATGCTATAAAACAACCGATTATTTTTTTTTTTGTCGTATCATTCGCGTAAATAAATGTTCCGTACATAAAATCACAGAAAAAACAATCGATTAAACAATAAAGAAAGTTGTCATTACTATTTCGGATTTCGGAAAGAACAAAAAATAAAAATGATTTAAATTTTTGTCTCAAAATTCGTATACATAACCGGCGCCCCGCATAACGGCGTACAATATATCTATCATAATCTATTTGAATTAAGTACCATGCTAATAGATTCCCATAATAATTAATTGCAAGTGTACATTTAAGGAAATATTCAGTGTGTTAATAACATGTACTTGTTGTTTTCTGTTATCAGTGTTTAAATAATTAAAATAATAACTTGAAGAAATATTTTTAATCGGGATTTAGAAGAATTTACTTCCTGCATTTCATAGAAACGAATAGTATATTTTCTTTCTAGGTTTACATTTAATTTTGTTCATATTAATGTTAAATAATCTATCATTTAAATTGTGTGCTTCATCAAATACTGATTTCGACTGCCTTGAAGTCTTAAAATTTCTATTGGCTATTGGCAAAGGAAGAGACGCGTGACCATCCAATGAACACGAATACACAGAGTTTGATTGACAGGTTCAGCTAGGTGCAGGTCTTACCCGATGTCCGAGGTTATGTGTGCTGGTTGTACACAGCCGAATAGTCTCAGTAACTAGTCTTCTTTCAATACGCGTAGCTTTCTTTTGTTTGTTAAAAATTAATTCAATTTTGTAAAAAGATAAGTATATCATTTCTTATAGATTTTTTTTCACGAGAATATCTACAAAGGAGTTCACAATCACAAACAGTTTATGTTTATGTTTAATGTCAAAAGTAATGTTTAAAACGAGCGCTATTTTGAAACAATCAAATTGTCAGAGAGTTCCGAATGAAATCTGATGAACGTTTCACACGGTTCTCGCACGCTTTGCCCGAAACGATTTACACGCTTTACCCGAAACGCTGTACGCTTTGCCCGAAACGCTAAACGATTTACACGAAACTCTTCACGATTCACATGAAACGCTAAACGGTTTACCTGAAACGATAAACGGTTTACACGAAACGTTTCTCGCACGAAAGTCGCACGCTTTTTTGGTGTAGTAGTACGTTTCAGGGTCTGTACATGGAAGTGCTAGGGGTATATACATAGATATACCCCTAGCAGAAATTCGAAGACGTATGAGAACTCAACTGATCATTGATGATCAGCAGTATAAAATAAGAAGGATCAGACCGTAGACTCAGAATCGGATGAGACCCCTGAGTCAGAACAATGTGATGAAAATAGTGGTCGAGATCATGACACTTTCTTAGATAATCCAAATGTACCCTTAGATGAAACTATGGAAATAGATGAAATAGTCCTTAAGGATGTTGATTACTCATGGTTTTATTTCTCAAATTCGGATTGTTATAAAGTTCAATGTCATGAGTAAAATTTGTTCTAAACACTTAAAGTATTTATGAAATGAATTGTTATTGACATACCATTCGATATTTAATTAGGCTCAAACAAAGTTGGACGTTTGGCAAAACATAGGAAATTCGGACTAAAATTTTCAGATTCTGTTTTAGTTGTCATATTCTATGTTGGTTTTATCTCACTCTTTTGTTTAGATAATCGAATGGCAACCACTACAAAATATTGAAAAATGCTTAAAAACGATAAAAGACACCATATCTTAAATTTTTGATCATTGACCTCATATAAGTTTTATACCTGCAAAGTAAGGTCAATATACCTAGTTTAATGCTTTAAATGTTTTAGTATTATCATCATCATTCAGTGTTTTGTTAAATTGAATAAAAAAGGGCACACATATGAAAACCGATAGAGGAAATTCGGACTAGAGTATAAATAAAAATTGTGAATGAAAACTAAAGCTTTGAGTCTGTTTAGTGTCACTGTCATTCATTAACTGTATTTCATTTTCAAAAGAGTTAAGCAATCTGAATTTTTTCACAATTAAGAAAATCTTAATAATAGTGTAAAATTTTTAGGGATTTTTTTAAATTTAAAAAAGTATTCAATGGTCATTATCTCAAAAAGTAGGTCTTTGACCTACTTTTTTGAAAGTGAAAAATAGCACTATCATGATAGGTCTTTAACATACAATAGATGGTTTTTCATTATCATCAGTGGGATTTTTTTTCATTCTGAGTAAACGTATACCTTGAAGTAGGTCTAGGCTTCAAACATACCCCTAAACTGCGTAAACCAATCCCTTAAACCCCGTAAGGAAAATTGCAAACAAAAGTATGCTGAAGATTATTTGGCTGTTTTGAAACAATTAGCCAAAATAGTGGGACAAATAAGTTACCTCACTGTAGATGTAAGTAATCTTAAATAAGCTTAGCTTTGTATATGTTGCACGCTTTAAAAAAAGTAAGATAGGATGACCCCCTGTGATATAACAACAGATAATGAGATACGCCGACTTACAAACGCGATCTTAGCCCCTCGGTTTTTTGTATATGCGAAGATGAAGATATATAACATATCAATATACAGTGGTAGCAACGTTATTTTTGACAAACGACACGCACGATTCTGATACACGAACGATCCCGCACGATACACGAACGATCACGCACGATATACGGACGATCACTAACATACTGAATTTTCACGATACACGAACAAAAACGATAAAACACGCAACCGAACGATTCTACACCATTAAACACGCAAAATCAAAATTAATTTTTAAGATTAGAATTAAGAAAACGTATTGCTTTAATTTGTATTGCTTTATATTTGTGTTTTATTGAAAAGCGGCATGTACAGTAGCAATGCACTGTTTTATATTTTACGGGTAAACAATGTACACATCCATTCAAAAAAAAATATATGATTCATACACAAATTAAGTTTTTGTCTCCATAACGAATAATAACTTCAGTGTAAATGAATTGAAGATAATGCATTAACTATACGAAATTATTTACATACGAGTTGAATGTTTATGTAATCCAGGACCTTACGTACGATTTGATTATGCGGGATAGAGGTAAATGTGTTACCTTGTTCCATAGAATTTCGATTTTACACATTGAATATTTTCATTATTTACAGTACATAATTGATTTATTTCTATTTATTCTCAATTTTAAAGCGTCTATAAAAAAATTATACCATACAAATGTTTACACAATAAACCAGATAGGAATGCGTATTTTCATTTGAAAGAAAAACGTTGGGGATAATCGTTTCGTTTAAAACGGGGAGTGGGTAAGCTTGACCGCTTTCATTCAACGTGTCGCTCTTGCTAATATGATTAAAATTATGCGTCAAGACACACGCGGGTAGGTTAAGGCAACTCCGAGTTTAATGACAGTCAAAATTATGATCAATTTAAAAAATATTTATTTTTAGGAAAACAGCGCGGGATATTAATACCAAGTGAAAGAGTTCACCAAGATATTATTTTTCTACTTCGGAATCGACTCAATCTTTGAAGATGCCATGCCATGGTATCACGTGACAGTTAAAAATAGATCACCTTTTTACCTTAACAAAATATCAACAAATGTAACACTACCCCGAAGTTCATTTGTATGTTTGCTACAATAATTCGATTGGCAATTAGTTCATGTTTATTAGTATTACTGCTAGAATCCTATTGTATATCGCATAAAATAAATATTGTAAATATTTATCGGAAACCCTCTCAACTTCTAAAATTTCATTGAAAATACTACGTATTTTTCGTTTAAAACAACAAAGCACACGATTCTAGCAGCACTTTTCAGGTAGTTTAGGTCATATGCCGTTCATATTTACCAAAATCATCTTTCCTAATATCCAGGGTAGTGTTACACTTTTGCCATTTTATGTACACGCTGACAGAGGAAAGGCTGGTCAAGCCATATAAATATAAACTAAGTAAATGATTTAAGATTATTGGTAAAACAATCAAATATTGCGAACGACATCTTGAATATGGGACAATGTTAATAACTATTACAACCATCCTATAATAGAGAAAGTTATTTCAACATGGCAGTTTTCTTCCAGAAATTCATCAATGAAATTGATACATGCACCCTTTGGAACCGTTCTGAACACCAGACACCAAGAAATAAGCTAAATAAAGATTTCTGACAAACTAAAAAATATTTAAGTGTTCCCTATGAATGCACTAATGGCGGCAGTGCCAATACCTAACTTGCAACCTATGAAATCATCATCTTTGGTTGAAAGTCCCTTGTTTTATGTGTATACTTTCGGCTTGCCTGAGTAACTACATAGTAGAGTTGATTAAAATCAACTCCCAAAAATCTTCTCAAAAAACAATCAGCCAGGAAGGCTGAAACTTGTGTAGAAGCATCCTCAGGTAGTGAAATTTCAAAGTTGTGAAAATCATGGTCCTCGGGAGTTCGGTGGGGCCACAATAAGGGGGGGGGGACTTTTAACATAGGAATGTATAGAGTTAATCTTTAAAAATCTTCTTCTCAAGAAACATTTGGACAGGGAAGCTGACACTTGATTTGAAGCATCATCAGGTAGTGAGATTTCAATTTATTCAAAAGATGAATTCTGGGGGGTAGGATGGGGTCACAAGGGGAGGGGGGACCATTTTTTACTTAGAAATGTATAGAAAAATGTCTTTAAATCTTTTTCTAAAAAACATTTGCCTAGAAAATGTAACTTTAATGAAAGCAACTTCTGAAAGTGTAGATTCAAATCACAGTTTCTAGGAGTAGGATGGGGCCACATTGGGGATTAAGTTGTACAAAGAAAACCATTTTAATTATTCACTAAAACTGAAATGTTATTTCATATGCTTTTACTTATATGCAAGCATTTTTATATATTGCTGATTCTTTAAAAATGTTTTAAAATTGGCCCCTGGACGATTATTGGGCCTCGGAAGGGGTTCAAAGATTGATGTAGGTTTATATCCTGTATATAAACAATTGTTGATGCTCCTTTTAGGACTGCAATGCTGAATGTGATATGACTATAAAATCATTCTTTCAGAAAAGGGACTTGATTATATATATAAGAAAATCCAGGGGGCAGATTTTTTTATTTAGGATCTACATGTATTATAACACATTGTCCAGATATTTAATATTAAGACACTATGAAGCCAAGTGTTGCTCATATGAGCAAGGTGACCCGCTGGTCTCCTGTTTTTAATTTTCCCTACTTATACTTAATGTACATGCATGCAAAAGTAGATCGATATGACAGTTTAGTATGGTTCGTGATAGTATACATATTAGAGCTCGCTTCTCTCAGGTGAGCGATGTGACCCGTTGGTCAACTGTTTTTAATTCTTCATACTTTCACTTACAGTACTGCAAAAGTATATCGATATTACAGTTAAGTATGGTTCTTGCTAGTTTTTTTCCCTAGAGCTCGCTTCGGTTGCCATCGCTATTATACAGATGCAAGTCAGTGGAATCAGTAGTTTTCAGAGTCAGGTTTAGTCATTTATTTAAAATTTTAACAGGGGTTACAAAGGGTAACATATATTTTTAAACTTTTCCTCTCAAGAACAGTGATTGAGTAACAATACAGCAAAACTCGAATATAACGAACACGGATATAGCGAATTTACAGCTATAACGAATTATTATTCATGTCCCGGCAAATTTCTTATATAAACCTATAGAAAATTGATGTATATAACGAACACGGCTATAACGAATTTACGGCTATAACGAAGTAATTTGAAGACCCCCGCTGGCAAAATTTTAACGTATTTTATCATTTTTATAACGAATTTTTTCCATTTCAAATTTCAGTGAAGAAACATGCAATTTTAAGATGCATATATAAAATACTAAAATTCAAATAGTATACGGAATTTTTTAAAAAATTGAAATGAAATGGTTATAATGACAATTTTTTTTATATGACGATAATACTAATTTTATAACTTACGATAGTTTAGAAAACTGTTAGCCGTAAAAACCCTTAATCATTTTATAACGAATTCGCTATAATATATTTTACGAATTCGTTATAAACGTATAGCGAATTACGGCTATAACGAAGTTTTTTCTATGGTCCCTTGAAATTCGTTATAAACGAGTTTTGCTGTATTGCTATATATACGATATATTGCAGGAGTATGTTTGTTTTTAACAAAGAAGAATTCTGTTCTGGATATCTACGATTGTCAAAGATTTACTTCTGGATGTCCAGATTTTATCCGCTTCACTGATAAAATGTATGAATGTAAGTATATTGTTTACATGTATCCGCTTATGTCAATTGATAAGCAGACATACATGAAATAACTTATTGGTTTCATCTTGTTTGTTTACTGATTGCTTGTGTTAATTAAACAAAAAAGGCTTCCTTTAATGATTCATGCGGGTACAGTATGTAGATAATTAACATTACAAAAAATAATTAACAGGCTAGCGCGGGTTATGTAATTTGTTTTTAAAATAATCACCACCTTTTTTATCGTGACAAATTTTGTTTGAAAATACAATATATTAGCATATCTAATTCAATTCATAGATCTGTTGACTGTAAGTACAAATTCAATTTCAATTTAACTAATGAAGCAGAATTAACATCAATAATTCCAAGAGAAAAAAGGAAACGATTTAAAATTAAAGAAGGTGAGATTTAGAGAAATAGGAACAAACAGAATGCATGTAGCATGTCAGAAGTATATTACATAGGCGCACTTAATTAATAGACTCAAGAAAACAATTTTATTTTCTGTGTTGAGTTGTAACGTATTCGTTTTAAATGCAGCTATATATATGTTTGATTAATCAGGAATTCATGTATGAATAGGTTTTCTTGTAGACATATTTTCTTTATGTATGTGACCAAGTAGACTCAAAAGACGTTTTCATATTTATTCATTAAATAAAAAAGTGGCATGAAAACAATCTGCAATATCTGCAATATAAACAAGAACACAATAGGTGATATAGCTATAAAAAGGTACATATACCTTCATACATGAACGCAATTATGTACTATAAACATCCATTTTCACAAGAAACAGGTTTCCGGTAAGAAGTTCTTTTCAAGTGCGCAACTAATGTAAACGGTCATCACCTGTCTAATAGAACCTATTCATGACAGCAGTACATTGCATTTACATGTATTAACAGCACTATACATGTCCCGGTAGATCAAAAGATACATAGATGGAACAACATCCTAAACCTGATATTTTACATAAACTCTATTGAATCAAAACATTATGACTAGATCTATGTTTCATACATTTACACAAATGATGGGGGACCTAATGACGTGCACACACATGTACAAAATATCACATTACAAATTATATTGTGAACTATGATGCCTTCAAATACATCGCGAGGATAAGGATACCTTAAACTAAGTAAAATGAGCGCAAATATGCAAAATGCGCATTCAAGGAGCAACAGGCAATTGATACACACATTAGAATAAACCTTCTCTACAAATCTATGCAACAACAGTACCACACTTCAAAGAATCTGACCATATACTCGAGAAAATAACACGACTTTAATACTGCTATGTACAGGTGATCGACCGTGAATAAAGACTGCATGTTTACATTGACAGATAAGATATATGAAAATAGTGTTGCAGTAAATCAGAAAGGAATAACGATAATAGCTAAACTACATGTATTGAATTACCTATGAATTCAGCAAATATATATATGCTGAAGATGCACTAACAATAGTGGTGCCAGAGTTCTTTTTCCGCTTTACCGGCGTACAATAGAAAACAAAACCGGAACAACAGAAATAGGACAAAATGCGGAATACATTCCAATATTATTAAAATACGTATGTGACTCGCTCACGTGTATGTAAGATTTAATTATAGATTATAAGAAAAAAATACACATAATTAAGAAACAACGATGGTCGTGATTATTTTTAAAATGTATAGATCTTTCTAGAAGAAAGTATATCTATACTTATAAATTAAGATATTTCGATAATAAACTACGAAACGCTTCACCAGTTTTTTTATCAAAAGAATTTATTTCCACAACGGGATGCCCAGGAACGCGGTTTGACTAATTTACACCATGGCGGAAAGTTGAAGCCGAGTTAACCATCGGGTAGATACTTGTATATGACAACTTTGGTTTAAAAATGCAAAGAACTATATATGATAAGAGTTAAATTTGGCCCCCATAATTCACCATTTTTTAAAGTGTTTCGGGTACAACAAAATGTTATGTTATAATTTAGAAGAGATGATATAAAATATATTTTTTTACATATTTGTTTGATTTATTTGCACTCACTTGCAGTATATGTCGTCAGAAGTGACGTTATTTCTATAATTCAATCAAATTTGTCGAAAATTGACATTTTTCTTATCTTTTTACGAATGGGAAATATAGAGCGCATGCTCGAACCAGGACAATTTTTTTGTCACTTATTAGACTTGACTAGACACATCTCTGATTAAAATATGTTGTTGGTTCAAGCATGCGCTTTATGTTTCCTGAAAGAAAAACTGCTTGAAAACAAGCTTTTTTATGCTAAAATGCAAAAATGGCGGGAAAAGGTTGTCTTTACAATGCCGTATTTCTAAATTGTGGGCACTTGAATCAAAATGAACATTAAGTTTAAACATCACATATATATCTGTACAAAGGAAACAAAAGAATTACAGTAAAATAATGATATTCCTTTTAGGGGGCCATTTTAGGCCCATACCATATATAGTCCTTTATATGCCCACATTATTATACCTCAACAAATCGACAGATTGGTTGTAAACCTTAGAAATTAATTTGTAAAAAAGAAACAGACGTTGTTCTTTAGAAGTCAATTAGTAAAAAAAAACGATGTAAAGATATGAAGTTAAATCGGAGGGGGAGGGGGGGGGGGGTGAACACCTTCTCAATTTTTCAAAAAAATCCTCAATCAATTTGGACAGTGATAAAATTTGTATTAAAATTTGACCTAAAGAACACAAATTAGAGATATGACGTCCTAAATACCGACTAAATACCGACTCACTGGTTTAAAAAAATCATTGTTATCATTTTCCACTCAGCTGCAACAAAAAGAATTAAAACCTTGATCTTGTTCATTCGTATATATTATGTAATACATCTTTCAGCTAAAAATTTAGCTATGTATTCAGTTTGTTTTGTTTTTTGTTTCAATTTTAAAGAATAGGTTAAGGGAACAATTCAGAAAAATTTGGACTCAGCATATACGTAAAAATTTTATGGTTCAACATTTTAGCATTGTGTCATTAATATGTAAGTATTAATTCCCGTCTATCATCTAGTATATATAAAAATATATATAATTATAGCAAAATGCCCTTATGTAGAAAGTAAATTATATAGATTTTTCTTTACTTAATAATTGTTGGTATATATATATATATATATATATATATATATATATATATATATATATATATATATATATATATATATATATATATATATATATATATATCAGGCATTTAGGTGGCACGGACTTCAAAATGCATGAGCTACACATAGTAGTAAAATGTTTGTGATCAAGAATAAAGGAAACAGCAATCAATAAAATACAAAATATATTTATTCTTTAAAGAATTTTCAAGGTATCTGTATTAATTTGCACAGATAGTGCCGCCTTACTTCACATGTACATCACATGTACATCGAACACGCGTGTCGCTCATACGGAGTGCATAACGTCTGCATTTTTTTGAAAACCCAGGCGGCACTACATCCAATACAGTAGCAAAACGATAGCAAATCCAAGAAAGTAACAACGTAACATGTTTTCAACGGTTTCTACAAAAACGCCCCGTTTCTAAAATCCATGAGATCAATGACATTATTGCTCGATCTTCCACAGTGTGTGGTTGCGCATGTGCAATGTTATAACATGCACAGGAAAATGGTCTACAGTTTTCGAGGATTTTTGAAGTATCTGTGCCTGGATTTCAGTCAGACTTGTTTCTTCGTTCATTGCATGGATATTCCAGTGCAGATGTTGTCATATTTTTATGTTCTAAACGCGTTTCTACACGTCTTTGCGACCAAGGTAATGTGTTCGGGTGTATGAAATACCTGAATGCAGTGAAGCAAGAATAGTGCTCTCGGCCTTATATAGGGGGTTTGTAGCTATGAGCAAATTGTCACTATTGCTATTTATGGTATTGAGTGTATAGAAAAAGAAAAGTAAAGATATTTTTTTAACTGAGAGTCTGAAATTTATAGAAAAACTTTTCCCATTTTATCTATCCTACAGGAATATTTTTCTGCTATAAAACATTGCTGTACATGGTCAGACATAGGTGGCACGTCTTAAATAGACACATCAGCTAAATAAGAGATGCCAGGTACCATACGTTAAAGCTGAACACCGCTCGTAAATAGGCACTGTCCGCCATATTTCTCTTTAATCACTGCTGTCCCTACAACCCTTATATAAGGGACAGACCTCTAAACATGTCAAAGTACTTCGCTGTAGATGTCTCACCTGTGTGGACGTACATTTTGCCTCGCCGTGTTACTCGGTCGCGATGAAATTATCAAATTTTACGCACTTTTTGAAGCCAGGAGAATACTAACATCAAATAAATTGGTCAATGCATTATTCACGAACAGAAAATGAACATTAGATAAGAAAAAAATGCATAAAATCTAAAGACCACGAAAGGAATACTACATGTCGGCCACGAAGTTCAGGTGTGCAATCGGGTGTAACGAAATCGATGGGTTTATATACCAGGTATCTGTGTGACGGTGCCTATTAACGAGCGGTGTTCAGCTTTAAACGTATATGTATATGTAGCAAATACATATGTTCGTGTCTTACATGTACATACGTGCCACATTTAATTTTACGGTCACATGAGAGAGAGAGAGAGAAAGAGAGACAAACATACATTTAGAAAAGTAAAAAAAAAGAAGCATAGAATAACTTTTACGCTAGGTGAATTCAGCAATCTCTCCGTCCATCTAACAACTCTTCCCCTTTAATGTGTTGTTATTTACATGACATTTAGACTATTTAATACGAAACATAAAGCTTTTATCTACAACAAAAATGGTTTGCCAGATTTTCAGACGCGTTTGCTTTGCATTGACTTGCACTGACCTTGATTATTTTTATCCTTAACTAATACACAGGCAAAAGTGGCTTGCATAAATGTCATATGAAATTTACATGAAGTTCATGCGAATTCTTTGCATGAGAAAGAGACGAAAAGTAACACGCGTGGAAATTTCATGCGATTAAGACATAATTTTCATGTGAATATCATATGATTAAAATTTCGCACGACATTCATGCCAAAATGTATATTTTATGTTTCATTATTGTTTTATGCGAATACTGAATCATGAAAATATCATGCTATTTTATACAAAAAACAATGCAGTGTAATTCAATAATCTTGAAATCTTCTATGATTTCTTTTTATCTAACTTTGAAAATATAAACTGTTTTTGAAAAGAAAACTGAAATCCTTATCAATTTGCTTCATACTGAATTAACAGAAAACAATGACAATAATCTTCTTTGGATAATCTTCTTTATTTAGGTGATACTGTAATGAAGTTCTTTTTGAATTTTGTGGGGGTGATAGCGAAAACGATAAACAGTAAAATAAACAAAAACAAAATGAATGTATTTATCAACAAAACAAATAAAAATAATAGAATATGAAGAGAATCACACTCACAAACACACACCCTCACTCTCTCACTAAGAAAGAAAATATAACTTTAAAACGTTAATCAATCAACACTGACAACGAAACAACAGTGAATTAAATTTTTAACACATTCCATTGTCAGTATCTATATGAAACAAATGAATGCTTTAAACGCTGGCTAAATATCGCTACAACAGTATGTAAAGGAATAAACCAACAAACCAAAATTACCAATACTGTTATATGTAATTTCACAGAAAAAGTAAATTGGAATGTTATCTGTAATTACACAATAAATTTTTATCACTAGGTAAACTGATAAATCATTTAATCATAAAATAGAATTGAAAGTTTGGCTTTAAATAACTGCAACAGCCACCCTGAAACAGTCACCACTGGGCCTCCATTGCACGCAAAACACATAAACAAAACGTTCCGTCTCCAGTCCCGGACTCGAAGGTCTCTCACTGGAAAACTATCCACATAGGGCCTCCTAATCATAAACGTTCGTCAAACACGAGCTCCCGTGCGTCCCACTTGCGTCACGCGCTGCTTCTCAGTCCAAGTCCTGTCCCACAAATGCTACGCTAAGCTTTCAAGTGACGTTTCGCCATTGACATACCGGCTTTAACGATATAACTATCCCTGCACTGAAACAATAATTACTTATTCTAAACCCTATAGACATATTCATTCATACATCGAAAAAAACAAAGACCACACCCCGTAAATATACCATCAAACTGACAAAATACATGCAAAAACTTACCGGCTGGAGAAAAGCAAATGCCCAAACAGATTCACAGTAATTTATGGCTACCAGTCTACCAGACTAACTTCTGGAATTCGCCAAAATTAACAAATTACCAAACCGGTTTTACTAAAAATAGCCCTAGTACCGAACACTCTCGGTTGACAAATATGGAACACAACTTGATCCAAAATTACAACTATTTACACAAACAAATACAAAACTGAAATAAACTGAATTCAACTTCATCACAGAGACCAAAATTCAAATTTCTTCTTTTTTTTTAAAAGGCGTATTGCATCATCAATCCACAAGAAAATTTACACATTGCATTTTACATAAAATTTTCCTATTTCTGAATGGCAGTCCTATTTTGAATGTGCATTTTTAATATAGGTAGATATATAAAATAAATTCATTGATATGTGCCATGCAGTATATTTGATCAGATACAGTAACTTTCTGTATGTCATATCCAAGTACTACCATTTTTAAAGCGCTAAGCAAAGCTGCAGCGCTTTTTTGTCGCCAGATTTCTAAACCTACTTCCACTTTCGTTTTCGCGTTTCCTATATACCGCCACCTACTGGCGAATGCTGGACCTATGGCTAGCATCGATTAACACATTTTCCACGATAGTTTTTGCTGCTTTTTATTAACATTATTTTAGGCTCCATGTTCTGTATGCAATATTTTAGAATTATTTTCCTATTAATTTGCATTTATATGTTATGTTATAATTATCCGAAACCAATGATTTTATTATTTTTTTAAAAATAACTGTCGAGTTAATTGAAATACTACAGTAAATATATGTAATAATCTTTATAAAGTGATACCAGCTTACCTCGTTTAATTTGCAAATAAGATTATATTGATGTTTTAATTTATGTGCAGTATGGACAAATTACACAGTAATAAATACACTAATAACAGTAAAAATTGAAAGAGATGTGTAAGATTCAACATTGCTATGAACTAAATATAACTATTAGATATTTAAATGAATTCGCGTATTCTGTGATAACTGTACCCATTATATTGGTATATATGAAATAAAACTTCTTGCCAATTTAATATTGCTTGATAACGTCGAAAATATACCAAAAGTTTTCTATCCGAGTTCAATGTTTCTAAAAGAACCCGTGCCCTATTACATGGTTACAAGTTTTCTTTAATACAACTTCTGATACGCCATTCAGAGGCAACTTTCCGGCAGACCGTTGCAGGTGTCATTACAGCATAACAGTTTACCCTTAAATATACCACAGAAGAGACCGTCTAGTTGGTGCTTAAATGAAAAGAAGCGACTCCATTTTGATATTCTAACATCCGGTAATGTTAATACATTAGTGGTCTTTGCATGGTGTATTGTAAAATAAGGCTGGGAATATTATTCGAATGCGAAAGCTTATATTTTGAATAAGAAGTAGCATTTCCTGCAAGGCAGATCTGTAATCCGATTAGAATTATCTAACTTCTGTCAAAACTTTTTGGCTTTTTATTTTGCAATAATATTGGTATCGTAATTTGCCACTGTATTTTTAGTGTACATCGATTTTTTTTTTGGTTTGGAAGTTGTCAGATGTAAAAACAAAGAAATGAGAAAAATTATCAAATTAACATAAACAAGATATCTGTGAGCCAATACTCACTAGTGATACCCCCGCTCTGATGTGAATATGCAAAATAAGCAAAGTCGACATTTAACAGAAAGCTGGCAATCGATTGGTACAGAAATATATCCCACAATATGGCATGCCTAAACAAAAAGTGTGTTAAAATTTCAAGCATCTGCGATAAAAAGCTGCTGAGAAATCTTTGAGGAAAATGTGTTTGAAAATTTTGGCTAAAATAAACAAAGTACTCATTTAACAGGAAGTTGACGTCCGATTAGTACAAAAATATATACCAAGATATGGCATGCCTTCACAAACACTGTGTAAACATTTCAAGCATCTGCGATAAATAGCTGCTGAGAAATCTTTGAAGAAAATTTGTTTGAAAATTTTGGCTAAAAATAAACAAAGTACTCAATAAACAGGAAGTTGACGTCTGATTGGTACAAAAATATATCCCACGAGTTGGTATGCCTATACACATACTGTGTAAAAATGTCAAGCATCTGCGATAAACAGTTTCTGAGAATTCTTTGACAAAAACTTGTTTGAACATTTTTGCTAAAAAATAAGCAAAGTCGTCATTTAACAGGAAGTTGACGTCCGATTGATACAAACATATATCCCACAGCATGGCATGCCTAAACAAATAGTGTGTTAAAATTTGGCTTTATTAATCTGCGATAAATAGTTGCTGAGAAATCTTTGTCGGAAATTTGTTTGAAAATTTTGGCTAAAATAAACTAAGTACTCATTTAACAGGAAATTGACGTCCGATTGGTACACAAAATTTCAAGCATCTGCGACATATATTTGCTGAGATAAATGCGAAAGAAATTTGTGTTACGAACGGACAGACAGACACAGACAGACAAGGGTAAAACAGTATACATGTACCCCCTCTCCTTCGGAGCGGGGATATAATAAATATTAATCATCATTTGATCATTGTTACTGTGGAATCATTAGATTTCGTGGTGGCTCAATTTTCGTGGAATTCAGGGGTATCTCTCATCCACGAATTAATATCCTCCAAGAATTAATAAATTATGGTAATAAAATCATATTTCCTTTGTAGGTTTAACAGAATATACGAAATTACGTCCCCACAAACTTGTAAAATTTAAGCAATCCACGAAAATTGGCCCCCTTGAAATTTAATGATTCCACAGTATTGGCGACAATCTTATTTTACTTTATTTTCATCACGAGAAGCATGCACTCTGTAGCTCTGCTAAACAGTAGAGAAATCTGTTAGAAACTAACGAACAATATCGTTATAAAATTACTACAAATGATCTCGATTTCCAGAAATTGCTAACATTTTAAAATCAAGCATTATCTATTTAAACATGCTTTAAGACAGATTGTTATTATGTAAATTGGAAATTTTGACTTTACAGTCAAATGGATAAATCATTTTTTGCTTCAAAAATAAAGATACACTTATATTTATTGCTTTTAAACTTTTTAAAAAATCATAATTGATTTTTTAAAAAGTCACTAGCATTTTGTTTTCACTGTTACACGACAGCATGCATTATTCATTTTTTTAAATATGCATTCTATAACTGAGACATATCCAAATTCTACATCATTTCTCAAAAACATACAATATGATTCTTTACATATCAATCGATATATTTTTAACACTTTCTTCCAGGCTTTGCGCTTTTCAGTACTTTGTTACTTTATTGCGTGGACCCTGCGGTCCACGCAGAAAATATATAAGCGAGGTTAAACCGGATGCTATGGGGAAAATTCAGCCTGCGCATGAGCTAGCCTGGTTCCTGTGCGTAATGGGTAGCTCAGGAAACCAGGCTAGCACACGTTTATCTGAATCGGGATCGGGATTCCGTGCCATATGCACACATAAGTTCAAAGGCGCTGTAATTGTAAAGTTGTCGGTAAACAGTAGTCAGTACAGAAACAAAGTATTCCCTTTAAAGAAATGATTGGCATGTGATATGAACTATCAGTATCATAAAATAAGTTAATGGTATGCCGAAACTATAACATGCATCAAATAGCATAATTTGCAATGTTTTGATGTTGTAACTAACTTTACTTTTATAGTAGGCGAGGCTAGAGAACTTCCCGATTAATTTTTTAAGCATTTAAGTATGATTGAATAATTATGTCACTGTATAAAAGTTTAAATCTCAAGAAAAATGCATGAAAATATGAAATTTTTAATTTACAAAAAGCTGTCACTGCTTAGTTAACAAAGAACTGTAGTGCGAATCGTAATGTGTGCGCAAATAGTAGAATTCACCGAATGCCTGATACTATACATGCAAACTTCATTCATAGATAGATCATAATTATTTTATAAGTATGAATCCTTTAAACTCTGAATAAAAAGTCAGGGCTATACATACATGGATTTGTAATTCAACGTGCAAATTTAGTGGTTAAAAGCAGAGGGCTAGAGTCGGTGGAATATCTTATAATCTTAAGGCTTTCACGTTTTCGTTGGAAACACATGCAAATGGTCTACGTACTGTAGTCCTTTTTTAAGGGACAGCAACTTGTCACTCTAATTCATGACCTCATTGTTATTTTTAAACTTTCAGTTTAAGAGTTTATAACATATGCCAATTCGCTCACCTGAGCTAAATGTAAAGGTTAAAATTGGCTCAGATGTTCTGAAGAAGGATAAAATGTCAAAAGTTTACAGAGAGACAAAGACTGTCCAGGGACAGAATTAAGACAGACAATAGTGATCAACACTTGAGCTTTTAGCCCAAGCCGGTTCTCTGAATCACTTACATGAGCTTCACTGTTAAACATTAATCAAAATTATCATACAACTCCTAAATCAAAGCAGTATTACAAACCACTCTGTCGATGAATTGTTAAGGTTTCATGACTGTTGTTGGTTGTCACACTGTTAAAATTTTTTCAAAAGAGTCGTAATGTTCTCTGCAAATATTATTAAAATATTACTAAATGATTTCATTTTTGTTTTGATCTTATAAATGTCTGAATAGAAGTAATATAAGTAATATAGCTATTGCAATTTTTATATTCTTTAATGGCTTTCTTATTTATTATGATTTACAACACCTCCACAAATTCTTGACGAAACTAAGTTGTTGTGCTTACTTAATTATGAACCTGATATTAATGGCGGAAAGACACGCTTGAGAAATATGGAAGGATCTTTTCTTCTCTTCTTTGAATTTTTAAAGAACTTGAAAGTAAACAAGCATATATAATAAACAGTTTTCAAGCTGTGGATTGGCTCGAAAAATCTACGTAAATTTAGTACTTAGATTTATCCTCACTTTTATACAACCAACAGGCATGTCATCATGTTAACACTCCATCCAAATAGTACCAACACCATTTCCGTGTGGGGATGTTTTTGTTTTGCTTCAATGAAAAATATATCATATATTTTATTACATAAGCCTTTAACATATTACGCTAAAATTACGTTAAGGCTACAAGGTGTCTCTGATCACCATTAATCTACACTCCATCTTCATTATGCATTTAACTGTAAGGAATTTATATATATTACAAAAAAATTAAATGATGGTTTTTAATCAAAACGGAAAGCATTGATCTTCCGGTTATAAATAAAAAAAATTCATGTGTCTTACCTCTGTCAAACACTTTGTACTCGAGTCTCGTTCCTGCTGACGTCACATATTGCGTTTATTTTCGGTAGTGAGAATCATCACGATGGTGTTTGATTTCACAATTGTGCAATAAACCTAAAAAGTTATAAATCAAATCAGAGTTTGTAATTTAGATATTAAAAAAATAAGTATTAATAAATTTAAAGCGCTAAAGGTTGATGTACATCTTTTTGTAAGCGCTTGCAAACATTTTTACTCGTTTCCAAAATCCCGTTTGAAATATCAGTGATGTAAGCCAGCAGACACGTTAAATTAAAGTAGTCCGAGTGTCGCACTACGTCATAATACGGATTTTACAAAATTGGTTCGACTTTTACAAAGCGTTTTTGATACCCGGTATTGATTTTGCTCTACATCGCTATTGTAACCATGGTTAACAATGGCAAAAATAAGCAATTAGAACGGTATTATATGTATTCTATGAGAGATAGAAATGATTAATGTTGAGAAACTCGATTCTGTTAAAGTAAAATGAAAAACGAAGTTTCTGATTAACCAGGATCTGAGGTATGCTTATATCTTCTTTGTTTTGATACCCCCCCCCCCCCGAATTTTTCTTTTGCTTTTACTAAAACCGGTTAAAATTTAGAGACAGAAGCTATTTCGAATTTAATCAATCGTCAATTAATTAATGTTTAATGATATCTAACATTGTTGACAGATCTAGGCAGAAAACTGTAGCAAAATCTGATTTTTACGGATTTTTTCGTCAGGGTCTACTTGGTTTAGAGCTTATAGCGTGAAAAGTAATCCGTCAACATATAATTTATTTTACCAAATCTTTTTTCTAAGATGTCAGTCTATAGAATAAACACCATGAATTTAAGTTTGAGTCCATAAAATAGTAAAAATAATTACCAAACGCGATACTAGCATTGCATGTTTTGTATTCTATTTTGATACATCAGGTCCATAAAGCGTACTCACTTACAAAAATTTGCGCAAAATTAGTGATGAGATATGGCTTAAATAAATATTTATACTCTATTTTGTATGTTCAGTTCTAATTTTCCCAAAATTTGTAATTATTTTTAGGAAAAAAGGACTTCTGGCAAATTTCATAATTGTCAGTAATTTTCACAAGGGGGTACACCCGTCTGAGAGGTGATAACAAACAAACTAGCATAAAAACATACATATTTTTTTTTGTATATGTATTGCTAGAATGTATATTTATCATTTAAAGCTAAGCTTTTAAAGGACATATCGCATGTTTCTAAAGTATACGACATTTTACATTTTTTGGCTTCCTTGTGTATCTAATAATTACTCCTAACAGTTTGTTAACGGTATAAAAGCGGTAATTAGCCATAATATCAATTTAAATTATAGCCCCGATCGTTTAAAAACTCGTTAATTAGATAGCGTGTCACGTGGTACAGTGACGTCACATGCGACCTTCTTCGAACAGCTGATTGTAAACAAATTGTAGGATTAGCATTATCTTCTTTAAATTTTGACATTCATTCACCATGTAAGTTGTTTTTTTACATGCTGACTAAATTAAAAGAATCTTATTATTCAGCCGTACATGTTTGAGCCACTAGTACGGATAAAAAACGATGATATTGCCGGAAAAGCGACGATGAAGTCGGCAATGACGATCAAATTGATCGACGTGTAAACATTGTAAACACAACTTAGTAAGGATTGTAGCTCAAATAAATCTGTTAAAGGTGTTTATTTATTAAAATCTACAACAGTCTTTGTTTTTGGCGTTCCTAACGACTCAGAATGTTCATTATTTTAAAACTTTGATGCACAAGAAGTTTGTTTCATCGGCAGTAACTGATCACAACTTTCTAAGGTTGTTTACTCTATATATATTACACTGGATTATAAAAGCAGGCAAGAACGTTTTCCTTAATTATTGTTTATTTCTGTAAGATCCCATCTCCGTATTTTTTTTTATCCATTTACGTATAAATGTATATCAACAAACTTTGTCTATTTCTCGCGTAAACAATCAATATCGACAACTTGATCCATGACTTCTCCCACAAAAAATAAAACTCACAGAAATCTCACATACCGTACTAAAATTATGATTTCTGCAAAGATGAGCTACATGTATGAATGAAGAAATCATGTATACAAAACCGATGCATACATGAACGTATAGTTTAACAATAAGAAAAAGAAAACAGCTAATGAAGCGAGGCGGTATCCAAAATGGCGTCCCCTCTCGTTATTTTTCTCCGATGAACTTGCGTTTTGTACACAGGCCCCTCTGCATAAACTTCTATTTTTTTCTTTTTGAGAAATGAAAACGATTTATTTATGAAACTATAATTACAAAAATGTACCATATAATTAATAATATATGAATTGAATGTTTATTTATAAATCCTCTCGTCGACAGATAGACCCCTATTTGTCACAAGATTTCCGCATACTTTCGTAAGGGAAACTTAAAAAAAACAACAGTCCAAATCCCCATTTTCGGTGGCTTAATCACCCGCAGGAGGCACAGAACACCATCATGTCCCATTATCGGCAATTTAATAGGTGATAATTAGTTTAATTGTCGTTTAAATCTAATCCAATTACAAAGATGACTAACAGCACCTTCTCGCTCGAGGTCGCATATGACGTCACACATCATGGCGGGTAGATCGAGAGAGAATATATGCATATCGCGACATTTGAATTTCATCGCTATCAAACTCACGAATTAGGCAGAATATTTTATGAAAACTTTGATAAACTTGATTTTTAATGAGTATAGAATGATTTTATTTAAAAAATTCCGAAAATTGAAAAACATGCGATATGTCCTTTAATGATTGAGCCCATTTAGTGCCGAGTATAGGACTACCTTAATATCATCAAGATTTGCCCTATTGTTATAATTGAACATTAATGCATGTTTTTACATGTAACAATACGGAGAAAATTGGGGTTAACAGCCGGTTTGTCAATTTTCACAAAGAGCTACGGGTCAGTTTCTATCTTTACTAAGCATTTTAACAAAATCTTTAGCACCTTTCCCTGTTTAAAGTAGATCCAGTGTTCTGTGACGTCACACTTTTTTGTAAAGCTTTGAATTCTTTAAAAATTGTGCAAGATAGTTTTATTCATTTTATGTGAATATAATCACATGGATGTAATTAGAATTATTGGTAGGTTAAAGATATTTTCGCACTTAATTTTATACTAAATTTCCAAATTTTTATATATTTTATCTATGCAAAGGGGAAATAACTCTTTTTCTGACTTTTCTCTCAGTTGTATGTTTAAATGCTATAGTTTTTCTTATTTCAACGATTAATTTTAAAATATTTTTGTAATTTTAGTTTTCTGATAAAGTTGACATTAAAATTAAACAAGAAAAACAAATTTCTGCCTACAAGATTTTACTTTTAACAGAAAAAAAATACATTTTTCTAATGCTAAAATATGCTTTAGTTTATGTTTATCTGGCATCTCAAAAAGTGTGATGACATGTATATTTTTTCTAACAATTGATGACATTTAAGTCTATTAAGTTGAAATCAGTTCGGTTTTTCAACTTTCCTCAGAGAATTTTACGAGTATGGAGCTACCTTAATATTCCAAATTATTATTTTATATTTTGAAATTCACTCGAATCAATTATTTTTTTTTATTGTAATAAATGCTTTACTGATTCCCTTTCCTAGAACACAAGGATGTTTAATCCCTAGAACGATTCAAAAATCGCGTTTACATATTTGTAGCGAGCGCAGCTCGCCTGGGCGAAGCGAGCTCTACCGACAAGGCGTTTGTGAATAGAAATGTCGGACTAGTTGCACATTCATTCAACAGATTTTTTGGCGTTAGTAAATCGGACAAGTAATGCATAGTCCCTGTAATCATGGTAATTTTAATCACTTCACACTCTTGCAAGAATCAGCAAGACAATATAAAAACAATAACGATGTATACGACATACAGTCAATGCTACCACTAAAGTTCACCTCAGTACATTGTCAATCAAAAATAATGGAGTGACGTCACAAATGTTTATATATTGATCCGATGATTTTTGTTCGGCGTCAGTAAATCTTGACCCACAATTCATAGTATAAATGGTTTTCAACCTCACCTTCTCGCGAGAATCAAAGTAAAACTTTTAAGAAGCATATAAGATGTGTAATATTAAGAACATTATGCTTTTTAAGTAAATTAAACAGTATACTTCGCGTATTTTTATTTCTCAGGGGAGTTTTAAAAAGTCAGACAACACTTAACCAACGTGAGCTTTGACGTCACAATAAGTACTGATAAGGGAACATTTCTCTTACTGAAGTTATTGTAAATCTGCTGAAATTACCAAAATCCTCTCAATATTTTGCAAAGGCTAAGCTAAAGAACATCTGAAGAATTTCCGGTGTCCTTCAGACACAGGAAAAAGTTCTAACTTGCACTCATTTGGATGAATGCTCACTTTTATTTTATTCACTATAATTACGGTAATTTCCTGGAACGTACACGTGGCATCGCCTTTTTTTAAAAGGGAAGGGTGGGTGGATGGCAGCCTCATCCAAAAAATCTTTACAAGCAAAAAGAAACAAAAAATCATGAAAATTCTAATCCTTCGGCTCTTCAGCAGTTTAATGGGTTTTTTTTTAATTTTTACTTCGGAATCCATTCATTACATGCGGGGGGGGGGGGGGGGGGGGGCAACTCAATGTTCTTTTTATATGATAAGCAAATATTTTTTAGCGAAAATAAAAAAAAAATATATTTTTTTTTTAAATGGAGGGGGGAAATCCATGTTAAGTCGATTTTCTATGTGTGAATTGAAAAAGAAAAATTTATCATCTTTTTAACAAAGGGGGGGGGGGGGCTCTGTGATGAGTCAATTTGTATACGTAAGTTTAAGATAAAATGTCTACTGCAAAAAAGGGGATAAACTGACTTTACAATCACTTTAAAAGAAGAGATACAGTGCAATGAACTTAAATATTAAAATCTTTCTTATTCAACAACATTGTATCTGATATTTAACTATTGTTCTACTTATAAATAAATAAATTATAACAAATCTTATAAACCATACATAATGAAAAAATAGGTATGTTTGATTATTCTTTTTTTATTTATTTTTTTTATTTTATTTTATTTTTTTTTTGCATTTAAATTCATTTACGTTGTTAATTAAATTTTTATTGATTTATTATAATTTATTGTTTGATCACATGCTGTGCTCGCCCCAACGGTGGCACCGTCAAACATATTATTCACATATAATCATTGCTAGGAGGTATATAAATGTTTTATACTCAGGTGTTTAACTAGTCATGAGTATACTACATTATCAACAGTCATTTTGGGTAGTCTTTATCACTTTTATCATGTTGGGTCAAAAAATCTTAACGTTTTTATAATTGACTGCCGTCATGAGAAAAGGGCCCTAACGGTCAAAATTTCACAAACTCACTTTTTTCTGATTAGTCAACTATTTCTGAATACAAATATACAAAGATATCCAAGATCTTGTGTATTTTAAGCAAATTATGACAATTTTAGTAAGAGATGTTAACACGACTGCTCAAACGTCAATAATTTTTTTTTTTGCATTAATTTTTTTCTTCTATTCTTTCTTTCGTCGTCTTTAATTTTTTTAAATAGAATTAATTGATAATTTTCTACAATTCTAGATTTCTTACAATTTTAACAAAAGAGATCAAAACATTTTGAATATCCAGATATAGTTAAATTTTTGCACACTTCTGATGACTCCATAGGCAATACCCCCCCCCCCCCCCTCCTTCCGAACATAAGATAGAGAGATAGATATATGTAAATGATATTTAAGGAATACAAATATCAAAGTTCTCCCCAACCTTTAAAGGCATCAAAGTTATTAAAGCTGCTGAGAAGCAAATAAGCAAACATGTAACAATCATTAAGACGAATTTATTTTCAAAAAGACAAATAGTTATTCTTTTTAATTAACCTTTTGCACGGAAATTTTATCGCATATTTACTGATATTACTTTTTAAGTATTTTCATAGTTCTGAAGCAAGCTTAAAGGGACATGGTCACGATTTTGGTCAAAATTCATTTTTCCGATTATAATGTTTACAATGCTTTAGTAAGACATTTTTAATATGCGACCAAAATTTGAGTGTCATTCATTGAGTTATATATGAGTCACAGAGCAAGCTTAAAGGGACATGGTCACGATTTTGGTCAAAATTCATTTTTCTGATTTTAATGTTTACAATGCCTTAGTAAGACATTTTTAATATGCGACCAAAATTTGAGTGTCATTCATTGAGTTATATATGAGTCACAGAGCTCACAATTCCTTACCATGTAAACAATGCTTTTGTTTACATTTTGAATGTTGAAGTGAAAAATCTAATTTAAGACCTTAATTGAATGAGTTAAACTTTATGAACTGTTTATTTATTCTTAAGATTAATAAGAAAATAGACAAATCAGCTTGAAAACTTTTTTACTGGTACATGTATATTGAACCTGTGTAAACAGGGCACAAGCCTTGTTTACATAACAAAGAATTGTGAGCTCTGTATCTTGCTTATAAACTAATGACTGACTATCAAAATTCAATGATCATTAGAAATGCATATCTAAAGCATTGTAAATAGGGTGATTTCACCATGCATCGGACACCTTTGGATTTTTCCCTTTGTTCACGCATTAAATATCGTCCAAATATAAATAAAACTTGTTTTAAAAGGTACAGGTTTTCCCCTTGCTTAATTATTGGAGAAAAAATTGTGAAATTGTTAAAAATGTAGAAAATAAAGCAAATTAATGAAGTGTTGAACTATTTCACCATGGATCGGACAATATTTACCAAGCATCGGACAGCTATAGCAGTGCAGTAGAGATTAAAAATAACAACATTTTCTGGTTTTAATGCAAAAATACAAAGGTTCGGAAATATTTATTTATTCAATTGCTATTCATATTTCTTTTAATGTAAATCCTCAAATATACATATAGGAATTAAGACTAGTGCTTCTGTTTAAAGGAATATTTAACATAAGGGGTTCTTTATCGTGCCAGCTCCTACAGGAACTTTGGACTAAAAATGGTGTGTCCGTAAAACTCGATTTTTAAGTGGTTTGAGGAAAATGTTTGTATCAATTATTTTTTAAATTTTTATTTTACTTCACATTTAAAGTATATCACAAGGAATGGGCACATAATCTCCATATTATTAGAAGAAATCATGCAGTGAAAACTGTCCGATGCATGGTTAATTTGTGTCCGATCCATGGTGAAATGAACATATGGTGCAATAATGACCTTGACATTAATTGTTCGAATTTCTTGGACTTATTTTAATCAAATTTTGTTTCAAAACTTACTTCTTTCTAATTATTTTACGCAGAGAGTGCATTTTCACTAATTTACAATCAAACGCACAACATTCAAATCATGCTTTAGTGTAATATCTTCGTAACTAAATTTTCAATAATGGCGTATTTGATGTCATTTTACGATGTCTATATTGCTATTTCTTTGACAATGTGACTGTCAAATTCTTAATAATGATAAAGTTCATTTGTTCTAATTCAGGAATATACGAAACAACACATGAACGCATGCACATTTATTTGTATATTTATAAACAAAGTTGTCCGATCCAAGGTATGTGTCCGATGCATGGTTAAATCACCCTAATAAAAACTGAAAAATGAAATTTGACCAAAATCGTGACCATGCCCCTTTAAGTCTAAAACCAAACTCGGATGTTATGGTGTTAAATTATTGTCATGATTTCTCTTTTCTTTGATACATGTACGTTATCAACACTGAATTCTTAAAAAAAATACCGATGGAAAAAAAATCGGCTTTGACTGTCTCACTGAAAAATAATTAAAACTACAAGAATGTGGACCGTTGATTTGAGAGAAAAGATTTTTTTAAAAATGGCATCTTATATTTATAGATTAAAATTTACATTCATTAAGTATTATTCCCTCTATTTCTTACGAAAATAGATTGTAATTCACAGCTGTATAGAAAGAGACAGGACTGAATTCAACTCAGTTCAGTTCTAACTATGCAGTTTAGCGATCGGTCAAAATCTTCAGCAACCTAAGAAAAAATCACGGATTGCACGATCTATATAATCATGATGATGCCAAACTCAAATTCCCATATAAGACGCTTTGGCTGTACAGCTGTTATATACCATTCTGGTGTACATTAACAATAATTTAATGATCTTTACTAACTTTTCACCATCAATTCAATTCATTAATTTATGTAAGATGTATATATAAACAGTAAAACGCTTTCTTCTTTGATACATGCAGGCTATAAAGATAGCCACAGTACAGAACACGGGTTAAGTTTATTTTTTGCGCATAAGTGATCACTACTTTTTGTTTATGTTTATTGTTTAAATATACTCGTACACGCCTAATTAAGTGTATCAATTACGACAGACCACAGGGGCCAAGCCATTGATTTGAATGTAACCATAAATCTTTATTTATGGTTACATTGAAATTAATGTTAAAACGGACTTGGCCTCTGTGCGACAGACCAACAAAATAGAAAAGCCTTCGTGCTGAATCTACACTTCTATTCATTTCTTATGCAAGTTAACCCATACCGTTGTATTTTTGTGATGCAATTTTTATAAACCATAATCGTTGAAATAATTCATTATATATAAGCATTATTCACTTTTTTTTCAAAATGCAAGATTGCAAGTAAATTTCAATAGGACATGTACATTAATTATGTCCATTTTTTTGCTCTAATTAGAAGTGCAGTGCCGATAGACATAGCTTATACTCAGTGAAAAGTAACATTTCTTATTATCGATGTTACACGATGAATGGATGAATGAATACATCTTTCTCTCTTTCTCTAATTGAATACAAATATCGGCCAAGTGATTATCAATTTAAACAAAATGACAAATTAAATGATAGTCGTTTATTGAGTGCATAAAGTTGCATACGGTAAGTTTTAAGAAATATCGCGATTCTCGGATTTTTTTTTATTGCTGTACATTGTATGATGTAACAAACACACATAAACATTGACTTCAGTATAAACGAAATTTGTTTCTTATATAAAAAAGAAAAGAGGAAAAACTATCATCTATGAAGGTATATTGTACGGCCATGCATGTTATTAATTGAAAATGCCGCAGATATAGTGTTTATATTTATCGATAAACGTGAATTGATTTATAAAACGGCAATTTCATCGACTTGTTATCAAACGTATAGTAGTATAATGGTTGCGTTTACACACCTGTTTAATTTAAGGAATTTTAAACCATGTACGGAGATGAATATAATCATATAAAATGCTATGAATCCATTAAATTGTGATGAGTTTCAGGCATGTTCTGACTGATTTTTTTTTAATGTAAGTTGGCTCATAAAGTACACACAACATGTGGATTTGGGTTGTTAAATTGCACAAGAAAGCAAAATATGTTGCGCACAAGTAATAAACAAGTTTTTCATTCGGACAGGTATATACACTTTTATGTTGTTTCATTAAAGATACTTTAATGTCACTAAGAATCAGATTTGTCCATGAAATCAAATGCAATATATCAAAGTAGGTTTTTACGCTGTCAAAATATTTCTCAAACTCTTCTAATCCATCAGTTAAGGTATACGTTTACTCAGAATGAAAAAAAATTCCACTGATGATAATGAAAAACCATGTATTGTGTGTTAAAGACCTATCATGGTATTGCTAGTTTTCACTTTCAAAAAGGAAGGTCAACATTTTTTGAAAATTTAAGAAAAGTCCCTAAAAATTTTACACTATGATTGAATTTTCTTAATTGTGAAAACAATACAAATTGCTAAACTCTTTTAAAAATGAAAAACAGTTTATGAATGGCAGTGACACTAAACAGACACAAAGCATTAAGTTTTCATTCATAATTTTTATGAATATTCCAGTCCGAATTTCCTCTATCATTTTTCAAATTCCTATCCTTTTTTTATTCAATTTTACAAAAAACTGAATGATGATAATACTAAAACATTTATAGAATTACGCGGGCATGTTAAGGCTTCCCGATGGATTTTGCAGCGATGTGTAGAAAGTCACTTGTCTGTACTTCTGTTGTGATTACGTAATATTGGTTACGTAATGTAACGTAAATAAAAATATCCAGTTTTAAAATTTAGAATTTATTAAAGTTCAAAATCACTCAATTAAAGAAACATCATTTTAAAAAGAAATCCAAAGTGAGAGTGTAAAATAATTATCAATCCCGCATGTCTCATCTTTGACAACTCCTCCCCTTGTTCTATAAAGGACCAATGAAATAACTCCAAGATGGAACCAAAATTTGGGGAACGCTCAAAGACATAAATTCTCAAAACAGGATACAGGAGGGAATTACTATAATAAATTCAAAGACACGCCAGTCTAAGATCTGACCATCAATCAGATAAACGAAAATCCAAAAGTGCAGTAAACAGGGGATCACTGTGAGAAATGGATAAGGGAGAGGAGGGAGATGTCAACATGAGAGATCACAAACAGATGCGGCAATGTATTTCTAAAATGATCAAACAAATTAAATTTCAAACATAAAAAACCACTCGTTTTACAAAAGGAAATTAATTCAATATGAATGAAATATATAATAAAGTTGTCTTTATCAATAAAATATACGTATGTATATAACATCCGCCCCGAAAAAAAAAATTGACATTCAATTTTAGATATAAAAAAAATTGATAAAGACAATAAAATCATACTGCACAAACATAAAAAAAATAAACATTACTCACCATTTAAAAACACAAAACTCAAGTCATGCAAGTAAACATTAAACACAACTGAAAAGATAATGATCATGTCACCCGAAAATTATTTTTATCACTTTCACACTGTACATGATTTGGCCAGTACATGTACTCAAACATACTCCTTACACTGCAATGTCATGGTCATTATCCTAACTTTTAAACTTTTTTTCTTTACTTTTTTATTCTTTGCACACAAAAACTACTGAAAAGTTTAACAACTAAATTATATCAATCTTGTCTTGAAAATATTTCGGTCACCATAGAAATGCATAAAATATAACCCTGTCGGAATAACACATCCTTGGTTAGAAACAGCAATAACTATGTCAATTATTCAAGATATCTCAAATACTATAGAATTGCATAAATTATAACCCTGTCGGAATAACACATCCTTGGTTAGAGAGAGCAATATCTATATAAACCACAACAAAAAGTTGCATATATTTTTATATGACATAAACAAAATGAACTCTCAATATATCTCGACTTGTATCATAATTGTTAAACCTTGTCGATGCATCCATCTAAGTTAACACAATACAGACAAGAAACATTTCTATTCTAAACAATTCATTTACATTTCAAAAGTTGTACATGTAATCCTTTTGGAATAAAACATCCGTGATTACATACAATGACAAAATTTGTAAACAGTTATCTTTATAAATTACTACAGGTCAAACATACTCTGCAGTAAAATGAAAATACACACAACTAAATATAGCACACTGTCAATAAATATATCAACAGAATGCATAAGAAAATTACAGATTAGGTGGCGGTCTTATTTCAATTGCGCGTCTGGCTTTGTTGTTAAGTGCAGACCACGAAATCCAAACTTTGGTAAAATTTTGAAGAAATTAAATTGATTGTACCATACGAATCCAAAAGTGCAGACATTGATAACCAAAACGTACATGTAAATACACAAATTTTCCTTACTGAAAAATGTCACACTTATCGGCACCATTTAATACATCATTCTTGGAGCCTAAGACAGATACCGCATTTATACCGGGCGCTGTGCGGTTTTTTGGTTCGGAATTACGGACTGTTTTCTTTGTAGCGAACATACGACATTCCGCGGCGGTATGTCCGGTCTGGAAACATATCTTGCACTTTGCTTGAGACTTTGGGGAACCGTGCCCGGTCCAATTACAGCTTCGTTTCAAGTGTCCTGGTCCCCTACACGCGTGGCAGGTAGACAAATCCCGGTCACGTCCAGTCCGCGGTCTAGAAGTTGGTGCCTCTAGTTTTTCTAGACGGTGACTGATGTCGCGCAACATGCTAAAGAGGTGATATTATGGCCTTGGTTAGTGTTCGAATTTGCTGGCTGTACGGCTGCGACCATTGGTGCTGTGGCGGAAAGGGATCTATATCCATAGGCCTCGCCTAACTTTGCTTGTTGCAAAGCATCCTTGAAAGATTTAACGGACGCTAAAATCACTGTTTTGTCCTCGTACAGGGCGTTAACATTGTTTTGTTTTGGTTTTTTAACTCAATAAATACACAAAAATAGTCCAAAAGAAGCACAATACGAATTTAGATTCTCCACCATGTTGTGATTACGTAATATTGGTTACGTAATGTAACGTAAATAAAAATATCCAGTTTTAAAATTTAGAATTTATTAAAGTTCAAAATCACTCAATTAAAGAAACATCATTTTAAAAAGAAATCCAAAGTGAGAGTGTAAAATAATTATCAATCCCGCATGTCTCATCTTTGACAACTCCTCCCCTTGTTCTATAAAGGACCAATGAAATAACTCCAAGATGGAACCAAAATTTGGGGAACGCTCAAAGACATAAATTCTCAAAACAGGATACAGGAGGGAATTACTATAATAAATTCAAAGACACGCCAGTCTAAGATCTGACCATCAATCAGATAAACGAAAATCCAAAAGTGCAGTAAACAGGGGATCACTGTGAGAAATGGATAAGGGAGAGGAGGGAGATGTCAACATGAGAGATCACAAACAGATGCGGCAATGTATTTCTAAAATGATCAAACAAATTAAATTTCAAACATAAAAAACCACTCGTTTTACAAAAGGAAATTAATTCAATATGAATGAAATATATAATAAAGTTGTCTTTATCAATAAAATATACGCATGTATATAACACTTCATACGATATGACGTCATAATTTACTTTGACGTCACTATCTGCATTCCCGTCGATAGTTCTCAGGGAATGTATCTTAACGTTAAAAGTGAATTATATCAAACCACTTCAAAACCGCATGTTTCCTTTACATAGATGCTGCCGTTAATGCTAGACGTACAGAATTCATTCATATTAAAAACCAGTATCAAATAATCGGCAGTTTTAAAGCTTCGTTTTAAGTAAATGACTATTTATAAACTGGTGCTCTGGAGACTCTCCCTGCTACCTTAAAACAACTGAATGAAGTAATTTTAATGCATGTAAAACCAGCTCGGCGCAGGTGAAAGATCAACACAATTTTAGAATATTTTACGTAAAATTGGTAGAGAATATATGTACTAATGTGAACCGTGCTTGGGAAACCTACGGATTTACCCCCATTTTTTGTAAATCGCTTTTGATTAGTAAAAATGTGCATTCTCAGCACAGTCAAATCCAGATATAATGAATTAATAATTAAACTTTACATAAAGTTCGTCAGAAAATATATTATAAACAAATTACTTGGGATTATTTCCCAACAGTCTCAAAAACGAAAGAAAGTATTAATCGAGTCGATGATTTTGAATGTTTAAAAGTTATAAATAACCTGTATGAGCTGCGTGCACATGCAGTTTAAAAAAAACAAAGGGCATGTACATAAGCCAGTTTTAATGTCGAAAATCTTCATTATATTGCTGATACCAATTGTTTTCATTTTGGTTTGTAGTTTATAGCATGTGTATTACTTTTAGTGCTCTCCATGCTTACAAGTTTTGTTAGGGTAATAAGCCCTTTTTTAATAAGCCCCAATTTCGTACTAAACTTAAAATATGCCACGGTTTTTTCTCTCGAAATTTTAGGGTATTGCATTAAAATCATAATTGTCAAATGAGGACAGTTCAGGCTTCAAAACAAATCACTTAAAAAAGGACACTAGACTAAAATCTACTATTGTTTTATTATAACATGCATTAAATATATCATCATCTGTTATAGCATAACTAAAATATTCAAATTATGTCAAAACATTATTAATATGTTTTCAAACATATCATGTTCTCATACATGGAAACTGTCATAAATAACCTATTATCACCTTGATTTACTTTGACTTTCCTTAACTATTTTTATAATACATGTAAAAAAACAAAGACGTATTCTTATACACTAATAACATTTATTCTTTTTGTTATTAGCGTCAGACAGAAGCTGTGTATCGATTGGAAATGGATGCTTTCTTGCTGAACCAACATGGTACTTTTAAACAATCATAAAATGAAACTTTAATGATATTTCAATTCTATTTATATTCTATACGAAACTTATATTAAACTTTCACAGGGTGTTGCAAGAGTGAATTTGAAAATGTTATTGTCCACGTAAAATTGATAGACTTTTTTAGTAATATAAGACTCTTTGTTAAAAGTTAGGATTTCACCTTTTTTTAACAGTACATATTCCTAATATTGTTTTCAAATGATAGAGAAATTAAAAATTAGAACAAAATCCAACATATAATTGTTTGATTAGTAGGACATGTCCTCTATAACAAATCTTTTTTTTTAAGCTCCTTTGAAAGAAGTACTTCATTTATCATAACAACTATTGTTATGTCAAAAAACACAATACAAACAGAAAACATGAACCATTCAAACAGTCCAACAAGACCCAGCCAAGTAGTACAACAACAAAGCACCACCAAGTTCAACAGTGCAGTAACTCTCTCAATTATACTTGTTGTAATTGGTTTGTCGTTGATTTGTTCATTGGCCATCGTCTTTTACCTTCGTAAGAAAAAGAAATGTAAGCTTTGCTTGGATTATTATAAAAGATTTTACATGTGAAGTTCCAATCAGACCCAACTTAACACCAGAGTAAACTAATTAATACCCTTGGTGTACTTTTGGGGTTCATTTGGGGTTACTTTGGGTTTACTTGGAAATTGCTTTTGAGGTCAACTGTACTACTGCCCCTTGTTTATTCCTAATACAGGCACGTAACATCGTTTTTGAAAGTGGGGGGCCAGACTCATCCAAAAAATCTTGACAAGCAACGACAAAAAAGAAAGAAAAAAAAAAGGTTATTTTACAAAATTCTGAAAATCCTAATCGGGGGGGGGGGGGGGGGGGGGGGGGGGGTATACCTTTGACTTAAATTTCACTGGTTATTTCCTTATTTTTCAATTCAATTTTTTTTACATGTCCCATAAAAGTGGGAAGAGGGGCCTACTCCATGTTACATCGATTTTTCGTGCGTAAATTTAAGAAGACCCCTTGCCTCCCCCCAACCGATGCTACGTGCCTGTACTACACATGTAGTGTTTGCTTTCAGGGGTATACTTCCGACCGGGTTTACTCTCTGTGTCCCTGCGTCTGAGTTGACTTTGGGTTTATTCTGGGTCCACTCTAGAAACCCGGAGTAAACCCAGGGTTTAGTTGGGGTTTACTTTCCGTAAAGTTGGGTCTGCACTGGCGTCGGAAGCAGGGGGGGGGGAGAGAGAGTAGGGATTATACCTATATACCTTTAGTTCCAAAAAATTCCTTCCTACCAAAAAAAAAAAGTTTTCCTTATTTATGAAATTCCTAATCCGTTAGGGGGGATGTTATATGTGTTTAATGGTTAGGTCTAACTTTGCCAAAAAAAAGTGTAGGGGCCCCACTAGCCCCCCCCCCCCCCCCCCCTTGTTCCGACGACTATGGTCTGATCGGTACCGTACAATGCAAAAAGTTCATGTTAGTGAGTTTTAATTAATTGCACATAAAGGTATCAAAACTATATGCTTAGCGATAATTTAATTAAAAGCTAAAAGTAATCATCACTAAGATTGCAAATATCAAGATTTAATAACACAAGCCTTTTAAATTCTGTACCAAATTAAAAAACAGTTTTTACAGTGTCTTTTTAGTTGATGATGCAAAAAAAATTAGAATGAATCAAAATGTTCAGTATTTCTAAAAAAAAACTCAATGTTTTTGTAAACAAACATTATTTAGGTAATCCTACATGTCTACCATTTGTTGGCAAGCCAGTCGAAGGGTGTGGTTATAAAGAACTGTCAATGCCATACACCAATCAATTATAAATGAATAAGGTTTGTATTCATTGTCGGTATACGATGTGAACAAAAGACTCAAGATTCGACTACTTTCTGTGCTTTGATTTGTTTTCAATTACTGATTGTTTTATGTGTTTATTCAAGTTAGTTTACTTTTTATTGTAGCATACCAACCATGACATGTCAAATTAGAAAGTAATAACTTAATACGGGGTGTTGCTAAAACGCAAAACGGAACGGAAAGCGGAACGGAACGGAAAACGGAACATATCATATCCCATTTATAGCTTTAAAAGGGTATAGACTGGCCAAAAACGATTTATTAGTTATTCATATCTAATGAATGATTATCAACATGTGGCTGTCTTATTGATATTCTAATGAATGTCTATCAAATAAAGCATTGTATTCAATTGGCTTTAATTGAGTAAGAAATGGAAAAAAATCAAATGTATACGAATTGTGAAATGTTAACATGATTAAACGAGTAAATTAGCTATCACTTTTTACTTATATTTCTTATATAGTTTCGCTGACATATCAGCGTAACGTGCGCAGTTAGTTAAAGCGTTTCATGTGTTTTATGTGTATTTTCATAAATGTTTCAAATATGATGTATATCTTCGTTACATCAACATTGAATTTTCAGTGTTCTATACGATCTTAAATCATACAGACGAGACAGTATCAAAAACCGTACGACTGACGACATTCAAAAATAAAATACATCACCTGGTACTTAGTAAAACTAGTATTTTTAGCAATGCAATTTTGTTTACGTTAACTTTGCATTATTGTCAGTTCATTCCTGCAGCTATATCATACATGTGTTCCGAATGGAGAGCTCTAGACGTTGCCAAGTTTGATTTTCCGATTATACATTGGGACTATAGTCTGTCGAACCAAAATATTCATGCAGTACATTTGGACGATTTAAACGATACAATTGAAATAGATGAAACGGGAAATATCCCAGTAAACTTCATTAACATACCATTTATAATGGGAAATGTTTACTTCTTTTCTCCATTTGGAAGTCACTCAGAAGACCTTGCACAATTTTTCAACGTTATCATACGGGTCTGTTGAAATGGAAAATCGCGCTGACTTCTTTATTTTTAGCCGTGTATTGAAACCAGCTGATGAGCTAGAGAGGAAGTTTTAAATAGGGAATAATGAGAATTGTTCATGCTTCTCAAAGAAAATCGCTTGAACCCTGAGATAAATATTATTACTTATTAGGTTTTTTACTGACTGTGTACAGAAATGTGTGGGGTCGGTAAAGTCCATAGAAGGCTCGGCTCCGCCTCGCCTTCTATGGACTTTACCGATCCCACAAATTTCTTTACACAGTCAGCAACAAACCTAATAAGTGTTTTGTTTTGTCGAGGACCTAAAGTTTGATATGTAAACAAACAAAAGATAATACATAATATTAAAATTCAGAGCTTAATTCTCTAATTTTTTACCTTTCTCGTCAGTCGTCTGTGCAAACCTGGATGCCATATTGTAGGATCATAATACTACGTCACGGGCAAAGGGGGGTCACTCTAAATATTTTGGGGCTTAAAAATCAAAGGTATGGTTGTGTAAAAAAAATCAGCTTAAATAACGTTAGGTCCGCCATGTTGCCGTATAAATTTTGACGCTCGCCGTATAAAGAAATTTATAAGGCAATCACGTGACGCTATTCATCAAATGACGTCGAGACATTCCAGTCCGAGGCAAAACAAATATATATCGTTATTCAGAAAAATGTAAATGGAGGATATTTTGGGACAGAATATAGTGGTCAATGCATGTACTGTTAATTTTGAGGAAATAATCACTGTTGAATAAATAATCTAATATTGCTAATCTTTCAAAAGAAAATTAAGAATTAAATAAAGTGTATCGTTTTTAGCATGATTGACAAATCTATTAAGTAAATAACATTAGATAAGATTTTCCGTTCCGTTCCGTTTTCCGTTCCGCGTTTTAGCAACACCCCTTAATACGACATTAATTACATCATTTCTGCGCTTAACGAAGGAGTCTTTACTGGTTTTTGAGTTGTCAAACGTAAATTTGATTTATTGTTCCATGTATGAATTGACAAACGAATGTATGAATAAAGATGCTGCAAAAAGATGGGTTATTGATGAAAAGGTCACTTACCACAATGTTGTAGATAGTAAAATATCTCTTATCAATAGTCTGGAGGATAGACTTAAATGTTGCACAACTGAACATGTATCATTAGATTATATAAGTAATATTGTAGAAGAAACTGGTAATATACTTGTTCAAAGTGCAAAAGAAGATTTTGGTACACAAAAACTGTATTCATGCGATAAAAATCCGAAGGCTTTTAAGAAATCATGGTTTACAAGAGAATGCAAATCTGCAAGACAAAATTTTAGAAAAGCAAAAAGATTAAATAAACAAGAGGCCCATGGGCCACATCGCTCACCTGAGGAACAATAGGTATGATAAAGTCAGCTTAATGGAGTCATAATTAAAACAATCTGGACAATGTACAATAATACATGTAGATCCTGTATAAATAAAATCCATTTTCCCCCCTTGGAACTGGGATAGCCCCGATTACTGCCAATATTTACAAGAGCAGACTTTAAATTAGAACTGTCCTAATGGGACTAATACCCCCGCTAGGCTAATTTCAAATGGGACAAATAATTGAATTGAATAATAAAGGTTTGGAACACATACAAAAAAAAATTCTAGAATTGTAAAAAAAAAAAAAAAAAATTAGTTAACAAAGTAAAATTGAAATCAAAATTGTCAGAATTTCACTGTAAAACCATATCTATAACAGTAATACATTTACAAATGTATGTATTTGATGATATATTTTTTTAATTTAATTGATTTAAAGAAAAACCAACAAAATGACAATAACCCCTCCCTTTGCAGTGAATAGAAATACTGGTAGCCAAGCAATGCTCTTCTGTTGATAAAACTTTCAATATCTTTCTAATAAGAGTCTTGACAGATGCAATTAGTTGTTTCAAATTTTCCTCACTTTCTCCTATGGCACAATGGAACTCCATATCAGAAAATTGATCCCATAGGACTATGATTTTCTTTGATGAACTTGTTAAATTTAATAAACTCCCAAACATTACCATAATTACCATACTATGTAAAAATATGTAAAAAAGAAAATTTAATATTACAAACAATTTTTACAGATTATCAATTTCCCCTAAACACATGCTCCATCTGAACCATGGCTCAGATAATGGCTCCCTTGGGACAAATGAATTCAGCCACACTTGTCTTTGATGTTCTTATTAGCTCCTAAGAATTTATCATTGACAAACAAAAACTTTGCATTGTCAGTTGATAGAATACTTATAAAAAATATTTTTTTTTATCAATTAAGACATAAAGACAAAAAACTCCATCTGGATGTATTTATATAAATATATTTTAGAGTGTTTTCTATTAATTAATTAATAAAATATGTAAGGATTACCTCCCTTGCTTTTCAACATTAGTGTACAATATATAGAATAAGGAATTGAAAACTGTCATAAAATCATTAAATTTTGTCTGATCTTAAAAAAAATTGCAGGTGCACATCTTCAGATGGTGTTCAACATATGTACAAATTTTCAAACTGTTCCATGCAGTAATAAAAAATTCTATAGGGGGGACAAAGTTGCGTCTACAGACAGACGGACAGACGGACGGACAGACAGACGGACAGGGTGAAACCAATATACCCCCCTAAACTTCGTTTGCGGGGGTATAATTACCGCTCCTGCAAATGTATAGGGACTCAACGTTACGCAGGCAGGGATGTCCGCACACCTACGCAACTCAACAGGTACCAACGTTAACGCAAGCAGGGATGACCACACACTTGCGCCAACAGCTCAACATAACACAAGCAAGTATGACCGCACACTTGTATTTATGCGATACAGGGCAGGAAAGAGCGCACACTCTTTGTCATAGGTTAGAAAACACGAAGATTAGATAGAGCAGGGGTGTCCACACACTCAATCTATCTATCTGTAACTGTTCAAGTTTAACCCTAAACAGTCGAACATTGTAAAGCAAGAGACACTGTCCCTATATATGTGCCGGCCTAAAATAATTCATAGTATCTAAAAATTGGAAATAAAAAATAAACTAACTAATCCGGCCTAACCCAAAACTACTTATGCAGAACAACTTATATACATTGAATATTTATTATTGTATAAAAATAATCATCACAATAATTGGTTAACAGTGGATGCATTAATTAAAATAATCAAGAATCAATAAATCAAGGGCAATAACTCAATACAGTAATACAAAAAGATTTTAATGAAAAAATAGCTGCCTGCCTCAATTTTATAGTGATATCACATGTTGAGTATTGCAGTTTTCAAAAAGATCCTTTTCAATTGTTTATATATGGGATATTTAGCTGCATCAAACTCTGAACCTTCTTGTGAGGCCGAAGAATTGTCCTGGAGCCAAAGTCTTAACAATTATAAAGAATCATCTTGCTGATCCGTTTCTAAGAAGATTTTTAAAGATTTGCTCTAGATATTCCTATGTAAAACTTTAACACCCCCCCCCCCCCCCCAATGTGGCCTCACCCTACCCCCAGGGATCATGATTTTCACAACTTTCAATCTACACTACCTGAAGATAATTCCAAACAAGTTTCAGCTTTCCTGGCTTATTAGTTTCTGAGAAGAAGATTTTTAAATATTTACTCTATATATTCCTATGTAAAACTTCAACCCCCATTGTGGCCCCACCCTACCCCCGGGGGTCATGAATTTCACAACTTTGAATCTACACTGCCTGAGGATGCTTCCACACAAGTTTCAGCTTTCCTGGCTGTTTAGTTTCTGAGAAGAAGATTTTTTAAGATTTACTCTATATTTTCCTATGTAAAACTTCGACCCCCCATTGTGGCCCCACCCTACCCCCATGGGTCATGATTTTCACAACTTTGAATTTACACTATCTGAGGATGCTTCCACACAAGTTTCAGCTTTCCTGGCTGTTTAGTTTCTGAGAAGAAGATTTTTAAAGATTTACTCTATATATTCCTATGTAAAACTTCAACCCCCATTGTGGCCCCACCCTACCCCCGGGGGTCATGAATTTCACAACTTTAAATCTACACTACCAGAGGATGCTTCCACACAAGTTTCAGCTTTCCTGGCTGTTTAGTTTCTGAGAAGAAGATTTTTTAAGATTTACTCTATATATTCCTATGTAAAACTTCGACCCCCCATTGTGGCCCCATCCTACCCCCGGGGGTCATGAATTTCACAACTTTGAATCTACACTACCAGAGGATGCTTCCACACAAGTTTCAGCTTTCCTGGCTGTTTAGTTTCTGAGAAGAAGATTTTTTAAGATTTACTCTATATATTCCTATGTAAAACTTCGACCCCCCATTGTGGCCCCACCCTACCCCCGGGGGTCATGAATTTCACAACTTTGAATCTACACTACCTGAGGATGCTTCCACACAAGTTTCAGCTTTCCTGGCTTTCTGGTTCTTGAGAAGAAGATTTTTGAAAATTTCTCGAAATTTTTCATTAATTTCTAATTATCTCCCCTTGAAAACGGGTGTTGCCCTTAATTTTCACATCTTTGAATCCCCTTTGCCTAAGGATGATTTGTGCCAAGTTTGGTTGTAATTGGCCAAGTAGTTCTTGAGAAGATGTTGAAAATGTGAAAAGTTTATGGACAGACGGACAGACAGACGGACAGACGGACGACAGACAAAATGTGATCAGAATAGCTCACTTGAGCTTTCAGCTCAGGTGAGCTAAAAATATGGTGGGGAAATATTTAGAAATAATTTTTATGAAAAAGAAAGATTATACAAGAAGAAACTAAAATATGCAGAAGGTCACCATAGAACAATAATGGAAGATAGATTAAAGTATTTGCGAACAACAGACCCGAATGTTGACTTGAAGGATCTTTTTGATTTTTATAACAAATGCTGTAATACTGAAAATGATGGACTATGTGAACATGTATTATCTGAAGATGAACTGAAATTGATATCCGATGGGGAATTTACTAATAGTATTAATCAGCAAATTATAATTAAGTAATGAACGTATGAGACGTATTAAACACTGAAAAATAATAAGTCGTGTGGAATTGACAGGATTTTTAATGAATATATTAAAAATACATGTGACATTATGTTAAAATCTTTATGTGAAGTTATTTAACAAGATTTTTGAAACTGAAATTATACCTTCACAGTGGTTACATGGAAACATGATCCCAATTTATAAAAATAAAGGTAACAATACTGATCCATCAAAATATAGACCAATCACCCTTATAAGCTGTCTTGGGAAATTAATTACTTCTATCCTCAATAAAAGATTGACTGAGTATGCAAATAGAGTAAAACTTATTTAAGAAAATCAAGCTGGGTTTCGTAAAGATTACTCGACTATTTATAACATTTGTGTCGTTATATTCTTTGATAGAATTATCAAAGACATTTAAAATAAAATTGCTTTATGTTTTTATAGATTTTGAAAAGGCCTTTGATTCTGTTTGGCGTGTTGATATTTGAAACAAAATTTTGCTGAACAATATTGATGGCAAGTGTTTTAATGTTATTACAAATATGTATAAGGGAATTAAATATTGTGTTACTGCCAAGGGTTTAACCTCTGATATGTTTTCATGTACAGTGGGTGTTAGACAAGGTGAAAATATGTCACCTGTTTGGGGATTTTGATAATATAGCACTGGTTGAAAAGTTACATCTGAAATTTTGTAAACATATCTTAAACCTAAAGTCTTCAACACCAAATCATATGGTTTATGGGGAATTTGGACGATACCCACTAATAATTGATGTTAAAGTCCGCATGATAGCATTTTGGGATAAACTTGTCTTTTCACAAAATAATAGTTTCGTCAAAACTACAATATGCAATGGGTAAAATGAACAGACCCTGGTTTAAATCTATTGTTAAAATATTGAATGATTGTGGTCTATCTTTTATTTTGTAACAACAAAATGTAAATATCCAGTGGCTTAAGTAAACTGTTTTTCATATACTTCTAGACTAATTCAAGCAGTCATGGAATAGTGAAATGTATAATTCTTCAAAGGTATTAACTATAGAATTTTTAAAACCACATTATCTTTGGAAAATACTTATTAGATCTGCCTTCCAAATATCAGAAATCAGAAAGTCAGACCAGTATCATTCCCATTACCATTGATTGATGACATTCTTTATTTGCTCGGTAAGGCCAAGTACTTCACTGCACTAGATTTAAAGAGTGGATATTGGCAGGTAAAATTAGAAGATTCAAGTAAAGAATAAACAGCTTTTGCATGCCACAAGGGATTGTTTCAATTTAATAGGATGCGATTAGGATTAAGTAATGCCCCAGCAGTCTTCCAAGAGCTAACGAACATCGTTCTACAAGGACAAGAGGAGTTTGCTATCGCATACCTGGACGACATACTCAAATTCTCAGAAACACCGAAGGATCACCTTCATCGTATCCAGGATGTGTTTGATCGTCTTAGGACGCATGAACTAAAACTGAAGTTGAAGAAGTGTAGCTTCTTCAATGAGCAGACTGAATATCTTGGTTTTATTATCAATGAACATGGCGTGAAACCGGATCCGAAGAAAGTGGAAGCCATTAGAAAATTACCAGCCCCCAATACAGTTCGAGAAGTCCCTGGTTTTATAGGTATGTGCAGTTATTATAGGAGATTTATACCAAATTTCTCAAATATTGCGAAACCATTGATTGACTTAACCAGGAAATATGCCAGGGTTAAATGGATATCATGCTGTCAAGAAGCGTTTGACTTCCTACAAGAGAGCTTAATAGTAGTGCCTTTGTTAGTTCATCCAGATACCAATAAGCCATACATCATGTATACCGATGCCAGCGACAATTGTATAGGAGCTTGCCTCACCCAAAAAACCGACGAAGGAGAGCCGATAAGCCGATATACTATCTGTCCCACAAGCTGCGTAAAACGAAGGTGAAATGGTCAACCATAGAAAAAGAAGCATTTGAAATCCACTACGCCCTGCAGAAGCTGGACCATTACCTACGCAGTGCTGAATTTACTATACGGACAGATCACAAACCGCTCAAATATATTTTAGAATCCCCTATGCAAAATAAGAAGATTCAAGTATAGGCTTTGAGTATCGCTGGATATATCTGCAAGGTGGAGTACATAGAAGGAAGGTTAAATTGCTGTGCTGATCTTTTATCAAGGTTACCGTCCGCTATCCCTGAGGATGAAGAGGAAGAAAAATCTGAGTGTGATGAACTGGATGTTAAAGACAATTTCTTTGAAGCAAACGTATTAAACTCAAGTGTTTTTTTACTTATAAGATGAGCCAGGTGCGAAGTTAAACAGCAGGATGAATTGCTCAAGCCTTTCATCGACTTACCGGAAGAAGTAAACATAAAGGAAAGCCAACAAAATGATGAGCAGATCAAAAAGCTGAGGAATAGGTTGAGTAAAGGAAAAGCAACGGCGACCAAAGAAAAGAAGTTTCTTGAAATATATGGCTTACTGTACTATCTTTCAGATGGACATTCCGAAGGCCCGAGACTGCGCCTGTATATACCACGTGAGTTAGAACTTCTGGTTGTACAACAATATCATGATGGGCTTGGGCATATGGGAGTGGACAAAACGTATAATGTAATCGGACAAAAATATTATAAGCCAAACCTATACAAGAGGTTATATTCTTTTATAGAAGGATGCGTAATATGCCAAACAAGGAGCAAAAAGAGAACTCAACCTCCACTACAAGAGACAGACATACCACCTTTTCCAATGGCAAAGGTAGGACTCCATTTGTCAGGACAATACCCAACTTCACTGACAGGAAACAAGTATATAGTTTCTGTCATTGTCATTTACTCTGGATGACCTGAAGCCTCCCCCGTCCCTGACAAGTCAGCTGACAATATAGTGCACCTTATATTGGAAGAAATATATCCAAGATATGGCTGTCCTCTTCAAATTCCCACAGACAATGGAATAGAGAATGTGAATCAAAAGGTACAAGAAACCTTAGGGGAACTAAACATTAACCACATCACAACATCTTGCTACAGTCCTCAAGGCAACAGCAAAGTGGAGAGATTCCACTGCACTCTTCATGACGGAATGGCTAAGAAGATAACAGACAACGCTCAAACATGGGATATTCATCTTCACTACACATTGGCAGCCATTCAATTTCACCCGAATGAAAGTTTTCCCCATACTATCTGATGTACAATAGAGACGTTGTATTACCTCTTGATACTTTGCTGAAACCTCGGAGGAGATATGCAGGAGAAGCTCAACATAAGATCGCCCTTCAAGAACAACAAAAGGCATTTATGTAAATACATCGAAATATGAAAAAAGCCAAGAAGACACAGAAAGCCCAAGCTAATAAGAAGAGGAAAGATGAAGATTTCCAGGTAGGAGATCCAGTTTATCTCAAGAACAACAAGAGACAAACTAGATAAAAAGTGGCTCCCTTATTACCGAATTATGGATCAAAAAGGACCAGTCAGTTTTGTTGTGAAGGATCAATTAACTGGATCTATCAACAAGTGCCATGCACGGCAATTAAGATTAGCAGATATTTCGCACTGGCCCCTCTCACAAGATATTGAAGAAGGTGGAAGGACTTCGAGAAAAGCCAATTATATTCTACCACCTGAAGAGGAATTATTTTCGGAAAATGATGACGAAGTGCAGCCAGAGCCGATAGAAAGAGCTATACGGTTTAAACAACGAGAGAGAGAAAATTCTTCAGACGAAGAAGACATACCCTTAGTCGAACTTCAGAGAAGCATAAGAGCTTAAGAGATCATAGATGGTCGACCGAGTAAGGGCGAGCATGAACAGACTGTTGAGTCGGAATCGGATGAGAACCCTGAGTCAGAACAAAGTGAATATAATGATCAAATTTATGAGGTACCTTTATATACCCCAGCTATACCCTTAGACGAGGATATGGAAATTGGTGAAATAAATTCTAAAGTAGGTCTAGGCTTCACCCGTAAACAAATCCCCAAACCGCGTAAACCAATCCCGAAACCTCGTAAGAATATAGCTGTTAGCAAACAACAGCATGTAGAAAATTGCCTTGCTATGATAACCGATGTGATTAAAGCAATTGTATAATGTTTATTAATATAATTATGAATGAGTTAGTTTGCTTTGTATATATTGCTAGCTTGTGAATAGGTACGATAGTGTGACCCTTTGACTGATAATGAAATACCGCGGACGTAACACGTTTGAATTATCGGATCCCGCAACTTTGTAAGAAAACCGTGAAACCGAGCTGTTGTAAGAAATTTACAATTACTGGTAAAATAATTAAACGTTAGGATAAACATCTTAAATTTGGGACAAGGATGCTCTGGTTTTCATTGTTCATTATTACTTCCTCCCTACTACAATCGAGAAAGTCAATTTGATATATCTGACTTCTTTCAAAATTTTATTGATGGAATAAATACATACACACTTTGGGATCCTCTTAACATCAAATTTCCAGGGATAGAGCACATCAAGATTCTCGATAAATTAAAAGATATTTAAGTTTTCCCTATGGACACACTAATGGCGGAATTGCCAGTAAACAATGAACTACAACCTATTGAATCATTACCTTGGAAGGAAGGTCTTTGGTTTTATGTATTTTTAATTTTGGCAATAATGGTTATATTTGGAATTTGTCATGAAACGTAAAACTATCAGAAAGTTAGGATATATGTGGCGTGGTTGCTGGTCGGGTTGTCGAAAAAGGGGTGGTGACAGGGATGAGGAAAGTTCTGGCAGAAAAGTTTTGTTTGGTGTTAATACTGATCAACGAAATTCCCAAGAAACTATTGAAATGGGATCCCTAGTAGAGAATGCTACAACATCTAAGAAACCTCGCCGAAATGGAAAACCACGACGATCACTTGTATACGCTCACGCTATGGAACCAATCACCGAAGAATTGGCATACCAGTTGACCGGAGAGAGTAGGAACTCCGATTATCCGAGGCCTGAACACTATGGACCAGAAGGACTTGGCACGAGAATACCTTGCAGAAAGGGCGTTGATGTCTAAGAAATAGAGGAACGCAGTCGATGTTCCGCGAGGAGCAAACTCGCAATACGCGCAGGAAGTGCCGTTGGTGTGCTTATAAAAATTGTGCATTCAATATGTTTTAATTTGTGAAAAATGTAAAATGTTTTTGAAATAATTATGAAATATTATATTTGAAATCAAATGTGATGAGCTGAATTACGCAACGTTTTCTTGATTATCGTTCCATTATTCGAAATGGATGCAATTTTGTGAAACCGATAACTTTAGTGTAACATTTATGTACGCTGAACTGTGTAACCTTTATATATGCTTGTGTGTTTTGTTACAATTCTAGCGGCGCTTATCCTTGAATTAACATTTAATAATGGACTTTATATGTAACGTGTGTGGAACTTTGGACATTGGACAATCCTGATTGCATTTAATTGCAATTATATTTGACTTTGATCATTTTGTATTGATTGTTATTGTTGTTAAAAGTATATTGATTATTATTGACTTTTTGCATGAAATGCTAAACAATTTTATGATTGTGCCCATGAGAAAAGGGTCCTTATGACGTTTTGTATAAAACGGAGAAATAACGTCATAAAGAAATGACGTTACGTAAAAGAAAAAAAAAGCTCGTCTGATAGCCAGGTAGAAAAAAAAATTGTACAGTCATGCATATTGGAAAAAAATAACACGATTGAACAATTAACATTCCGCAACAATTTACATTGCGATACTTAATCTGATATTCAATGTTTTGAATATAAATTGATTCTAAAATAGCCGGTTATTGAGAAATCATTATATTCGCGACTGCGTTTTCGCTACCGATTATAACTTGTTGACCCGCCCGTCAGCATCTGTTTACTCGCGCGGCCGACTTTAACTTCATGTAGGTCTATCATTTTCATCTAAAGCCTCTCAATCTTGACGATTCGGGTTTAAAAACAAGATTAATAATCTGGATGAAACCCATGGCATTTTTATTGCACGATAAATACTTTAATCAATGTTTATAAAGGCATTTGTATATGATCACGTCGAAACACAAGAAAGATAATCCACTTGTGTAGAAAATACCATGAGGTTCCTCACGGGGATAATAGATAATAAAAAAAAAGATGTTTAATTTATTTTATCTGTTCAATATTTATAAGTGTTATTTTAATCTAATTTAAAGATACTAATGAATGAACTTTTATTAAAAACATGTGTTTAATTTATAGGTTGATACTACATGTAGATCCAGTCGTTTGTCAATTGATATTCATGTAGCTTGATATTATTCCAAATTGTAAGATTATGTCATTTTGTTTATTTTTTTAACAGATAATAATAAATGAAATTTGATAAATTCATTATGAAACTAAATTCTTAGTATGAATAATAACCTTTCATTTTAGCTTCGTAATTTTTTTTGTACTGTAACTTACAGTTATTCAAGTTAGAATATTCATGGCATGTCATTATTTTTTTTTAATCCGTCTATTATTTCAGTCTAGTTTTATTGCATCAATTTCATAAAGAATATATACACACTCTAAAAGTTGTTTTAACTGAATATTATAAATAAAGAAAATGTTTACATATAACTACAAAATGTGGTGCATACAGATTTAAGCGCAAACGCAAATGCGAGTTAACTTTACGATTGTCATTTAATTGTTTCAAATATACGAATTTATACAATATAAGCACCGCCTTATTTTTGCCCCCGCTCTGCTTCTCCTGTGGTCTGTCAGTAATATATTAAGGCAAAATTATTAAATAGATGCTTATAAAGTGCCGATCCGATCATTCAGAATAGAAATTGAAAAAAATATTTTTTTCAATTCTTCATTAGTTTTAGTGCTACAAAATTGTAAAGAACAGATAAACATTTAATCGGCTATACTTTCTCTGTGTTATCAAAATGTGTTTAAAACAGGGTACATGTTTATTGTAACAATTAATGATGAAATATTAAAAGAATTTTTAAAAGCCAAATTCTCTTCTGAAATTAAGTTTACAAAACCTATAAATTATCTTATATTTTAATTACTTACAGGCTAGCGATGTACATGTACTGATTTAGATTATTTAAAGCTAGCATTGAATACAAGTTCGTGCAAAAAAATTAACAGTAAGTATTTATAATTGATTAGATTTTAATTTTTTTTTTCCAATTTAACTTAGTTGTCCAAAAGTTTATGGAGCCTGATTTTTTTTATATAAATATACATTTTTGGGGGAGGGGTACTGACCCACTTCTTTGGAAAAAAGTCTTAATTGACAAAGGGTAAATACATGTAAATTGTGCGAACAACATCTAATATAATATGTAAATAGAATATAACCTGCTCAGTTTGTTTTATATTACATGTAGATGCATTCCGGCTAATAAGATACTAGTAATTTTAGAAAACGCTCAAAAACATGAAAGAAGTTTTTTATAATTAAAAAAAATTAGTGTGCTGCTTATGTAAAATCTCCGTGACATTTGAGCTACATATATACAAGCGCTAAATTATTCATGTGCCGACAAATACTTTATGTTAACAAATGAGCTAACTCATTGTATTAACGCGTGTACACATTTTGAGTCATTACATTCTAATTAAATTTAGACGCAAACTATAATAGTTTTTCATTAAACCTAAGAGTATCTAACTTGTGCCCGATTTTATTCTTTGACAAAATCACATTATACTTTATTGCTTCAGGAACTTGATAATCTATTAAATGATCAATTTTCCCTTGACAAAAATAGTGGGTGCTTTAAAAACATTATTAAACATTATAAATTGTATTTATACAATGCCTATAAACAATGTGGTTTTGAGCTAATAAGCTATACTATACTAAAAACATTAAGTAAATGCTACGAGAGAAAGTCTTAAGCTTAAATAGTGCTTATATTGAGATTTCAGTAAAAAAAAAAACGTGAGTGAAGGGGTAAATTAATCAAGGTTCACGATTTGATACCTTTGCACATTTTCATTTCCATATCACTCCCATTAAAATAGGACACCTTTTTTTAATTCCACTATGCTTTAATTTTTCAGACATGCAGTAAACTGTTGTCAGTTAACTTTATAAAGTTATTGGTGCTCGCTATTTCCATGATTTAACAATCTTGCAATTGAACACAAAACAAAAACAATGCAAAATAAGTGCTCGCGTAAAATATAAAAAAAAATCTACAATATCAGCAACGTTACATACTGATTTACACATAAAAAGTAAACAAAACTAGAGCCGAGCTCGTTGCAAAGCAACGAATATGTCTTCCGTTGCAGCTTCCTGTCGGAAAAGGATTGTCAATCAGTCTGATTAAAAGCGCCCTTCTATTTCTTACAGGGTCTGACAGGTATTGATAGGGGGTCATATTCACATGACTTAAACCTCTGACCAATCAGGGCTTTAAAGAAAGGGGGAGAGTGCTCTCTGTAGACCAACTGGCGGTTCTGTGAACAACCTCACAAATAATTCGTCCCCTCCCAACTAAGAAAAATAAATCATAACGTATTTCTCTATTAAAAAAAAATAAATGGATGCTTTTTTTTTCTTATAGTGACACTGAACTTGCACAAATGATAAAAGTTCAAGTCAGGACATAATTAAGTACATGTCAGAAGCAATCTTTGTGTCAAATTCTAGCTTCTTATCATTTCCATGTATGCAAGATATGACAGACAGGAAAGAAGCATATATATTTTTTTTTTTCAAAAGACCTTGAACTTGCACAACTGACCCTGGGTCAAGTTCATTACACATCCTCAGGTCATCAGCAATCTTTAAATGAAAACGCAACTTCCCATGTTTCTCCTTAAAAACAGTATAAAGCAGACACAAATTATGAACTTGACAAAATAACCTTGGAACAAAATCATTACACACACTGAGGTCATAAGCAATCTTTGTGTGAGAAAAAACTTTCAATGTTTTTTTCATAAAAAATGATATGGATCGGACATGATTTTTTTCACTTTTCCTGCCAGTGACCTTGATCTTGCCAAAATAATTTTTGGTTAAGGTCATGACACACCCTCAGGTTAAAAGCAATTTTTGGTTTAGTTAATATTTTGTACTTTTTGAATATGCATGTAGTGATGTTTTGTATGCACATTTGCACTCTCCTCTCATCGTCGGAACCCACGTGTTTTCTATCCATTACACTGCATTGAGAGCAATGTAACAGATAAAAGACCCGTGGGTTCCGACGATGTCTCCTCAATGACATGTGTCAATTTGAATCTAAATGATTTCTAATTGGTATGGTTTTCAAAGCTTTTGAAAAGTTTTGAAACTGAATTCCTACAGTTCTAAATTTGAGCTTAAAAATACAAATAAATAGAAAGATGTAGGGAAAGCCATAAAGATATTATTGCTTCTGTTCTAGACTATTTCAGATTTAAAAAATAAAATATTCTGCTGAGTGTTCAGTCAGTCCGTGTCCTGACTTATTAAATTGAATAAAACTTCAATTGCGCTTTCATAAATTGGAATTCTGTGGATGAATTAGACAGTCCGTGTTAGAGAAATTCGAAGAAGTTATGAAACTGGTCAGTTTCTAGGTCAACTGCGCATAGATGTATTGAAAGACTGTCAATGGGTATCGTCTGTAGCCACGGTTCGGAATCCGTATATGCAGACATACATTGTTTGTACATCGCTACACGTATACCTCCTCACCTACAGCCATACAAAGGAGGGTGCAACCTCCATGTATACATGCATATTATTAAAGTTCTGGAAACTATTTATCTTGTATTTTAATAGATTGGGTATTCATATATTGTTGACCTGAAATAAATATTGCACTGGCTGTAGCTAATCTTGTTAGTATATTAAGAACTATCATTACAACTTCATACTACACAACTTCAATAAAAGGGGTTTTTTTAATCAATTTTCATATAATTAGCAATAAATAATTAAAACTCCCAAAGAACACATATCTATCTCATTTAAGTGTAACTTTGAGAAGCGCATATATTTTTGGGAGGCAGATCTGTCGCTATATTATAGTCTGTAGGTCAAGTGAACTATCATGGAAGAAATCTGTCGACACTTGCAGTACTTTGATGATTTCTTAGGCGACAGACTGCATTGCATAATGCAGTAGTATTTCATAACTTCTAAATCCCAGAAACAAATTTCATTTGACTTAAAACTTTTAATTATAATATATATTACTCTGCTCATAACTATAGAAGTTAAGCGTGTTCAACAGGTTAATTTATTAGCCACATTCTCAGATAACGATCTCTCTCCTTTAATGTGAAGATGATTGGCTTAATAGCCTTATTGTTTTACAATTGACCACTGTAGTGAAAGCACCCTTCGATACCCATTAACCTTCGATAACCTTCGATACATTGTTACACAATTACATAACAATTGATGATCTGCAGCCATAAATAACCTGGGGATATATATGTTCTCAGCTGTGTGCGCTGAAGCGACACAAGATTTTCGGCCGCACGTGGCGATTGAATTAACACAAACTTACCGAATGTAACACATTAAAAGAAGTCGCCAAAAAAATGATTTTCGACAGATCTGGATATCTTTTCGCCAATTTAAAAAAAATCCAGTACGAGCACTTGGCAGCGGAGCGGGGGGAGGGGGCAACACAGCAGTGAGTTCGTTTTTTACAGTTTTACAATAAAACAAACGACCATTTAAAGACACTACAGTAGTGATTAATATGTGACCGATAGAATCTAAACAAAACTTGTTTAAAAACTCATTTGAATATTCTTTAAAATAATCACCGAATGCATCAATTTGGGACATTCTTTTATCGTGCCAGCACCTACCGAAAAGATGGAACTTTGATTATAATTTGCTTTGATTTTTAAACTACATTGTACGCAATCGTATTAATCAATACTAAATCTTCTCGGCCATGTGCGCGGGATGATCATCATTTTTGTTGTTGATTTAAACCATTATTTGTACAGTTTTTAAAAAGTTTTAGACTTACAAACCGACCATTAATTCATGTCTGACGATGTTTCCGATTTGAAGTAATATCACTATTTTTAATTTTCAGAACGACTTCTTAATTTACACTCCAATGTTAAATTAAATCCATACAAGATGGACAAACTTTTATATCATATATAAACTCAAACACGTTCATATACGGTGTAAGTGTTTGTGTATTAGATAACCGCTTACCGCTAGGTAGTGCAGCAGTGGCTGATCTCCTCGGTCGTGGGCGAAGGATAGATTACGAAAAAATACAACGCACAGCTCAGAACACAGGAAGATTGGAAATGTTTGCAGTATAATGACTAAAATCTATCAAATAGAAGTTTTTTTTTTTTACTTTAAACCCACAATTGATCTATGTCTGATATTGCTTTAGATTGAGAACGACATTATTTTATTATTTTACTGAACGATTTCTTAATTGACACCCTATTGTTCAATCCAATTGAAGAAGAATAAACTTTTATGTGTAATCAAAACTTAAACAATTCTTGTGTTTGCGGCTAAACAAAATTGCATATGAGAGTCGCGACTCTTGTGTATTAGGTAACTGCTGACCGCTAGGTAATGCTACAGTCACACATTCACGGATCAACTCCACGGTTCTACTACGGAATATTTTCCACGGTTGATACCGGAAAATCAAATAACCGTTAATGCCCCAGTCACACATTCACAGATCAACTCCTAGGTTCTACTACGGAATATTTTCCACGGTTGACACCGGAAAATCTAATGAACGGAGTTAGTACGGATGCACTACGGAATGGATAAAAATTGATACATACGAATTACTACGGATTTATACGGAGTTAAAACGGACTTCTACGTTCTAAAACGGTTTAGTAAGTTTTTTCTAAGGAAGTTCTACGGTGGTCTCATCCGTAGTGGAATTTTGAACATGTTCAAAAATTGTCGCAGCTATACAAGTATTGCTACGTTTGGATACGATAATAGACGGAAAAGCAACGGGTCAATACATATCGCCACGAATGATTCCGGATCGCTTCCGTGGCTAATCCGGCATTTAATCCGTGAATGTGTGACTGGGGCATAACCAAGCCGCAACCATGATGACCGATTTTCTCGGCCGCGGGCGAGGGATAGCTTACGTAATGGTACACACAAACAGCTCTGATTCAAGATAGATTTTAGATGCACGCAGTATGAAAACTGAAATGTAATACATAGATTTTTTTTAATCCGTATTTTTTGTTTTACTAGAAAAGAAAAAAATGATTTTTAAGATTTCTTAAAATATTTTATGCATATTGATGATTTCTGTTAAGTTCGCGAGAGTTATCTTTCCTGCGGTATTGTCAAAGTTATACAGCATCTTCATATATGGACACAGAATCAACGTCGTCGGAGGTAACCAATGAATTTATTCCGCGGTAAAATCTTGGGAGCGTCATTTTAATAGCGTGGGTTCTCACTTCTTTCAGGACGCCGATAGCTAAGCATTGAAAATTTTCAAAGCGATATATAAAGCGGTAAGGTTTATATTTTTGATTTATTTTACTGATGGAACCCAATAAAGTACTTATATTGGGTCATTCTATTGTACGCCGCTTTCAACAATTCCTAGTAAGTAATGAGCATGTTAGGTACTGTGAGGATCTTGGTCTAAGAGCAAATCATAGGATATTTTATAGAGGAGTGGGAGGTCGCACTATTTCGGGCATTCTCCGTGAGGATGCGAGTTTCATTGAAAAAGTAAAACCTCGTAACATAATTCTAATTGTTGGGGGCAATGATGTTCGACGTGCGACGTCTTCCGAAGAACTGGCAGCAAATATTGAATCTCTTGTATCGGTACTGCACTATAGATTTGGAGTCGCTCAGATCCATGTGTGTAAATTGTTGCCACGATTTAAGCAATGTTTTGATTACAACAGTACTGTGGATGAAGTAAATATCCTTCTCAAATCTTCTCTGCACAGATTTGAATTCGCTTCATTTTGGGAGCATAATGACCTCTTCCCTTCGCCTAAGTTCAAGGCGTGTGACCATAAATTTCTTTTTGACGGCGTCCACCTCAATAAACAAGGCAACGTTCATCTCTATAGAAGTTTGCGCGGACTTATTTTGTCTAGAATGCGTTAGAGTTTCGGGCGATTATCTCTTGTAATTTCAAAGTAATCATATATATAAATCTATAACGTTATATATGTAGATCTACATACATATTTTGTATTGTTTTATTTCTTTGTAATAAGCAAGGAATGTAATTCCGTATTTGATATCCATCACATAGTTTCATCATAATTTACTTGTGTTTTCCTGTAAAATTTCAAATGTTTATTGCCTCACTGAGGCAGATCCCATTGCACTGGAATAAGCATAATTTACAAGTGTTTTCATTATAATTTTCATATGTATTTTTTGCCTCTCCGAGGCGGATCTCATTGCACTGGAATCATCACAATTTATTGGTGTTTTCCAGAGATAGTTCATATTTGTATAGCCTTCCTGAGGCGGATCTCATTGCACTGGAATCAACACAATTTGCATTGTGTTTTCCCGAGATTTTTCATATTTCTTTAGCCTCCCTGAGGCGGATCTCATTGCACTGGAATCAACGCAATTTACTTGTGTTTTCCTGAGATTTTTCATATTTCTTTCCCTGAGGCGGATCTCATTGCACTGGAATCATCACAATTTATTGGTGTTTTCCAGAGATTTTTCATATTTAATTTTGCCTCCCTGAGGCGGATCTCATTGCACTGGAATCAACACAATTTACTTGTGTTTTCCTGAGATTTTTCAAATTTAAATTTTGCCTCCCTGAGGCGGATCTCATTGCATAGGAATAAACACAATTTTCTTGTGTTTAACACAAATTTATTTGTGTTTTCCTTACATATTTAATTAACTCCCAGAGGTTTATTTTATTACAATACAATGTATTTACCACAATTTTATATGCATGCGTTGTTAGTGGATTTTAATTTTAAATCTACTTTTCATTTATGCTTTCCTTAGGTTTGTCATTTAATATTCAATAAACTACACAATAATTAAAAAAAAAAATAAAAAAATTAAGTATTCCGGAATTTTCATGTTTTATCATATATTTTCCGATTCTATTCAGACCGGATGTTGACAATGGTTTTCTAACCAATATCAGTGAAATTTGTAATTTTAGTTATCGTCATCAAGAATAAGTATGCCACCAAAAAGAACAAGCCAAGCTCGCGCAAAACCATCAACTGTCTCAAAACAAAAGAAACGCAGGACATCAATGAACTTGGAAGTGGTGTCGCCAGCTTTATCCCCCGATGTACTGGAAACCATCACAGCACAGGTGACCCAGCGGGTGACGGCCACAATTAGAGACGAGTTGACAACGCTGATAAACAACATTAACAGCAACAGTGCTTCAAATTCTCAGGGGAGTATTAGTATAAACCCTCTAGGGGCATCTAACAACGATGATAATGACGGGTTGGTAAGAGAATCTAGATATCTGGACAACGCTATTCAACACTCAGTTGAAGCGGTAGTTGTGGATCACACTGAGAAAATCGCTGGTAAGTGTCCGACAGGTTTTGTTAGTACAGCAGTACCAATTGATGCAAGGGTATCGGATCAAACTAAATCAAAAATTTGGTCAAACCAGTATATAGAATTTGCAAGCCTTTTGTCGAAAGACAAACAAAAGAAAGGTAAGTTATCTATTCAGGTCGAAGATGGTGACAGTCCAGGCAAGCTTACAATCCACCAGGTAGAGAATGATTCCCAAAGCGAGGTAACTCTCTCATCCATGCATGACTGGCTTACAGCATGGAATAGATTTGCTGCAATTTATTGTATTAGATACCCAGAACAACAAGCTAAATTAGCTAAACATTTAGAATCAGTCAGAGATATTGCAGATGCCAAGGGCAATTGGAAAGCTTATGACACCGATTTTAGGATGCTTGTTGCCCAAGGACAAGTTTCATGGGGTGATGTACACATGGAGTTATATGTTAATGCCAGACTGACGACAGCTCTATCTTCAAAACCTAACAAAAGTCAGAAAGATATGTCATATAGCTCTATGCCAAGAGGTGTCTGTTTCCAGTACCATTCAGGTAAGCATTGTTCAGCAGGCTTGTCTTGTCGCTTCCAACACAGATGTTATAACTGCGGCGGGTCACACCCTTTTATTCAATGTACAAAGCAAGCCAAGCAGCCCTTTCGGATCATGCAGAGGTATCAAAACCAAACAGGTAGTACAAATACAGGGAAACAATATAACCAATCAAAATCATTTGGTACATCCAAGCAAGGGCCCAACACCAATCAAGGTAAATAGACTTGCTCATTGGTTATCAGGGTATGATGAAGATGAAACTAATTTTCTAGTTCAGGGTTTTTCAAAGGGTTTTTATTTAGGCTTTGTTGGAGAATGTCCTGGAATAGAGTCAAAAAATTTAAATTCGGCTCTTACAAGACCAGAAATTATTGATCAAAAAATACAAAAAGAAATTTCGGCTGGTAGAGTTCAAGGACCTTTTGAAAATAAACCATTTTCCAATTTACAGTGTTCACCACTGGGTTTGGTTGAAAAGAAAGAGCCAGGTGAATTTAGAATGATTCATCATTTGTCATACCCAGAAAATCAATCAATTAATGATGGCATACCACCTGATGAGTCATTTGTTCAATACTCATCTATTTCAGATGCTATTCATTTCATAAAAAAGTGTGGAAAAGGTGCTTTCTGTTGTAAAACTGACATTAAGTCAGCATTTAGAATTATTAATATTCACCAATCTCAGTATCAGTTTCTTGGGTTCAAGTGGAAGAGTAAATATTACTTTGATACATGTTTGCAGTTTGGTCTAAGTTCATCTTGTAAAATATTTGAGCGATTCTCCACAGCCCTACAATGGATAGCACAAAATAAACTTGGTATACCATGTATATCACATGTTTTGGATGACTTTGTCATTGTGGATATATCGCCAACTCAATGTGTCTACAAGCTGAAATCTTTCTTGAATATGTGTTCAGATATTGGGGTTCCCATTTCACTTGAAAAAACATGTGGTCCTAACCAAGTTATAACTTACCTGGGTTATGAATTGGATTCAACAAAAATGGAATGCAGATTACCAAAGGAAAAAATTGTAAAGTGTGTCAACAAAATCCAGTTTGCGATGGAACAATCTAAATTAACATTAAAGCAGCTGCAGTCAATTATAGGTTTATTGAATTTTGCTTATAATGTAGTGTTGCCAGGCAGGGCCTTTTTAAGGAGGCTAATAGATCTGACCATTGGTGTAAAAAAGCAGTATTATAGAATTAGGATGAGGAAACAAGTTAAGGAGGATTTAAGTGTCTGGTATGATTTCTTGAGTAATTTTAATGGTTCTTCAATGTTTTTACCAGATATATGGTTAAGTTCAACTGAACTAAGGTTATATACAGATGCATCTGGAGCTGTGGGGTATGCTGCGGTTTTTGGTAGTCAGTGGTTCAAAGGAGAATGGAATGACAGTTGGCGAAATCAGAACATAGCAGTTTTAGAATTATACCCAATAGTTTTGGCTGTTGATGTCTGGTCAAAATATATGGCTAATAAGTGCATTTTGTTTAACACAGACAATCAAGCACTGGTTCATGTCATTAATAAACAAACAGCAAAAGATAAGCACATCATGTTTCTTTTGCAAAAACTGGTATTGATATGCTTGAAGTTTAATATTTATTTTAAAGCTCAGCATTTGACTTCAAAAGAAAATTTACTATGTGATTGTCTTTCTCGTTCAAAGGTAAATCAGTTTTTACAACTGGCACCCTGGGCCGACAGAAATCCAGTCAACATATCTCCACTACCGCCCTTTCCAAATTAAGAGGTGACATACAAAGACTATTGGATGCGAGCCTTACTAATTCTTCTTTAGCTTCGTACTCCCATGCTTGGACAGTTTTTAAAGATTTTGCCGAGAAATACGAGTTAATTATTGAGTTTCCAGTGAAACAACACATATTGGTATATTATGTTGCCTACCTATTTTCAAAGGACTATGCTGCAACAATTATTTCTTCATATCTCTCGGCTATTAGTTACATCCATAAGCTCAACAGTTTTGGGGATCCATGCTCGTCCTTTTTAATACAAAAATTGCTCTTATCAACACGCAAACTTAAACCTTCACAAGATGTTAGAATACCTATTACAAAAAATATTTTGCATCAAATTTGTGACTTTTTACCAGTTACAGTTTCCAATGCATTTGAAAAGGCCTTGTTTAAAGCAATGTTTTTGTTGGCCTTTTATGGATTCTTGAGAGTTGGGGAAATAACATCATGTCAAAAGGTAATTAACAAAAATTTAATTCAGTTTAATCAAATTTCCAGGCAGCAAGATCATTTAATTATCAAATTTGTTACATATAAACATCACATTGGCAAACCATTTTTTCTCACTATTCACTCTGCAAGTAACAAAAAGTATTGTCCAGTTCAATGCCTAGAAGACTACATCAAGTTAAGAGGAGTACAAAATGGGCCACTTTTTTGTTTTTGTTATGTACCAAATATTCCAGTTTCCAGGGGTAAATTTTCGGCGGTATTAAAAAACTGTCTATCATTTGCAAAGTTGGATATGACTCGCATTACTAGCCATTCTTTCCGGATAGGCATGGCGTCGCACTGTGCTGACATTGGCATGAGTGACAGCAAAATCAGACTGTAAGGTCGATGGAAATCAGATGCATTCAAAAGTTATATTAGACCAGTTAATCTAGTATAGAGAGAGCAAAGACCGACTGTGAACTTATGGATATACACGGTTATTCAGGAACATATGTATATTTCTTGATAACTTATAATGCGTTAAAATAATTTGAAATATAAGTTGTTATTTTCATGTCAAAGCTTTGAAAGGGCTGGACATATGTATGTTCCTACCTATGATTACTATATATTACAAGTATTAGGTTACATTGTACATCTTTTTGGGTGGGGCATATGTATATCCTTACCCATGCATGAATAATATTTGAATGTGTTTGCATGTATATGGGACTAAGGTTTGTAAGGCATATGTATATCCTGGCAAATATTAGTCCATTTTAAAGGTATAGGAATGCACTTTGCCACTTAAAATTGTCTCCCTCCCTCCTTGGGGTCTGAACTTGATTTAAATAGAATAAATCAAGTACATGGCGCTTTCAGACCACAAGGATTATGTTTTTCATAAATTATCTAATCAATCACATCATTGATTACATCAGTAATGGGAGTTATGGATTATTTTAGTTGTAAAATATTATGGGTAAAGAATTAAATATTCATAATTTTATGATTAATTTTATGAACTTATTAATTATTGTTATATAATCATCTATTGTCATTTTCCTGATTATTTCAAACCAAATTTGGTTAACAATAAAGTCACAAAAGTGGCAGAGTGCAACATACCTATGTGTTATGTGATGTTTTACTGTACAAAGATGAAGGGCTCAGGTGGTTCAATTTCGAGCGGATAGAGGTTAATTATTTCATGAGTGAGAAATAATGCTATACGCAGTAATGGTATACTTTGAAAATTATCAATTATGGATAAATGATTTTTAAGATTTCTTAAAATATTTTATGCATATTGATGATTTCTGTTAAGTTCGCGAGAGTTATCTTTCCTGCGGTATTGTAAAAGTTATACAGCATCTTCATATATGGACACAAAATCAACGTCGTCGGAGGTAACCAATGAATTTATTCCGCGGTAAAATCTTGGGAGCGTCATTTTAATAGCGTAGGTTCTCACTTCTTTCAGGACGCCGATAGCTAAGCATTGAAAATTTTCAAAGCGATCTATAAACCACCTCCACGCCTCCACCTTCCTTTTTTATGAACATGTTTATGAAAAAAAAAAAATTCTTGTGTATTTTCTTTTTTCTTTATTAAGCATGGCGCTTTCAGACCACAAGGATTATGTTTTTCATAAATTATCTAATCAATCACATCATTGATTACATCAGTAATGGGAGTCATGGATTATTTTAGTTGTAAAATATTATGGGTAAAGAATTAAATATTCATAATTTTATGATTAATTTTATGAACTTATTAATTATTGTTATATAATCATCTATTGTCATTTTCCTGATTATTTCAAACCAAATTTGGTTAACAATAAAGTCACAAAAGTGGCAGAGTGCAACATACCTATGTGTTATGTGATGTTTTACTGTACAAAGATGAAGGGCTTAGGTGCTTCAATTTGAGCGGATAGAGGTTAATTATTTCATGAGTGAGAAATAATGCTATACGCAGTAATGGTATACTTTGAAAATTATCAATTATGGATAAAAACTGTTTTGTTTTCCGATTCTCGTTTTTAAGGATTGTGCACTATAAGAATTTAAACTCCTAAAAAAAAGCATGTATAAAAAAAAAATTCTTATGAATAAAAGACACCGTATAAACCAGTATACTTTCTGTGGTAACTTTATGCCAGTTGTACGCACAAAGACTTTCGTCAATTTGCCAAATGAAACGAAGTACACAGGGATTAATGTTGATGGGCCTGCCCATCAACATTAAAATCCATGGGCCATCCGCCGGGGGTATGGGGGCCGCGTTAGGCCCCCATTAGGGTCCAGGGGCAACGCTCCGGTAGGGGGTCCAGGGGGCAAAGCCCACCTTGAATCAAAGTACTCAAAGTACTGATAGACGGAGGCATCATTTCGGAGGAAACTAAACTAATGACAATATATGATTTTTTTATTTAAGGACAAACAGCGCGCTTACCGCTTATCATGTTAGAATTTTCGCGAGGCAGTTTAGTATTATGGCAATTTAAGGTCGCGAGGATATTTTTCAGGTTTACATCAGAGTTTGGTAGATAATGTTAAAGGGACTTGGAAACGATTTTAGATCAAAATTTTCTTTTCTTTTTTATGTATTGAATGGTTTACTTGCTCATTTTGAATGATTGACCAAAATTTGAACATTAGAAGTCAAGTTTTGAGAGAGATACATAGGTAAGAATTCATGCATTGTTATGTAAACAAAGCTCGATCGAGTCTTAAATTAATTTCTTTACAAATATTGTAAAGTATAGAATAACCATTTCTTTGAACGAATGACTCGTTGCAAACAAGGTAAACTGATTCAATGTGTTCATAGATACTAGTAGTATGATAAACAGAAAAAAGCAACATTTGCTTGAGACTTATACCAATAAAACACATATATATGTAAACCATAACAAAGCTTGAGCTTTGTTTACAAAACAAAGATTTTCAAACTCTGTATCTTGCTTATAACTCAATATTTGACTTTCAAATGATAAAGCATTAAAAGTACCCATATTAACCATTCCAAACATTAAAATTGGAAAAATAAAATTTGATAAGCTCAAATCGTGTCCAAGTCCCTTTAAAATAATTAGTGTTGTTCTTTTGTTTTAACCTTATAATCTTGTTGTATTACTACTTAAACGTGTTTTTAATTTTAAAAAAAAGGAAGGAGAAAATAATTTTGCATCACAAAACAACATGGGAAACTGTACATGCTAATAAATGCATACAACTCGAATTACTCGAAAAATAGAAGGGGATTAATTTCTTGATTACTTGTAATGAGTGTCGTCGATCCAGATAATTATTCTCTTATTATGATCGTTATGAGAGAGAGAGAGAACTTTCTTTTTGGGCATGATTTTATGTACATTCATTTGAAATATACTAATATTATACATTCATAAAATTAGTTTCGACAAAAGAATATAGTACATTGTGATTGAATCCAGCATGCAGTTTCAGTCCGAGTCCACGTGTTACCCCTGTTAACCGATCAACGCGTGAGGTGCATCACGTGTTCTATCCAAGATAAGGGGAAAAGTTTTGTTCTTATAGTTTTCATTTCAAGTAAGAAGAAAAGAAGTATGCGTAACAAAAAAGTATTCTACACTGTTTGTGATGTTTGATTTCAAGAAAAGAGAAAGGAAGTATGCCTAACAATGAAGTACATGTATTCTACACTGTTTGTGATGTTTGATTTCAAGAAAAGAGAAATGAAGCATGCCTAACAATGAAGTACATGTATTCTACACTGTTTGTGATGTTTGATTTCAAGCAAAGAGAAAACAAGTATGTCTATAAACGAAGTACATGTATTCTTTACTGTTTGTGAAGTTTGATTTCTAGCAAAGAGAAAAGAAGTATGCCTAACAATGAAGTATTATTCACGGTTTGTGATGTTTGATTTAAAGATTGATAAACTGTGTTTGTGAAGTTTAATTCGTATACTTCTTTTTTCTTAACAGAAATCTCTCTCTCTCTCTCTCTCTTTCTCTCTCTCTCTCTCTCTCTCTCTCTCTCTTTAAGACTATAGAAACAATAAAAACAGACTATGGCAACAATAAACACATGAACTAAATTTTGCTATTTATTTTGAATTTGCAGAGAACTCAAGTTCAGTTATATGGTACCAGTTTTAATGATATATATAATGGTCATTGTTTGCATCATATAAAAGAATTTTTGTCAATTCTAAATATGTCCCCCCGCGCGACACTTATCAGCTTGTAGGACATACTGACTTCCCAAATCAATCACTTGCGGGGGGGGGGGGTTGCAGCGGTAAAGAAAGATACGTCTCTGCAGGAGATTGATTGATGATACGCGAACGATATACATGTACGACAGAGTCGAAGAAGCATGCCATGTTTATTCATTGAATCTCATAATTATTCATTATTTCGTCCACCGCCATCTTCGCTAGCCAAGGGTTTTCGGTCCGCTTTGCTCCCCATAAACCCTTGGCGGATTTCATTATGAAAACTCGGTGACAGGCTCCGCTTTATGATTGGCTGCAGCTGCGAGTAGCTGATCCAATCACAGTGCATGTAAATATCAACTTTAAAAGAAAACAACCGAGTACAGTGCTTCTTCAACGATGGTCTAACCAGATCGCTTTAAAACCTACTGTTACCTACATGTATCTATTTTACTGGGATTGAACAGGGACGTATATACTATATATACTATACTTAGTATGTACGTCCCTGGATTGAACATGTAGCTCTACAAACTTGTCATGGCTCACGTGATCAGCATGGGAAGTAAACATGGCAAATGTAGAAGTTGCCTATCCCGTTAGTATATACGTTTCTGCTTATGGTTATTGCTTTTAAAGATTCAATGATCTTTGTTTTATTTAATTTCTTTGGTCCGCAATATTCACGACAGCGATACCTGGTTTTATGGCATGAAAACTTTCATATACATGTAAATCGGCGACTTTCTCACTCCGGTCTTTACAAAACACGATGAATAAAACATTCTGTGCTTTCCCTTGGTTATTACTTAATTCGTATTTAACATTTTTAATAGCATCGTTGATTATGTTCCGACATTCGGTAGTCAGCATGTTTTTAAGTTGTATTAATACTGTAGTGTGTATATAACCCGTTGTTTAATTCGATTAAAATGTAAATATGCAAGGGGCGCAACTCAAGTTGCTCGCTAGATAGCGCCACCACATCACCGAGTTTTTGTAATGAAATCCGCCAAGGGTTTACGGGGAGCAAAGTGGACCGAAAACCCTTGGCTAGCGAAGATGTCCACCGCTAGATGGTGCTTAAAGAATCCTCATTATTTGACGTCACGGGCAAAACAATCACAATATACGGAGGCTGGTATACAGCCTCCGTCTAAAAAATTGATTTTTATGCTATTTTGTGATATATTTCAAGTAAACTTGATGGGTCTTTGAGGGTTTTTAAATGCCATTTCTGAAACAACCAATTTCATTTTTTTTAAATAAAATAAATAACACAAAAGAATATTTTTTTTTATTTTCATCATTAATGATTCTCAGTACTAAAAAATGTCATTGGAGAATTTTTAGAGACTACATACAGCAGAATATAATTGATAAACAGAATACTAAATTCCTCTCCCTTTCGATTTTACATGTATCGATTTAATTCTTGAGAGTTGTTGAAGAGCAAAACTAAAGGATGCAAACTTATATGCACATTACTCTACTGGGGCAGTTGCAGATTAAATTTGGTTCAAATTGTAGGGACTAGTTTTGTATTCAAAGAACTCTGATCAAAATATGAAAAAAAAAATGAATCTTAAATGAGAGAAATTTTATTTTGTAAAGTAATAGTGATCTAATAAACTAGCTCATCAATGACATTACATAAACATATCACATGTATATTATTAAACAATCACTGAAAAATAATTCTTGTTTTTCTGTCTCTCCAATATTTTAAAGCCCTATTAAAATCAAACTCTGTATCAGTGGGCCCTTCAATCATAACTCTCATTAACTCGTCTACATGCTCTCCTGAGAGACGGCATCTCAATTTCGTGGTTATAAGATTTTGAGAGCTAAATGACCTCTCGCAATCAACAGTATGGATAGGATGACAAAGTGCTAATCCAGCCAGCTTTTGCATGTTTGGAAACTCTTCAGAGTGATACTGACTTATAAGATTCAATAGTGAGGCCATTGAGGATCGAGGGTATTGTTGTGCTTTGACCACTCGTTTCAGAGTCATCCATTCCGTCTAATAAAAAAACACAAAAACAAAAACTTTGAAGTCAAGTTTTTATTATTATGTAACAAAATTAATTTAATTTGGCTCAAAACCTTTTTTTTTTAAATTTTTAAATACTGTACCATGGTTGCTTCAGTATTGACTATAGCCTCAGAAGTTACAGTAACCATTCCATCTGGGTCCTTGTACAAATGGTACTGTTCTGAACCGTAGAAGATAGCGAGTTTTTGTAATTCTGTTTTACAGGACATCTTTGAAACTTTATGCGTGTCTTTATAAAAACCATCTTTTAAATCATCAGACAGCTTTTGTAGAAATAATGGTTTGCCAAGAGGATTGATGTCATTTTTCAGGTCACATAAGCTCTGAACACATTCATCTATGGAAACCTGCCAAATTTAGATTCAGAATAGTTAAACATAAATGACAATTTTAATGAAAACTTCTTTAAAGTTTTTAAAATCTGAATCTAAAGAGCAAGGACCATCACCAGACATGCATTTTAACAAATGTTACAGGTAGGTTAGCAAGCTTGCAGAGATAAACATGTAAGCACTAAAGCACATGTTATTTTTCATTCGTCACTACAGGTCATTTATGAACAACAGACCAGGGTGTAGAAGTTATGATGAAGATGGATATAAACAAATATTTCAACGTTTATTAACAGACATAATTAATGCACATTAATATATCATAGACTGTCACTGCAAGCAAATTGTTACCTGCAATTTCCCTCTGCATGAAACTGAAAGTAATTCAAAAATAGGATTCTTTTAACACAATATTACTAATACAAAGTATATTTGTTTTAAGATACAATATAAGATACAATATTATACCTGTACAGTTCCAAGGTCAATATCTTTCTTCTGCAAGGTAAGGCTAAGTTTCATGACAGGTTGCAAAATGTCCATCATAGCATACGTCATGCTGACAAATATTTCAGTTCCAACCTTTTTGTGGAGACCAACAGTTTTGGGATCTTTTGCATTAGAAGCACAATAGGACAGCAAAGAGTCCAGCGTTCTATAAATCGAATCCAAGGCTTGATAAAAACTCAACCATCTGACCTACAAAAATATAATCTTTCATCAAATATGTAATATGCTTTAAAGATCTTTAAATATAAAATACAAAATAAAATAAACCAGTAAGTTTACCTGATGGACTTCCCTGTATTTTACAGAAGGTTCATTCAGTACTTTTTGTATAGCCTCTAGTTTGTCTGCTTTGGTGGGTGAATTCTTAAAATGATAAAAAAATAGTTTCAAGCGTCTCTTGAAACTTCAGCATCCCAGGTTCTTTCTTAGCCGCTTGTTCCGTACATAGTGCTAGGCTATGAGCTGCACAATGCGTGTTTTGAAGATGGGGGTTATGCCGTAAAAAATGACCCGTGAGTCCCTCTTTCCGGCCAGTCATTGTCGAAGCACCGTCTGTTCCCAATCCCTTAACCAATTTTACCTCTATTCCTCGTGAGTCAAGATGTTCCTTGATAGCTTCGAAAACCCCTTTACCAGTACCATTTGTTATACGAAGATCCGTAAAAAAAGAGGGTAGATGGCTAAAATTAAATAACATAATGACAAATTTGACAATTATCAACTTTGCAAACATTTGACATTTTTAAAAAATGTTTATTAATGTAGAACTTCACATATCAATTATGTCTGGTAAAGTATTTTACATGAATATATTAGATTGCAATTTTAATTAGTTACTGATATCATACTTATTTTAGATTCAAAATACCTGGAGACTGGATGGATTAATAATGCGAGCTGATATGGAGAGTTTGTGATGGTTTGCAATATCAGTGTTTTCGTCAGTTAAGATGGTAAGGTGAGGTGATCTCCTTAGCCTTTCTGTCGTGTCATTATTGATGACATTGGATATTGATTTATTTATTTATTTTTTTTTCTTTTTATTCAGAAGTATGCAACCCTTTACAATATCTGATTGCCCCGGGTCAGGACAAGCAGTTAAAAAATCCTAACTAATAAACAGATTATAACAATCGAATAAATTCTAATATTTTACCTCTATATATTTTTGTTTTTGAAAAATTCAACATCAAGTCCATTTCTTTAGAGAGAGACCTTTTGAAAAAATTTAAAAGCGTGATACATGATTGAAAATTTTCATTCATTCTACATGTCATTTTATATTTATAAATTACATATGATACATATGATATAATTGTATTTAAAAATACTGTTTTTGAATTTTTTTCTAAATAGAATCCTATAATGATGTGTTTCCAGCATACATCGAAATTCAAAATACTATTCAATTTTTGCCACAATCTTTGTACAGATAGAAAATCAAATAAAAGGTGCTTAATGTCCTCTTTTTCACATGGACAGAATTCACAATTTGCATTAGACCTTGATTTACATTTGTATTGAAAGGAATTACAATTCAAAATATTATTTAACAACTTATAATTAAATTCACTAAGTCTTTTGTCATACATGTTCTTAACCTTTCTTTCATAAATGTCTTTCCAATTATCTCTACCAATATTAAATAAATTGTTAAATGCAGATTGGTAGCAAGGTGGTTTGAATTTTTTATGAAGCAAGTTTACATAGTAGAATTTACATTTCTTATCGAATATATCAAATGTTCCCTTATGAAAATTATAAACATTTCTTTTCAGTATTTTTGTATAAAAACAACACTTCATATCAAAACACTCACTTTTTTTCTTAATTACTTTCTTTAAAATATTGTATTCACACAACCAATTATTTTTCTTCTTTAGATCATTTGAAAGTTCTTGTAGTGTTTTGAATTCACCATTTTTGTTGAATAAATCTTTAACAAACAAAATTTTACTCATTACCCAGTTTTTAAAAAATAATGATTTTCCCTTATGTTCAAACAGAGTATTATTCCACAGTGGTTGTTGTGCAAATGTTACATTTGAAAGTTCAGATATATTAATTAACCTTTTACATTCATTAAAACAACATTTCTTTATATACAGTAGGTAGATTTAACAAACATACAATTTTTTCAACTTTTCTTTCAGACATTGATAGTATATAATCTATGTCTAGTCCCTTGATTTTTATATATCCTTGAAATATATTATTAAGCATGCAAGATTCATCTACAAGTCTTTTTACCCATGATGCTTTTATAGCATTAAGTTTCAGTTCTATGTCTACTAGACCAACGCCTCCGTCCTCAATTTTGCCAATTAATGTATCTCGTTTTATTCTATCTCTTTTATCCCAAATAAAATTAAAAATGCTACATTTGATCTTTTCCAAGAAATCTTGATTAGGGAGGGGTAAAATCGACCCTACGTAAATCAGTTTTGAAATAGCTAGAGAATTTACTATACAAGTTTTTCCAAAAATAGTAAGTTTTCTTTTTTTCCATGATTCAAAGTTTTTCCATATCATCGTAATTTTTTTTCCAGTTTAAATCAAAACATTGTTCTTTATCATGTCCAATAAAAATTCCTAGACATCTTACAGCATCGTTTGTGACATTAATTTCGCCAAAATTAGAATGTTTATCTTTAAGTTTACCAAGAAGTATACATTGTGTTTTGTTTAAGTTAACTTTAGATCCAGCATGATCACAAAAAGACTTCACTGTTTCAATGGCTTTGTCTAAGGAAAGCATGTCTCTAAGTGCTAAGGTAACATCATCAGCATGTTGTAGATTTTTAATTTCTGTACTCATATTAGCAATTTTTATACCCTTTATATCATTATTAATTTTAAGTTTTATAGGTAAAATTTCTGCAATAAATAAATAAAATAAAGCTGAAATAGGACACCCCTGTCTTATGCCACGCGACATTTCACATGTTTTTGAAATCCAGCCATTGTTTTTTATTCTAAAAATTGGATAAGTATATAGTATTTTTACCCATGAAATAAAATTATCTCCAAAATCAAATTTTTTAAGCACTTTAAATAAAAAGTTCCATTCTACCGAATCAAATGCTTTTTCGAAATCTAAAAACAATAATAATCCGTCTTTATCATTCTCCATGCAATACTCGTAAACATCTAAAATAGTTCTGGCATTTGCGCCAATAAAACGACCTTTGATGTATGCAGTCTGTTCGTTACTGATTAAATTATTAATAACTTTTTGTAGCCTTCTTGCTAATATAAACGCAATAATTTTGTAGTCAGTGTTTGTCAAACTAAGAGGTCTGTAATTTTTTAGACTTTTATTATCTCCTTTTTTGAAAAGAACAGTAATTAATGCTAAACGTTGTGAGAAGGACAGTTCTCGTCTTTCAAATATTTGCATGAGCACATCATAAAATAAAGGACTAATAAGTTTCCAAAAACATTTGTAAAATTCACTTGGTAATCCATCTAACCGAGGAGATTTGTTATTTTTCATATTTACTATAGCTTCTTTGCATTCTGCAAGTGTAGGTCTAGAATCTAGTATATCTTTTTCATTCTTCTTTAATTTTGGACAGTTAAAATCTTCTAAATAATCACATATTTTTTCGTCTTCAATTTTTTTAGTTTGATACAGATTTTCATAAAATTGTGACATTTCCTCTACAAGAATAGAATTCCAGGGTCCCCCGCCGGTCAAGCAGTATACTAGTATCGAGTCTATCGACCAAGGCTGATTTAGGAACTTGACCAAGGTATTAGTGGTATAAACATTTGGTATAAATTAAATGAAAATCCGTCAAAATTTGTAGGCATGAGCGCGCTTACAAGATCAATTTTTGGAAAAAAACGGAGTCATGATTGTGGTCAAAGTCCCAATAACTCCAACAAAGAGTATCGACCAAAGCTGATTGTCGAACTTGACCAAAGTATTAGTGGTATAAACATTTGGTATAAATTTAATGAAAATCCGTCAAAATTTGTAGGCATGAGAGCGCTTACAAGGTCAATTTTTGGATAAAACGGAGTCATTATTGTGGTCAAAGTCCCATAACGCAAACAAAAAGTATTGACTAACGCTGATTTTCGAACTTGACCAAGGTAATAGTGGTATAAACATTTGGTATAAATTTAATGAAAATCCGTCAAAATTTGTAGGCATGAGAGCGCTTACAAGGTCAATTTTTGGATAAAACGGAGTCATGATTGTGGTCAAAGTCCCATAACGCCAACAAAAAGTAACGACTAACGTTGATTATCGAACTTGACCAAGGTAATAGTGGTATACACATTTGGTATAAATTTAATGAAAATCCGTCAAAATTTGTAGGCATGAGAGCGCTTACAAGGTCAATTTTTGGATAAAACGGAGTCATGATTGTGGTCAAAGTCCCATAACTCCAACAAAAAGTATCGACTAAAGCTGATTTTCAAACTTGACCAAGGTAGTAGTGGTATAAACATTTGGTATAAATTTAATGAAAATCTGTCAAAATTTGTAGGCATGAGAGCGCTTACAAGGTCAATTTTTGGATAAAACGGAGTCATTATTGCAGTCAAAGTCCCATAACTCCAACAAAAAGTATCGACCAAAGCTGATTTTCGAATTTGACCAAGGTAATAGTGGTATAAACATTTGGTATAAATTTAATGAAAATCCGTCAAAATTTGTAGGCATGAGAGCGCTTACAAAAAAGTGTGACGGACGGACGCACGGACACACGGACCCACGGACGGACGGACGCCCGGCATTTCTATGTCCCCGCTCCGCGTTGCGGCGGGGGACAAAAATATCAGAATTAGATGTAACGGTTTCATTTCCTCTATTTAACTCGTATATGGTATTATTTGTTTGATGTTTCTTTTCTAGTCCTAAAAAGAAATTTGTATTTTTTTCACCTTCACTTATCCATTTTGTTCTTGAGCTCCTTTAGCTATTTCATTATATAATGCATCTAAATCTGATTCTAATCTCCTTTTTAAATTCATGTCTATTTCTGAACTAGGTAAGTTTTCAATATAATCTATTTCTTTTTCTGTTGATTTAATCTTATATCTTAAGTTGTTTTTAGACTGTTTGGAATATATTATAGAGAAATCCCGAACTTTTACTTTGAATAATTCCCATTTAGAAGTAGCGTCCAGAGAATCATCTAACTGATTAAAGATAGAATTAATTCCTTCTTTATAATCTTCTTTTTATAAGTGAGAGATATTTAATTTCCAGTAGCCTGAGCCTCGTTCTAATGTATTGAAATTGGCACATATTTTTAAATATCTATGGTCACTCATTCTAGTGTTATTATTATGCGTTCCCGGTACGTGCCTTACAACAAAAGTTTTTATCTGGTTTAGGTTAATATTTTTAGCAAAGATATAATCAATTCTGCTTTTGGGGGTATTCTCGGAATCACACCACGTGCGTCCATCTTTATGCGGATTTTTAAAATGCCAAAGATCTTTAAAATCAAGCTGATTTAAAATTTCTAACAAACGTTTCGAAGATTTATCATTTTTCTTTTCCATGCAACAGTTAAAATCTCCACATAAAAAGACTTTACTTTCTTGTGGTATATTGCATGTGATGAAGGTTTTGAGTCTTTTAAAAAAGGGTATTCTGGCATTATCACTATTTGGTGCATAAATGCTTATAAAACTTAATATCTCGTCATTTAATTTTACATTTACTAAAACTTTTCGTGCGTCTTCTGATTTATGTGTATTAAGTATTTGAACATCTAGTTCTTTTCTAAAAAGTATAGAGACACCTCTACTGTAAGCTGAGTCTGAAAAAGCGTGTATCGATTTACCATTCCAGTTAGTATCATATTTTTCTTTAAATTTTTCTATAAAATGTGTTTCCTGTAATAATAAAACATCAATTTTACTTTGATTAACCCATGTAAAAAATTTGGTTCTTTTTTCATAAGTGTTTAAACCTCGTACATTGACAGAAGTTATATTGACATTTTGCATCATTGCAGACGAAAAAAAAACCCCAGTAATATTTAAATCAAAAAATTAGAATTATGCCATTTTGTAATATAATTGTTATTAATAATAGAGTTCTTAATTCACATACCGATAACAATCACAAACAGATTATTTCCCTTCATCGGAACTGCTATCAGAGTCTGGGTTGCAGCCGGAAACATCTCTGTCTGAAGCTGTTCTCAGTTGCTTTAACATCTGGACGATGTTGAGCTGCCTTGATTGGTCCCGCTTCGAGTTTCTCTGTTTGGGGTTAACCATATCACTAAGTTTTCTTTTCCTGACTTTTTTCGCGATCTTTTTCAGAAGTTGACCGAGTTTGTTAGACCCAGGCCAGTGTTCGGGTTTAGTGTTCAGGGTACCTTGGCGATCGAGTCCTGATCCCCATTCGTCATTGAATGTTGCTTCCACAAAAATCGTCGATTGTTTCGAGGTACGCAGCTTCTCCTGAAACATAGGAACCTGAACACATTTATTTTCAAGGATGTCCTGCATGACCTCTACTTTTGTAGATTCCCATTGTTGGTTCACCTTGACCTTCTTTCCGAACCGAAGTGCCGAGAGAGCGTTGTCAGCCTCCTTAATGGTGTTAGCCGCCTCAAGGTCTCCACAACGCACAGCTTTTATATATTGAAATGCGTGCTCCGCAGATTTATGATTGACTCCACATATATCTAGTTCACATGGATAAAAATTTGATAACACATCCTCTGATCCACAAAAAGGTGTAAGATGTTTCTGTTGTTCGAAATATGGACACTCCTTTTGCCCGGGAAGATGTCCCGTTTGTTTGCAAACTTTACACGCCGCATCAGATGTACATCGTGTTCGATTGTGTCCGGTTTTCAAGCAGTTTGTGCACAAGGGGTTTGAAGCTTTTTTGGGCTGACCAAAATGAAAAATCTTGCATTGTAGACCTGCACAAGTTTGGAGTCTGGGTAATACTCTTTGGTCAGGCAGTGGTTCGATGTAAAGGAACCTTGTACCATTTAGGATGCTTGTCATTCTATTGGTTTCTGGATGACGAATTTTTTCGTATAAAATTTTGCTAGTGGGTTTGACGCCAAGTTTGTCAAGCATTTCATGAACGGCAGAGTCTGCTACTGACAAAGGGAGGCCACAAATCCGTATTTTAAGTGTTTTTGATCAGTAGTTTTTGCGCCCGTTGCATAAGGATTTGAATCGTAGAATTGAAACGAGACGCCATTGATCTCAATGCCCCGTGTTAAAAGGTTGATTCTACTTTCAAAATTTTTTAAATATACGCGCCATAAATTTCTATCTAGCTGAACACACAAAATGTCATCACCGATGACTTTTTTGATGGGATCAATTAGGTCATAATCAGTGAGGTGTTTCCCTTGATTGGTTTTCAAATCGCTGTTTTTTATGTATAGCGGTTTACTAGTGCGGTCAACCGCGTCAGATGAACTCGTATTCTCTAACTGGGTATTTGCCATACTTCAAAGAACACAGGTAGACACAGGTAGTGTTAGTTGACAGGTGAGTAATAGTCACAGTCACAGTGTAGAACTTATATACAGTATATGAAAAACTTATTTACACAAAATGAAATTGCACTTACGCAGGTTTCACAATGCACAATGCACAACGCACAACGCACAACTTTATATACACTGAAAAACCTTCTGGAAAAGTCCATCACAAAGACAAGACGCCTATTTCCAGGGAAAAAAGTCAAAAAATCACAGAGCAAAAATCGACACGTCCGACCTGCTCAATGACACGTGACCATCTATATATTGGATATTGATTTGAGGAGATCATTGGCAGTATTGTATGATGAATAGTCTACATGTTTGTTGACATTCAAAGAATCAATGTCTGAAACCCCTATGTCTTTCAAAAATCTTATCATACTGAAGTATTTTGATAAGGCAATACCTTCTTTTGATAACCAGTAAACCGCTTTCATAGCAATTACTATGGCTTTTTCCTCTTTGTTATGAACATTCTCGACTGTTCTTTTCAAGTTTTCCTGCTCTCGTGGGGCCATTATTGCTCGTTGATGGTCATTAGATGTCATATGCCTCGTAAGTGTGCTTGTTTGGAAATTAGTATTTCCTGTAGTAAAAATTTCGGGCAATCGTCTGGATACAAAAATTAGTAACTTGTACTTGTTTTGCTTCGAAATATATAATCAAAGTTTTTATGAAAAAATCAATATTACGTAATAGAACATATTATTGTATACTGAAGTATATCTTTCATATGTTTATTATTTAAATCATTACATATAATCTTAATAAATATAATTTACTCAGTATTTGGAAACTAATTTCTAGCGTAATCTAAACAAAGGAAATATTCTGTGTACAATTCCGATTTTAGTCTTGATCAACCAGACGCTCTGCTGATGTAAAGAATATACGCGACTTCAAAGAGTCTGATCGAACGAAGTAACAGCCCGCTCAGTTACGTCACACGATCGGTCAAACTTCCGCCAGAGTTCGTTGATTAAATAGAGCTATAGAACGGTCCTAAAATGCACTAAGATAAGAGTTTCGACCCACAGTTTTGCATCTTATAGCGCCATATCTGTAAGACATGCGCCAGACTGACCCGTTTCTAAATATTTAGTGCGTCATTTACAAATATTGTGCGCCAATGGCGCAAAGGCGCAGCCCAAAGTGATCCCTGAGTACATGTTAACATGTAAAGGTTTTTACACTCATACAACACAAATCACCAACAAAATAACATTGTAATTAACTTTATGAGATCCAAACAAACAACTTTTCCAGCGACAGCCATATCGAAATTCTAACCGTTTTTTAATTATTAAGCAAAAACTTTCGAGCGCTATTGGCCCTTAATTTTAGGGGCCAGCCCTTTTTCATTGATGTCAAATGAAAGCCCTTAACATTCTGCACAACTTTTATTCTACATGTTTTAACAAAATATTTTTCGTTTAAAAGATACACAGAAAAATATGTCTATATTTTTGCACTTTTTGGAATCCTATTTTTTGACCCCCTACCTTTTTCTAAACAAAAATCAATTTGCACAACTTCAATGTCTCTATTATTCAAATTCGTTGGATTCCCATTCCCTGCTATCATAGTCTCGGAGCCTTTGTCTTGAAACCAATTTTTTTTTAAGGCGAATAACTCGTTAACGGAAGAGGAATTTTAAAGTTCATGAAACGTTTTTGATAGTGTTTTGTAATATTCATGAGCCGGGAAAATTTGAGCAAAAACCGTTCAGAAATGAGCAAGATATGAAGCCTCAAAGTTCGCGTCTAGGAAGAAAAAACCCAGAAAAATTAGAACTAGATACGATCTCGTTACAAGTAACAATTAGGTCTTCCGTTCCATTTCTAAACGATACAATTAAAAGCTCAATGAAATTTCAGAATGTCCCCTTAACCCCTTCCTTTCAGATAATGTATATGATTGTCAATATCCTTTGAAATGCTTGACAAAGAGTTTTGCTTTTTCACATACAGCACATTAAAGATTTTAAGTCCCCTAAAATCCCTAATAACGTCATCAGTGGGTGTGGCAATGAGTTTTACAAACTAATATTGTTACGATCAACAAATTTGCTTCTATAATGCTTTACAAAATCTTGATCGTTTTTAAGGTATTTGTAAGAGACTTTACGAGTCCCTTGGCCCCTAATTTAAAGGGCCAGCCCCTTTTCCTAGAGTTCATTCAAAAGGTCCAACAAATACTAACATTTTTTGTTCTTACAACCACATAAAATGGTTGTTCATTTTTTAGATACAAATGATTGAATATTTTAGGGGCCAACCCTCTAGATCCTTAATGGGGACGGACATTGGTGCTTTGATTGATGGAATCGATTAGAATCGTCAATGCAAACATTTTCTCTTCTACAATGCTTAACAAAATATGTCTCCTTTTCTAGTTATATAGCGTCCAATTTTAAGTACTTTGGCCTCTTAAAAACCATTATAACGCAATAAATGGGCTTGACAATGATTTTTCCTGATAGATATTGGTATTATCAACAACTTTGCTTCTATAATGGATAACAATATCATTATCGGTTTTAAGTTATTTGTAATAGAGTTTACGAGTCTCTTGGCCCATAAAAAGGGGGGCCAGCCCCTTTTTCTTGATTTCTTTGAAAAGGTCTTAAGAATACAAACATTGTTTGTTCTTACACCCATCATAAATTGTTCTTTATTTTTGGATACAAACGTTTGAATATTTTAGGGACCAGCCCTGTAGATCCCTAATGGGGACATACATTGGTGTTTTGATAAGTGGCATTGATTTAAATCATCAATGCAAACATTTTCTCTTCTATGATGTCTAACAAAATATGTCTCCTTTTCTAGATATATTGCGTCGAAGTTTAAGTACTTTGGCCCTAAAAATCCCTTATTACGTAATAAAGGGACGTGGCAATTAATTTTTCTGATAGATATTGATATTGATAAGTGTGACTACCTATAAATAGATAAAAACCACCCAGGTATGAAACCCCGATGCGCATGCCCCAGGTAAACCCTAACCGTTCGATAGATACAATCGATGACTTTCAATTCAGCTCGCCAAGTGTGCACACGTGTTTACGTGTTCGGATGGCTAATGCCCAACTTCGTTCGCCGGGGCCTGGACAGGCTACGCCGGCTCATGACGAGAGAGAAAGCTCACCCGCAGAGGCGGTTGAGAGCGATAATACAAAGGTAGATGAGTCAGAGGACTCTCAATGTGAAGTAGGCCATGTATCCGTGGCTGATAAGACATAGGATGATATCAGGCGGCAATGGTCGTCAGAGCAAATTCGGAATGATAAAAGTAAGTCCGGCGATGTTTCTATTAGAACACGCTCAAGCTCTAGAAAACGCAAGAAAAGCAAAACAGCTCCTGATTAAAGCTCAAGTTCCTCTAGTTCTAGCTCCTCTTGCTCCTCCTCATGCTCTAGTTCCGAGGCTGACTCGGACTCTGATTTATTCTTATGTTCTGAGAGCACAAATTCTAAGCCAAAAATCCCTAAAAAGATTCTTAAATTTGTCACTAAGTACGCAACAAAAGGGATTAACAAAAAGAACAGACAGTCTATTGCTAAGATTTGTCCCATACCTCATTCTAAAAAGCTTCAGGGCTTGTCTTTGGACAGATTTTTCAAGAAAATATTTTTCAAGGGTAAAAAATGGAATGGAAAGTTAGAGAAAAATAAAGTAAATACCCAGATGAGAATTTTAGATGCGTTGGGGCCACTTTCTGTTTTATGGAGCGAGGCAGAGCGAATAAGCAAAACAGGTAAGGGCATGGACCCCTCTGATGTTATTCAGTTTGTCCAAAGAGCGATTATGTTTGTAGGGAATGCCCATTTCCTTTTCAATACGGATAGGCGTAAGGCAGTGTTAGCTAAAACAATGCCAAAATCTGTAGATGTGCTTTCTGAAAAAAAGGTACAAGAAATCATTGGGAAAATGTAAAAGAGATTTATTTGGGAACATTTTCTTAAACAATTAGCGAAAGATAACAAAGATAATAGAGAATTAAAATAGCTATTGTCTAATGGCAGTGATAAGAAAGTTTGGTCACAAACAAGACAGTTTTCTGACAGAAACCGCCAGTTTTTTCTACAGACACCCTCATCAATCCTCCAGTATGGGGGTCGCAGACAGACAGACAGACAGACAAGAGGCAGTTCACTCAGAATCAGAGATACACAGAGTACCCACAATTCAAGGGTCAGGGAGCAAACCAGAAATATACAGTGCCTCACAAGAAATCAGTCACTCGGTGAATCAGGTGAGTCTAAAACGGGTAGAATTATCATAGATCGATCGGAATCTATCAAAATTCCTGTTTTTCAATGCTGTATTATAAAGTAATTACACGGGATCCTTGGATCCTTCAATCAATCAAAGGGGTAGAAATTCCCCTATTATCAAATCCTTTCCAGGGAAAAATTCCGATTCCGTCGAAATTCAAATCAGAGGAAGAGATTTTGATAGATTCCGAAATAGAGAATTTAGTGTTGAAAAATGCGGTACGGTAGACAACTCCAACAAGCAATTTCTTTTACAGCAACGTATTTTTGGTACCGAAGAAGGGGGGCGAGTTAAGGCCTGTAATAAATTTAAAAAATCTGAACAGTTTTCTCCCTTACGAACATTTCAAAATGGAGGGGATACAGCTGTTAAGAGATTTCATGGAAGAGGGAGATTGGTTAGTAAAACTAGATTTAAAAGATGCGTACCTGACAATAAACGTGGCAGAGAAATTTCGAAAATTTCTGAAATTTTTTTGGAAAAACAAAATAATGGAGTTTACATCCCTTCCATTCGGAATTGCAATAGCACCGCGTGTGTTTACAAAAATTATAAAAATTCCAATTGCAATTTTACGTCGTCTGGGTATACGGCTGGTGATTTACCTAGACGACATTCTGATTATGAACCAATCTCTCACAGGCATTCAATCAGATCTGTCACCAGCTGTCTATCTCTTAGAGAATCTAGGGTTTTTGATCAATCAGGAAAAGTCAGTTCTAGTCCCTTCACATGTAACGGAATTTCTGGGATTCACTGTAAACTCAGAAACAATGACCCTCTCTCTCCCAAAAGAAAAGGTGATAAAGATAAAGCAGAATTGCTTAGATCTTGCGAGTCGTCAGTCTGTCTCTGCTCGGGATCTAGCCCAATTAATAGGACGTCTGACGGCTACATATCAAGCGGTTCTACCCTCACCTCTTCATCACAGAAGTCTCCAGTTATTAAAAACAAAAAGCCCTGCATACCGGAGGGAATTACGACTATCATGTACAATTAGACGAGGATTCGAAACAAGAACTAATATGGTGGTCTTCAAAACTAAGCAGTGTAAGGTGTAAGGAGAGGAACTTGTAAGTTGTTAGAACTTGTTTCTGATCCGTTTGTTTATTCAATAAAATATGTTCAAAACAAAACAACTAAGCAAATGGAAAGGGAGAGCTTTAGTCCGTCCCCAACCAAACATTATTGTCAAATCAGATGCAAGCCTGAAAGGTTGGGGTGCAATTTGTCAAAATACAAAAAACGGGTGGTCTTTGGATGGAAAACGAAAGAGATCAACACATAAACGAGTTAGAGCTCAAAGCAGCATTTTTAGCAATTCAGTGTTTTCAGTCGAAAATTTTAAAAAGCACGTACTATTGCAATCGGACAACAAAGTAGCGATAGCATACATAAACAACATGGGGGGGTACAAAATCAGAGAAGTTGATAAATTTTGCAAGTCAGATTTGGCAATGGTGTTTGGAGAGGGAAATAACTCTTACAGGGGAATACCTACCCGGGGATATGAACATAGAGGCAGACTGGGAAAGTCGTCATTTCAAGGACAAGAGTTCTCGGAAATTAGATCCAGAGATTTTTATTCACCTAATGAAGATAATAGGCCCTTGTACAGTAGATCTTTTTGCAGACAGGACAAATGCCCAGCTGAACAAGTATTTCAGCTGGAAGGAAGACCCTCATGCACAGGCAGTAGACGCGATGCTACAGACGTGAAGGGATATAATGGGTTACACCTTTCCCCCGTTTTGCATGATAACGCCTTGTCTAGCAAAGGTGAGGGAGAAGTGCCAAATTGTGATCGTTACACCGACATGGCAAACACAGCCTTGGTATCCTCTCCTCCTTCAGATGTCGATAGACTTTCCAGTGCTGATACCGATAGGCTCGAGAACCCTAACCTCTCCCCAGGGGGAAGTCCACCCTCTGATAGTCAACGACACATTACAACTAGCAGGGTGGAAGGTATCAGGAGATATTACACTTCAGAAGGTTTTTCAGAGCAAGTTAAAGAACTTCTCTTGCACTCTTGGAAACCAGGCACAAAATCTGCTTACGACAGTGCCTGGTCGAAATGGAATAGCTGGTGTTTGGAACGGTCAATTAATCCCTTTTCAGCCCCTTTGGCCTCTGTGTTAGATTTTTTAGCCTGGATGTTTTTTCAGGGCTATAAATATCGAACGATTAATGTCCATAGATCGACAATATCCTCAGTGTTAACGCAAGTGAATCTAGTTTCTGTAGGACAGGTTCCTTTTGTAAAACAATTGTTTAGGGGGATATTAATAAAAGACCCCCCTCGGCCTAAATATGGTTTTTCATGGGATATCAATGTTGTTCTTAAACATTTATTAGACTTGCCTAATGATAACGAACTTTCTCTTTTACAGTTGAGCAAAAAATTTACCATTTTACTTGCTCTAGGAGCCCCAAAAAGAGTTTCAGAGATTGCTAGATTCGATCGTCGTTTTATGGAAAGAAAGGAGGGGAGTATCGTGTTTCATTTACCACGTCTATCAAAATCTCAGAGGGATAATAAATGTAGATCTGTTCAGTATGATAAAACAGATAATGAAAAACTCTGCGTTTTACATTGTTGTTCCGTTTACGAGAAACGAACTGAATCATTTAGATCGCAGCTTGAATCCGAACCTGATCCTCTGCTGCGTACAACCAAGAAACCTCATAATAGAGTTTCTGCACAAACAGTAAGTAATTGGATAAAATCTGTTATGTTAGATGCAGGTATCGATTCATCAAGATTTCAAGCGCATTCGTGCCGGATGGTCTCTTCAAGCAAAGCACATAATACTGGAATACCTTTAGAAGAAATTCTATCAAAAGCAGACTGGTCAAATGGGCGAACATTTAAAACATTTTATTTGCGCAATACTCCATCTGATATATCTTATACACGTAATGTTTTGAATATGGTGAGTTTGGTAATTTTCGGCTTTAAACATGTATTATTATATCTCACGGAAATATTTGAAATATAATTGAAGATTTTGTGAGGGCGCGGAGCGCCCGAAATGAAATATAAATTATATGATAATATTGAAGTGAGATATAATAATGCACTTCCCTCCCACCCTTGCCCGATTATTGGCTAAGGGGTGTGATACTGATTTATTGTTTAAGTATAAATACTTCATTTCACATTATAGTTGGGTTAATTTGTGTCGTATATGTTGTAGGAGGATAAACGCCTCGACGCCCATTTGAGCCAGTCTACAGTTTACTGTGGTTCTACTGCAACAAAAGTGACAGATGAAAAACGATCATAGTGAATTGCTGAACAATCCTGACTGTGCAATTTGATGAATATATAATAGTTTCTGTGTTTATTTAATGGACTGAATAATTAATATTTTTTAGATATTATATAAATTCTGTCAAAATTAAATTTTGAAGTTCTCTTTTTATGGCTCGCATTGAAAGTCATCGATTGTATCTATCGAACGGTTAGGGTTTACCTGGGACATGCGCATCGGGGTTTCATACCTGGGTGGTTTTTATCTATTTATAGGTAGTCACACTTTAAAGAGCTGTATTTCTATTGTTGAATTGAAGGTCAATGCATTATTATATCTCACTACAATATTATCATATAATTTATGTTTCATTTCGGGCGCTTCGCGCCCTCACAAAATCTTCAATTTTGGTGAAAAACTAAAAGATCTGGTCTACAAAATCATGAATTCAGTTTTCCTTTCAGGTGTGTGGGAGCAAAGAAGATAATTTTTTAACGTTATATGCATTAACATCTATACATCCATTTTGGCCCTGCCCTAGAGTCAAAACCCAACCTTGAGGGGACATGGAAATTAAAATTTCAGTAGAGGACTTCCTGGTCAACATAATTATTAGTCAGGTTTTTTTATACAGATGTGTATTAACAATTATATGCATTAACAACATATTGCCATATTTCACTACTGGCTCTAAAAAGTACTGAAAGTGCCATTTTTTACTGATAATTTCTGATATTTACTGATATTGTACTGTTAGTGCTGAGAATTGCTGATATTTACTGATAATTTTACTGCTGTTACTGATAATTGCTGTTGGTTCTGATATTTACTGATATTTACTGATGCTTTTGCTGTGAGCTCTGATAATTACTGATATTTACTGAGATTTACTGTTGGTACTGAGAATTGCTGATAATTACTGAGAATTACAGGCAGGGGATTTTTAAGAGATTAATTTTAATTACTGTAATATGCAAATTATATTTATTTAAAATTATCGGTAAACAAATACCGGGCATTTTTCAAAAAGAAATATGTAAGATCTAACTAAAGTTTCATCAACAGTAACTTCTTTTTTACAACCACAAAAATTAGATTTGATTATTCTTCTTATAATCTGCTTATTTATTTCAATGCATACTTTTTTCTGTTTGTTCTTGTTCTAAGCTTTATTTTAGCTGATTAACACAATTCAGCACATAAATAAATGAATGTAGAAATTGCAGAATTGCTATATATCCCATCCCCGTGCGCCAATCCACTCGATGCTACAGTGTTACATTGTATATATAGAACAATCCATAGTAAAAAAAAAAATTATAAAGATTTTAACCACTTTATGTAATTGATAAACATCTATTTAATGATTCTAAATTTTGAGCGATCAACTCTTTAATTGAACCGTGTTAAATATTTATAATTATAAACTTAAGATGTTTTTATCCCGCCCATAATCACTAATTTTGTTTTCAAAATAAAATCAAACACTTTGGTTTCACATTGTATTTCCCAGCCATTTATATTTGTTTATTCTGAGGCTGCAAGACATATATATATATACAGGTGGACAATTTTCACACTTTGCCACGGTCACTCTGCCGTGTATATATTCTGAGCGCTGTCTGTTAGTTCTGAGGGTTTTCTTGATCCCAGACATACAAAAGAATCTTTTCAGCGACTGCCAGACATATACACAGGTGGTCAATTTTCACACCTTGCCGTGGTCACCCTGTCGTGTGTATAGTCTGAGTGCTCTCTGTTAGTTCTGAGGTTTTTCTTAATCCCAGACATACAAAATATTTTTTTCTGCTTGCTTTTAGGCGTGGAGATTAAATATCTAAGCGTTCATAGATTAAGGAAAATCAGTTGAATTGTGTGTCTTCTTTTCAAAATTATATAGCCGCTGGTCATATAACCGCATACAAGTGCATGAATTAAGTAGTAATGAGAGAGAGAGAGAGAGAGAGAGAGGGGGGTTTTCAATCAAATTGGACAACACTTCCGGTGGCCACTACCTGCAAGATGTAAGAAGTAGAGAGAGAAGGTGGAATTTAAACATAATACCTGTGTGTTAACTCAGTCGGGGCAAGTACATGTTTTCACTACATGTCATTTAACATTTAAATGTTTGCGTTAGCGTTTAAAAGTGAATCTGTAGTGACTATATAGTGAAAGTTAATACTCGATATAGACCAGTGAGCTCTTCTCACCCCCAATGCAGAGCTCTGTATATGCCCTAGACAGTAAGCGTAAGAGGTCTGTGGAATTAAGTTTTACGGAACATCAGTCAACATCTCGTAGACGCATTAAATCCTCTTTATCTCTATCTGACATTTATAATTCCTCTCTTGAAATGGCGTCAAACGACAAACAAGGAATACCCATCCCGTCCTCAAGCATACTTTCGCCCTGGCCCCCTACATCTACTGGTATATTGTCGTCTTCTCCTGACCCAACGACCAATGTAACAATCGTAGGACCAAAGGGTGAAATTAAAACCTCTGTCTTAAACGATCTCATTGTGAAATCCATTAACAGTCAGGCATTCATAGGGGCTTTTACACCTCTCATAGCTGCAGCAATTGCCCCTCAAATTCAACTAATTGTCCAAAGTTGCATCCAACCACTAATTAATTCAGTCAAAGAACAGCAAAACGACATCGAAGAACAAAACGATGAAATAGAAATACTGAAGAAAAGCAAGTCTGAATTACAACAAAGAGTTGATGATCTTGAATACGACCTGGACAACTTGGAACAATATGGCCGTCGCACATCCTTGAGATTTCACAATGTCCCCAAACCTGGAACTGATGAGGGAAACACAGATACGGAATCCGCTGTAATCAGCATCTGTGAAAAAATGGGAGTCACAATAACATCTGATGATATTGACCGGTCCCACCCAATAGGTCGACCAAACAGAAATAACAAACTCCAAATTATCTGTAAATTCAAAACATGGAAAGCAAAAAATAAAGTTTTCAGTGCTAAAAAGGAATTGAAAAGCAACAGTGACAAAATCTTTATAACAGAAGATCTGACAAGGTACAGACAATCCATTGTCTCCAAACTTATTGAGGCTAAAAAACGCAAGTCAATCCTCAGCTTCTGGACATTTGACGGTCGTATCTATATCAAGATGGAGCAAAACGGTGAAAAACTTGAAGTCACCTCTCTTGACGAAATCAATAGACTTTTCAACAGATAAAGTACATATCGTAGACTCTCATTCTGTACTTTGCATGTATACCAATACACAGACAAATATGCTTGCTCTTTGTTTCAAATAGTATTTTTAATATGGTTATTATTGTTACAAAATTGTGGACTCATACGCCTATTCTCTCTTAAGCTCGGCTTTATTCTCGTTGGTATCTTACAAATGTTTGTACATACGTCAGCAATGACTGACCCACATAGGCTACCGTTATGGTACCTAGTTTACCTTTTCATATTATGTTTTCATATTTCATTTTTGTTTGCAATTTCCCCGTCCCCTTCCCTTATTAGAATCAGTCACCCCTTCGTGACTGCATCTCAGGGGCCACCGCACCTTGTTTTTCACATTTTGTTTATTAATCAAACTATTGTTTGCATGCACATACGTAGACAGTTTTGTACTCTTCGCGCCAGTTTGTCAGATATCTCCTATTTTTACCTTTCCTTTGCGGCTCAAACATCCTTTTATGCACTTCTTCCGAACCACTTTATTTAATGACAGGTAACACTATTGTACAATACAGAGCCGCAATCGGAATTTATTATTGTAATAGCAGGGGTGTTTTAAAAGCGGAAGTGCTTACTCTCTTCAATGTCATATATTTGTTTTTATTTTTCCTGATGTGTTGTAAAAAAGGTTTAAAACACCTAAATATAAAGAAAACTTTAGTTGAAAATATTACATATTTACATTTTTGGTTTCAAGTTCTTTATTTGATCCATATGATTTCAGGTGACATTGAATTAAACCCGGGTCCCACAGAGGGTCAAATACACACGTTAGATATATTTCATCTCAATATTAGGAGTATTCTCCATAAAATACAAAGTTTAGAAACTTTTGTCTGGGATTTTGACATTCTTTGTTTTACTGAAACACATTTAGATTCTAATGTTAGTGATAATGATATTTTGTTGACCGGTTATGATACTATTTTTCGTAGAGACAGAAACTCACACGGAGGAGGTATTCTCATTACGTTTCGATCTTGAACCTTCATCAGTTGAGTGTATTTGGTTAGAAATATGTGAACCCACCTGTAACTTCTTTCTTTGTTGCGTATACCGGCCTCCTAACAGTGATAAGTCCTTTTGGGACAAACTCTCGTAGTCACTCGATAAAGTGTCAGATATTTCAAGTAAATTCCTTATTTTAGGTGATTTGAACGTTGACTTCTTAGAAAATACTCGTTTATATCCCATTAGTGATATCATGATGAATTACGACCTCACAAACACCATCCACGAAGCCACGCGAACTACAGACACGACGAACACCCTTATTGACCCAATTTTGAAAAGCACTGACCTTGTGTCTCTCCACTCAGGCGTGATAAACACAGACAATACATTGAGCGATCACAAAGCTACATATATTTTTCTAAAAACAGGTATCATAAAAAGTAAATGGTATATTAGAAAAGTTTGGGACTACAAGAATGCGGATATTACAAGACTTAATACTATTATCGAAAATACCGACTGGGATTCAATTATAAGTAATGCTTTTTCTACTGAAAAGGCTACTGAACTTTTTACAGATAAATATCTGGAACTTGTTAGAGAGTGTATACCTGAAAAATCGGTAACGATTAGACCTAAAGACAAACATTGGTTCGACTCTGACTTACGTATAACACTTAGGAAAAAAATAGACTTCGACATAAAGCACTCAAAAGTAATTCTCCTCTAGACTGGGATAAATTCAAGCACATTAGAAATAAATTTAACAACATGAAAAAACATGCACTACAAAACTATCATAACAACATTGAATTGCAACTCACTGACAACAATATAAACAACACAAAATTATACTGGAAAATTCTCAGGGACACTTTTAAAACAAAACCACTCTCGGAAATTCCTCCTCTACAATACACAGATAGGAACTCTTTTGCTTTTTCTGATGTCGATAAGATTAACGCACTGAATGAATATTTTGCTTCAATCGCCTGTGTTGATGATGATAACTCTGTATTACCTCAAGAAATATTTATGTGTGACAGTATATTTGACAGTATGTGTATTAATGAACAAGAAAAAATTGATATACTATCTATTCTTCCTGTAAACAAGGCCATAGGTGCAGACCTTATTAGTCACAAAATGTTGAAAGCTACTAAACTTACCATTGTCAAACCATTATTTCTATTGTTTAATCGCTCACTTAAAGAATCTGTTTTTCCTATTATGTGGAAACAAGCTAACGTTATTCCACTCTTCAAAAAAGATGACCCTTCGGTGTTGTCAAACTATAGACCAGTTTCATTATTAAGTTGTATTGGTAAGGTCATGGAACGCATTGTATTTAAACATTTATATAACTATTTTCACAGTAACAATATGTTTTATAAATATCAAGCGGGATTTTTACCAGGCCATTCTACTGTTTTTCAATTATTAGAAACATATGATGATATTGTTAGGAGAATTGATGAAGGGAAATCATGTTGCATGGTGTTTTGTGATTTATCCAAAGCCTTTGATCGTGTTTGGCACAAAGGACTCTTATATAAATTAAAAATGTATGGTATTGATGGAAAGATGTATATTTGGTTCAAAAGTTATTTAGCAAATCGGACACAACGAGTTATGTACAAAAATATATTTTCTACTAAGGCACAAATTCATGCCGGTGTACCCCAAGGCTCCGTACTTGGACCACTACTATTTTTGATTTATGTAAATGATGTAGCACACAACATGTCAAGTTTTTGTAGATTGTTTGCTGACGATAACTGTTTACAGTACTCATCAAAATGTATCAAAACTATTGAAAATTGTCTGAATCATGATCTAAATGTTTTAGAAAATTGGTCGAAGAAATGGTTACTAAAGTTCAATCCCTCTAAAACTAAAGTTATATTTTTTAATACGAGAAAAAACTTAGAACCACCGAAACTTATTTTTCAAGATAGTCAGTTAGAATATGTTCAATCTCATCAGCATCGGGTGTTACATTTTCATCAAACCTTAATTGGTCGTCTCACATAGAAATTTTACTGAATAACGCTTATAAGAAAATTGGTTTGCTAAAAAAACTAAAGTTTAAAGCTAATCGTAAAACTCTTTCACTTATGTATACCTCGTTTATTCGACCACAGTTGGAATATGCGTCAGTAGTATGGGGAGGGTGTCACGCTTTTGATTCTGAAAAACTAGAGAAACTACAATTGCAAGCAGCCCGAATTGTTACTGGGCTAACTATTTTTGCTTCTAGAGAATCTTTGTATTTTGAAACGGGCTGGGAACCACTTAATGCAAGACGCAAAATTCAAAGGTTCAATATAATGTATAAAATTCATAATAACTTAGTACCTGAATATCTGTTAGACATTGTACCGGATATGTGATGTAATGCATCTGCTTATTATACGAGAAACTCACAAAACTACAATATACCCGTGTGTAGACTGCAAATTTATAGATCATCATTTGTTCCAACTGTGGTCAATGAATGGAATTCCTTACCCTTGGATATCAGAGATTCGAGTTCATTATCCTTATTTAAAAACAAAATTTCCAATTCTCTAGCAGTAGCTCCTCCTTATTTCAGTTATGGGAAAAGACGTACTAATATTTTACATACAAGACTCCGTCAAAATTGTGCGCTAAACATAGATCTTTATAGATGTAATATTATAACAAGCCCTCTTTGTTCATGTGGGAAGATTGAAGACGCACATCACTTCTTTTTCTCTTGTCCTAAGTATGCTACTGTCAGGGAAGAATTTTTTAATAAATTTCTTAGATTTGGCAAAATTCGTATTCTTGACTCACGTTCCTTACTTTGGGGGGACGACTCACTCAGCGTGGATGAAAATAAATACCTTTTTTCAATTGTTCAAATTTATATTCAAGGTACTGGTAGATTTGAATAAACACAAATCTGATTATTCTTGTTAAGGTCTTCCGTTTTCAACGGAAGACCTTATACTGATTCTGTTGATAATTCTTTTTATTCTTTTTTTTCTTCTAGACGTTTTTTAAAACTCGAATATCTTGCTTATTTGTTGTCCTATAAAGTTCAAATTTTCAGGGCTTATTGGTGATTACTATTTCTCAATATCTACGGAAAATCGTTGAAATCATCACTTCCGGTACCGAGTTATTCCCCTTTTTAAAGAAAATATAGGCATTCTTGTGCACGCATAGGCTCAGAAACCGTCCATAGCATGTGTTTCAAAGTCATAAATCTTGAAAATAGAAACTTTGAACGTTGTCCTCCGACTTTTGTTTTTACGATTTTCCTCATGTAAAGTATCCAAAAAGTTGTTGAAATTTTATGTTTTAAAAATGCTGATTTTTGGTGTTGTTTTTGATTCGTAACTTTTTAGTTTGAAATATTTTCTTAACAGCTATAGAACAAAAAATGTGCAAAATGTCAAGAACTTTCATTTGACATCATTAAAAAAGGGCTGGCCCCTTAAAGTAGGTGGATAGCGCCCTTAAAATTCTTCGCTTTTTAACTAAAAAACGGTTAATATTTCGACATAACTTTCACTGCAAAAGTTTTTCATTATTATCTTATTAATGTCGTTACATTATTATTTTGTTCGATTATTGCGTAATGTGAATGTAAAAAGGTTGACTTGTTAACATGACGCTGTTTTCATTTGGCAAGTAAACGTATAGTCTTTGTACTTATAAATGTTATTAATTAACAACTGAAAGTGTACCAGCATATACGGGATGCTTTAAACCACAACAAAAGGTTTTTTTTAAAGTATCCATGCATGTCTTACACCTTTCATGTTAAAACAATGAGCTACTTTTATTTAGTTTTTATATGTATTATTGACAGTCCTTTAAAAACGAAAAAGAGAAAATATGTATATTCTTTTCTTATCTAGCGAAAAACATTATGGATAAAAGAAAAAATGATATACTTCTATGTAACACATTTTAGTCATTATCTTGCGAGCATTTCAAATATCCCTGGGTTCTGAGCTGTGTGTACAATTACGTAACATATCTCTCGGGAAGATCGGTCGCGGCTGGACTAGCTAGCGGTCAGTGCTTACCTAATACACAAGTGTTGCGTCTTGCGTACATGGGTTTATTTAGCCACAAATACAGAATTTTTTCATTTTTAGCCTTAAAAATTAAACTTAACATGTAAACTTATGCTTTTTTGCATCATATAATTGATATAAATTCGGGATATAAACAAGAGCTTTTCATGAATGTTACTAATATCAAATTACAACAAATAATCTATTTCACAACACAAGATGATATGTTTGTTTTAAATATCAAATACTAGAATTTAAAACTTGTCTTTGTTTCCTTTTCCGCTTGATTTTTCTCTGTGTGTGTGTGGGATGGGGGGGGGGGGTATTCTAAGACAACAATTCGCTTGAAAACGGCAACATGAGATTTATATCAAAAATGAAAACAAACTAATCAATGAATCATTTTTAAATAGATGCGTATACATGTATATGAGTTTTGTTTTTTTATTTGTACATAAGCACTAAAAATTGTCATTAAACTGCACGCATTTACCCATCCAACTCGGGATCATGCGAGAGTGGAAACATAAATTATTATCTACACATAAGATCCGTACGCTTCAATGTGAATAGATTCATCGTGCAAACATAAGTTCAAGTTCTTTATTGAAAGAGACAAATAGATCTGATAGGTTGAACAATATATAACTTGAGTTTTGACGTTCTCGAAATTCAATGGCACAGAATGTAAAGATCGATTAATTATATAAAATATCGTCTAGCTAGCTTTGATGAAGCAAGAATTTTGATTTTGTTCAAACAAACACGTAATAAAACTATTTTTCCACCTTTACTCGTAATATTGTCTTTTTTCTTGACATTTTGTCGCATCTATAGTCATTTGTTTACATAAGCTGCGTATAGCCGGTCTGTGGCTTTTCTGTGTGTAGTTTGTGTGTGTGCGCGCGATACTTCGAATTTTTAAACCTGTGTCCTTTTAGTGGCCATCGATCCTCTCCCGTGTACATACGTATGTAAAGTTTGTCCTTTCAAACTGAGTTATATGGGAATCTTGAATGTCAAATTTTAATATATAAGATATTTTGAATTTCAAATTCAAAAAGAAATTTTGTTTTGCTTTTTACACAACTTTTAGTGTTTTAATTAGTTAATTACTTTAAAATTGTTTAGGTAAGGCTTTCTATTAATTAGCGATGAATCAAAAGATGCAATCATTTTCTGCAAGGATCCTCGCTGAACTTTTCGTAAACAATTATTATGTAACCATGTTGAGTCATTTGGCCTACGATGTTCCCTGTGCTTCAACAGTAGCGACCAACCGTTATGTAATACCCATACCCTAACCCAGATAGCTTTTTAACCTGTATTCCCCAAAGCCGCAGTGAACTCTTCCATTCTATTTCACTTTAGGCCAAAATTGTAATATACGCATGCGTTTCATCAATCAATGCTGTAGATAAAATTCTATGTAGTTGTATGAAACAACTCAAATTAATACAAAAAAATCATTCTGAGACGAAATTCATGTAATTTCTATTAAGAAAAGTAATATTTAAAATCACCTTTACCTGGAAACATGTACTCATGCTCTGATTTCAGTAAATAATAATAAAATGATATTTTATGGTATAATGAAGCATTAAAAAATTGATAACAGTATTTCTATTTAACATTATTTGAGTGCACATGGGCTTTTACATCAGCTCGGTATATATGATACATTCAAATGCATCTCTTAAACTGCACGTTTATGTATGATATTCTTACTTACGGTAAATGCTATGATAAATACATATCATATAAACTGAAAGAAATAAAAATTGTTAATTGCTCTGTACCCATTTCATACGCGAATCAAGAATTTTTTTCAGAGAGAGGGCCTTGGAAAGTGCATGTCTGTCGGACAGCAGACTCACCCAGATTGACAATTACCTTTTCCAGAGGGGGGGGGGGGGGTCTGAGGCCTTTAATACTACATGCGTTTAAATTGGAATTTTCCAAGAGGGGTTTCGGACCACTGACCGACCCCCTCTTAATCCGCGGCATGCAATCCAAGAATGCGTGACACGTGTTTGTAATATGCAATGCGTAAATTGGAGCTGTTGTATATCATCGCCCCTTCAATGATAATTTTTTTTTTTATCCAAACGGCTACGTTTTCATTCTAAAATTATTTGTTTATAGCCCATTCAATTATTTTTTTTTAACATTCAATTTGTTATATTGGACAACACTTAACCGGCAAATTTTCCGAGACTAACGTTAAATGGTAAGACTGGTCTTGCGAATATCCAGCAGGTCCTAGCATATTTTTGTCATTAAGTTTATATAATATTAATGATAAAATATTTTTTATAAATTATGGCATTGTGTAATATTGCGAGGGGTTCGAGTGATCATGTGTGCGAGTTATCTAGCGATCTAATGTAGTATTCAGGCGCCATCTAGCGGAGATAAAGATTCAAACTCTGAGACAGATTGAAGTCTGAAACGCCAAACAATTTTACAACGGTCAGTCGTGATAAAAATTGATGATATAACAGAAATATCGTCGGCCAAGTGTTGATATTCACAAGCTGTAAGTCTTCGGTGTCTGTTTAATGATCATAAAGTGTTTATCAACGATGATGTTTCTTGACCATTGATGGTTTACATACACCCCCCCCCCCCCCCTCCCGTTGTTTTATATGACAACGTATGCGATCTTGATGCTTTTCTATGAAGGTTGAACATGGATTTTCAAACAGTATTGTATGAGTTAACTTCTTTATATTCTTGTTATGGTGTTGTATCGCTAAAAGGATATGAAAGTGTTGTTCCAACCTTCACCCCCCATTTATCAAGAATGAACTCGTCCAGAGGTTAACGAAACGCGGGTGGGTTCGGGATATCGTTTTTTGATTAATATGAATTAAATCGATTTATTTTGCATTAAGTGAAACAAATGGAACATATTACAAACCCGTTAGTTGTCTTTGCAGGCTTCACCATAAATACTATGCTTTTCAATAGATGTTGTAATCAGCTTGTAATGATAGATTGCCAGTTTCCCAACATCCCTGACCATTTTGACAAGCAGAAAGTAATCAAAGCTGCTCTCTCTCTCTCTCTCTCTCTCTCTCTCTCTCTCTCTCTCTCTCTCTCAATCTCTTCATATATACAAAGCAATATATACATATATTTATTACAGGGTTGTCTCTAAAAATTGAATAAGAAGGATGGAATAAAAAAGTAGTAGGGTGTCTTGCTTATAGCTATATTGTTTGAAATGCAGTAATAGCCAGGTAATTACTAATTAAGGCATTATAGGCGGGGGAATTCCCCGCCGCCCGGGTCTTAGAGACAACCCTGATATTATCTGCTAAAATTTGAGCTAAGAGTTCAGTTGATTGACAAATATTATATGTAATATTTTTGTATATATGTATATAGAAAAAATAATATGTAGGCATCCAGGCTGTCTAAAAAAATGATATTAAGTTAAATGAAATGTCCCTTAGCAGGTTAACTTTTGAAGTTAAATTTTGATCATATTTAGAATACAGCTTTGAACTGTTTGTAAGTATAACTCCTATAAAACTGCACCACAAAGTTTTGTGCAACTTCGTAGCTATTTAGAACACTATGTGCAGTAAATCTGACATTGTTTTTTTACTTTTTTAAAGGAAATACTGCCCTGCTTTGTTAAGCATGCTTAGTTTTAAATATTGTCTGTCCTATAACATGATTCATACCTGGCGTCTTGATGATTTAATGTCTGCATGACCTGATGGGTTATAGGACTAACTGGCAATATTTAAAAATAACCATTCAATGCATATATTTACGTTTATATTTATATTCATAATGATATATTTGTGTGAAATATTTTTGTATCATTGCTTTAAAGCCATGAAACATATGCTCTAGTCTTTGTCTGGGATATAAATAGTTGATGGAAAAGCCATAAAACATGTTACCGGTATTTAGTGAGCTTCTGCAACTAAAAATACAGTGCCAGAAATTATGCTGGGAAAACACTTCTTTTTGAGATCGAAAAAATATAATTTAATGATTATTTTTCAAAAGAATTAGCTTTATTTTAAGTTTCATTTGAAGACACACGAGACATTCCTCAATTTTATATAATTTTCCTTCATATTTTACTCCTTATTTATTAACATTTAAACCTGTTAATTTCCAAAAAATTCAGGGTATATTACGTGGCTCTTTTCGGAGCTAGAATATTTCAAATTTTCCTTAAAATAGCATGCAAAATGCATTTGAATGCTTGTAAATAAAGTTATACTATACTATTTCAATTGAACACTTTTTATCTAAATAGAAAAAAGAATCATATAACATGAAAATATAATTATAAATTTACTTAGTGGAAATCTTCAGATTGTGGAGATAGGAAAAAATAGAAAATATGAAAGATAGTCGTGTCTGACCTTAATTGTCCAATTATATGGCAATAACAAATTATTCAAAATTGATGTCACATCTATTTGTGATCATACATGATGTATGATCTTGAAAATTGCATGTCTCAGGTTTCTAATTCTAACATAAGGGGAAATATACACCAAATGTAAATATTTGTTGTTAAGACAGAAATATAGATAGGCATATTTGCAATCAGCATGAAGTTTTGGTATGTTGATTTAGCAGGAGTTATACCCCTTATTTGTTATTTTTTTGTTTTAAATTGGTACGCTGCAATTCATTATGTCTATTATTGTCAATCATCTTGATTGGGAGAATATGGAGTATGTGAAGGTTTTTGTTGTTGTAAATTTCAGTGCTAATATTGAAGTTGGCTGATAACATATATTAAGTTACTGTGCCATATTAATGTAAAAATTATCACAAACCACAGTCAAGACTTCTGTTATCTACAAAATAAAGCAAATACCCTGCATGACAGTTGTAATTGGGTCAAAGGGCAGAAATTTTACATGTACTCTAAAATTTAGAAGGTAATTGCTATTTTTCAACAAAGAATAATTTTATTGCATGTTTTATATAATTTAGGTTTATAAAATGTATCACTATGAACATTTACAAATTACAGAACTTTAAGCAATTATTTAAACAATAAAATGCTTTCTTTGGTGATTCATTTGGGATATGAAGGTAGGGACATTGCAGAAAAAATATGTAATCCGCTATGTAAATTTTTGCTGCAATGATCGCTACCTTCATTACCCAAATGAATCATCAAAGAAAGCATTTTATTGTTTATATTAACATCTTTCTTTTAGCCAATTGATAAATTGATTATGAAAAGTAAGTAAAATTCACTAAATTAATGTTAATGTACGTAAGTATGTTAACTAAAAGAAACAGCCAAATCGTCTCCTGTGAGACTTTGAGTCTGACGTCGCCATGATTATTTCGTGCGGTCCGTGATTTTTCCAAGGTAGTCGTAGGTCTCGACCAATCGATAAACTGGGCGTGTCAAGTTTGGTCCTGTCAGTTTCAGCCGCTGTAGATTTCGACCAATCAATAAACGGGGCGTGTAGATTTCAATCTGGCTGTTTCTATAGAGCTGTGAATTAACTATAAGATATAAAGGGAGTAATACTTGGTAGATGTAAATATTTAGCATTGATATCATTTTTGTGTGCAAAGTTGTGTTTATATATTTTTATGTCTAGAACACTGCTGATTTGAAATTAAGTTTAAATACTGTGACAGTTTAATGTAAATCACTAATTACAGAGAATAAAATTGTAAGAAGCACATCTCATATTTTTTAATCTTGCTTCTATTTCTCAGATGTAATCTAAATGAAACTATTGTTAGAACAAAATTTAGCGTTCACAATTTTATATTCTAAGGATTTGACGCAAAATTATTGAGATGATAAATTTAGTCAAATAATAGTAATTGGGGGTCAAATTTTACATAGGAATATAAAGAGTAAATCTATAGAAATCTTCTTCTCAAGAACCTTTGATCGGGGAAACTGAAACTTGTGTGGAAGCATCCTCAGGTAGTGTTAAGTTGTAAAAATCATGATCCCTGGGGGTGGGATGGGGCCAAAATGGGGGTTGGGGGGGGGGGATTGAATTTTTACATAGGAGTATATCTATAGATTAAATCCTTGAATATCTATTTCTCAGAAACCAATTAGCCAGCTAGGAAAGCTGAAACGTGTGTAAAGACATCCTCAGGTACATGTGGTGTAGATTTAAAGTTGTGAAAATCATGACTCCCAGGGGTAGGGTTGGCCCAAAATGGGGGATCAAATTATACGAAGGAATATATAGAGTAAATCCATAAAAATCTTCTTCTCAAAAAGCAATCAGCCAGGATTTAAGCTTAAACTTAATTATATTGAGAAATCCCTAAGTAGTGTAGATTCAAAGTTGTGAAAATCATGACTCCAGGGGGTAGGGCGGTTCCACAATAGAGGGGTTTGGAAATTTTACATAGGGATATATAAAGTAAATTTTAAAAAATCTTCTTTTCAAAAACCAAACAGCGAGAAAAGCTGAAACTTATGTCGAAGCATCTTTAAGTAGTGTAGATTCAAAGTTGTGATAATCATGACTCCCGGGGTAGGACGGGCCACAATGCGGGGGGGGGGGGGGGGGGGGGTGTCAAATTTTTACATAGAAGTAAATAGTGAACAGTCTGTTAAAATCTTATTCTCAGAAACTAATCAACCAGGAAAGCTGATACTTGTGTGGAAGCATCGTCAGTATGTGTAGATTCAAGTTTGTTCAAATCATGGTCCCCGGGGGTAGGATTGGGTCACAACAGGGGTTGGGTGAACACATTTTTATGTAGGAATATATAAAGTAAAATCTTAAAATCTTCTAAAAAATCATTGCCTTGAAAAGCTGTAACTTGGGTGAAAGCAACTTAAGATAGTGTGGATTGAATCAAAATTTTGAGGGGTAGGGTGGGGCCACATTGGGGATCTAGTTGTACAAAGGAAGTCATTTTGAGGGGTAGGGTGGGGCCACATTGGGGATCTAGTTGTACAAAGGAAGTCATTTTGATTATTCACAAAATGTATGGGTTACTTATATGCAAGCTTTTGACATATAGCTGATTCTTTAAAATTGTTTTAGTGTGATGCCTCTTGTTCCAAAAATAAAATGCATCGGGGTCTGCCATTTTCAGAGGGGTGGGCGGGGATGAGAATTTAAAAGTAAATTTTTTGTGACATATCAGAGAAATGAATCTTTCTATAACTCTGAAACATCTCCCTATATATTCTTGAGGAAGATCTCTTATTAACCTGGGCATTTTAGAGAAGAATTTCAATTTAAACAATTTACAATTCAATTTTGACAATTCTATAGACCCTGGGCCCTGATATAAAAACTGCTGTCTCTGTTTCTCCAACGTCATGAAAAGATTTAATGAAAGTTTAATGAGAGTAGTATGAAATGTTGCATTTATTTCATGTGCAGACCTCAAAAGAATTGTATTGTTTTATATCAGTGCAAACAATTGAAACATTAACATCAACGATTTGATTCTTTGTCGATGGCAGTCTTACATATACATGTATGGTACATTAGATATGGTCCGTGGGGTTATTCCCATAACAGTCAGGTTTGGGAAAATGCCTGTAGCTCAAAAACTTTTGACATCCCCACCCCTTAACAATATATATTCTTTCTCCTTGTGTAAAGGGAAATCACATGGTATATAGTTTATGGCCATATGGGGTGATTTCTTCCTCCAGAAACAGGAAGTTCCCTCATATCTCAAAATCCATTGAGATCCCCACCCTCAATCTATATATATTCTTGTTCATTGTATTAAGGTGGTATGGGACACTTCCATGTTGTGACGTATTGTTTATCGAAATAAACAATAAAATAATGTGTAATTATATACATTAATTATATAAGTAGTTTCTTTCCCAAAATGGTCACCTAACTCCGTAGCGCAGTGGGTTAGGGGGTTTACTACGAACCTGTAAGTCATGAGTTCGAATCCCGCTGGGGGTTTTACAATTTTTACCTTTTAAAATATTTTTAAAATCTAATTTTTGGGTTAAATATTGTAAAATTTGAAAATTCTAAACCGGTTAAAGTTTTTCAATTACATAGTACTTTAATCCACATTTATATCGACAGATGTCCCATACCACCTTAAGGGCCAACAAATGATAAGTAGTTCATGGGTGGTCCTGACCCCCCACAAACAGAAAGTGCCCAAATATCTTAAATACGGTTGATATACCCACCCCTAAACCATATATATATATATATATATATATATATATATTTATATATATTGTGTAGGTCATGGACCCCAGGGTGGTCCTGACCTCCCCCCCCCCCCCCCCCCCCCCCATAGGAAGTACACAAATAATCTTGAAAACAGTTGAGATCCCCACCCAGAAATCATATACATTCTTGTTCCTTGTCTCAAATGGCATATTGGTCATGAGCCCGGGAATGGTCTTGAACCCCCCTTTGAACAGGAAGTGCCCAAATATCTTGAAAACAGTTGAGATCCCCACCAATACTTATTTATATTCTTGTTCCTTGGATCATGTCGGCTCACCAGATAGACAGTAAATTACCCCTGGGGAATATCATCAATCGATATCATATAATCAAGTATTAGCAGTAAATTATATTGTCTGTAAAGTTTAACCCATGTGGGTAATCCCTACCCCCAATGATGTCCTCATTCATTTAAGAGACTTTATAATTGCTCTGATTGCAATTACTTCTTGTTGTGGAAATGTTATTAACTGTAACGTTACACGTATCTAAGTAATGATTGTTATGTGCCATCCTTTCCAGAAGGGTGTTTTCCATAAATTAGTAAAGCAAACTATTGCCTGTTTTCCTTTACTTGTTTGTAGACAATTTCATTTGTCTGTGATAACTAAAAAAAATGCATTATTTACCCCAAGAAAAATTGGAAAAAAACTTGGTCTTGATCTATCATCCAAAGTTAGAAAAAATCTTGTGATTGGTCAATTTAATCATAGATTGTTTATTTGCCCTTTTATTTGCATTGGAAATCTGCTATTTTCAATTTCCTGTAGACACACTTAGCCTTGTCATGACGCATGAGCACAAGTATAAATGTCATCATGCGTTTTGAATATATAAATTGTAAGATCAAATGAAACATTTACACCTACATAATCAACTTGTAAGTATTTATGAAAAACAATCGTCAAATCATATCTATTCTTTGATAAAAGAGATTTCTCTTAACAAAGTTTAAGACTTGGCACTTTATCTTTTTAGCACAGAACCCAACTAAATAACATGGTTCACATTAAATTACAATAATCATTTCATGTTAACTCACAAACATGAGAACTGAATTAATTTTCACTAATGTTATACTACCTGCCCTGCAAGATGCTAAAAGTAAAATTGAATTGTTTTTCAGTGAAATGTCCACAAATGTACATTTATAATTTATTCAAATATATATATTACAATAACATATTAATAATATAATACTCCAACCACAGTTTGCAGTTATTTGTATAGTCAGACTTCAAATCTATCTTGACTAATGATAGTGTCAAACCCTGTCATAGTGCTGAAATGGAATGTGTCAAGGCTTTCTAAAATCATCATATCAGTCCTGTATCTTTATTTCTATCATACTTTTATTTTCAGATGCCCCCAAAAAAGAAAATAAACCATAGATCCAAAAAGCTGAAACATAGAGAGCAGACAAGAATCAGGAGGTTTGGACCAAAGCTCCATGAAGAATCCTGTAGTTCTGACCATGACTTTCATGGGAAAGTCTCCACAGATTTGTGTACGGACACAAGTAATCCCAAAGCCCAGATTCAGGCTTCTCCTAGTGAGAAAATGTTTCAATCAAATGCCTTGGGGGTTGCATCATCCCAAGGAAGTCTGAGTACCGTATACGTGTGTACGACACCGATCTCTGATTCCGTTTCATTGAGTACTTCTGAGGAAGTATCTGTCTCTGACTCGGTCTGTACTCCTCTGAGGGTACCCTGGCACAATGATGGCTTAGCGCCATGCCTTGCAGATCAGACGCAACCATTACTATCATTGCAAGATAGTATGGTTATGAAAAAAGATGCTAAAATGTCTAACTTGGTAACAGAAACTGAACAGTCTAACTTGGTAACAGAAACTGAACAGTCTAACTTGGTAACAGAAACTGAAAAGTCTGACTTTATGATTAAAAAGAAACAGTCTTACATGGTTACAAATTCAGAACAGTTCTGCAAAGATGGAAAAGAGTGTATATCTGATGATACAAACAATTCTGAAATTATGATGCAGATGAGTAACATGTATACAGCAGTTCAAGGTAATTTTCATCAAGCAAATGGTATATTTGGCTTAAATGCTGGGTTACAATGTGTTCCAAATTGTTTGTCAGCTTTGTCATACCACAAACTTAAAGAAGCCCAGCTTTGGCAGCCCCCAGACTTGGACAGAATTCTTACCACTGGCAATGAATTGTACGATACATTACAGAGATATACAAACATTGGCCATCGATATTTGCTTATATCAGACCTACCACGCATCCTTGACATTCACTCTAAATTGTTTTCCATGTCATTTTCTGAATCAGTGGCCAGTTTGATAACCACATCAGAGGTAGAAGCTTTGCCAGATTTAAGTTTATTCAATGCCAAACCATTGCAAGAAGCAATTCAAAGGGGTCTTGAAAACACGGATGGATGTTTTATCTGCTTTGGTGGAAATACATTGCTGTGTGGTGTTTTAAAGCATGGGTTTTTCATGTTTGATTCTCACTCCAGAACACCCTCTGGAAAAATGACAGCAAATGGCTATAGTTTATGCAAAAGTGTCAAAACTGTTGATGATGTACAAATGCATATCATTGAATTGGCGCAATCTATGGGTTTGTCTAATGCAATAGAGTGTGAAATAACTGGAATTTCCATCAAACAGATAGGTTCTCACGAGGATACAGAAAGCAACTTTCTTGAAGCTCATTCTCAAACTTCCTCTTGTGAGGATATCATCAACATAGAAGATGGGGATTTTCCAAATACAGAATTTGTACTGATAACAGAAAACTCAAAACTGAAGCTATGCTCCAATCTTCAAATACCAGTTTTCCAAAAAAATGCAAGTCACGTTCAAGGTGTAAGCAAAGAACCTGCAGGGTCACCATTGCAATGCCACACAATTATAGGTGATGGTAATTGTTTTTTTCGAGCTATATCTTTTAGCTTGACGGGGTCTGAAGATGCACATGGAATTTTAAGATCCAAAATGTGTAAACACATAAATAAAAACCCTACATTGTTTAAAGGACTTTTGAGGTCATCAAACCAATCCCTTGAAAACTACATTAAAAAAATGAGTAATGTTGGAACATGGGCAACTGAATTTGAAATAATAGCAATGTCGCATATGTTGCAAATCAATATTTTTACATATTCTGATTATGCTTGGAAAAGATATTCAGGTAGTCTCGTAGACAGTCATTTTTCGCCCATTGAGGGAGGCATTTACCTGAATCATGTTGATGGAAATCATTACAACGTAGTTGAATCTGTGTTGAACTCAAATGTTATTTCAAATATCAACACAGACAGATGCAACCCAGTGGATGATACTACTGACAGAAATCTTAAAAGGACTAAAGGAAAAGAAACTTTTGAAGATGATGCAAGTTTAAGAAATGAGCGTGGAAAGAAACGAAGGAAATTGTGGTTTCAAAACCAGTACACAAACAATGATCAATTTAGAATGAAAATTTTGTCTCAGAGAAAAGTTGAATATCTCTGCCAGAAAGAGAAAAAATTGAACAAGTTGAAAACTAAATACAAGGAGATGGAAGAATATAGAAGTAAACTAAGGAAGTTCAACAGAGACAGATATAACACGAATGAAAAACACAGAGAAAACTTGAAAAAACACAGTGAAGAAAAGTACAGAACAAATGCCAAGCATAAAGAAAAAAAGAAACAAGCTAGTAAGAAAAAATACAGAAAAGATATGAAGCATCAGAAGCAACTGAAGGAAAAAATTACTGCAAAGTACAAAGATGATGCATCATTTCGAGAAAATGTTAAGAGATCGAATAAATTGAAATACCAAGATAAAGATTATCAACTTAGAAAGAGAATGTACACCAAAAAAAAATACGAACAAAAGCCAGACTTGAAGGAAAAGATTCAGTTATGCATTAAAAATAAGAAAGAAGTAAAACAGAAGAAATGTCAGGAGACCAACTATGTTTTGGAAAATTTTCAACATAAAGCTTCACAGGGACCAAATTATGCATGTTCTTCATGTCACAGACTTCTCTTTCGAAATCAAGTGCAACCTTGTGTGCTAGACAGTTATAAAGAAAAATCACAAAGCATATGGCGTGTTGCAAAGCAATGCATTTCCAACAAGTATAGACATGAGTGTGTGCAATCTTGTCCTCAAAATTGTACATTATCTTCACATTGGCTATGTAAAACATGTCAAAGGAAAATTGTAAAAGGACAAATTCCAGAACAATGTGCTGCTAACAATTTGCAGTTATTTGATATTCCCGAAGAGCTTCAGATTCTAAATTCATTAGAAAAGCATTTGATAGCACTACACATACCCTTTATGAAAGTTGCTTCATTGCCAAGGGGAGGTCAGAATGCGATTTATGGCCCTGTTGTTTGTGTGCCTTCGGACACAAAGAAAGTTGAAGCTTTGCCAAGAAAGACTGAGGAAGACATGGTAATACGAGTGAAGCTTAAACGTAAGCTAACATACAAGGGACATTATGAGTACCAGTTCATTAATCCATCACATGTTGACGCAGCATTAACTTACCTTAAAAAACATAATGACTGGTATTCTGATATAGCTGTAACTGAAAACAACATATTTGAAATTGAAAAATCAGATCAAAGTTGTTCAGAGGGTGAAAAAGAACAAACAGATGTTGAAAATGATCCAGAACATGATGATGAAATACAATCTGGAGTACAGTATGACACCTGTCTTCAGCCTGTTGACATTGGCCAGGAAGTTCTCGACCACTACTTTGATGACATTTACAATATAGCACCAGCAGAAGGAAAAAATCCAGTGCGAATGCTTCAAGAGAAAGGTAATGAGGCAAAGTCATTTCCACATTTATTTCCAAATGGGAAAAACACATGGACAGAAAGTAGAGAAAAGAGGATAACACTTTCAAAATATTTCAATAACAGGTTGATGAGTGCTGACAACAGATTTGCTAAGGACATAGATTACATATTTTTTAGTCAATATCTGTCGGAATTAAAACAAGTAATTGATAAAACACAAATATCAATCCGAAAGTCGACAGCTCGAACAAATCAAGGCTCAAACATTACAGTTGAAATGCTGCACGATCCAGAAGTTTTGAAGAAAATGTTTAGATCTGATGAAGCTTTTCGTTTCCTTCAACCAATACGTGGAACTCCATCATTTTGGCAAGGTGTTCAAAAAGACTTGTTCGCTATGTTAAGGCAGTTAGGAATACCAACTTGGTTCTGCTCATTCTCATCAGCGGAGTTCAGATGGCATGACATCATTCATGTTTTAATGCAACAACAAGGAGACACTAGACAGGTTGACGAGCTAGATTGGACCCAAAAGAGTGAAATACTGAAGTCAAACCCTGTGACTGTCGCACGCATGTTTGAACACAGATTTCATATATTCCTTCATGAGGTAATATTAAGTCCAGCAGAGCCGATAGGGAAAATTCAAGACTACTTTTTTAGAGTAGAATTCCAACAGAGAGGCTCACCACATGTTCATTGTCTGTTTTGGGTTCAAAATGCTCCAAATTTAAGTCAACATGGAAAACAGGCTGTGTGTGAATTTATTGACAGGTACGTCTCCTGTTCAATACCAAAAGCGGATGCTGATTTGAAGTTGAATAATTCTGTTCTCCAAGTCCAGCAGCACAGTAAAAATCATTCCAAATCATGTAGAAAGGGTGGTAAAGAATGTCGATTCAATTTTCCAAGACCACCATCAAGCAGAACTTTTATATCATCTCCTCTTGAAGATGAAATTTCAGAGAAAGATTCCATTGACACTCAAGACAAAATAAAGCTCCAAAAGACAGAAGCAAGGAATATTCTGCAAACTATTTGGGAAAAAATTCAATCCAATGATTTTGACTGTTCGAAAACAACAACAGAGTTACTGAAAGATTTAGAAATTACACAGGATGTGTATGAACAAGCTTTTCAGATGATAACAGCAAAGCAATCTATTGTTCTTCAAAGGAATCCTAATGAATTATGGATCAATCAATACAACCCATTTCTTTTAAAATGCTGGGACGCAAATATGGACATACAGTTTGTTCTAGATCCATTCAGTTGTATTGTGTATGTTGTGTCATACATATCAAAAGCGGAGAGAGAGATGGGCATGCTTTTGAAGCAGACTAAGATTGAAGCCAGTGAAGGAAACTTGAATGCTAAAGAAACAATGAAAAAAATCGGATCAGCTTATTTATCTCACCGTGAGGTTAGTGCTCAAGAAGCAGTATATCGGATATGCAATTTGAGAATGAGAGAGTGCTCCAGAAAAGTGTTATTTGTCCCTGTTGGTGAAAACCCGACAAGGTTGAGCAAACCACTCTCACAATTGACCAAGAAAAAGGGAAATGACCATGAAGCTAGAGACTATGAATCGGACAACCAGGAGGAAGAGGAAGATGATATATGGATGACAAATATTGTTGAGCGATATCAACTGAGACCTGCCTGTGACCCATTTCCAAATATGTGTTTAGCTACCTTCTGTTCTGAATACAGAGTCCTGTCTAAATCACAAATTCCAAAAACGAAAAAAGAAGGAATTTATATGTTGCAAAACGGCAAAGGTTTTGTAAAGAGAAGAAGTAAAACAGATCCTGCCGTCATTCGGTATCCAAGATTTAATACTGAGAAAGACTCTGAAAAACATTACCAATCTCTGCTGCAGTTGTACTTGCCATACAGACAAATGACTCATCTTAAACCACCAGGATTTGACTTGTACAGGACATTTTATGAAACTGGGTATGTTTCCCTAGAAAAATCTGACAAATTGGAGTCTGTAAAACAAATAGTAGACTCAAATTGGGCACAATTTGCTATCAGTGAGCAACTGCTAGATGAAGCTCAACAAATATATGAAACAATTGGTGATGTTCAAGATGCTTGGGCTACACTATGTCCAGAAACAGAAGTTGAAAGAGAAAATTGTGACATTGAAAGAAGAAAGCTTAAGAACCATGCTGATAACCAGGCTGAGTTCGTGGCTGACCTTGAAAACTGTGAAGGTAAATGTAATATTCCCTACACAGTGACGGTTATGAACAGTGTCAAGGAACAAATGGTACCTCTGTTAAGATCGCTAAATGCTAAGCAGAAACAGATTTTCTATTGTTTGAGGGAGTGGTGTTTGAAAAAAGCATCAGGAAAGAAACCAAACCCATTCCACTTATTTGTGACAGGGGGAGCAGGAACTGGTAAGAGTCATCTAATCAAAACCATCAATTATGAGGCTTCCAGAATATTAAATAAACTCAGTCCTGGACCAGAAGATACTACAGTTTTGTTGACAGCGTTTACGGGAACAGCTGCATTTAATATAGGTGGTTGCACACTTCACCATGCATTTTCCTTGAATAAGTACATGCCAATTCCTTATGAACCTTTGAAAGAGCAAAGTTTAAGTCAGATCCGTGCTAAACTGGAGAATTTGCAAATACTGGTCATAGATGAAGTTTCCATGGTTTACAAGAAACTTCTGTACTACATCCATGAAAGACTAGTACAGATTAAAAAAAATAAGGATCCATTTGGAGGTGTGTCCATACTAGCTGTTGGAGATTTCTTTCAACTCCCACCAGTAAAACAAAGCAGAGCGGAATGGTTGTTCAAAGAGAATCCGTGTTATCCATGTGACTTTTGGAATGAATATTTCCAACTAGTAGAATTGGATGAGATCATGCGTCAAAGAAAAGATCTAGAATTTGCTGAAAACCTCAATCGTTTGCGCACTAGAACTTCTAATGAAGAATTAGGAGAACACGTTTTACAAATGCTGAAACGCTGTGTCAGAGGTGGAAACGAAAATTCCTTGCATGTGTTTGCAACAAATGTTGAAGTAAATGAGCACAACCTGAAAATGATAAACAGTACGTGTACAGATTTACGGGAAATAGTGGCAAAAGATTTTGAGAGGGATAAAACAAGCGGTAAAATGACATTAAGGGAAAAACCCTTTGTACGACATAAGACAGATGGGATGTCAAGTGTACTTGTTCTATCAGTCAATGCAAGGGTAATGTTAATTCGCAACATTGATGTGTCAGATGGACTAGTGAATGGTGTTATTGGAACGGTCTTAGAAATCTCAGAGGAATCCAATGGAGACATCAAATCAATAACAGTTTCCTTTGACAACAAAAAAGTTGGAGAAAAAACTGGATTTAAGAGAGGTTCATATTTTGCTGTTCAGATTCATAGATGTGAGGAAGAAATGAAAACAACATCAAACAAAAGTTTCACAAGACATCAATTTCCACTTCGACTAGCATGGGCTTGCACGGCACATAAAGTCCAAGGATTGACAACAACAGAAATAGCTGTTGATTTAAATAAAGTGTTTTCTGCTGGCCAAGCATACGTTGCATTAAGCAGAGTTACTTCTGAAAAAGGTTTAAGTATCTCGGTTTCAAATGATGGTGTGTTAAAGAGCAAAATCTATGCTGATAAGGAAGTGTCTGAAGCTCTGTCAAAAATGCCGCGGTTTTTCACTGAGAATAACAAGGATTTGTTGGATAACAAGTATATCAGAAAAATAATTTTGCACAATATTCAGAGTCTTCGCCAACATTTTAATGACATGACACATGATTGCAGATTTAAAGACACAGATGTGATCTGCCTAACTGAAACTTGGTTGTCAAATATCGACCCTTTAGAGAATTTCCATTTGGAAAAATTCCATCTCCATCACTTGACAAGATGTGAAGCTTATGAAGAAGCAGATGAGATGTTCAGAAAGTTAAAGAGGTCAAAAGGAGGTGGCATTGCTGTATATTTAAAAGATACATGCAATATCACACGAAAGCAGCTTCCAGTTCAAAACATTGAGGGAATTCTGTTAGAAGATCACTTGCATAGCATTATATATGTTGTTCTTTACAGACCCAATGTATATGCTTTGCAAAAATTTCTAATGAACTTAGAAATGCTGCTAAAATCATTGGATAAGAGAACAGAGGACAAGGTGGTGATGGGAGATTTCAATGAAAATATATTAGCTTCCAATATTTCAACGATCAAACTCATGAAAAGCTATGGGTATCAACAGACAGTAGATTTTCCAACTACTGAAAATGCTACACTTATTGATCATGTTTACACAAAACTTCAGATGTCAAAAATTCAAACAACACCGTTGCCAACATATTATAGCTACCATGAGGCTATCTCCATGAACCTTTATAATGCAACATGATCTGAATAATGGCTTGAGGTCTGTAGAATAGTATGAAAAGGAAAGTATCAATGTACAATTTAAGGTAAATATGCCAGTGCATGCAAAATGAAAGACTTCAGAGATATTTATTTCTGAATCAGGTTTTCATTTCACGTTCTCAACAACTGGTGCAAGACCAAGTTTAGAAACAACAATCGATGCATAAAAAAGTAGAGTACCGAAATGAAGAAAATTATATCATGCGAAAGAAAATTTAAAAGTTGATGAGACAACGAAGTTATTTGCATAACTTTATCCATGAATGTTGATAACCTGTTTTAGGCTAACATCCATCAACACTAGCAACATTTTAAATTTATTGATATACTCATTTTTCTTGAGGATGGGTGAACAAAACAGCATGAGACAAACCCCAGTATTCTTAGTGCCTGATGTCATTCCATCTGAAATTTGGAATAAGCTACAAGTAAATAAAAAACGCCTCAATTGAAATTGATGCATCCAAAATGATTGAATATGTCATTGAAAAATGAAATGGGGAGACTTATAAAACTGTGTGTTTTAGATTAAACCGCCACCCTTCCGCCGAAAAGAAAATGGAGCTATTATTTTCTAAACTCCTAGTCAATTATTCAAGTGAATTTATAGTTTTTGCAGTAAAAATACTGAGTTCTTTCAAGATACAGAAGTCTCATTCTGGCAGTAAGTAAAATATAAAATTAATACAGCATAAGAGTCAGCGGGTACCAAATCGGCCACCGTTTTTTTCTTACTAATTCCCAACCTGTTACATCAAATAGTGTTGTCACTTTAGGCATCACCATTTTTGCTGCAATGTTTACCTTCAAATTTGAGTTGCAACAATAGGTTTCCTTTAACACAATTATTCTAATTACATACACCAATAAATTTTATTAATATATTTTGCCGTTATGTTCTAGTTCATTCAAAACACTTTTTCACTCCAAGTTTGCTAGACAAACTGCATTGCTGAGTCAATTAAAATCAACCATCAAATACCATGAAATTTACCTATTAAATTTCAATATCTCCCTATGTTTCAAATGGAGCTCCCCTTTCAGAGAGAATCAATACACAATCAGAGTATGGCTTCAATATGGAGATGTCTCATACCACATATCAGGTAAACTTTGATGAAAGTTCAAAAACAGAACCGATTTCAATTTAAAACGTTCGGGCATATTTAATTAGTGATTGACACTTTTCGGACTCTATGTGTGATTACAAGGAAACAGAGTGTCACGTCTCAAGGACTGCTAATTCCTTAAAACAACATTGTGCAATAATCAGTTTTTCATGTTTTGGACATCAAAGACTCATAAGAGTTTATTTCATTATTTTATATCTGTGAACCTTTCACTCAGATTTCAAATGTCATCACCTGTCAATTTATACTCATTGTTCAGATTCTTATATATAGTTATGTACAATTGTCAATCGGCAGTCCATCACATTCCATTATTTGAAAATGTTTCATAAAATGGTAAGAAATAAAGGACTATGTGCGGTATGGTCAAATATCTGCCCCCGATTTCAACCAATTTTTAAATTGTATCGTATAAAAATAAAATCTTCACAAATCATTGTAGAGAGGATTCCTATAACTTTGATGTTGATTTTAGTCATCATTGCTCATTCGCTGTTTATCTATGACGTCACCTAAATGACCCAATTCCCGCAAATTTGCAAATAAATGAAAATATTCTCATTTTTGCTCTATATTTTGCATTCGGAAGTATAGAGCGCAGGTCTGCTCAAGTGCGATTTTAACATATGTTTTTCTTCAGATAGTTATACACATTATACTAAAAAATGGTACTTGAGCAAGCCTGCGCTCGATGATTCCTAGTCGAAAAACCATCGGAAAACACCCATATTTTGCCACAAATCATCAATTTATCAAAATAATGCAATCTTCATGACGTCATTTCTACATTATGATGTCACTGTGGTGATAACCATTTACACATTTATTTCAACATGATTTTAACTATCTTGTACCTTATTTTTAAAGCTCTTTCTTAAACTTTGATTTTGGGGGCAAAAAATGCATAAAACCGCACTTAGTCCTTTAATAATCCATCACATTCGAGTATCGAGGAAAAGTATCGAGATAAAAATTGACCGAAAACCTTCATCAATTCAATACCATAAATCAAGATTGACGTCACGATCTGCATTTTATTTGATACATCTCCGGGAACGTATCGTAACATAAAAAGTAAATTATATGGAAACAGTTCTAAGCTCTCATTTCCTTTATATAGATGCTGAAGCAAATGCTAAATGTACAGAATTCATTTATATCATTAACAGTACCAAATAATAGACTGATTAAAAGCTTCAAGTAAAAAGACTATTTATAAATCAGTGGTTTGGAGACTCTCCCTGCTGTATGTAATCAACTAATGAACTGATGATTTTTTAAAACAACTAGGCACCGGTGAAAGATCAATACAATTCTTTAAATACTTTACTTAAAATTGTCAGAGAATATAAATACCAATGTGAATCATGCTTGGGAAAACAACGGATATACCCCAATTGTATCTAAATTGCTTTTAATAAGTAAAAATGTTCGTACCTTCGTTTGATAATTTGATGAAATGTTTTAATAATATCTTTAAAAAACAAAAATTCCATGTCAAACCCAATTGCAAGCAAGAACCTCAAAGAATATGACATGACAAGGATATTATTAAAAAAATTATGATTTAATGTAATCAATCACCTGCACCGCTGCGATATAATTAGATAAATTGCAAGGTTATGATATGCTCGACACGTGATAACGAAGTCCATATGACGTAACAAAAAATGCATGAAATATAATGTTTAACATTGTTGTAAATATATGTTATTCAGATTTTAAGGAATACTCCCTGACAAAGTATATTTATGTTGATCAACAAAGTATCGTTTTCCAGCCGTATTTTAGTGCCAGGACACCATAACATTACTGCGCCATTTAACCACCCAGCTCCGGCGGAAGACCTACTCGTTGCTTTGCAACGAGCTCGTCTCTAGTTGATAATATCTTTTTTTATCTTTATTTATTTATGTAGTTCATCCTTACAATCATGTAATATTAGATAACTTTAACTTTCTTAGAATTACTACATTTATCAATTATCAACGTACTGGTGTAATTTTTATTGTATAAGTACAAACTGTGACGTATTTGCAATAATATTGTATTTGTTTCTACATGTAGGGAGAGGGCGAATTAAGTTTTTATAACTTGTGCCCAATCCCATTGTAATATATAATGCAATAAAATATGTTCAAAGCAATCAATCAAATCGCTGTTGCAATCGGTGGTTATGATACTGTAATGGGACATAATCATGCTTATGCCTTTCTGCATTGACGCCTCAAAATACGTTATAATAGATTATCTGAGAGAGAGAGAGAGAGAGAGAGAGAGAGAGAGAGAGAGAAAATTAAAGCATGATAAGCCGTAACACTTTTTCACTATATTAAGCTGGTGTTCTTTGTAGTCTTAGAAAAGTTTACACTCGAAATCTGTGTTTGAAATGGCGGTTGTGATGCTGAAATAGAACTTTATCGTGCTAATGCCGTTATGCCATTTTGACTCGGAAACTCAAATTTTAGGACTAGATAATATATGCGAGCAAGAGAGAGAGAGACAGAGAGAGAGAGAGAGAGAGCAGGGTGGGCAGATTTACAATAATAGAACTAGATCAATCATGACAACATTACTTAGACGTGCAACAGAAGATATATTACATATGTATTAAAAGAAAAAGAGTGAAAGGTCGGACAATAAAAATTATTCTTCGCCGATTGTTACCTATTTTGATTTCAGCAAATGGTTAGAGAGAGAGAGAGAGAGAGAGATTATTTACTTTTTTTAATCAATTGAATGCGGAACAAATAAGATGATGAATATGATAATCATTATATAATACGTTATTTATATTGTTGTCAATAGAAATAATACTTTTCTCTTTGAATAAATATTCTCAAGATCATGGATTCCTGTATACGGATATTACGTAATGTCATACACAAGGTGCCATACTGACAATTTACAAGGTTGAATTGCGACATTCAAACCTCTTGATCTGCTGAAAGTATGTATACTATACACAGATACTTCCTCGCTAATCTTTCTGTGAAGTAAAACCTCAAAGACATTATAAAGTCCTGACCGGGTATCGCTCTATTTTGAAAAGAAAAATAATCATGTTAAGAATTATGGGGTTTTTCATTGTTGAAAAAAAAATGTCCACCGCATTTAGAAATTAAAATTTTTGTGGAGTCTGCCTGAAGTTTAAGAACCAATTTTTGACCGGCTTTCTAATATTGTCTAAAATGTGATCTGTGAGTTTCCGAAGTTCAAAAGAAGCTACATATCAAATAAATAAAACTTAAGAATATATAATTAAATAAATTGTGTTAAATCTGAAATATGTGTTATTTAATAATTAAAAGACAATGTTTTGGGCCTTAAAATATTCTCAGTAATTATTAGCAATTCTCAGTACCAACAGTAAATCTCAGTAAATATCAGTAATTATCAGAGCTCACAGCAAAAGCATCAGTAAATATCAGAACCAACAGCAATTATCAGTAACAGCAGTAAAATTATCAGTAAATATCAGCAATTCTCAGCACTAACAGTACAATATCAGTAAATATCAGAAATTATCAGTAAAAAATGGCACTTTCAGTACTTTTTAGAGCCAGTAGTGATTGCGCCCCCCCCCCCCCCCCTTCATGTCCTGAACCCCTGACCAAGGGGCCATGAATTTCACAATTTAGGTAAAGGAGATTGTGGATATCATAACCATGTATTCAGTATTTTGCCCACATGTGTGGGAGTAAAGAAGAAGATTTTTTAAGATTTGAAACATTTTTATTATATGGTCATATTGGCCCCAACCTAGATCCTGAACACCTTACAAAGGGGTCATGAATTTCACAATTTTAGTAGAGGCCCTCATGGACATCATGACCATGTATTCATATTTTGCTCACATGTATGGGAGTAGAGGAGAAGATTTTCTAAGATTTAATACATTTTTACTATATGGCTATATTGGCCCCACCTTAGAGCCTGAACCCCTGACCAAGGGGCCATGAATTTTACAATTTAGATTGAGCGCCTCATGGACATCACAATCATGCATTTAGTTTTTAACAAATATATATGGGAGTAGAGAAAAAGATTTTCTAAGATTTAATACATTTTTATTATTTGGCCATATTGGCCCCACCCTAGATCCTGAATCCCTGACCCAAGGGTCATGACTTTCACAATTCATGGACATCATAATCATGCATTTAGTTTTAAAAAAAACATATATGGTAGTAAAGAAGAAGATTTTCTAAGATTTGATACATTTTTACAATATGGCCATATTGGCCCCACCCTAGAGCCAGAACCCCTGACCCTGGGGACATAAATTTCACAATTTTGGTAGAGGGCTTCAAGGACATCATAACCATGCTACCAGTGTTTTCCCCACATGCGTGGGAGTAGAGAAGAAGATTTTTGAAAATTTGGCTTTTTTTGCATATTTGGTCCCGACTGTGGCACCCCAGGGGTGGTAGAGCCATGAATTTCACAATTTAGATTCTTCTTACCATAGAGATGCTTCACACCAAATATGGTAACAATTGGCCTAGTAGTTTTCAAGAAGAAGTTAAAAATGTAAATTTGTTAACGCACGACGCACAGATGCACGACGATGGACCAAGACCAATTGCAATAGGTCACTCAGGTGACCTAAAAAGATACAGATCAAAACGCATGAAAATTTTGAATAAAAATTCGTACCCAATTTTCGTGCCTAGGCGAGCTCCAAGAAATAGCGCCACTTGCGTAAAACAACACAATAGTGCAAAACTTCAAACTATAGACTACCTATCCTGAAAATTTCATAGTCATATCTCGGAAAGTTTCTGAGATCAACTCTGCACAAAATAGGTCGTAAAAATGTGCAAAATGGCCGATAAATCGGTACCGGAAGTGACGACAGGAAAAATCTCAAAAATGTTTGAAGTTTATCTCCGGTCTCATCTTCTGTCAAAAAATGGTTGAAATCAGTCGAATAGTTTTCGAGAAATCGCATGCACAAAAGTTGTGGGGAAAAAAATTAATAACTAGATACGATCTCGTTACGAGTAGGTCTTCCGTTTAATTTTTTAAACGATTCCATTAAAATATCAAAGAAATTTCAGAATTTCCACTCAACCCCTCCCTTTCAGATAATGTATACGATTGTCAATATCCTTTCAAATGCTTGACAAAGAGTTTTGCTTTTTCACATACAGCACATTAAAGATTTAAGATTTTAGTCCCCTAAAATCCCTACTGACGTCATCAGTGGGTGTGCCATGGCAATGAGTTTTTCAAACTAATATTGTTACGATCAACAATTTTGCTTCTATAATGCTTTACAAAATCTTGATCGTTTTTAAGGTATTTGTAAGAGACTTTACGAGTCTCTTGGCCCCTAATTTAAAGGGCCAGCCCCTTTTCCTAGAGTTCATTCAAAAGGTCCCACAAATACTAACATTTTTTGTTCTTACAACCACCTAAAATGGTTGTTCATTTTTGAGATACAAATGATTTAATATTTAAGGGGCCAGTCCTCTAGATCCTTAATGGGGACATACATTGGTGCTTTGATTAATGGAATCGATTAGAATCATCAATGCAAACATTTTCTCTTCTACAATGCTTAACAAAAAATGTCTCCTTTTCTAGATATATTGCGTCCAAGTTTAAGTACTTTGGCCCCTTAAAAACCCTTATTACGCAATAAATGGGCGTGGCCTTGAATTTTTTCTGAGAGATATTGTTACGATCAACAACTTTGCCTCTATAATGCATTAAAAAATCTTTATTGTTTTTAAGTTATTTGTAATAGAATTTACGAGTCTCTTGGCCCCTAATTAAAGGGGCCAGCCCCTTTTTCTTGATTTCTTTGAAAAGGTCTTAAGAATACTAACATTTTTTGCTCTTACACCCATCTTAAATTGTTGATCCTTTTTGAGATACAAATGTTTGAATATTTTAGGGACCAGCCCTGTAGAACCCTAATGGGGACAGACATCGGTGTTTTGATTAATGGAATCGATTTAAATCATAAATGCAAACATTTTCTCTTCTATGATGTCTAACAAGATATGTCTCCTTTTTTTAGATATATTGCGTCAAAGTTTAATAACTCTGGCCCCTAAAAATCCCTTATTACGTAATAAAGGGGCGTGGCAATGATTTTTTTTCTGATAGATATTGGTATTATCAACAACTTTGCTTCTATAATGGATAACAATATCTTTATCATTTTTAAGTTTTTTGTAATAGACTTTACGATTCTCTTGGCCCCTAATTAAATTAAAGGGGTCAGCCCCTTTTTCTTGATTTCTTTGAAAAGGTCTTAAGACTACTAACATTTTTTGTTCTTACACTCATCTTAAATTGTTGTTTATTTTTGAGATACAAATGTTTGAATATTTTAGGGGCCAGCCCTGTAGATCCCTAATGGGGACAGACATTGGTGTTTTGATAAGTGGAATCGATTTAAATCATAAATGCAAACATTTTCTCTTCTATGATGTCTAACAAAATATGTCTTCTTCTCTAGATATATTGCGTTAAAGTTTAAGTACATTGGCCCCTAAAAATCCCTTATTACGTAAAAGATAAGCGTGGCAATTATCTTTTCTAATAGATATTGGTATTATCAACAACTTTGCTTCTATAATAGATTACAATATCTTTATCGTTTTTTAAGTTATTTGTAATACAGTTTAAGAGTCTCTTGGCCCCTAAAAAAAGGGGCCAGCCCTTTTTTCTTGCTTTCGTTGGAAAGAACTTATGATTATCTACCACTTTTGTTATATATGTCTTAACAAAATATCAACTGATAAAAAGATACAGATTAAAACGTATGAAAATTTTGAATAAAAATTCGTACCCAATTTCCGTGCCTAAGCGAGCTCCAAGAAATAGCGCCACTGACGTAAAACAACACAATAGTGCACAACTTCAAACTATAGACTACCTATCCTGAAAATTTCATAGTCATATCTCTGATAGTTTCTGAGATCAACTCTGCACAAAAAGGTTGTAAAAATGTGCAAAATGGCCGACGACAGGAAAACTCAAAAATGTATGAAGTTTATCTCCGGTCTCATCTTCTGTGAAAAAATGGTTGGAATCGGTCGAATGCAATCATTTTTGGAGAGAATGCAATCATTTTTGAAGAGAATGCCCAAATCGACAGCGGTTTGATTCATCACACCGTCAGAGCCAGCGTACCAGTAAAAAGGCTGAGGGTAGGCAGGTATAATTCTCAGATACTCCAACCGTAGGGTCGGCCACTCAAGTTGTGCCATCAGTTAGGTCGGGGGGCTTTGGCTATGGGGAAAGTGCGTGGTGCATATCGATCAAGGTCAATGGTGTCCTGGTGAGCGCGGTGGTCGATACTGCAGCTGAGGTAGCAAGGGACAGTTTCGCATAAAGTACCAGTCTTTTTTTGAGTTTTTGTAGTTTGGACCCTTAACAAATGTCAACTCATACTTTCTCGGAAAGAGCTTTTTTATTCAAAATCTACATGTTTTGTTCCACTGGTATATTTCATTCCCCATAGTACCCATCTTCAAAATTTTGTCAAGTTTACTCCGTCATAGCGTTGGGTAGACTTTAAGGCAGTTTCACCCCTATTTAAGGATGTTCACTCAAAGTTAAAGGTAGCAAGGGACAGTTTCGCATAAAGTACCCGTCAATATTTTAGTAAAAATGAGTGTTACTGTATTTGAAGGCCTGTATGTACTATGAAAATTAGTGAATTGATTATAGGTGATAATTTTATGGTAGCAGGGAGTCATTCCTGTATTTTGATGTAAAGCATGTAGGTTCCATAGTGTTACAGTGGGTGCTTGGGAGTCAGATGCGAAACGGCGGCTGTTGACAGGTATGCTCACTTTTCATGCAAGAAGAAAGTAGGGCAGACGGTAAGTGAATGACATGGATGGGAGGTGGGGCGGTATAGACTGGCAGGGAGGGGACATGTTAGACTACAGGTTGCACCCTGTCCCGGGGGTCATCTCTCTGCAGGGAATACGGTAGGGTGGGGTCTAAATGGGCCAAAATGGGTAAAATTTTGTCATTACACAGGGGGGTCAATTAGACATTTTATTTGACCAGAAAAAATATGGGTGTCATTTTGGGTAAATTTTTAACCTTAATGTCCTTCCTTAAGTCTAACAGGTAGTTACAAGTCATTTTGATCCAGGTGCAAATTATATATTTCCCGCAATATAGTGCTAAATGGGGGTACCCCCACCCCACAATTTCATGCATCAAAAAAAACTGTCCCCTGCTACCTGAGATTACAATCATAGCACGGCGGGTTTATGATAAGATGTCTCCGTGTCCTGAGATTTCCACTAGTATCGATGTCAACCTCGCAGGGGGCGGGGCAACCATGGCGGTGGGTTCTCTATGGAATGCTTTTATAGATATAGGGGGACCCAGTTAAGACATCTTGTGTATGTTGCCCCACTTCAAGATGAAATGCTCCTTTGTATTGATTTTATGCAGGAGCATGGAGTTCAATTGCACTGCAGCACAGGTGGGTTCCGCGTCGGGGCAAGTCTGACGATACAGCCCATGTTTAAGGCAAACCCATGCAAGATGTCTCGGTGCGTCGCTTGCGTCTACCTCCATTGTCAGTGGGGGTGATTGATTGCGAACTAACTGATGAAATCTCTGACTTTGTTCTTGAGCCCTTAGATAAATTTCTGGTAGGGGTAATTCCGTCGAAGTCATTCAACAAGTCCGGAAAAAGGGACAAGTTGTGCCTCATGAACCTCACGCCGAGGGCGCACATTTTTCGCCAGAGTCAGCCCTTAGCCACCGCGGCACTCGCGACCGAAGTAGGGACTCCGGAGGCGTCGGTGAGACAGGTCAGTACCTAAAGTTCTTCCGAAGTACCCAGTCACATCAAAGGGATACTCGATGACATTCGGATTATTGCTCCGCCTGACGTGCGCGATGAGGCGGTGCGGCTTATAACACAGTACTCGGATGTATTCGCCGTGAGTGATTTAGACCTGGGCGAGTTCGCAGCTATCGAGCATCACATCGAAACAGGAGAGGCACGGCCTGTTAAGCAACGCATGCGCAGAACCCCAGCGGTCTTCCAAGGGGAGGAAGAGGGACACTTAGACCGTATGCTGGCCGCAGGGGTAATATAACCAGCCACATCGGATTGTGCCGCAGATTGCTGATAAGGAAGAAAGACGGTTCTGTGCGGTGGTGCGTTGATTATCGAGCGCTGAACAAGGTGACCGTCAAAGACACCTACCCTAAACACGCTAGCGGATAACCTCTGGTTTTCAAAACTCGATGCCAACGCAGCATATTGGCAGATTAAGGTCAAGAGCGAGGATCGGAAAAAGACAGCGTTCTTAACTAAGTATGGGCTTTTCGAGTTCACAAGGATGGGGTTTGGCCTTTGCAATGCTCCGGCTACGTTTGCCCGGGCTATCAATCTCGTCCTTCACCGGTTAAATTAGAAGATACCCCTGGCCTTCCTGAATGACGTTCTCATTCTTGGAAAGTCCACTCGAGCACATCTGGACAACTTGCGTCAAGTATTCAAGAGATTCCGCCAGTATGGCCTTAAGTTCAAGCCAAGGAAATGCGAGTTCTTCCGGCAAAAAGTTGAGTTTCTATGTCGTTCGGTGAGCTCGTAGGGGGTTGAAATGGGTGACCGATATATTGAAGCAGTTCGAGACTGGCCAAGACCCGTAAACACCAAGGCAGTTGAGAGATTCTTAGGGTTCGCGAAATATCACCGGAACTTTATCCCTCATTGTTCAGAAGTTGCAGCCCCGCTATATGCCATCACGGGCAAGGCTGCCTTCCGGTGGGAAAGTGAACAAGAAGCTTTTCGAGACCTAATATCGCGTCTGACTAGCCCCCCAGTATTGGCTAGCCCGACCCAGGAGGGGCACTTCATTCTGGATACTGACGCCTCAGACCTCGCCATTTGACCTTGGAAATGATGTACAAAATTCAAACGTAACGTCCGGCGGATTGATACATTTTTGTCGTTAGTCTTACTATGACGTAGGGAACATTCTTAATACAATATAAAATAATTTTCTGTGTGAGTGGAAAGGTGTTTTTCATGTGTTACAAATAAAATTAAATTTGATTTGTAGACATTATTTTATTCTATACAATTCTTTATGTACAATAACTGGCAAGGCACGTTTATTGGAACAAAATGTGAAGACGGATATCATAAAAACTATCCAGTCAATTTCGTTTTAATTTAACAAAACGTTTACCTATACATTTATCTTTCATCGCTGATAACAAAAAAAATCAATTGTTTGTAATTAATTACATATGAAATTGAAAATGATAACCCACTTTCCTCTATTTATTCCTTTGAAAATGTCGGGGATGATTTGGACATGCGACCAAAATTTGAGCGTGGTAAACAGATAAATTATCAAGTCAATCTACTTTATATTCTGCACATAGTTTACACATACGTTGAACTATCACCGAAGAAAATTAAAGGAAATCGTATGTTTGAAACATTCTCCCCCGAGACTCCTTAACTAGTAGAATTGTTTTCTACAGCCGAGCAGTTGACTTCATAAATGTAATACATGTCTTCAAAATCTGAATTTACATAATTGGCGGTGATAGTATATTTCTCGCACTATAATTGATATCAGCATAAAGGATGTAAATGATCCGATTGATATGATTAAAATTCTTTTGCTGCCTTTTAATTGCATAGTGGTGCCAGCTTCTTTTTTGTGTCCGTACGACGTAGTTTCTGGTATAAATATAATCATAAATCTGTTATTTTAAACTGTCCCAAGTTTTGTTATATCGTATAATGCAGGTAGAAATTAAAGTCATTCTTTAATTAATTTCTTCTTTAAATCATTGAATATAACATTTTGTCGTTCAAACTGTAAATAAAAAAATGATAATAACAAACCGTGAAACTAATAATTAAAGTTAATCAAATACTATAAATGTGTGTGTATATATATATATATATATATATATATATATATATATATATATATATATATATATATATATATATATATATATATAGCTGAAGATCACTTTTACACTTTAATTAAATGCATGTGTACCGTGCAGTCTGTTACCTCTTGTAATCAATTGGCAGCCATAGACGTGATGACATGGAGAACATTCGCATTCTGTAACGCATCCAATACCGTAATATGATTCTAAACATGCAAAAGAGCAGTTGGCACCAAAATAACCAGCTGGACACCCTAGAAATGATACAATTTTTTTTGTAATACATACATGTGCAATAATAAAACAATGGCTCACATTTTTATACATAAATAGTAAAACGTTTTTTAAAAAGAAATTCAAACGTTGCAGACAAAACTGAATACAATACATTGTAAAACAATCATAAAATGTGTTAATATGTATATTATGAGTAAATACAAATTCAAGTTATTAAGTCAATTATATTGATTTCATCGTAAAGACGGAGATGTTCTTTGCTACTAAGAATGTGTTATATGTAAAAATATGTTCAGGCTGCAACGAGTGCTATATCGGCAAAACGAGCAAACCACTTCGGGAATGTGTGCGTATGAATAAACAACATATAAACACCCCCGGAATATCGCATTTGGAGATCTGCGGCAATAAGCAAGATCACATAATTAGGTCTTTACACCACAGTGTAAAGGCCTATTGATATTGTTCTGTTTATTTTTATTCTTCTTATTATTAATTTTCTTCCGTAAGCGAAGTGAAATTTTTGTTTCGCGACTTATCGAAACTCTTTCATTCACGTCGTACTTCTTTCGGAAAATTATGAGGGCATTTGACCCTGCATCTTGAAAACACCTTACGTTTCGTTACTATTGACGCGTGCACGTAAAAGTTTGTTATCGCTACTCCTTGGAAGCCTTGCAACTTGCAAGTTGGAAACTTCACGGATGATGTCGGCCTGAAGGGTAGTTGCAGATCTCCGAAAGACAAAAGGTTTCGCAATATGCTCTTAGAACGATTGTCTCTTAAATTTTTTTTTACGAAAAATCAAAAAAATTGACACAACTGAAGTTAGAGTCACGAAACCACTTGCGATGGCTTCGACAACCTTTTTACCTGCAACAAAGGTCAAAGTCAACTAGGATCGATAAAGTATCATATTGCAGAAGTGTGTGATCTTCAGGCGCTGGCGTATCCCCTTAAAGTTGACCTTGACCTTTGACCTTGACCTCTGGCAATAAAGAACCATTCGACACGAATTCCTTTTGATATTTTTCTGTTTATTTTTATTCTTATTTTTCTTCCGTAAAGCAAGGTGAATTTTTGTTTCACGACTTATCGAAACACTTTCATTCACGTCGTACTGCTTTCTGAAAATGATGTGGGCATTTGACACTGCGTCTCAAAAACACCTCGCGTTTCGTTACTATTGACGTGCGCACTTAAAAGTTTGTTATCGCTACTCCTCGGAAGCTGCAACACTCGCAAGTTGGAATTCTTCGCGGATGATGTCGGCCTGAAGGGTAGTCGCAGATCTCCGAAAGACGAAGGGTTTCGCAGTCTCCGCTTACAATAACTGTCGCCCGAAAGTCTTAATTTTTAGCGTATGATTTAAAAGATGAAAACGATTTATCAAAGGGACACAGAACCACTTGCGATGACTTTGTCTACCTTTCCGCATGCCGAAAAGGTCAAGGTCAAAGGTCAATGTCATTCAGAAATGGGGAACTCCGTCTTGTCGGAGAGACTCCTGGGCTTACGAAGCAGTCGCAGTTGCTGAAAGAGTGACCTTGACCTTGACCTTTTGACCCTGAACTACGGTAAGCGCCCAAACTTTTGAATAATCTCATCAAAGAGTCATATTTCCTCTATCCTTTCGCCCACTTCCAGTTTACACGTAATTGAAGCTTTTTTTTTTCTTTTTTTTACGAATTAAAGATGCCTAACTTCATTCTTACACTCTTCTGCAGCATTGCTCCCAAGATCAGACCCAAAGACGAATTTTTAACAAAGATATCAAGTTTACATCTTTTGAGTCTCCAATGTCGTTCTGAGGCCTTCAGTGCAGAAAAAATTCCTACTCCCGATTTCTAAGACCAACCAAATCGAAAGATGGAAGAAACGCACTTCGAAACCTATATTTTCTGTCAGTTCAACTTGAAACCGGATTTAAAAGTGTCAAACAAGAAATTTTTACGGCTAAAGGCCGACAACTCTAATTCTTGCATTAAAAATTTCACCACGAAGGATAACTCTTCCATCCCAGACCCCGATTTCATTTGAATTTAGGAGAATGCGCCTCAGTTAACCCAAAGTGACATTCCAACACCTTCAAATATAGCCGCTCGCGACCAGAGTTTGACCTGGTCTGTTCATTTCTTAGCTAACGCTATCCGGCCACATTGTTTACAAGCGGCGCTGATTTTTATTAATAAACTGATGAACAAATACTGTCCTCTCCACCAATCGCTAGGCACCTATCTATACTAAAGGTTTCTCAATGTTGGGTATCAACTTTAGATGGACGGAAGAACGCTCCATCTCTTCTTTCTATCATCATCCAAATTGACTACACAACTCAACAATTTTTACCTTCCAACAAAATACAAGCGACATAGCGTAGTGCCAACACTATTGCCTAGAAATCTAAGGGTACTCGGATCGATACCACTGTGCGGAACCAATTTTTTTTTCCTTCAAAATTACAGATTTCCCGCAAAAGATTTGGAACAAAACAAGAGGGCAATTGAATGGTGTAAAGACCTCCTAATTGTTCCATGAACAATTAGTCTACTAGTTCAATTTAAGATTTTTATAAACTTGACTCTTAGATAAGTCAGTAAATTATAGAAAATTGTGAACAATTAAAACAGGAAAAAAGCACTTAAACAACAACAGAAGAAAGAGCTCAATTTATTTTTCATCATTAATATACCTATATATTTCTAGCAGCGAAAGCAATCTCCCTTTAGACTGAACATGCTGAGCATCTTAACAAATCACGTTGCATTATTCAACCATTACATAGAGATCGTACCGAATTACAAATTACAAGAATAGTACAAATGAATTGCAGTTTATAATATGTTGTTAGTGCATCAGATTTTGCTCATTTTGAACGGGTTAACAATCAGCTGTCTGATTTACCGAAGTCTATGCTTGATTTGATACGTAAATATCCAAAATACAGGCGATAGTTCCTTTTAACAGGTCGGGTACACTACCTTATATGGATAGCATTATTTAACACGTGACAGTATTTTTGGCAAACAGATTCTCCAATCCAGTGAATGAGTTGCAATGCATGACGGTCTATAACGTGTTTACGATTCAACAAACGCACGTGGTATTTGTCTGTTTGATACACAATATTTATTTGCTTGCCGGAATGTTTGTAGATCTTGATTTTTACTTTAGAAGGTAAAAAAGGAAAGATTACGTACCATTAACTTTGTTCCATGCTCACATTAAAAAATAATGTTGTTTTAGTTGGTTAATTGTGGCTTCAAAAATGATCAGTATCAAACGACTGACAAACATACGCATACAAGTACACACATATTTTGATAAGAAAAAAACATCACATTTGTGTATTGGTGACATTATAATTGTGCACTAGAAATAAATACAGGTAACTGTACATTTTTAACATACGTGAATAGCCACTGTAGTAGAAATGCACAAATATACAAACGCAGAAGCGCAAGATATATGCAGCATAAAGTAGTTTGTCCGTTAAGCATTCTGATGAATGTCCCTGAAGAAAATATCAACGCGCGTTCTACTAATGTTGTCCAAAATATGGGGTATCACGTGAAAAAAACAGTACTTACTGCTTTTAATTCAATAGGACGTACCTCTCTTTTGAACATTGACAATGGGGTATTTAAATAGGTTGATAGAAGTCCTCATATGCAATATTTTTTAAATGTGAGCATAGAAATTGAAGTTCAGACATCATTGTCCATATTACTTTCATAAATTCTGAAAAATCATTCAAAATGAGTTTCCAAAAGACAATTCAAAATGGTATATATTTTCAATACGCTTTGTATACACTGAAACTTGTAGTAGCCCACAATGCCTTGCAACTCATTCACCTGATTGGTTTGTCGATAAAAGTAAACAGATGGCTAATTTAGTATGCAAATTTATGCCGACGTCACAAAATATAGTGGTCTCGACCTGTTTAAGTTTAAAGGCATGATTAACGAAAATGAAACTAAAATTAAAACAAGCTAAAACCAACATCACAAGTGAACATGTCAACGCATCTAAATATTTTGAACCTCAATTGTCTTCACAAAATGGGCACACATACATTATGCAAGTTTCATTTATTCCCTTCGCACGTAAACTGTTGCACAACAAGCAAATTCATCTTTGTCAATTTGACACGTTTTCGTGCGTCGAACATGACCGCCTGGGTTTCGATGGGAAGGTGTAAAAGTAGTCCGGGACGTATGTCGAATCTACACTTTTGGCGAAGGAAAATTGGTGATTTTGAAAGCGTTTTTATATGAAGCAGAAATGACTCAATCGACTGAAATTAAGATCTTTTTTTTTTATATCTGATTAATGGTATTTGAAAAACATAACTGAAAATTAAGTTAGACGCGAAATAGGAAATTGGGACAGGGCGGGACATATTGCCTGGACAACTTTAACACCGTCCCGATTTCGATATACGAAAGTAATAAACTGATCGACACCAATTCTTTCTTTATTATTATTCTCGTAAATTACTCAAATTTGAAACAGATGTAGCCCATGAATTTTGCAATTTATATTTTCCTTTCTATTTTCCTTCCCATAAGGATTTGTAGGGGAAATTACGTTGAATTTGACTCAGTAGTTTTTAAGAAGAAGATTGTTTAAAAATGCATCCCCCCCCCCCCCCCCTTTTTCTACAATTTAGAGGTTTTCTCCGCTTTGAATAAAGATCGGTCTTTTATTTCCGCAATTTATTTTTGCCTTACCATAAGAATGCTTTGTGCCAGATTTGGTTGAAATTGGCCAAGAGGTTTTAGATGGGAAGTTTAAAATGTAATATGTTTACAGACGGACAGACGGACGACGGACAAAATGTGATCAGAATAGCTCACTTGAGCTTTCAGCTCAGGTGAGCTTTAAAGGGAGTTTTCCTCTTTTAGTTCACACATTGGTCTCCTTCATACAAATTAAAAATTGGTTCATTGATACAACAATGCATTATGCATTATGTCTTTTAGTCAATAAAGCGATAGCGAATTGCTTATTGAGATATTTGATGACGATTTTTTAATATCTATTTAAGATTATTTTGAAAAATGTTTTTTTCTTTTGATGGAATGCACGTAGCAAGTAGAATTTTATCATAAAGCTTATGCATGTATGTAGTCTTAGGACGAAGATGTTACCAAATAGATAGGCCATTATTAAACTTTTTTATTCTAGCTATGAATTTAGTTTTCACATATATTTATGTCAAACCGAAAAAAAAATTTATTTTTTGCCTTGATTTAAAAAAAAACTGATCGCAAACCATGTTGGTTTATACCTTTGCAAGATATTCCATCAAAGTAGTAATTGACGCAACAAAAATCTTCATCACCTGCTAAAATTCTGTAGAAAAAAAGTGTAGTCAGCAATTTATTTTACCTGTTGCTATATATATATATATATATATATATATATATATATATATATATATATATATATATATATAATATATATATATATATATATATATATATATATATTGATATCTTTGCTATGGATCTGATCAAATATACATGTACGTACATGTTTGATACAATAAAAGAATATAATACACTTCAAATTTAAATGTACCGGCAACCACTAAAGTATGTCCCAAGATATTTATGCAGCAGTTTGAACGATTTTTAATAAAAATAAACATACCTGTGACAAAATTGCAATTGAAGTCGATGAAATGGAAATTTTCCAAGACAGCTTCATTCACACATTATCATATGTTTGCCTCGTAAAAATTTACAGGAACGAACACAGATTTTCAACGGAGATTCATAATGGGGAATGTTGACATCTTTTTTCCATTCGGAAGTCACTCAGAATACCTCTCACACTTTTTTCAACGTTATTATCCGGGCTGAATTAAAGCTGATGCAATGCAAAATCCCCGAAGACTCTCTATTTTTATCCGTGTATTGAAACTTGGCAAGCTAGAGGGGACGTTTCAAAAAGGAAATCTTCGAATTTTTTGTACAATTGAATGAACATCGTGTGAATCAATAGCTACTTATAAATATCGAATAATAGAAGAAAATATGAGGCAAAAATATCTTGGGACAGACTATAGATAAAGCATATAATATCAAATAAAGAATTCAATCTTATAAACAAAAGGCATAGAATGAAATAAAAATATAATGTTATGAATAATTCAATATCACTTTTAATGATTTAACGCAAGTGATGACAAATAATCAAATTAAAAGTGCAATAAATTAATCATACCCAATCGAGCAGCACTCAGCATCAATCGACCACATTGAAATTAAAGCAAATATCAAGAGAAATACGGGTGTAAAAGACATTTTCTTCCAGATATAAATTGTCTTCATTGTTCCTATCTGTGATGTCCTCTTTCTAAACCATCGGGCATATTGAGTTCCTTCTCTTAATACGGCTCATATCATTGTTTTTGATCAGTTATTACATTCACATGTGCCATTTTGATTTGTGTTTTCTCACGAGCTTGCTCGTCGTTTCATTTCAAATTTTTGTGGGAAATGTTAAATATTATTTCATTTAATGAGCAGGTGCTTTTCAATTTGATGTTGAGATATATTATATGGATAACGTTGTTGAGAAATAAAGAATCTGCGCTGATCCAAAACTAGGTTTCAGTGTTTCTAAGTATTGTTACTGTATGACGACATTTTTATTCTAAAAGTGAATTCTGATGTACTATACTATTAACTAAATTGAAAACTTAATAAAAATACAACAATTATTTAGTGACATGTACTCATATAAATAATATGCATGGCCGTTTCAGAAAGTGCAAAACATACGAACAATGTTGAAATGAATTGATTTTTTATATATTTACAAAATCGACTTAATTAAAAGAGAATTTTTAAAAAGCAATCGATTCATCATAAGGGATTGTTGGCTATTTCCGTGTTAAAGTTTTTGATGGTCACATCCAGCAATGTATGAGTATGCGATTTCCGGTCGTTATAATTATGCTAAGTGGTGTACTTCAAATGAAGTTTGAGCCATAAAGATTGATTGTTTTCTTTCAATCATTTCAACAAATATTTTGTAAAATATTTTTACAGTTTTCTATCTATCTCATTCTTGGTTTTTTTCCAAAACACAATTTTTTGAAGGTTTTTTTTTCATAAATGATCTTTCTGAACTTAAAAATATCATCGCTGTTCTTGGCGGATGATCAGACGGAGATTGTGATGATCAGATCAGATCATTTTTATCGCTAATATAATGAATGGGAAATATTTAAGGTCTTCCGTTTCCAAAGGAAGACCTTATAGTGATTGTAATGTTTCTTTTTATTATTAAGGTCTTCCGTTTCCAACGGAAGACCTTTTAGTGATTGTAATGTTTCATATTATTATTTTTTCTCCCTTTTTTTGTCCACAAGATTTCTCAGAGATGGCTGGATAGATTTTCATGAAATTTTCAGGACTGATAGAGAGTGATAATATCTCGAGGCGTTTTTTTTTTCATTTGTTCAAAATTCACTTCCTGTCGTCCGTTTCCTGTCCCGCGTCAAAAAACCTTGTTCCCTCGAGATCTCAGAATCGGCAAATACTTGAACATCTAAACTTTGTGGGATGATAGACCTATATCTGTAGATGTTTTAAACTATTTTGTTTTATTCGTCGTAACTTCCGGTCGTCACCGGAGGCACTTCAAAAATAATAACTTTTACGCATTAAATTCTTTTTCCATAGAATAAATATATAAGTGTAAATCAATACATAGGTTATGTATGCAATATTATATCAGCAAAAAAAATTCTACTTCCGGTGAGATATCTCAAGTATCTCAGGTATCTTTTTTGTAACACATTTTGTACCCTCGAGATCTCAGAAACTATTAATGATCAAGCCCAAAAACTTTCATGGATGGTAGACATTTGTTTGAAGATGTGTTTAATCGGTTTCATTTTTTCTTCTGTCACTTCCGGTCTATACAGGAAGATTTCAAACAAATCGAGCTGTTAATCTGTTTAACTGTTTTTCTTTGATATTTGTTGTTAGCTCAATGAACAATAATGTACAAAGGGCAAGTATACAAGAAATATTTAATACAATTTACATTGAGCACTTCCGTTTGTCCGTTTCCTGTCCCGCAACAAAAAACCTTGTCACCTGTAGATATCAGAAACGATAAAGACTTGAACATCCAAACTTTGAAGGATGATTGACCTTTAGTTGTAGATGTGTTTAAACATTTTTGTTTTGTTCGGCGTAACTTCCGGTTGTCACCGGAAGCACTTCAATTTTTTTTTTATTTTTACCTATTTAATTAATTTTCCGTAGAATAAAGATATTAGTATAATTCCTTACATATGTCATCTATGCAATGTTAAATAAACACAAAAAATCTACTTCCGGTGAAATATCTCGATTATCTCAGTAAGCTTTTTTAAAACATATTTTGTACCCGCAAGATCTCAAAAATTATAAGTGATCAAGACACGAAACTTTTATGGATGATAGACATTTGATTGAAGATATGTTTAAACAGTTCATTTTGTCGTCCGTCACTTCCGGTTTACACCGAAAGAATTCAATCAATTCAAGCTGTGTATCTGTTTAATTGTTTTCACTCGATAGTTTAAGCTTCTTCGATAGATAATAATGTAAAATAGGCAAGTAAACAAGTAAATAACAAATTTAATTTTCATTTAGCACTTCCGTTTGCCCGTTTCCTGTCCCGAGACAAAAATCCTTATTTCGACGAGATCTCAAAAATGGTGAAGACTTGAACAACCAAACTTTGTGGGATTATAGACCTAATATGTACATGTGTTTACATTACTTCGTTTTATCCGGCGTATGAAGAAATGTAAACTGTAATAATCTGAATGATCTGGGGTAACTTCCGGTCGTCACAGAAAGTACTCATAAATTGACACCTAGTCTTTTGTTTTGTTTAACATAGAAATAATTTCTTGGGAATTCCTTTACAGTATATATTGTACATGTATCCATTTTCTTTTAAAAGAGAAATAGATTTTTTGGTACCGAATAATACATGAGGAACGGAAGACCTTTTTGTTGCTATAGCAACAAGTGTCTAGTATATTATATTATTATATTATTATATTAAACATTGTAGCATTTGTGTCAAACTTTTATCAACACTTGGGAACCAATTACTTGTATTTCTTCATCATTCACTGGCTACATTAAATCAAAATGTTGATATAGTATTGTAATCTTTAAGCATCGTTGTGCTTGAAAAGAAATTGCTTATTAATAGATATTTCCCATTGTATAATTACATGTTAAACTGTATACTTCTTAGAGACAAGTGTTCGTCGTAGGGTCATTTCCAACGGAAGACCTTAAAGTGATTGTAATTAAGGCCTTCCGTTTCCAACGGAAGACCTTATAGTGATTGAAATGTTTCTTATTATTAAGGTCTTCCGTTTCCAACGGAAAACCTTATTGTTTTCGTAGTTTCTTATTATTTTTTCCAGAAATTTTGTCGACGCGATTTTTTTAGAAACTACAGATGATTGCCAGAGGTCATAATTCTATACGTTTGTTTTAATTTTGAAATCGTCACTTCCGTTACCGAGTTACGGCCGATTTTCTATTTTTTACGACCTATTTTGTGCAGAGCTGATCTCAGAAACTGTTAGAGATATGAATACGAAATTTTCAGGATAGGTAGTCTATAGTCTGAAGTTGTGCCCTATTATGTTGTTTTACGCCAGTAGCGCCATTTCTTGGAGCTCGTCTAGGCACGAAAATTGGATACGCATTTTCATATAAAATTTTCATACGTTTTGATTTGTTTCTTTTTATCAGTTGATATTTTGTTACAACATATATAACAAACGTGATAGAGAATCAAGTGTTTTCCAACAAAATCAAGAAAAAGGGACTGGTCCCTTTATTTAGGGGCCAAGACACTCGTAAAATCTATTACAAATCACTTAAAGATAATGATTTTGTAATGCATTATAGAAGCAAAGTTGTTGATCGTAGCAATATCTATAAGAAAAAAAATTATTGCCACGCCCATGTATTACGTAATTAGGGATTTTTAGGCGCCAAAGTACTTAGACTTTAACGCAATATATCCAAAGAATGAGGCATATTTTGGTAGGCAATGTAGAAGAATAAATGTTTGCATTGATGATTCTAATTGATTCCACTAATCAAAAGACCAATGGCCGTCCCCATTAAGGATCTAGAGGGCTGGCCCCTAAAATATTCAATCATTTGTATCTCAAAAAATGTACAACAATTTGAGATTGGTGCAAGAACAAAAAAATGTTAGTATTCTTAAGACATTTTCAAAGAAGCGTCTACCTTGGCTGAACAAAATGACATTAAGGTCAAAGGTCAAGGTCATTTGGAAATCTCTAAATTAATGAGTTTTTAGATCTCCATTGTCTAGCATGGTAGAGAAAAACTTGTTCATGGATGTAGTAGGACATCATAAGACATTTCAAAATATAACTCTTTGACCCTTACCATGTAACAATTATAGAGTTTTTGCCCTTATTGTACAAAATGCTTGTTATCGCTACTGCTCATTAACCGTTTGAGGTAGAGACTTGAAACTTTTACTAATGTATTCAGTACACCTAAACGCTCCTTCAATCTATTCATACCGAAAGGGTCCAAAGTCTCTTTCTAGCAGTTATTACCCCTGAAAGTTTCGAACATGAAATAAAAACACAGATAACTTTTGAATCAATTATTATAGATACATCGGACCACTTGGTATTGAAGCGTCTACCTTGTCAGATCGAAATGACATAAGGTCAAAGGTCAAGGTCAAGAAAAAAAAATGGAAACTTAATCTTTTTACGCTTTTTTATGAAGTAACACAGATTTTAAAAAAAAATATTCTACTGAACCAATCTTATTTCAAACATAAAACACAATGAGGTGGAAAGACCTCTAATTGTTCTAGAACAATTAGTCTACTAGTTTTTAAATGTATTTCTTGTCAATGATTTGCCATACAAGAATTGTTTTAGAAAACACTTTGACCGGTATTACAGGAAGGAAACATGTTGGCTAGTCATACCGTAAAATGTTGATTTTTCTCAGTATATACACGTAATTACAAATACATGGATTCCAAACAAGCTTGCTAACCGCTTTCCGATGCTATCAATACATTCTCTTATTTCTTAATTCCAGCATAATTGATGAGGTAGTTGCAATTGGTATTCCTACATACACTGTGAATAGTGTATCAAGAGGTTGTTACATGCTATGCCTTCATATCCTCCATTTCTTTGAGCATCGCAAAATATCTGTGATTCAACAAACAATTCAATTCAATTAAATCCGATAAATAAAGTCGATCTGAGTTTAATTAACATCTTGTCAATTCGGATGATTCATTATGAATAAACGTAGATTTTGGTTTAGCTTAAAAATTTTGGGTTTTTTTTTTCGTAGTATACAATGGCTACAATTTTACAGGCAATTTCATAAACGTAGATTTTGTTTGGCTTAAAAATATTTGGTTTTTATTTAGTAGTATACGATAGCTGCAATTTTACAGGCAATTCATGACTTTAATAAAATAAGATAAATCTTAGTTAAAAATGTTTCTAGAAATAATTTTTTCAATATACTCACTTCTGTACTTGCTGGTCTAACCAGTCCTTGTGTTTCAGATTGTTTTTCCAGGACTCAGGTATGGCCTCTACCCCGAGTTTACATCCCAACATTGCCCCTGCTACGCAGGCATTTGTATCCGCATCGCCACCCTAACACAATGTTTGGAGTTACTACCGGTATTATCATATCACTAATGACTAAATACAGACTCGTGCTTCATATTGCGTAAATCACTTCTATAAGAGAAACTTGCTATTTGCCAAAATAATCGAAATTACAATCTGATAGAGTTTCTGTCATCGTCTCAAGCCACGGGTTTTGTGTGGAAATAGAATGGACACAAAACCCGTGGCTTGAGACGATGAGTTTCTGTATATATTATATTAGAACACCTCTAAATAGGTACAGCGAATGTGTTTCGGGAAAATTAATATCCAGAGGTAAAAAGGTCCTGATATTGCAAGATATATATACATATATTGAAAGATGATAAAGTTCATATAATACATGAACAAAAATACAAATTATTTCATTTAAAGCTCCGTGTCACCCTGGTATAACACAATTTGCTACGGTTAATATCCGCGAAGTTATATCAGGAAAATGGTTGGGCGAAAGCTGTTCATACGGAGGCTTCGAATACCTTCTCTTATATATAAATCAGAGGATATCAAATATCAGCATGTCTACCTGTAAGACAATTTTAGTTATCGCTTTCCGGAAGTCGTTCTGCTTGAGTGCCCAGAATCCAGAGCCAAGGGTCTTAAACGTGTAGCCGATCTTTCCGGATTCGTCAAGCTTAAGTTGTTTCAGGTCAGAACACTTCATACAGCTTAGTAGTTCACGTTTCTGTTATGAACAACATTGAGAAACAGGGATCAGATCATACATATCAAAACTATATAGTACCTACAAAAACAGAGAAATCAAAGGAAGAATTCAAATCGTGGACAAAGCACAAACCATGGGAAAAAGTGAGAAAAAAAATTAAATAAAAGTATAATTCAAAATTTAAAAAAATCTGTAAAAAAACAAAGCGTGGCAAAAAGAAAACAAACACTAAGGTCTAACAAAGTTCAAAATCTAATAAAAACATAATTGGGTGCTAAAATAGAAACACAATAAATGAAAAAATTAAAATCACCCCACACGTTTAAATGGGAAATGCAACCCGGTGTCACAATCATCAGACAAACAAACATCAAAGCAAAAATTTGGTTTCTTTTGGTTGAGAATCATTAATTACATTTGACGTTAATTTACCACCGAATAAAATGCAGATTCATGCTATTCACAACGTATATATATCAACAAAAAAAGAAATCATATTTAAGGTTTTATAAAGTAAATTAAAATGCCTACCTGTTCCTCGATCTCGATAAATTTCACGGCGATGTCATAGCTGTCTTGGATGATAGCCGGAATATTATAACCTCCTGTCTTGTTAAAATGGCGCTCTTTTTTCTGCAGCATCATTGCTATCGCAACGGACACAGCAACAGCAGAAGTCTGACATCTGGACATCACAAGAAAAAAAGACAACTAATGATAAGGATGCGAATCAATAACTAGTTGTAGGTTTTTAACATTCCTTCAACGAAAACAACTAAGGAAACTTTAATCATTCTGTTGCACTCTTTAAATGCAATGACACAAGTCAATATAACCAACAACCCAAAGAATGAAGTCTATTAAACAGTACTTTGTAAAAACAATTTTATACACATGATCCTGATATCATTCCATCTTCAACAAATGAAAGAGTGTCAAAGAACCTGGGATCGAAGTGTGTGATTTTGGCGACATCCGCTGCGTTCTTGGTCACGTGATCCATGTCGTGGAATCGATGGACCCCAAGGACGCTGGTCCGCATCACGGCTCCGTTAGGTGCCACCTTACCCTGCCCCTCCCTCCACACACACTCTGCAGCCTACGCAGGGATAAAATCGCAGTTTTTGACTTAGCATGCGATTGATCGTGCCAATTTGACAAAATAATGAACTATTACATTTTCTGTGGAATTTTGCCGAAGACATCAGTTTGTGGAAAAAACAAAAAAAATGAAAACTGCAAATTTTTTCGACCAAGACACATTCTACAAACCTCGACTTGTTATAATTTTATTTATGAATTGCTATTTTTTTTAGCTTATGAAATTTAGTTGCAACTGTGTCAAGCTTACTGCCATGGGGTCATCCAGAAAGCTCCTGTGGTGTATGACCCGGTCAGTGGTCGCACCGATCCCCATCCCCACATAATCCCCCAGCTCGGGGATTCCTCTTTTCATCCAGTCCAGGAATCGACGGGCGATGTCCTTACAGTTCACCTGGTATAGCAGAAATAATAAACCCTTTAACGGCATCTAACTGTTGGCACTGCTCTTTTGTAAAGCTCGTTAGCCACGGTCTAAGCTGGATATGAGCTTGGTTGGTTGCGTATTTAAACTCCATGAATCCTCATATTAAGGATTTCACAGAAGATAATTCTTTTTTCCATATTTTTGGTGAGAGAAATATTTGTGTTTCCCTTGTTCTCTGTGGTATACTACTAGATGAGTGAGATGATCCTATCTCAGATGATAAACTTACCTCTCTCCGTTCTGGACGTACAGATGAGGTTTACTTTATATTACTTCTCTCTCTTTTCTTGGGGAGTGAGAAACTAACCTCTCCCTTGTTCTCGGTGAGATACTAATCTCTCCCTTGTTCTCGGTGAGATACTAATCTCTCCCTTGTTCTCGGTGAGATACTAATCTCTCCCTTGTTCTCGGTGAGATACTAACCTCTCCCTTGTTCTCGGTGAGATACTAACCTCTCCCATGTTCTCGGTGAGATACTAACCTCTCCCTTGTTCTCGGTGAGATACTAACCTCTCCCTTGTTCTCGGTGAGATACTAACCTCTCCCTTGTTCTCGGTGAGATACTAATCTCTCCCTTGTTCTCGGTGAGATACTAACCTCTCCCTTGTTCTCGGTGAGATACTAACCTCTCCCTTGTTCTCGGTGAGATACTAACCTCTCCCTTGTTCTCAGTGAGATACTAACCTCTCCCTTGTTCTCGGTGAGTGAGATGAGTATAAGAATGGTCTGATCTGAATCGTCAGACCAGTCCCCCACGTTCCAGCGGTTCTGGTGCGGGTTGTCTACAAGGGACTTGTGTTCGAACTCCAAACAGTCCTTCAATTTACCAAAGTACTAAAAATAGAAAGGCATACACATCAGTTGAGAAGTACCTTAAGGTATGTAAACTCTAGAAAAGCGACGTGCCTAAATGAATGCGGGTTTTTTTTGGTTTTTTTTTTGGGGGGGGGGGGGTTGTTTGGGTTTTTTTTTTAATAGTTTTTTTGGATTTTTTTTTTGGTCATGTTGTTTAATATTTTTTTACAACAGTTATTACAGAGATCTAAGGAATGTCAGATACAGATTGTACATGTTTATGATTTAAACCTTATTAGAACTCTTGAGACATCTTTAGAGAAAGAGAGAGATTATAATTATGCATATTAATTGATCAATCCATATCAAGTCTCAAATCGGTTTAATATCTTCAAAAATAAATTTGTTACAAAACACATAAAAATTTGTCATTCTAATATGAAAATTGTTTTCCGTTTAACTACATAGTTTTAACATAGTTTACTATTTAAAAATCATTATCAAGGTACATTTACGTTACATTTTTTTTCAGTAAATAAAAAGTAGCATTGTCTGCTCATTATTTCCATGGTGCAACGACTGGCGACTCAGGTGAAATGACATGCATGCACTTTTATAAAACATTTACCTGTGTATTGATGAGCTTACCTGTTTGGCCTCCTTTTTGGTCAGGAACTCGGTGAGAAGTCCTAGGGCGTCCCCTACACATTGTCCATACAGTACCGCCCTGATCTGATGTTGTATATCAGAACTCAGGATCTATAATAAATGCATGTATCTACATTTGACAAATATATAAATGCTTGTACAATTGATATGAATTCATATCTAATCAACGTCCAACTTATTACAACCTTTAACATTACCAAATTTGCAACTGAAGAATAAAATGTACGCAAAAATAATTATCGATACTGGATTATCAGGACCGAAATAGTCGGAAAACGATTCTTACCCGACACCGTCAAGACTGCTCAACAGGATGTAAAACCTACTCACCCCAACTGTAGCATTGCAACCAAGAAAGAGATATATTCATCGTCCCTTTTATGATTATGACAATATTTAATGTTTTTAGGCTCACGTTTAAAAGAAATGATGGAGTTAACCCACTTACTGTTGGCTCTGCCATTTCACATCGAACGTTCATGGAAAATAAATAATCAATACATTGTTGCTGATGAAGCTGGTAATGGAAAACATCGAACCCGACTGCACGGACTGTTCAACCATATATATATGTAACGTGTAGTTTTTTCGGAATCAAAACCAGGATATACATGCGCGGATCCAGAAAATTTTTCCAGGGGGGGGGGGTCCGAAGGATAATTGTGTTTGCCAGGGGGGGTCCGAGGCATATTTTCGCGATAATTTTACTATGTAAATTTAATAAATTTTCATTTTCCAGGGGGGGGTCGGGACCCCCCCCGACCCCCCCTCTAGATCCGCGCATGATATATACCCGGTTTTTTACCAGCTGGGCATAAAAAAGTTTACTGGCTTAATCTGATTTCATTGTTTGATGTCTTTATTCAAGTCTTTTTCACATGTGTCTATATTTAAACAATAAAATGCTTACTTTGTTGAGTCATGTGGGTTTTGAAGGTGGCGACATCGCAGGTAAAATAAATAACCCGCATTACATCTTTCTTTTAACAAATTAATATATTGATCGTAAAAAGTAAGCAACTAAACTATTGTTAATGTACATCTGTACGTTAGATAATAGAACAGCCAAATCTTCCTCTATGGAAATTTGAGTCCGACATGATTTTTTCTTGGTCCGTGATTTTTCTTAGGTCGATGAAGGTTTCGACCAATCGATAAACATGACTTGTAGATTTTAGTCCTGTCGGTTTTTACAGAGCTATGAATTGCAACGAATTTCCGTAAGAAATAGAGGGAATCATACTTGGTGGATTAAAATATATCATTTGATTGCGTAAAAGTGAAATTTAAGGATATGATTATATTAACATCTACTAACTTAAAGTATGTGTTTTTACCATTTTTTACTATAATCGATTGTAGTTCATACGTGCATGACAATTAAGAAAATGGATATCTAGAAATTTTTAAAGATGATCTATGAATTACGAATTCAAAAATGGTTTTGTTATAAGACTTGACACTGACAAATATGGTGTAATTAAACTTGGTGATTTTTAAACACATAAATAATTATACAAGTTATGAAAAGAACTGTTATTTGTCATTTAATACTACTAATATTTTGATTACATAAACATGTACACATATTAAATAGCATTTACTGAAAACAAAGTGTGTTGTTAGAACAGTAAGAAACACACAATCATTGGAAAGTGCTTCCTTCTCTTTTAAAAGGAGGGTAGATTGATGCCAAAATTATACTTCTAGATATTGATAAATTTTAGCTGTATGTACTGGTACTGTACCAGTTATCGGCTAAACTGAGAGTTCGGGTTTATAGCACGCGGCAATCCAAGATTTTTTTAATTCAGTCGTCTTTTTCGAATAAAGAAAAGTAAGTTTGCTTGAAAACTTTCTTAAATATGTTTTATACATGAGCTTAAACGATCATTGTTTACCGCTGATTTTACATCTTTGCACTTTCAGCAGTGGGGGAAGTGACGGAATAAGTTAAAAATAGAATATTACCTCTTTGTGATACGTTATTATATCCCTTCTTTGATTTGACATATAAAATCAATACATTTAACATGTATAAAACATAGGTAATCACAGATTACAAAGCTCACCGAGACGAGACATCACCCTTATGAGACTTCACCTCTATGAGACCACCTTTATCATATTAAATGAAAATCATACTTCATGATCTTGGATATTCATGGATTCTGTTTTGACACAATATCGTATATCATCTGTTAAAAAATTGTAAGCTAATCATATGTTCATATGTTAATCAATACAATAATATAAAATTAAATATTGCATCCTATCATATTTACAACATATATCATATAATTCAATAAAATACCATAATAATCAATGATGAGATATGATATTGTAACGTATGATATGACATTGTATTGTGTTATACGTTATTGTATTTGATCAAATAATACAATATCATAAAATATAAAACAATATAGTATTATATTACAATATCATATTACATAATACATCATAACATTGAAACTTATGATATTACATTGTATAATATAGTATGATATTGTATGATACTGTATCATTTTTGATACATAATATGATATTGTACCATATGATGCACTGTACAATATTATTTGATACAACATTGTATCATATCAAATGATACAATTTTATATGATAAAGTAAAATATTATATAATACAATATTATATTATTCATATTGTATCATATGATACAATAATATATTTTACACTATCATACAATACAATTTCATGTGATGTGATAATATATCATATTATAAAACAATATCATATTAAACAATATCGTATGATACGATATTATATAATATAACAGTATCATATTATACAATTTCATGTGATATTATTCTATATTACAGAAACCAATATCATATTATACAATATTGTATGATACAATATCATAGAATATACAATATTGTATCACAGGATACAATATAATATTTTGCAATATCTTATGTAATTGTATCATGTGATAAAATAATAAATTAAAAAAACAATATAATATTATACAATATTGTATCATAATATACAATACTATACATAGCAATATCATGATACAATATCATATCATAAAATAAAAAAAAAATTGATACAATATCATATTGTATCGTATAATTTTTTATAATATAACATATGATATCATATTGTATCATATCAAACAATACTGTTTCATATCATACAATACTATATCATAGGAATCATGTTATATCATTTATCAACAAATACATCTATCTATCGAGCAGGTTTGAGTGAGGTAGGAGATTTCTTTAGCATACTTGATAATGGAGATCAGGCTCTGCATCTGAAGCAACCTCTGTGTTTCATTTATAATATAGTTAAATCAACTATGCAAGCTATCATCTATAAAACATGTGACCTGTTCCAAAAAAACTAAACCTCATCCAGCATCCGAAACCTATGGCTCAGATTCAGCATTCAAGCCTCTCAGGTGCATCAGTATACATAAGACGCATCTCCATGCAAGTTTGGTGAAGTTCAGACCAGTAATAACTAAGATATCATCATCAGAAGGCACTAGCAATTAAAACCTTAACCTGCTCCAGCATCCGCAACCAATGGCTCAGATTCAACATCCATGCCTGTCAGGTGCATCTGTATCATAAGACACACCATCCATTCAAGTTTGGTGAAGTTAGGACCTGTAATAACTAAGATATATTTTTTAGCATCCTTGATAATGGAGATCAAGCTCTGCATCTGAAGCTTCCTCTGTGATTCATTCATACTACAGTTTAATCAACTATGCAAGTTTGAAAAAGTACTATCATCAATTAAACATGTGACCTGTTCCAAAAAACTTAACCATATCCAGCATCTGAAACCTATGGCTCAGACTCAGCATTCAAACCTGTCAGGTGCATCAGTATCATAAGACGCACCATCCATGGAAGTCTGGTGAAGTTAGGACAAGTAATAACTAAGTTATAATCATCAGAGGGCACCTGTTTCAAAAACTTTAACCAGCTCTAAAAACCTTAACCTCCTTCAGCATCCGAAACGTATGGCTCAGATTCAGCATTCAAGCCTGTCAGGTGCATCAGTATCATAAGACACACCATCCATGGAAGTCTGGTGAAGTACGGACCAGCAGTAACTAAGATATAATCATCAGAGGGCACCTGCAACAAAAACTTTAACCAGCTCTAAAAGCCTTTACCTCCTCCAGCATCCGAAACCTACAGCTCAGATTCAGCACTCAAGCCTGTCTGGTGCATCAGTATCATAAGACACACCATCCATGCAAGTTTGGTTAAGTACGGACCTGCAGTAACTTAGTTATTGCTATCAAAGGGCACCTGCAACAAAAACTTTAACCAGCTCCAAAAACCTTAACCTCCTCCAGCATCCGAAACCTATAGCTCAGATTCAGCACTCAAGCCTGTCTGGTGCATAAGTATCATAAGACACACCATCCATGCAAGTTTGGTGAAGTACGGACCTGCAGTAACTTAGATATTGCTATCAAAGGGCACCTGCAACAAAAACTTTAACCTGGTCCAACAACCTTAACCTCCTCCAGCATCTGAAATTTAGGACTCAGATTCAGCATCCAAGTCTTTCAAGTCCATAAGTAGGTCCAGATGCATCATCCATGCAAGTTTGGTGAAGATAGGACAAGTAATAGCTTAGATACAGGACCTGCAACAAAAACTTTAACCAGGTCCGGACGCCGACGCCGACGCCGAGGGTATAGCATAAGCTCCCCCTGACTTCGTCTCAGTGAGCTAACAAAAGGAATTCACGAATTTCCGAGAGATTCGTAGCGCAATTGAACGCCTGATTGCACAATTATGTATTGAATAGTATACGATTTGGTGTATTACCGTATGATAATAAACGAATTATTTTATGAGTTTTGTTTATAATGTATCATGACCCCGAATACTTTAGTCTGACCTCACAAGGGGCATAATTCAAACTACATTTAGCAGAGTATATAATCAACATGAACACGGATTTTTACTATGTTATTATCACGAAGCCGATAACTGGTACAGTAAATCGTAAAAGCTCGGCAAATTCGGGGCGTGCTTAAAAGCACAAAACAAGATGTTTTGGGTTCTAAATAATGATATAAACTAACAGATCGATAAATAAGGAGTTCACTTTTTAAAGTATGTCAATTTTTATCCAAAAATATCAAGAAATGAGGAATTACGAAAAGAAAACGTTAAATTTTAGCCGATAACTGGTACAGTGCCAGTATAGATAAGCAGAATGTATACATTTTATTTCTAATAAAATTATTTAATAGTTTCATGAAGATTGTGTAATCAAGTCAATACTATCAAGCCTCCTTACTAGAGTCATTCCAATCTCCAAAATAATAAAAAAAAAATTCAATTCATCAAAAATAAGAACTTAAGAAATGTACGTGGAGTCATGTTTGAGAGATTATGGTACGTTCAGTCAAAAAACAATAAAAATATATATATATATATATATATATATATATATATATATATATATATATATATATATATATATATATATATATATATATATATATATATATATATATATATATATATATATATATATATATATATATATAAAAAAAACAACTGTTAATGCTTATAGTCACATGGAACACACAAGGAATACTCTTTTTAACGCAGTGAAAAAACATCTTTGCACCAATATCTGTATTGTCATGGTTAACAACATTTTAAATGCCGAGGAATGAGAGGCCTCATTGCTGCTATGGCAACGTCAGACCTGGAGTTCCACTTTCCCTCCCTCTTTTAGTTTGTCCATGTATTTCTGTAAACTTGGTGTCACTTCCATTTCAATGAATTTTGTCACCTGCAAAACATTTATAAAATGCTTATGAATCAAAGTCTAGAAAATACAAATTAAAACTGCACTTCACTGTGTTCACTTTTAATAAAATAAAGATTTGACCTTGTAGTAAATTGCATAGAGGGTAAATTAATTTAAAAAACTGGTATAAATTATCATAAGGGTTAAATCTGAAAGCTTCTACAAATTGATAATTGTGCATATATTTTCAAGCAAATTTTAATCTGGTAAAAATATATTGCTTCGTCTACTTAAGGATTTGTTTTATAAGATATAAAATGGTTTGGGGCAGTTTACACTTTATAAACTGCGAAGCGGTTTATAAAAATGCGTAAACTGCCCCAAACCATTTTATATCGTATAAAACTAATAAATATTGAATTCATTGCTTATAATTTAATTTTTTGCTATTAATTGTAGATAAAAACAGTCATTTGACCTTTAAAATGACATCACATTGTACAAAATTCAAACGTAACGTCAGGCGGATTAATACATTTTTGATGTTAGTCTTACTATGACGTAGGCAACATTCTTTATACAATATAAAATAATTTTTTAGCCAATCAGAGGGCGCGTTACAACCAGAATTAAATTATACTATGTTATGATGGTACAAAACTTTTTAATAAATGCTAATAAGGATATATCGAGAATATGAGTATCATGAAATACACACCTAAACCCAGTTAAATACCTGTACATGTATAATCATAGGAACTACACTATCAATTCAGATTAAATACCTGTATAAGGTTAGGAACTACTTTATCTCACCTGTCTGGGAGCCCGTCCTGTAAAGGTCCCGGGGTCCAACAGAGCTTCCAGCTGGCTGTGAATCGGTTTGAAGTAGTCCGACTTCCTGATCCGGTCCACCAGGTCGTTATCCCCGCCCTCTTGTTTTACAACACGCCCTGCCTCCTGAGACAACACTCGGATCTGTTCATGACACTCCTATAGAAAAATAAAAAATAAACAACCAATATTAGTTTGCAAACTTTGATACATGTTTGAAACATTATAACAATGTATATAAACCAACCTCTTCATTGATAAATAGCAGATCACTAAAAGTTATTTATCTTTGACCATGACCTTTTTTCTTAGGTTTATAGGGTCAAATAAAAAATTACAAAGTTTGAGGTCAATTATGACATTCAATCTTTATACAAACTATTCTGTTTTTCATATTCCTACGTTTGAAGAAAGGCTCATGCAATGTTGGACCGCGGGTATGATAAGGCAACTTTCAGCGATCAAATTCCTCTGATCAATATGACGTCACAATAAGCAGCATGATGTTATATTTTACTCAGAAACTTGTCGATTTTAACTTTATCTCTGGTTTAAATTCTAAAAACTACAGGCATAAAATATCACAAGAAACTCTTCTTACTGAATATATCTTCGATTTCTCTCTATTACGTATAATTATCATTGATGACGTCACAAGCATGTTTAATAGAGAAGATCATGTCGGGAGACAAATCATCGGAATGCAGTGTAAACAATGCCGAAATAAGACTTATTCAATACAGATACATAAGATTTAGATAAGTGTCAGTTAGGATGTTATCAGGATAATACAGGCATGGATATTTTGTTTATGCAGCGATATTTATACATTAAGCAGATCGACATTTATATGGCTTGACCAGCCTTTCCTCTGTCAGTGTGTACAAAAAAAGGCAAAGTGTAACACTACCCCGGATATTATGAAAGATGACTTTGGTAAATATCAACGGTATATAACCTAAACTACTTGAAAAGTGGTGCTATAATCCTGGGCTTTTTGTTTTAAACAAATTCGTAGTATTTTCAATGAAATTATAGAAGTTGAGAGGGTTTCCGATAAATGTTTACAATATTTATTTTATGCGATTAACAATAGGATTCTAGCAGTAATACTAATAAACATGAACTAATTGCCAATCGAATTATTGTAGCAAACATACAAATGAACTTCGGGGTAGTGTTACACTTTTTGATTTTTTGTTCAGGTAAAAAAGTGATCTATTTTTAACTGTCACGTGATACCATGGTACGGCAGCTTCAAAGATCGAGTCAATTCCGAAGTAGAAAAATAAAATTTTGGTGAACACATTCACTTGGTATTAATATTCAGCACTGTTTTCATAAAAATAAACAGTTTTTAAATTGATCATAATTTTGACGGTCATTAAACTCGGAGTTGCCTTAACCTATCCGCGACATACCTGTAGTAGAACACCTGATAAATACCTGTCTGTCTCCTCCAGCCTTGACCATGGCCATAATGATGTTTTCTGATGCCATGAAAGGTAACTCTTGGTTTACTCTTCTTTCTATCACCTGCAGAGAGCAAGAGCATAGCTTTACAGAAACCTTACATCTGATTTTTTCAAAATAACTGAACAATTTTTAGTTTCACTTTATATTAGCTTTAAAATAGCTTCCACTCTTGTAAAAAAAAATGTTTAACTCATTTATAACTATCTAAGTCTAATATTTAAACATCTTGAAAGTCAACAGTGAAAGAGCTTTTTCACACAAAGATCCCCAACATAGTGAAGTGACCCTTGACCTTAAGGCATTTTACAGTCTTGTGACATTTTGACCTTCAGATTGTTCGTTAAGACAAGAAGACCCATTAACAAATCCTATCTTATTTTTTTTTATGGTGGTGTGAGCCGTACCTTGGGATACACTACAAGTCCCTCTGAGATGTTCTGTAGAGTGCTCAGTATAATGTCCGCTGTCAGAAAGGCCTCAGGAAGACTGATTCTCCTGTGTAAATACAATCAGTGGTAATTAATATACAAATGTAATAAAAATGTAATAGTTTTAAAAACCTTTGTCCAGTATAACATTTCAACTTGGTTATCTTCGAAATAAGGCAAAAATCTTTTTTAGTCATCCCGGAGGCTTGAAAGATTGTGAGAAGTTAATAATCTTGTTGTAATCCTATCTCAAAAATATGAAAAAAAATAAAATATTGGCCTTGTACATGTATATATTATGTGACTCCTAATGTTCCTTCCATTTGTTTGGAAGCTGCAGTCAGTGCTTCCTATACCAAAGTGATCAAACGCCCTGTTGACCTTTACACCTGTTGACCTGTCCTATATTTACCTGTTGGCACTGTCGTCCAGTGTTCTCTCCATCCACTGGGTGGAGGCAGTCATCAGTGGATCCTGTACCAGACAAATCAGATGTCTAGACAGAGCACAGCACCTCTCACTCCTCATCGGGTTACGCTTATATGGCATAGCACTGGAACCTACAATCAAAGTACTGAAAGTCCTGATAATCAAAGAACTGAAAGTCCTGAAAAAACACTAAGCATATCTATTACTTGTAATTTACTTGCTCTTTTAAAGTTGATTTTTTTTTTCAAAATCAACTGAATCGGAAACATATTTTCAATGGACAAATTTTGATACAAGTTAGTTTCTGGATAGTTACAATTAAAATTGGTACATGTAGGAATACATGATCAAATACATTTGGTGCAAGTTGTTATTCATGGGAATTTTTTTGTGAAAAACAGAAGCACTGAAGTCACTGACCTATTTGATCTTTTTCAAATGGCTCTTCCAGTTCTTTGAAATTGGCCAATAGCCTTATATCTGTACAGATCTACAAAACATGACCACAATTGAAATCTATGGCCTGGGTAAAAATATATCAATTTGTTGATCGTCCGTATATTTTGAAAGCAACCTTTTTCTTTGTTATGGCAGATAAATTGTGAGATAATTTGAGTATAGATGAAATACAGGGCTATTGAGATATAAGTTAGAAATGCGAGATACCTTGTGGATAGAGGCTCCGAGACTGGCCAACACATTGAGACAATCCACATCCACCTTACGGGAATAGGTCTGTCCACACACCATGTAGGTCCTGAAAATGAATATAAACAAGTTAATGAGAGGGCGGTATGGTCTTCGCAATCAATAGTTCTTATATTAGGAAATTTGAAGAACTCTATTGCACGTCTTTTAAGAAGTAGAGTAATAAGTACAGAATAATTTATAATATAGTAGTTAAGGAGTTCTTCTGCAATTCGTTCAACCCATCAAAAAGAATGAAGTAATTAAATCGAACACTAGGATGTTGTTCTGGGTACATACTGTTTGAAACCTGCCATCTCTGTCACCATTCTATCCAGCTCCTCAACCTACAGTAAAAAAAATTGCAATTTCTATAGGTACATCAAATCCTCAAATAAAATAATTTAACAGTTCAAAATCAATTTCTTTATTATTTAATCTCAAGACCATGGATCATTCAATCATTACTATTTAGACAAAATTGACTAGGAACAATTCTAGAAAAGCTGAAAATAAATGTCAGAATCCAATGTGCAAAATAAGGTGGTGGCAAATATAAGTACTTGGCAAGAACCCTGGTCTTATGACCACTTGAAATTAGACTTTCAACATAAAATTCAACAAATATATTTTCTCTATCAACATTTATCACATAACACACATACTCATTAAAACATAATATGTTTACAGTAAATCAACACCTGTCACATAACATACCTTCTCATCGTCTCCCTCAAACAGACTTAGGAAGCTGGCCTGTGTTCCTGTGGTTCCTTTCACTCCGCGGAATCGGATGTTGTCGCTGGCGTTCTCCAGATTACGGAGGTCCATCAGTAAATCCTGAATCCACAAGCACGCCCGCTTTCCTACAGTTGTAAGCTGGGCTGGTCTACCAAATCAAATTTTAACAACTACAGTAAAAATAATTATCATGGATTTTGTGGGTAACTTGAACTATTGAATTAATATCTTTGACAAACAGTGAAACATAGTCATTCTTCATCAAACATAGAAAAGAATCTATGAAATTACATCCTAACATTTTTTTTTAATTGGTCCTAATGAATTTCCAAGTAAATGATCATGCACAGTCATGAATAAACTGCACAGACTGAAATCGACAATTTGAAACCTGACAGTGTATTTCTATGACGTATGCTGTTATTTTTATGTTATTCTGGACACTTCACTTACTGTAGATGGGTGTAGGCCAAACAAGGCAAACTTTTCTGTTTATCTGCAAAATCCGCCAGACGTTTGATCACGCGAGCAAGCTACAATAAAATTATACCATTTCAATGACGCAGCAAAATCAAAATACAGATGAGTTTCTTTTCTTTCTTGAATATTTTAAAATTTAATCATAATATTACAAAAATATTTCTTTCACCTTATTTAGATGTCTTTCAGTTTTTGTTGCCTGTTTTATTAATTGGAATAATGCTGTTTATATACAATTTTTTGTACAAAAATGATTGTATTAACCTACGTTTATGCGTACAACAATAAATGTGTGACCTGTAGTGTATATATTTCTATTCATTAATCAAATTCTAATAAATGTTCATTAAATTCTAACAAGTAAATGTTCTTTTTTTACATAAACATTGTTTTGTTTTAATTTCCATTCTTTTTCATACAGGTTAATGGACAATAGATCACACAATTTATAGAAGCAGTATGTTATATTTTAAAGAAAGTTATTATCATAAAATTAAGTTTGACTACACCATGGAAAAATTTAAACCATGTAATATTTTTAAATCATGAGTTACCTTTGGGAGAAGAATATGAAAGCCATCTCTCATCACAATCAGATCCTAGAGAACAAAATTAACAATCATTATGATTACACACTGCAGTAAAATTCAAATACATAAGGAAAATTTGATTACGAAGAATATTTATATTAGGTTTTGTTCACGTTTTTTATAAGAAAATAATAAATCATGGTTATACTAAATATTCATGTTCCTTAGTTCTCCTTTGTGCAAGTTCTTATGCATTTCTTTTTAATATTATAGCACTGTTAATGCATTTACTGTATTTGTAAAGATTTTATTTCCTAGATCACATAAATAAATTTATAAATAATTTTTTTGGGGTGGGGGTTGGGGGTGTAATAATAACAACAATGACAATCACATTTACTAAAACATGTATTAAATTTATCTATTAAATAAACACTTGGTAAATTCTCTTTTAAATGCTTTCAGAACACTTAACATACAAATTCATAGAGAGATTACAGTGTTGTCTCCAACATAAGCGGAGGTCGCTCCAAGGTGAATGATAGGAGAAGCTTTTGGACAGCACGCTCCAAATGTGTGAACATGGGCCATAACATCATGTCGGTATTTCTTCTCCTCTGAGGCTGCCAGCTCAAAGTTGATGTTTTCGAGATTGTTCTCCATCTCTGAGATTTGTTCGTCTGTAATAGTGAGTCCCAAAGCCTGAAACCAAACGTAACAGACAAAATCATAACAGTTTACCCAGAGTGAACCCAGGGTTTAGTTGGGGTTTACTTTCTGTTATGTTGGGTCTGATCGGTACTGTAGTCTGCCCCAAGTTATTGCCTCCGCCACTTTTAGGCACTTCTAATGAAATCCATCATGTCAATTAAGTTTAACTGAAATCGTTAAAAGAGGGTTAATCCAAAATTTCTTCATTGATAAACCATCCGTCTTTACCCAAGGAAACTTACAAGAATTAAAACTACATGACAGTAATTTCTTGAGAAGCTATAAAACGGGAAATGTTTACAGCTTTTTTTCATTTGGATATACTTGAGACACCTTGTTCTCTTTTTAAACATTATCATCCAAGTAATTTTCATGTTGTTTGCAATTCAAAATCTGTGTGGAGTTTTATTTTTGAACGTGTATTGAAACTTGAGGCGATAGAGGGGGGCCCTACAAAACAGAAAATCTGGACTTTTTCATTTTATGAAATGTATGATGTTTTGAGTCCAAAGATAATAATTATCAGATTATTGAAATATTATATTTATGCAAAAAGTGGTGGAAGTAGAAACTTGGGACACAGTATCACTTATCTATACATATATAAATATATATATACCATACCGATCAGACCCAACCTAACACCATAGTAAACCCCAACTAAACCCTGGGTTTACTTGGCATTTACTCTGGGTCCTTTGGGTTTACTCGGGAATTGATTTTGGGGTCAACTGTACACAATGAAGAGTGAAGCAGAGCTGTCTTTATCTTACCATCTTACTGCCTGTATTTCCTGTCCCTTGTATATTCCGAATACACATATATAGAGTCTGCTATTAGGGGTATACTTCTGATCTGGGTTTACTCTCTGTGTCCACTCTAGGTTTACTCTGGGTCCACTCGAAGTAAACCCAATGTAAACCCAGAAAGTAAACCCAGGGTTTAGTTGGGTTTACTTTCTGTTATGTTCTGTTTGGTTGGGTCTGATCGGTACTGTATATATATATATATATATAAGAGATGAAAACTCAGCTGTGATCATTGCCAGTCTCAAATCTATATATAGTTTTATGTGGAGAATGTACTGTTATTTACTGTAACATGAATAAACGCTGAAAGTTCATTAACATGACGTCTCAACAACGCAAAAAAAGCTGAATAATTTTATCATAATGCACACCTTTTCTGATTTTGCCAGATATGTCCATAGTCGACGCCATGTTGTGAATTTCTTCATCTCACTAAAGTTGAATGCCATTTCTGGACTGGCATAGCGTGACACAAGAGGCGAGCGATATTTCATAAACTCCGCCGACATCTCCCCTCCCGCCATGTTGTTCAAAGTGAAAGTAGAACGTGCAGTCCGTCTCCGTTTCAGATTTTACAATTTTTGTAAACAGGAAGTGGACGGTACCCGCCAAGAATACAAGTTTGTACGGGAAAAAATGAATTGATACATAGTTTTATAGAACAAAACATCTAAGTTACATTCAACAACATGCCTCGTGAAATTATCACCCTTCAGCTGGGACAATGCGGAAACCAGAGTAAGTGAATCATGTACTGTGTTTCCTATTGACAGTCGGCTGTTGGTTAGCCCGAATTTCTTCTTTAGTTTTCTGCTGCCGTCATGCCATATTGACCATTTTAAAATGATGAAAACTGCTGCATAAAAATCTTTAAAATAAATGACTGAGAAAAAAATATTCGCTCTTTACTTTATTTTTAACAGCCACATGATTTTTATATATTTCAAAGGTGATTTTGTTGACTTTGTAGTTGGTATGGAGTTTTGGAAGCAGCTATGTGCAGAACATGGAATAAGTCCTGGTATGTTGTGGTAGTGTAGAAGGATAACTACAAAACAACATGTTCACTCAAGAGCTTATCTTTTTTGTAAAAAAAAAAAACTCGTTGACAGCATAATCATCATACATCATGACTGGTCGATACCTGATGATTTTATTTCTGTTTTAGCTAATTATTGATTTGTTGGTAAAACAATTTTGTTAAATCTAGTAAGGAATTTTATGAGTTATATGCCCTCATATAAAATCAGAGTAACAAGATTGACATTCATCAATACTGAACATACTGAAAGATAATTTAATTTTCGAAGCAGTTATTAAATGAGTTATCAATTTAGGAACTGATTTACCTGAATGATTTTGTAGAGGGAATATTGGAGGATTTTGCCACAGAGGGAACAGACCGCAAAGATGTCTTCTTTTATCAGGTACATTAATGGTAACATCAAAACCTCTAAATCAAATATGTATGTGTTGGTTATCAACAAAAGGCTTTAATGCACACAACAGTTCTAAAGATAATATGCTTGACATCTAGTTGCATGAAAAGTCTTATTCTAAAGCCATGTAATTTCCTTAAATTAATTGAGAATACAAAACAGAAATACAGCTTGAAGATATCACAATGCATGATATTAACTACAAAGCCTGAAGGTGACATGACAATATTAGATTCATTGTTGTTCTGATTGTAGGCCGATGATGAGCACTACATCCCAAGAGCTGTGCTGTTGGATCTGGAGCCTCGAGTCATCAACACAATCATGAACTCACCGTACGCCAACCTGTACAACCCAGAGAACATCTACCTGTCCAAGCACGGGGGCGGGGCGGGAAACAACTGGGCCTCGGGATACAGCCAGGTATGACTCAAAACACACTCAGACCCATAGAAAAAGATCCATGTTTCATTTATACAAAATGTCCTTTGAATTACATTATTAGACACCCCCCCCCCCCCCCCCAAAAAAAAAAAAAAAAAAAAAAGAAGTTACCTTTACTTTCTTGTTCAAAAAATGTTTAGATATGATAAGGCAGGCAGGTATTTAAAATTATTCACTATTATCAAGTAATCAGTATGAATTACTTCGCCTTTAATATTATAATTTGTTGGAATCATAACTCAACATAATAAATGGCTCATTTATCTTTCATTGACATGTAACTGATATTGATGATTAATTGACATTGACATTGGTGTGGTTCTTATTCTGTAGGCTGAGAAGCTGTATGAGGAGATCTTTGACATCATTGACAGAGAGGCCGACGGAAGTGACAGTCTGGAGGTGAGGACTAGAAAAATATGAAAGAGATTTTAGTGATATTTACTGTGTACATGTTTATTTTCACTTGTGTTATATTCGCCCTTCTACGCTTGCAAACGGCTTCGCTCATTCTTCAATTCGCCCAGATACAGTCATGTTAAAAGAGATATAAATTGAGACATTGAAAGGACTATGTGCGGTATGGTCAAATATCTGCCCCCGATTTCAACCAATTTTTAAATAGTATCGTATAAAAATCAAATCTTCATTAATCATTGTATAGAGGATGCCTAAAACTTTAATCCTAATTTTAGTCATCATTGCTTGTTCGCTGTTTATCTATGACGTCATCTAAATGACCTAATTCCCGCAAATTTGCAAACAAACGAAAATATTCTCATTTTTGCTCTATATTTTGCATTCGGAAGTATAGAGCGCAGGTCTGCTCAAGTGCGATTTTAACATATATTTTTCTTCAGATAGTTATACCCATTATACTAAAAAATGGTACTTGAGCAAGCCTGCGCTCGATGTTTCCCAGTCGAAAAATCATCGGAAAACACCCATATTTTGCTACAAAACAACAATTTATCAAAATAATGCAATCTTCATGACGTCATTTCTACATTATGACGTCACTGTGGTGATAACCTTTTACACCTTTATTTCCAATATGATTTTAACTACCTTTCATCTTATTTTTAAAGCTCTTTTTAAAACTTTGATTTTGGGGGCAAAAAGTGCATAAAACTGCACATAGTCCTTTGCCCAGTCTTAAATTAGCCCACTCACAACATGGGCGAAAGGGAAGAAATTAAAACAAGGGCCAATATTTCCCTGCATACACTTCTGAAAATTCATGGACAGAGCAACATTTGAGTAAAATATATTATTTAAAATAGAAAGCAATTATCATGATATGAATTGTAAAGTGACACAATTATCGTGATACGTATCGATATAGAAAGTAATGTATCATCCCAGCCTTAAAACCCAGTCTGATATATTATGGTAATGTAAACATGATCCATAGTTAACATATTCTTTGTTCTTATATAGGGCTTTGTGTTGTGTCACTCCATTGCTGGAGGGACGGGATCAGGGATGGGGTCCTACCTACTGGAGAGACTCAACGACAGGTCAGCCATGTTACACACTTACTTACAGAAAATTGGTGTCTCACTCTGTAAACTTGCATCTTGATTAGCAGATTGTAATGTTAACATCCATGGTATTTGTTGACACAATATCTGTATTTCAAAGTCTGTTGATTTTCTTCTTGAATTTAATTGTATTTACTCCTTGAAAGTGCGGAGTATTTTTTAGAATTTTTATGTATATTTACATATGTTACTAGCATGGCAAAAGAAATTGACATTAGCATCTTCTTTATCTGCAGATTTCCTAAGAAATTAGTACAGACGTACTCAGTCTTTCCAAACTTGGATGAAATGTCCGACGTAGTCGTCCAGCCCTATAACTCACTGCTGACCCTCAAACGACTCACCCAGAATGCTGACTGTGTGGTATTGTTCTTTTATAAATAGTTCATAGAAAGTAATCTGATTCCTCTCTCTCTCTCTCTCTTTCTCTCTCTCTCTCACACACACTCACAAAAAATTGACCCAAAATGTAGAATGGTACATGCAAGTTTTTTCTTCACAATCTTTATTGTACATTGTATAAGAAAATATGATTGATTTGATATAATATTTGTGTTGCATGATTAATTTGACTTTGATATGAATTGTAGGTTGTACTAGACAACACAGCGTTGAACAGAATAGCGGCCGACCGTCTTCACATAGAAACTCCAAACTTCTCACAGATCAATCAGCTGGTATGGATGAATTCTACTGACACGATGCACACTTTACATGACTTTGATAGTTCTATTATTGATTTTGCACCTCTTAATCATAATGAAGATGATAAAAATCGTTCGTAAAGTAAAACAGTCACAATATTTTTAACTTGTTTTTTTTTCATTACAAATGTGACATTGAAATAAAATGGTATTCTTCAGGTTTCTACTGTTATGTCGACTTCCACCACAACGCTGCGTTACCCTGGTTACATGAACAATGACCTGATTGGTCTGATCGCGTCCCTGATCCCCACACCCCGCCTCCATTACCTGATGACTGGGTACACCCCACTGGCCACAAACTCACAGGTGAGAGATCGGAAAACCAGCAATTATCTATAATCTGCGATGAAATTCAGTTTATTTAATGCTGTTAGAGTAGTTAATTTTTTACAATTTTATTTAGCATCTCTTGTTTACTGATTTACCTGTATATGTTGTGCACAGGTTTGATAATACTCTTTAAGAATCTAATTTACCTGTGTACAAAATTATTTTTTAATTAATGTAATTCTTTTGCTTAGGAATCTTATTGACCTTATTTACCTGTGTATGATCGTACTGATATACCTGACTGTATATGTTTTGTATAGGTGGCCAGTGTCCGTAAGACGACTGTTCTTGATGTCATGCGGCGACTTCTGCAGCCAAAGAACATGATGGTGTCCACACCTGTCCATCGCCAGGCGAATCACTGCTATATCTCCATCCTCAACATCATACAGGGAGAAGTTGATCCCACACAGGTATGTCTACCCCCCCCCCCCCCCACCCCACTCATGCCAAGGCAAACCATTGCTCTATCTCCATCCTCAACATCATACAGGGAGAAAGTTGACCCCACACAGGTATGTCTACCCCTCACCCCACTAATCACGCCAAGGCAAACCATTTCTCTATCTCCATCCTCAACATTATACAGGGGGAAGGTGATCCTAGACATGTGAGTCACCCTGCCTTAAACCCCACCCCATTCTAACCATCTCATGCTATGGCAATCTCAGGCTAACCACTGGTATATCGTCATCCTCAACATCACACAGGGAGAAGATGATCACACACAGGTAAATCTTACCACCCCCATATCCCTAACCACAAGGTCAATTACTGCATATTTGATATCATACAGGAAGACATCAACCCCACACAGATACAGTCCATTTCAACCCCCACCCCTAACACCTTTCCTACTTGTTTTCTTGCAAGCCATCCACTGCAACGTCTCCATCCTCAACTCTATACAGTCTTAAGCCCTTTCTTTATCATTGACTTTAGGCCAATCAGTGTTTGCCACTCCAAAAATAAGAATATCACAATTTATGAAGTACATTGTATATAACTACATTTATATTTACATTCGTACTTCATCATAATTATATTTTATAGGTGCACAAAAGTCTACAGCGGATCAGGGAGAGAAAGTTGGCCCAGTTTATTCCGTGGGGACCAGCCAGTATACAGGTGGCCCTCTCCCGAAAATCTCCTTACATCCAGACATCTCATCGAGTGAGCGGCCTAATGCTGGCAAACCACACCAGTATATCTACTGTAAGTCATCGTTCCTGCTAACATTTTCTTTTCCAATTGTGGTAGAGTCAGATATATGGCATTCCTACTAGCTGTAGTTAGTTGGATAACCCTTAGGCTCGATCGGTAGAGTGCTGGACTTGTGAGTAGAGGCAAAAAGTGTCTCTTACACAATTTTAACCATTTCAAATAAGAATTTGATTAAACTCATGGAATTTTAAAATTTGAATTTTTAAACTTCAGAGAATTTTTAATTTTTATTTGAACTGATGAAAAATAATTTTTGTTTCATAAGCACTAGAGATATACTTGTTAGAGTTATTTTCCATCTGATGACGAGTGCTTTTTTGGTTTCATTAGGATCTGTATTCTAACTCGCCAATATTTGTTGATTTCATTTGTACAGCTATTTGAGCGCACCCTCCACCAGTACGACAAGCTTAGAAAGAGAGAGGCGTTCATGGACCAGTTTAAGAAGGAGGCCATCTTCAAGGACAATCTGGACGAGTTTGACAACTCAAGGGAGGTAATCCAGCAGCTTGTGGACGAGTACCACGCGGCCACAAAGCCCGACTACCTGTCCTGGGGGACACAGCAGGTGAGGGTCATACATTATTGGGAGTGTTGGTGGGTGTACAATAACGAAGACTAACCCTTTGACAAAAAACCATTTTCACTCCATCATAGCATCTTTGAAAGTTGACCATTTTAAATTTTACGTATTTATTTAGGATAAAAAGTCAAAGAATGTACAGAAGCTTCACATCTATACAAATATATTCATATTATAATACTTGTGTATTGTTGCATGAATTAAGTTTTTAAGGACTTAAATTAAGTCTTTGAAAATAAGTAAATTTTCTGAATCATCAAAGTGGAACATTTCCTAAGAATTGAAATAAGTCAAACCCTATCTATTCCAGTTTTGTTAGTATGTGTATTGAATTGATATGATTGGAATTTTAAGTTTAATTTAATAATACAAACCAATAAAAGAGGTTCTTGTTAATTTTTCATGCTAGAAATTAGTTTACTCAACAATATTATGAAATGATTAGATAAAAGTTGAATTGGTCTGTGAAACTGCTATATTCATGGAACGATTGGACACAAGTTCTGGCTGTCAATGAAACACCTAGATTCACTGATGTGTGATACTTGTATAATCTTATGGTTCATAAAATTTGAAAGGATTTTAGTAATTGTCGGATATATCTCATATATTATGGTTGTAATTCTCCTGTTTACCTTTGTTTCAGGCGGTTGCAGCAACTGGGGAGAGATTATAGAATGGCAGTAACAGTTCATTAATTTGACAAATAGAAAATGAAGCTGCAAAATGTCGCCTGAAGTCTGAAGCAAAAAACATCGAAGAACAAAAGATCAAACTGTCAGAGCTCCTTGAATTGTTCTGGTCAGTCCCATCAAGAATCTCCACAGAATCTCTTTTTATATGATGATACAAGCAAGGAGTATGCATGTACTTTAGAGGCTTACCTGTATTGTGGAGTATTGATGCAGACTGGTTTGGTGGAGATGAATTATTTATTTCTTCTAAAAATTTATTCAGATTTGTTTGTGATGCATTTTTTTCCTGGATTTACAATACATTGTATAATTCAGTACTTGTTAAAATGTAAATGTATTTGTTTAAGAGCATGTCAATAATTTAGAATGACTGGTTGTGGAAGGATGTAAGTTTTAAATACTGTAAAATCATTACAATTAGTGGTGGCTCAATTTTCGTGGTAATTGTGGGTTGTCCTCACCCACGAATTTACATCCTTGATGAAATTAAATTATGCAAATATTAATTTTTCTTACTGAAACTGAAAACACGAAATTACATCTCCATAAATAAGCAAAAAACCCACAATCCACGAAATTTGACCCCCACAAATTTAAATGATTCCACAGTACATCATTTGTAAAAATTGCATTGCATCATTCATTTCATTGACTATTTATTTCCTAAACTGTTATCAATGTTGGGAAATATGAAGGAAATATGTAAAGAAAAAACCAAGTGCTGTCTCTATACGTCTTTCACTTGATATTAACTATAGATGCCATTGGATGCATCTAGCTATGGTTTGAAAGGATCTATTTGGAACATTTTTTTTTCTGAACAGTGGGTTCTCAACACAGACATAGCTCTGATGATAAGTTTGCGGGTACTACGTACATGTAATACATTGCAAAAATTACTGTCTGTTGGTCATTTTGCAGAGAAAAAAATTCAGCAAAAACCATGATTGTATTACATGTAAAGTATATTTTAATTGTCCATCTTTAATGTGCATTTTGTAAATCATTTACATATGGCTTACAAAATCTGTGTTCAGATTGTAAATGTATTTCAAAGTCATTGTAAAATATTGTAAATCCCATTGTTCTGTTCATAAATGAAAAACATTGTTGACCAATAATGATTGGTTTTTTTATGAGGAAATTTGTTCAAAAATGTATTATTTTGTGTCATATCCATTATACATTAATGAATAAAATAATGAAAACCTAGAAGAAAATTGATTACTGTTGTAATAAATATATGACGACTTTTAACTTATCAATAGCAAATTGAGAACTTGTATGCTACAGAAATATTTGTTTACACTGAAAATTTCATCTTATGGATCTTGTTTCTATTTAATGCATTCATCAATCTAATGTCGGATGAAATGTAATCAATTTTTTGTTCGAGCCTGTAGCATTTCGAGGTTATAGACATATAAATCCCAATTGATTCATGTCGATGATTCCTTCAAGCATACAATCTTGTGTGCCTTCCTTCTTGATTAATTCACATTTTCACTGTACTGAAATAATTCTTCACATTATAATAGAGAATAAATCTAATGGGCATTTTCCATGTGCGTGGTTTTGACTTTAGGATGTTTTCCTCTTGAGCCTAAGTTTTTCAGTTCTACCCTGTAGCAGCACCATCTCATTCAATGTTTAAAAACTCTGTAATTTTTTTGAAGCTTCCTTGTTTTGTCCGAATCAATGAATGATTATATTGTAAATGTACTTTCACTTCAAAATTCTCAGAACCCCTTAGTCATTACCATATCTCATTCTTGTTTTGACAATGAATGATTTAAAAAATGTAATATTTTTGATTTACATAGGGCACTTTGTTGGTGGAAAATAGTGGGACATGAAATATGACTTCATTTCCTCACTCGTCTGGTTTTATTTTCAGTTAGGGCCACACCAATATAATTTCCTGTTCATCAGACATCCAGTGAAAAAAAAGTACGAGTGGGCGAGAAATTAAATAATAAAACTATTATTTTTTGTTGCCAAAATTTTTAGGTGGTACATATTATTAAATAAATTTGTGCGGACGGTTAATTTTTTACTTCTTGTTTCTAATTTTAAATTAAAACTATATTGAATGCTGCATTCACAGTGAAATACATGCACTTAATATACAGATTGGGAAAATTAAGTTTTAACTTAGTATTTCGAAATATTTTGTATAAACATGTCATGTATATCAGTAATATGGGCAACAATTATAATTAATACAATGTACCGTATATACATTTGTGTATATAGTGTGGAATCATTTAAATTTTTGAGGAAACAACTTTCATGTATTGTGGGTTTTTTTAAACTTTTTTGCTTATTCATGGGGATGTAATTTTGTGAATGCGTTGGTTGTCAGTATCGTTTCGAAAAAAAACTTTTTAAATTTGTTTTCTTTGAGAATGTGAAATTGTGGAGAAGGACTTTCCCACGAATACCAAAAAAATTCCACCACCATGTAGTAATGCATATCATACGCTAGATTAGCAAAAGACAAACTCTGAAATAGTTGCAATGAGTTTATTGCAAAAGTTTCTACTTGTTAATTGTATATTAAAATAAAAATGTCTACCTGTCGATTCAGCATCATGACGTTTGAGAGAATGATCAACAAGAGAAAAAAATCCCCACACGAAACAAGTTACAATCTCTAACAATCTGTAGTTTATACACCAATAAACACATACACTGTTCCTACAGAAAAGTTTCCACTGAGAAATAAAATTATACATGTACCACCAAAAGCAAAAAGTCAAAATCATTACACTGAATTGTGACATCAGGGTTAAGCTTTGTTGTGTTTTTGTTTCATTGGTCTGAGTTTACAAACACATAAAAGTTTAAATAATCCTTAACATAACAATCATAGATGTAGTACACAAGGTACACGTACATGTTGCTAGAGCACAGACACACAAAAAGATAGATTTAACAAAACAATCTGAGATCAAGCAATTTCTTTTGAAAATCTTAAAAAATAATTCTACATTCAGAACAGCTTGGGAATAATTGTGACAGAAATCAGATTTTTGACCTTTCATCTCTTTTATCTAATTTTTTGTAAGTATCATGTATCATGTGACAAAATCAAAACTCATTAATTGAAGGGTTCAACTTGACATAGATGTATCTAAATTGATGACTCAGTTTTCCTGTATAGATTCATGAAATTAAACAGGCTATAATCAGAAAAGAATTTGTGACCTGAGTCACTAGGGAATATTCTGGTAACCATCTCAGTTTTCCGTAAAATTTGTTTCAGGAAAGTATTGACTTCTATGCTAACATAACAATGATGAATCAATTTCCTGAAAGTAGGACATGTTTATATTTTTTAACATGGATTTTTCAAAGTTCTATTTTCAGTTTATTTCCTCATTTTATCACAGAGTCATGGGTGTAATCAAACCCTGATATTCACAGACTAATCAAATTTTTTTTAAAAAAAAAAAATGAATTACAGATAAGTTATTCAGTGAAAACCCATACCTGAATAGCAAAATGTCCTTGGAATAATGGGACAAAAAGCTGAGATGAATGTTAGTAAAATAATGCATTCTGTCAGATGAACTTTGTTTCAAACCTCAAAGAGTAAAATGTTCAACAACAATTTACCAATTAATATGAATTAAATGTAACAATAGATCAGATTTAAACTACCTGGTAGATCAACATTTCTGGATAAGAGGAACAGTGATCATTATTTTT